>NC_092712.1:26670242-27326402 GCF_047496885.1 Scyliorhinus torazame
AAAATTCTAAATTCTATCTAGACCAGGCTAGCTCTGAGCCACGTGTAGAAGGTGCTGTCTGCTATGTACACCCTGACTGTCACTACAGTTGTCACCAGTGGAAAGAGGCGGAGTGCTGATGCCTCGTGTGTTTTATAGTTGGAAGCCCCCCTCTGGTGTTCTGTCTGGTGATTGGTCGTGTTCTGTTCTGTACATTGATTGGCTCGCCTGGGTGTCTGTCACTGCCTGCTTTTACCTCATGATGTGCATGGGCGCATATGCCGAATGGCCTCCTTCTGCACTGCATGTTCTATGTCTACATTTGCCGGGGGTGTTCTTATTCTGTGTGAGAGAGTGCCGCAGGGTGCTGATGCACACAGTTACCAGCAGGGGACCCTGCAGAGCAGATCAGCAATAGAGGCCCCAGCAGGGGTCTGTGTCACCCTGAGCCAAGAAGACTTGAGGCTGCCTGCGACCTCGCCCAAAGGCCTGACACCGAGACTGGCGACGTGTACACGGTGCAGGGGGTCCCAACCGCACCCCCCCCCGTTCCCGGCCGGTGACGCTCAGTGCTAGAACAGGCACTTGCTTGCAGCCATAATGTTCCCAGGGAAAGAGAATTAAACAGACAATAAGAAGAATGGATGTCTGAAGTGGAAGCGACAGTTTTAAGTAATTGTATAAAACCTCAGGACATCCCAAAGCACTTCACAGTCCACAAAGTCTGTCTGAAGTATGGTCACTGTTGCAGTGCGAAAACTAGCAAGTTGGCCCTGTGCTCTGCTCTCTCAGGAGCTCTGCCTGCTACTCAGCATGCTGCCGTGACCATTCGCCTCTTTGGTAAAGGTCTCGGAGTGCCGGGTGCGACAGCTCGGAGCTCCTTGTTGTTTTCATGAAGGCAGCGTGTGACTGAATTCAACCATTGAAGAGAGCGAGAGAGAGAGAGAGATGGAGGAAGAAAGAGAGAGAGAGAACGAGAAAGGGGAGGGAAACAGAGAGAGAGAGAGAGAAAGAGAGAGCAAGGGAGAGAAAAGGTCGAGAGGGGCAGAAAAAGAGAGTGAGGGAGCAAGGGAGAGAAAACGTCAGAGGGTGAGAAAGTGTGAAAAAGTGAGAGAGAGAGAGGCTGGAGGGGGGGGGGGGGGGAGGAATTTGGGTTGAAATGGCAGCTGACAAGTATTAGCAGTGAGTGGAAACAATGGTCAGTCTGATTTGGTTGTTCGTTTATCATAGAATCATAGAATTTACAGAGCGGAAAGAGGCCATTCGGCCCATCGAGTCTACACCGGCCCTTGGAAAGAGCACCCTACTTAAGCCCACACCTCCACCCTATCCCCGTAACCCCCACTTAACCATTTTGGACACTAAGGGGCAATTTAACATGACCAATCCACCTAACCTGCACATCTTTGGACTGTGGGAGGAAACCGGAGCACCCGGAGGAAACCCACGCACACACGGGGAGGACGTGCAGACTCCACACAGACAGTGACCCAAGCCGGGAATCGAACCTGGGACCCTGGAGCTGTGAAACAACTGTGCTAACCACTGTGCTACCGTGCTGCCCCATGGTACATTACATAACGCTTTGGCCTCAAGTACTTCCTTTGGTAGTGAATTCCACAGATTCACCCCTCTCTGGGTGAAGACATTTCTCCTCACCTCAGTCCTAAAACAAAGAACAAAGAACAAAGAAAAGTACAGCACAGGAACAGGCCCTTCGGCCCTCCAAGCCCGTGCCGACCATGCTGCCCGACTAAACTACAATCTTCTACACTTCCTGGGTCCGTATCCCTCTATTCCCATCCTATTCATATATTTGTCAAGATGCCCCTTAAATGTCCCTATCGTCCCTGCTTCCACCACCTCCTCCGGCAGCGAGTTCCAGGCACCCACTATCCTCTGCGTAAAAAACTTGCCTCGTACATCTACTCTAAACCTTGCCCCTCTCACCTTAAACCTATGCCCCCTAGTAATTGACCCCTCTACTCTGGGGAAAAGCCTCTGACTATTCACTCTGTCTATGCCCCTCATAATTTTGTAGACCTCTATCAGGTCTCCCCTCAACCTCCTTCGTTCCAGTGAGATCAAACCGAGTTTATTCAACCGCTCCTCATAGCTAATGCCCTCCATACCAGGCAACATTCTGGTAAATCTCTTCTGCACCCTCTCTAAAGCCTCCACATCCTTCTGGTAGTGTGGCGACCAGAATTGAACACTATACTCCAAGTGTGGCCTAACTAAGGTTCTATACAGCTGCAACATGACTTGCCAATTCTTATACTCAATGCCCCGGCCAATGAAGGCAAGCATGCCGTATGCCTTCTTGACTACCTTCTCCACCTGTGTTGCCCCTTTCAATGACCTGTGGACCTGTACTCCTAGATCTCTTTGACTTTCAATACTCTTGAGGGTTCTACCATTCACTGTATATTCCCTACCTGCATTAGACCTTCCAAAATGCATTACCTTACATTTGTCCGGATTAAACTCCATCTGCCATCTCTCCGCCCAAGTCTCCAAACAATCTAAATCCTGCTGTATCCTCTGACAGTCCTCATCGCTATCCGCAATTCCACCAACCTTTGTGTCGTCTGCAAACTTACTAATCAGACCAGTTACATTTTCCTCCAAATCATTTATATATACTACAAAGAGCAAAGGTCCCAGCACTGATCCCTGTGGAACACCACTGGTCACAGCCCTCCAATTAGAAAAGCATCCTTCCATTGCTACTCTCTGCCTTCTATGACCTAGCCAGTTCTGTATCCATCTTGCCAGCTCACCCCTGATCCCGTGTGACTTCACCTTTTGTACTAGTCTACCATGAGGGACCTTGTCAAAGGCCTTACTGAAGTCCATATAGACAACATCCACTGCCCTACCTGCATCAATCATCTTAGTGACCTCCTCGAAAAACTCTTATTAAGTTAGTAAATTAAAATCGCTTATTGTCACAAGTAGGCTTCAAATGAAGTAACTGTGAAAAGCCCCTAGTCGCCACATTCCGCCACCTGTTCGGGGAGGCTGTTACGGGAAGGGGGAAAGGACCCCCTCTAACTCTTCTATGGGTCACTCTCCTTTGGGGCAGCATGGCAGCACAGTGGTTAGCACTGCTGCCTCACAGCACCAGGGACGCGGGTTCAATTCCGGCCTCGGGTGACTGTGCGGCGTCTGCACATCCTCCCCGTGTGTGCGTGGGTTTCCTCCGGGTGCTCCGGTTTCCTCCCACAGTCCAAAGATGTGCAGGTTAGGTGGATTGGCCATACTAAATTGTCCGTTAGTGTCCAGAGATGTGCATGTTAGGTTATGGGGTAACCGGGATAGGGAGCAGGGTGTGGATATGGATAGTTTTGTGAGAGCCACAAAGAATCCAGCACGAGTTTCAACGATACAAAGAAATAACATTTATTTACAATAACATATATATACACAACAGCAGCAGCAACTTCCCTTGCTGCTCACTCCTTCCTGCTGGTTCCAAACTGGCCAGCTTTATTTATACAGGGAGTCTGCTAATGATTTCTCCACCCCCCTCATTGGGGAAGCTCATACTCCCACAGGATTGTGGGATTGTCATTAGTCCCCAGCCAATGGGCTGTTTATAGGGGCTGTTTAGCACAGGGCTAAATCGCTGGCTTTGAAGGCAGGCCAGCAGCACGGTTCAATTCCCGTAACAGCCTCCCCGAACAGGTGCCGGAATGTGGCGACTAGGGGCTTTTCACAGTAACTTCATTTGAAGTCTACTTGTGACAATACGCGATTTTAATTTCAATTCAATGGTAAGTAGGCAGGTTATAACATCCCTCCCCCCCAAAGTCCAAGGAATCCACCGAAGACCCTGGCGAAGGAGGGCATCGGACTCGTTTTGCCGCAGGCCGGACACCATTTGCACGAGGCGCTGGATCGGGCGGTGTGTAACGAGACGGAGACTGCCGCTTCCGTGATGAATGGCGTAACGGTTGTACATCCATGGCCCTTGGGACCGAGGATTCCCCCTCTGATGCATCCTGTGTCTCCATCTCGGAGTCAGAGTCTGCTGCCTCCGTCATCTCGGCGTCTCTATCTCCACGCGGTTCTGTAACGACCTGTGCAGGCTTCGAGTGAGGCACCAGAGGAAGATTGTGAGGACTACTTTCCATTGTCTCTGGTCTCTGTGGTTGTAGAAATGAGCTCCGGGGGCGGGGAATCTTTGGAAGGGATAGTCTTCTGGACCGAACGTGGTCTACATGTTTGCGCTGGAGACGACCCTGGGCTTGCACCTGGTAAGATATAGGGCCCGTTTGGCGAAAGATTACGCCAGGGACCCACTGGGCACCCCCAGCAAAATTCCGAACAAACACTGGGTCACCGGGCGGAAACTGCCGAATCGGCCGATGCCGAGAAAAACCCTGTCCCTGCCGTTCTTGTGTGCGGCGTACTTTTGCACCAATGTCCGGGAAAACCATACTAAGGCGGGTGCGAAGTCTCCGGCCCATTAGGAGTTCTGCGGGAGCTACCCCAGGCACCGCATGGGGGGTGGTCCTGTACGTAAACAAAAAGCGAGCCAGTCTCGTGTCCTTTGACCCTGCTTCTTTAGGCTTTGTTTGAATGTCTGCACTGCGCGCTCCGCCAACCCATTTGAAGCCGGGTGGTAAGGGGCAGTGCGGATATGGCGTATGCCGTTCATCTTCATGAATCTCGCAAACTCCTCACTGGTGAATGGAATGCCGTTATCCGTGACCAGCACCTCGGGGAGGCCATGCGTACTAAACGATAAACGCATCTTTTCAATTGTTGCGCAGGACGTTGTGCCCTGCATCTTGTGCACCTCTAGCCATTTAGACTGGGCGTTGATTAGTAGAAGGAACATAGATCCTTGAAAAGGGCCGGTGAAATCCGCATGCAAGCGCGCCCAAGGCCGCCCTGGCCATTCCCAGTGATGTAGGGGCGTGGCCGGCGGAAGCTTCTGATGCTCCTGACAAATGGAGCAGTTTTGGGCCACCTTCTCAATGTCGGTGTCGGGGCCTGGCCACCAGACATAACTCCGGGCCAACATTTTCATTTTGGTCACACCTGGATGGCCATTGTGCAAGTCTGATAATATCAGCTCCTGTCCTTTTTCCGGGACAATCACACGCGTCCCCCACAAGAGGATGCCATCTTCCACGCTGAATTCTGACCGCTTGGAGGAAAATGCCCGCAACTCGCCTGGGAGCTGTCTATGCTGCCCACCATACAGGACTATGTGCCGAACCTTTGACAGGACTGGCTCCGTCTGGGTCCACTCACGGATCTGTGATGCCGTGACAGGCAAGGTGTCCATAAAATTTAGGGTTGCAACCACCTCACTGGTCGTGGGGATCGACATGGGGCCGGTCGATAAAGGCAATCGGCTCAGTGCGTCGGCATTCGCTATCTGCGTACCTGGTTTGTGCTCCAGAGAATGCAGTGAGCAACAAAGCCCAGCACTGGATCCGTGCGGAAGCAATGGGCGGTATTGGCTTATCCTCTCTGAAAAGTCCCAGCAGAGGCTTATGATCAGTCACGATAGTGAAGTGGCGGCCATACACGTACTGGTGGAAACGTTTCACCGTAAAGACCACTGCCAGGCCCTCCTTCTCGATCTGCGCGTACTTTTTCTCCGCTGGAGTCAATGTGCGGGAGGCGAAAGCTATCGGCCGCTCGGCCCCGTTCTCCATCTTGTGGGACAGGACGGCCCCAATACCATACGGGGATGCATCACATGTGACGAGCAAAAGCTTTCCAGGATCATAGTGGGTTAGTAACCCAGACAACGACAATTGTTGTTTTACCCGCCGGAAAGCGGTTTCTTGCGGCTGACCCCAAACCCAGGTGTGATTTTTCTTTAGCAGAAGGTGCAACGGGGCCAGCGTAGTTGCCAGATTGGGGAGGAACTTCCCGTAATAGTTTACGAGACCGAGAAAAGAACGAAGATGCGAAGTGTCAGTCGGGGCGGGGGCCTGTTGAATCGCGCGCACCTTCTCTGCGACGGGGTGCAAACCTTCGCGGTCCACCCGACAACACAGGTAGACTACTTCCTTCACCTGAAAGATGCACTTTGTGCGACGTAAATAGACTCCAGCCTCCGAAAAGCATCTAAGGACAGCCTCCAGACTTTCCAAATGTTCCTGCATCCGACGTCCCTGTAATCAAAACGTCATCTAGGTAGACAGCGACACGCGGTAAACCTCTCAAAATGCCCTCCATAACGTGTTGAAAAATAGCGCAGGCAGAGGATACTCCAAAGGGCAAACGTGTATATTCATACAGGTCCCGGTGTGTATTAATTGTTACATATGGTCGGGAAGCAGGGTCCAGCTCCAACTGTAGGTAGGCGTGACTCATATCTAATTTTGTGAACGAGAGTCCACCTGCAAGCTTCGCGTAGAGATCCTCTATGCGAGGCATTGGATATCGGTCGAGTCGGATGGCTGTATTCACTGTAAGTTTATAGTCGCCGCACAAGCGAACTGTGGCATCTGGCTTCATTACAGGTACAATTGGTGCTGCCCAGTCAGCGAAATGGACGGGCCTGATAATACCCAAAGTTTCCAAACGAGTGAGCTCCCCTTCTACCTTCTCGAGCAAAGCGTAAGGCACCGGGCGCAGAAATAGTGCGGCATGGCTCCTGGTTCGACTTGGATATGGGCTACGGCCCCTTTTATTTTCCCCAAACCGGGCTGGAATACATCTGGGTATCGCCCTAGCACCTCAGTCAACCCTCCAGAAACTGTTTGGAGGATGTGCTGCCACTGCAAGTGCAAATGGCGCAACCAGTCCGGACCCAACAGGCTGGGCCCATGGCCGCGCACCACGATAAGTGGGAAACGCCCCTCCTGGCGTCCATAAACAACAGGGGTCATCGTAGTTCCTGCAATGTCCAATGGTTCCCCCGTGTTTGTGGCCAACCTGGCCTGTGTGTCGGTTAATGTAAGGGTCTGTATACCCTGCTTGATGCGGTCGAATGTCCTCTGGGCGATCACGGAGACCGCTGCGCCAGTATCCAACTCCATCTCCAGCGGGTGACCATTGACCCGTACTGTCACCTTAATGGGGGCCACACGGGGAGCTGCCACACAATGCAGCTGCAGGCAGTCGTCCTCCGTCTCCACGTCCTCAGGAGTAGTCACCGCAGGTTCATCCACATGGAAGGTACAGCCCCTGGGCTGGTCCCAGTTTCGGTCGGAACGACGGTGGCGCCCCCAGGACCGGCGTCCGTGACGAGGTCGGCGCCTATAAGTCTGACACGGACATGGCTCCTCATCCATTGGTTCTGGAGAAGGCTCCCTTCGGGGAGGAATGTCCGACGGCCACTGGTGTCGATCCGGACGTCGCCTCACCCAAGGTACCACAGGAGTGCGGGGGGACGTTTTCGGACAGAAGGGGTTGCGCCCCAAGACATGCACTTCCATTCCCTGTAGCTCCTGCACTCCTCGTTCTGCCCTCTCTCGGGACAATACTATTTGAATGGCCTGTTGAAAAGTCAATTTTGGCTCAGCTAACAACTTTCTCTGGTTGGTCGCATTGTTAATACCGCAAACCAAACGGTCGCGTAACATTTCTGACAAGGTCTCACCATAGTCACAGTACTCCGCAATCCCGCGTAGCCTGGATAGAAAGTCGGCAAGGGATTCTCCTGGGGTCCTCTCAGCGGTATTAAACCGGTAACACTGGACTATTGTGGACGGGGTTGGGTTAAAATGTTGCCCCACTAAGTTCACAAGTTCATCAAACGTTTTGGTGTCTGGCGCGGCTGGGTACGTAAGGCTCCTAATCATCCCAAACGTATGTGGGCCGCAGGCGGTGAGCAATATGACCACCTGCCGCTCGTTTTCGGTGATGTTGTTTGCCCGGAAATAGTAAAGCATCCGTTGTGCATACTGGTTCCAGCTTTCCAGCGCAGCATCAAAAACATCCAAACGTCCGTTCAGAGGCATGGTGTAACAGAAAACAACTTCCAACCTGTATCCAACAAAAATCCAGGGAGGTGGCTTCAGCAGTGTAGACAGCTATTCACTTTAACCCTCGTCGCCAGTTTTGTGAGAGCCACGAAGAATCCAGCACGAGTTTCAAGGATATAAAGAAATAACATTTATTTACAATAACATATCTATATACACAACAGCAGCAACTTCTCTTGCTGCACACTCCTTCCTGCTGGTTCCAAACTGGCCGGCTTTATTTAGGCAGGGAGTCTGCTAATGATTTCTCCGCCCCCCCCCCCCCCCCCCCTCATTGGGGAAGCTCATACTCCCACAGGATTGTGGGATTGTCATTAGTCTCCAGCCAATGGCAAGCAGGCAGGTTATAACAGGTAGGGTGCTCGTTCAGTGGGTCAGCGATGGGCCGAATGGCCTCTTTCTGCACTATAGGGATTCTATGATCCTTCTAAACTTCTAAACCAGTCGCCCATTTCAGACAGAGACGAGGAGGAATTTCTTGTCTCAGAGGGGAGTGAATGTGTGGAATTCTTTACCGCACAGAGCTGTCGAGGCTGGGTCGCGAAGTATGTTCAAGGCGGAGACAGACAGATTTTTAATCAGCGAGGGGATCGTGGGTTATGGGGATAAGGTGGGAAAGTGGAGTTGAGGATTACCACATCAGAACAGCTATGATCTCATTGAATGGCGGAGCAGACTCGATGGGCTGAATGGCCTCCTTCTGCTCCTATGTCTTATGGTTTTATGCCGTGGCCACATTGTGGAAACCTCTGGAAGGGAGGGTTCATTTCGCATTCCAATGATTCGGTAACACAGCTGCGGCGGGGGGGGGGGGCTGCTGGGTACAACACAACCCCATTCGCAAGCATCCTTCGCTTTTGACGATTCAGTCCGTTTTTAATTCACCTCAGGAACGGGCCTCCTATCCCGTGCCTCCCTCCTCCATGGAGTAAGCACGTGTGTTGCCTGCTGCCTAAGGCCTTACCTTGCAATCTAAATCCACACTGTTTGTCGTCAGCAAGATCTACACTTTCTCTGGAGATCTCCAGTAAATCTCTCAGCAAGGTTTACTGTTCCATTAATCCGCACCATTTCCCACCGGTCCCACATTTCTGGGCATGAAAAGCTTGGAACAAAGATACAGGACCACAGGGAAAGACCAGAACAGTGGGCTACAGTCGTTATTTTAATACCCTAACTCTACTGCTCCTCATAGGAGAGGGAGATGTGAATATATACATATTTATCTCGCGTCCTTCACTACCTCAGGACATCCAACATGGCTGCTGCATTACTTCGAAGTGGAGTCCAACTATTCCTGCACAACGATGGGGGAGTGACAGACAATTAGCGCACAGCCAGGCTGCTGGTAACTGTTGCGATGATTGCTGTAGTCAAATAGTTGAATCCGTTTGTGCTTTTTTTCTTCTTTTCTTTTGTTTTATAAACATTTTATTGAGGTATTTATGGTTTTACAACAACCACAAAATAAACAATGTACACAAATTTATAAACATAGTGCAAAAGTCGTCTTCCTCCCTTACAGGTCCCACCTTTTTCTTTCTTCTTTTCTACACTAAATCTTCATTAGTCTTTCTTTAAAAATTTATAACTCGCTGGTACCATGTTATATTTTAAATAATGACTAATCTAAAATATATATATTACTCTTGAATCCACCAGGATGATAAAATGACCAATAGTCTTTTTGTTGAAAGATGAACTATTTAATGAGTAATAAAATAATAAACTGTGAGTTATTTTACTCAATACTAAACTAACAATAAAGAATTAAAGTACAATACAGATAACTATATAACTGTACACTATTATAACAAACTAGTTCTAACTTCTCTCACTCTAGCTATTCTATGTCTTGCTTGTTCACTGTTCTGAATCATCATCTACATCATCGGACTTAGAAAAGGCGGGAAATCAGTTCTTATAGTATTTGACTGTGAGCCATCTAGTGTTGAAATGACTGTACTACATTTACATACATTGATCATGCATATTGATATCTGAATATCACTACAGTAACTGGACTGAAGGGGTCGGTAGCACGTGTAAAACACTGCTTCAGCGTCAGGTGGGGTATTTGGATCGAGGCCTGGACCCCGCACTCGGGACAGGCTGTGAAAAGATTCATAGGAATGGTTCAAGGGCTGAGGGACTTCAATCATGTCGTTGGATTGGAGAAGGTGGGTCTGTGATGGTTGAGGGAAGGTTTGATTGAGGTGTTCAAAATCATGAGGGCCTAAATGGAGAGGGTAGGGAGAAACCGTTCCTATTGTTATGGGCCAGGGTTTAGCAAACCCCAAAGTGTATCGTGGAGTTCACCTGACGCACAACTTTTAATAGACTGTGGTATGGGGAACACACGGCCCACTCTACAGGTGTGTTACAGCAGAAATGGCAAAGTATTTTAAAAAGAAAAACAATGTTTATTCTATGAACTCAAGTTGACCTTTTTGAAACATACAGTGAACATCTTAGCAACCATTAATTCAAATACAACCCCCAAAGAATACAACACTAAGTAATGCTAACGCTGTCCTTTTAACCTCCAGAGGACTTACAAAAGAAACACCTTTTAACAGAAGCACACCAGGTTAAAGGCACTACTGAAAACATTTATAATTCTGAATTCACCAAATGATCAAGCGATAGCCTTTTCATGGCAGAGAGATCAACAGTACACCTGCTCTGACTGGCTTCAGCTCCAACATTGAAAATGCAACTAAAACACACCCTGCAGCAAACAGCCTAAAACAAAAGTAAAAAGCTGACAGACAGCCCAGCTCCACCCACTCTCTGACATCACTGCAGTAATAAACACCCATTTTTTAAAGGTACTCTCACTACAGATATTTATATACACACCCATTTATAAACACCCATTTCTTAAAGGTACTCTCACATGACACTGTTGGTGGAAGGATCCAAAACCTGGGGGCAGAGATTTACCATCATTGACAAAGGAAGCAATGGCGATATGAAGAAACTCTTATTCACACAGCGAGTGGTCAGGGTCCGTGTTATTTATTTGTTGTTGCCGCAAAGAGAAAAAGAAGTAGAGGTGTCACGCTTTAAGTTCGTAAAAACAGAGTGCTGGATTCCCCGTTTCTGAGGCTAAATGGCGGTCCCAACGGAGAATCCGCGGTACTCCATAATGGGAAAATCAGTGCGAAGCACTCACCGATTCTGGGACCGGTGAGGGGCTGGCACCAGCACCGCATGGAGAACTGCCGGAGAATCGGTGGGTGGGGGTGGTACATGCGCAGGGCTGGAAAGCTGCAGCCGCGCAGCCCTACACCCCCATTGGTCACACCGGGAAACATGGCGGCGGCCGTGCTTGTCAGCATATCCGCGAACCCCGCCCCTAGGCCAGCGGCGGAGATGTTGCGCGCCACCGGCCGGCGGGAAAGGCCTTTGTCACCACGCCAGCCGGCGCCGAAGGGACTCCGTCGGCCGGCGGAAGTCCGCGCATGCACGGGAGCGTCAGCGGCTGCTGATGTCATCCCCGCGCATGCGTGGCCACCGTGGGGGCACCCTCCCCCCCCGGGGCTACATATCCCCACACCCCCCCCCCCAGGACCCCGGAGCCCACCCGTGTTGCTAGTCCCGCCGGTAAGGTAGGTGGTTTGATTCACGCCGGTGGGACTGGCATGACAGCAGCGGGACTTCGGCCCATCGTGGGCCGGAGAATCGACTGGGGGGGGGGGGGGGGGCCCGCCGACCGGCGCGACGCGATTCCCGCCCCCGCTGAATTTTCGGTGCCGGAGAATTCGGCGGCTGGCGGGGGCGAGATTCACGCCCCCCCCCCCCCGGCGATTCTCCGACCCCCCCTGGTTCCCGAACACTGGGACCACACGTGGCCTGCGCCGTCGGGATCCCAGCCCATTGGAGGCGGAGCATCGCGGTGGGCTGGCTGATGATGCGCCAGTGCCGTTGCGTGTGTTCTGATGATGCCGATTTGGAGGGGGCGGAGCACCGTCAACCGGCATCACAACGACACCTGCCCCGATTTCGCCGTGGGAAACCATTCTCCACCCGATCACCGTTCCCGATTTCGGCGTCCGGCTACAGAGAATCCCGCCCACAGTTTTGGGTTTATTAAGAGATGTCGCTTCTACAGGGTGAGACGGTGAACGCCCCCAAAAGCCCATGAAATGCTCCACGGATGTCACTGTGTATCACGTGACATTTCACCAGCCAATAGTGTTGAATATACAACACCTTTACTCCTTTAGGGCTAACAAACTTTCTTTCAGACAATTAAACAACAGATCCAACACAATATTCATTACAGTATATCCTTATCTTAATTATACATATACACATCAACAAAACCGTCTCTTTGAAAGACGTCTGTCTCGTTTCGGTAATATCTGATGTTCAGGAATTTGGCTCTTTGCGATCACAGAAGCGTTTTTCTGTTCCCTTGTAGGTGGCACATCTTGTGAAGCTCATTCAGGATCTGTCTCCGTTGGTACTGACGATTCTGCAGTGACAGGCTCAGCCATTTCTGCAGTAGGAGATCTCAGTTCTGTCGTATCATTGTCCGCACAGTCCGATGTGAATGGTTCTGATGAAGACTCTGTACATTCACTTTGTGCTGACACCAAACTTGTTCATCATCTGTTTGAGCTGTGTAAGATGTCAGACCTGTCTTGGCTGGATTGCTGGCTGGAGTCCATTTTTCACTTGCGGTATAATTTCTAGCTCAAACACGCTCTCCATGGTTAAAGACTCTAGACTTCCAGTTTTGCTCTCTCCTAACCATTTGTGTTTGACGCTGTCGCCTGACAATTTCCCAATTGTAGGTGGTGTCAAGAGGTTGAATTGTGTTCTCAATTTCCTCTTGAATTGTAGCATAGGCGGTGAGTTTTGCGTTGTTGAATGTGTCACGGGCCAGAGCCTCGAAAACTCCAACGTATATCATGGAGTTCACCTGACCCCACAACTATTTATAGATTTTGGTTACGGGGAGCACAAGGGCCTACTTTGCAGGTCGTATTCAACAGAGGCCTTAAGCACTTTTAATCAAAAACAAAGTTTATTTTATGAATTCAGTTAACATTTTATAAACACACACAGTAAACACTTAAATCAACTACAAACATAAATACCCCACACACCTACAGTTCTCTCGATATATAACCCTTAATAACTTCCCTTTCAACTGTTTCAATTTGATAACAACATCCAATACCAGAAAAACCCTTTTACCAAAACAGTAGGTTTGAATTCTTTCCAGAAAACAGTCATCACTTTTAAATTATCAAGTGATCTGGACACATTTTAACATGCAGAGAGAGAGAGAGACCAAAATAAACCTTCTTTGTCTGAATGCAGCTTCCCACTGTCTAAACCGAAAGTAAAACTCAGAGCCACAGCCCAGCTCAAAATCGAAAGTAAAACCCAGAGCCACAGCCCAGCTCCACCCACACAATGACACCACTGCAGCCATTTGAGAATACGCACATTTCTTAAAGGGCCAATCACATGACAAATGCACTGAATTTCGATATGACATTCGAAACTTGTTCACACATCTGGGTGATCTTGATCGCTCGCGTGTTTGAGCGATTGCGCAAAGTGTTCGGCCAGCCCATTAGTTTCTGGGTGATGAGGAGCAGATTTAACATGGCAGATACAAATTACCTTCCAGTAATGTTTGAACTCTGGTTCCGAGTCCCGTTAAATTCAGTCCCATTGTCACTCACAAGTTGCTCTGGCTTTCCGAGCCTTGCAAATATCTCACAGAATCTCTCAATTGTCTGTTCAGTTGTTGTGGACTTCATGATTGCAACTTCTGGCCACTTTGAGCGTGCGTCAACCGTCACCAAGAATTGGACCAGTACAGTCAATATGAATTATCTGCCTTGGCTGTGTAGGCCATTCCCATGGATGCAAAGGTTGCAGGGGTGGAGTATTCCTTCATGTAACACAAGATTGGCATAGCCCCACCTTCTTCTCAATTTTCACATTCTTTGGTCCAGTGACAAACTTGCTCGACACGAAGCAAAATGTGCACTGGCTTCAGCCTCGTTGCTCAGTTAGGAACAAATTTGCTATACTAATCGCGCAACCCGAAAATTGACCTCAGCTGTGCCACGTTTTGTGGGACATGGAGCTTCGAGGATCTCAGCCACGTTATTTGAACATAGACCATAGAACATAGAAAAATACAGCACAGAGCAGGCCCTTCGGCCCACGATGTTGTGCCGAACCTTTGTCCTAGATTAATCATAGATTATCATTGAATTTACAGTGCAGAAGGAGGCCATTCGGCCCTTTGAGTCTGCACCGGCTCTTGGAAAGAGCACCCTACCCAAACTCAACACCTCCACCCAACACCAAGGGCAATTTTGGACACTAAGGGCAATTTATCATTGGCCAATTCACCTAACCTGCACATCTTTGGACTGTGGGAGGAAACCGGAGCACCCAGAGGAAACCCACGCAGACACAGGGAGAAAGTACATACTCCACACAGACAGTGACCCAAGCCGGAATCGAACCTGGAACCCTGGAGCTGTGAAGCAATTGTGCTATCCACAATGCTGCCGTGCTGCCCTTAAGAACAAATAAATCTACACTATATCATTTTACCGTAATCCATGTACCTATCCAATAGCTGCTTGAAGGTCCCTAATGTTTCCGACTCAACTACTTCCAGAGACAGTGCATTCCATGCCCCCACTACTCTCTGGGTAAAGAACCTACCTCTGATATCCCTCCTATATCTTCCACCTTTCACCTTAAATTTATGTCCCCTTGTAATGGTTTGTTCCACCCGGGGAAAAAGTCTCTGACTGTCTACTCTATCTATTCCCCTGATCATCTTATAAACCTCTATCAAGTCGCCCCTCATCCTTCTCCGTTCTAATGAGAAAAAGCCTAGCACCCTCAACCTTTCCTCGTAAGACCTACTCTCCATTCCAGGCAACATCCTGGTAAATCTTCTTTGCACCTTTTCCAAACCTTCCACATCCTTCCTAAAATGAGGCGACCAGAACTGTACACAGTACTCCAAATGTGGCCTTACCAAAGTTTTGTACAGCTGCATCATCACCTCACGGCTCTTAAATTCAATCCCTCTGTTAATGAACGCTAGCACACCATAGGCCTTCTTCACAACTCTATCCACTTAAGTGGCAACTTTCAAAGAAGTATGAACATAGACCCCAAGATCTCTCTGCTCCTCCACAGTGCCAAGAACTCTACCGTTAACCCTATATTCCGCATTCATATTTGTCCTTCCAAAATGGACAACCTCACACTTTTCAGGGTTAAACTCCATTTGCCACTTCTCAGCCCAGCTCTGCATCCTATCTATGTCTCTTTGCAGCCGACAACAGCCCTCCTTACTATCCACAACTCCACCAATCTTCGTATCGTCTGCAAATTCACTGACCCACCCTTCAACTCCCTCATCCAAGTCATTAATGAAAATCACAAACAGCAGAGGACCCAGAACTGATCCCTCCGGTACGCCACTGGTAACTGGGATCCAGGCTGAATATTTGCCATCCACCACCACTCTCTGACTTCTATCGGTTAGCCAGTTCGTTATCCAACTGGCCAAATTTCCCACTATCCCATGCCGCCTTACTTTCTGCATAAGCCTACCATGGGGAACTTTATCAAATGCCTTACTAAAATCCATGTACACTACATCCACTGCTTTACCTTCATCCACATGCTTGGTCACCTCCTCAAAGAATTCAATAAGACTTGTAAGGCAAGACCCACCCCTCACAAATCCGTGCTGACTATCCCTAATCAAGCAGTGTCTTTCCAGATGCTCAGAAATCCTATCCTTCAGTACCCTTTCCATTACTTTGCCTACCACCGAAGTAAGACTAACTGGCCTGGAATTCCCAGGGTTATCCCTAGTTCCTTTTTTGAACAGGGGCACGACATTCGCCACTCTCCAATCCCCTGGTACCACCCCTGTTGACAGTGAGGACGAAAAGATCATTGCCAACGGCTCTGCAATTTCATCTCTTGCTTCCCACAGAATCCTTGGATATATCCCGTCAGGCCCGGGGGACTTGTCTATCCTCAAGTTTTTCAAAATGCCCAACACATCTTCCTTCCTAACAAGTATTTCCACGAGCTTACCAATCTGTTTCACACTGTCCTCTCCAACAATATCGCCCCTCTCATTTGTAAATACAGAAGAAAAGTACTCGTTCAAGACCTCTCCTATTTCTTCAGACTCAATACACAATCTCCCGCTACTGTCCTTGATCGGACCTACCCTCGCTCTATTCATTCTCATATTTCTCACATATGTGTAAAAGGCCTTGGGGTTTTCCTTGATCCTACCCGCCAAAGATTGTTCATGCCCTCTCTTAGCTCTCCTAATCCCTTTCTTCAGTTCCCTCCTGGCTATCTTGTATCCCTCCAATGCCCTGTCTGAACCTTGTTTCCTCAGCCTTACATAAGTCACCTTTTCCCTCTTAACAAGACATTGTCAACCATGGTTCCCTCACTCGACCATCTCTTCCCTGCCTGACAGGGACATACATATCAAGGACACGTAGCACCTGTTCCTTGAACAAGTTCCACATTTCACTTGTGCCTTTCCCTGCCAGCCTATGTTCCCAACTTATGCACTTCAATTCTTGTCTGACAACATCGTATTTACCCTTCCCCCAATTGTAAACCTTGCCCTGTTGCACGTACCTATCCCTCTCCATTACTAAAGTGAAAGTCACAGAATTGTGGTCACTATCTCCAAAATGCTCCCTCACTAACAAATCTATCACTTGCCCTGGTTCATTACCCAGTACTAAATCCAATATTGCCCCTCCTCTGGTCGGACAATCTACATACTGTGTTAGAAAAGCTTCCTGGACACACTGCACAAACACCACCCCATCCAAACTATTTGGTCTAAAGAGTTTCCACTCAATATTTGGGAAGTTAAAGTCGCCCATGACTACTACCCTATGACTTCTGCACCTTTCCAAAATCTGTTTCCCAATCTGTTCCTCCACATCTCTGCTACTATTGGGGGACCTATAGAAAACTCCCAACAAGGTGACTGCTCCTTTCCTATTTCTGACTTCAACCCATACTACCTCAATAGGGTGATACTCCTCGAACTGCCTTTCTGCAGCTGTTATACTATCTCTAATTAATAATGCCACCCCCCACCTCTTTTACCTTCGATGTTGTGGCCATTTCGGAGACATGGATAGAGCAGGGACAGGAATGGATGTTGCAGGTTCCGGGGTTTAGGTGTTTTAGTAAGCTCAGAGAAGGAGGCAAAAGAGGGGGAGGTGTGGCGCTGCTAGTCAAGAGCAGTATTACGGTGGCGGAGAGGATGCTAGATGGGGACTCTTCTTCCGAGGTAATATGGGCTGAAGTTAGAAACAGGAAAGGAGAGGTCACCCTGTTGGGAGTTTTTGAGAGGCCTCCTAATAGTTCTAGGGATGTAGAGGAAAGGATGGCGAAGATGATTCTGGATATGAGTGAAAGTAACAGGGTAGTTATTATGGGAGACTTTAACTTTCCAAATATTGACTGGAAAAGATATAGTTCGAGTACAATAGATGGGTCGTTTTTTGTACAGTGTGTGCAGGAGGGTTTCCTGAAACAATATGTTGACAGGCCAACAAGAGGTGAGGCCACGTTGGATTTGGTTTTGGGTAATGAACCAGGCCAGGTGCTGGATTTGGAGGTAGGAGAGCACTTTGGGGACAGTGACCACAATTCGGTGACGTTTACGTTAATGATGGAAAGGGATAAGTATACACCGCAGGGCAAGAGTTATAGCTGGCGGAAGGGCAATTATGATGCCATTAGACGTGACTTGGGGGGGATAAGGTGGAGAAGTAGGCTGCAAGTGTTGGGCACACTGGATAAGTGGGGCTTGTTCAAGGATCAGCTACTGCGTGTTCTTGATAAGTATGTACCGGTCAGACAGGGAGGAAGGCGTCGAGCGAGGAAACCGTGGTTTACCAAGGAAGTGGAATCTCTTGTTAAGAGGAAGAAGGAGGCCTATGTGAAGATGAAGTGTGAAGTTTCGGTTGGGGCGATGGATAGTTACAAGGTAGCGAGGGAGGATCTAAAGAGAGAGCTAAGACGAGCAAGGAGGGGACATGAGAAGTATTTGGCAGGAAGGATCAAGGAAAACCCAAAAGCTTTCTATAGGTATGTCAGGAATAAGCGAATGACTAGGGAAAGAGTAGGACCAGTCAAGGACAGGGATGGGAAATTGTGTGTGGAGTCTGAAGAGATAGGCGAGATACTAAATGAATATTTTTCGTCAGTATTCACTCAGGAAAAAGATAATGTTGTGGAGGAGAATGCTGAGCCCCAGGCTAATAGAATAGATGGCATTGAGGTACGTAGGGAAGAGGTGTTGGCAATTCTGGACAGGCTGAAAATAGATAAGTCCCCGGGACCTGATGGGATTTATCCTAGGATTCTATGGGAGGCCAGGGAAGAGATTGCTGGACCTTTGGCTTTGATTTTTATGTCATCATTGGCTACAGGAATAGTGCCAGAGGACTGGAGGACAGCAAATGTGGTCCCTTTGTTCAAAAAGGGGAGCAGAGACAACCCCGGCAACTATAGACCGGTGAGCCTCACGTCTGTAGTGGGTAAAGTCTTGGAGGGGATTATAAGAGACAAGATTTATAATCATCTAGATAGGAATAATATGATCAGGGATAGTCAGCATGGCTTTGTGAAGGGTAGGTCATGCCTCACAAACCTTATTGAGTTCTTTGAGAAGGTGACTGAACAGGTAGACGAGGGTAGAGCAGTTGATGTGGTGTATATGGATTTCAGCAAAGCGTTTGATAAGGTTCCCCACGGTAGGCTATTGCAAAAAATACGGAGGCTGGGGATTGAGGGTGATTTAGAGATGTGGATCAGAAATTGGCTAGCTGAAAGAAGACAGAGGGTGGTGGTTGATGGGATATGTTCAGAATGGAGTACAGTCACAAGTGGAGTACCACAAGGATCTGTTCTGGGGCCGTTGCTGTTTGTCATTTTTATCAATGACCTAGAGGAAGGCGCAGAAGGGTGGGTGAGTAAATTTGCAGACGATACTAAAGTCGGTGGTGTTGTCGATAGTGTGGAAGGATGTAGCAGGTTACAGAGGGATATAGATAAGCTGCAGAGCTGGGCTGAGAGGTGGCAAATGGAGTTTAATGTAGAGAAGTGTGAGGTGATTCACTTTGGAAGGAATAACAGGAATGCGGAATATTTGGCTAATGGTAAAATTCTTGAAAGTGTGGATGAGCAGAGGGATCTAGGTGTCCATGTACATAGATCCCTGAAAGTTGCCACCCAGGTTGATAGGGTTGTGAAGAAGGCCTATGGAGTGTTGGCCTTTATTGGTAGAGGGATTGAGTTACGGAGTCGGGAGGTCATGTTGCAGCTGTACAGAACTCTGGTACGGCCGCATTTGGAGTATTGCGTACAGTTCTGGTCACCGCATTATAGGAAGGACGTGGAGGCTTTGAAGCGTGTGCAGAGGAGATTTACCAGGATGTTGCCTGGTATGGAGGGAAAATCTTATGAGGAAAGGCTGATGGACTTGAGGTTGTTTTCGTTGGAGAGAAGAAGGTTAAGAGGAGACTTAATAGAGGCATACAAAATGATCAGGGGGTTGGATAGGGTGGACAGTGAGAGCCTTCTCCCGCGGATGGATATGGCTGGCACGAGGGGACATAACTTTAAACTGAGGGGTAATAGATATAGGACAGAGGTCAGAGGTAGGTTCTTTACGCAAAGAGTAGTGAGGCCGTGGAATGCCCTACCTGCTACAGTAGTGAACTCGCCAACATTGAGGGCATTTAAAAGTTTATTGGATAAACATATGGATGATAATGGCATAGTGTAGGTTAGATGGCTTTTGTTTCGGTGCAACATCGTGGGCTGAAGGGCCTGTACTGCGCTGTATTGGTCTATGTTCTATGTTCTACCACCCTCCCTAATCTTATTGAAACATCTATAACCAGGGACCTCCAACAACCATTTCTGCCCCTCTTCTATCCAAGTTTCCGTGATGGTCACCACATCGTAGTCCCAAGTACCAATCCATGCCTTAAGTTCACCCACCTTATTCCTGATGCTTCTTGCGTTGAAGTATACACACTTCAACCCATCTCCGTGCCTGCAAGTACTCTCCTTTGTCAGTGTTCCCTTCCCCACTGCCTCATTACACGCTTTGGCGTCCTGAATATCGGCTACCTTAGTTGCTGGACTACAAATCCGGTTCCCATTCCCCTGCCAAATTAATTTAAAATTTGGTTCTTTATATAAACCATCTTTGTCAATGATATGACCCAGATAATTGATAGGAGACTTTAAAAATTCACACTTCTCTAAGATTGTGATTTTGCAAACGTACAAGATTATCTCCAAATTCCTTATACGTTTTTCATCATTCTGACGTGTAATAAGGATATCATCTCGTTAACATTGCCCACCAGATAACCCACTCAGAATTTGATCCATGGATCTCTGGAAAAGAGCAGGTTCTGAAGTTCTCCCAAATGGAAGACTCTGATAACAAAAAAGACCTTTATGTATCACTATGGTAAGTAACATTTGTGACTCTGCAGGCACATTCATCTGTAGATATGCCTGTAAAACATCTATTTTGCTAAATGTTTGGCCTTCTGAGAGTTCTGTGAAAAAATCTTTGTTGAGCAGGAGAGGATAATGGCCAGGGCACAATACTGGGTTGAACGTGGTTTTGAAATCCCCATACATTTTTACTGAACCATCCCTCTTTAACACAGGAACGATTGGTGTCGCCCAATCACAGGTGATAACAGGCTCAATGGCCCCTGTCTCATTTAACATCTCAAGTTCTTCTTCCACTTTTGGCCAGATGGCATAGGGTATGATACACACTTTAAGATGCTTTGGCACATTGTCTGCTTTGGACTTGAGTTTCAATTCCACTCCAGTCATGGATCCAAGTGTCTCTTCAGATACCTTAGCATATCTATTCAGATGTGATTGTAGATCGTTCATAGATTCAACGAGTTGGTTCTCGACGGCCCAGTTGAGCTTCATCTTCTTCAACCATGATCTGCCAGACAATGTTGGAAAGTTTCCTTGGCAACCACACTTTTTGGCCGCCAACTTCCACATTTACCTTGATGCATCCCTTCAATGGTACGACCTCCTCAGTGTATGTTCTCAAGGCAACATCCGATGGTTGTAAAAGTAGATGTTTTAGCTTCTGACTGTATATTGTCTCAGGTGTGAGCGATACTGCAGCACCCGTATCCGCTTCCATCTTGTTAGAGTTTCCATTAAGTTTTGGAGAAACCCAAAAGCGTTGCTGATCTCCTTTCATTGATAAGGTATCAAGCTTGATCTCTTTAAGCTGACTTGACACATTGTCCCCTAGTGAGTCTTTTGTTCAATCACTTAACTGATGAACTCGGTCGACAGGCTCAGCTCTGTTTTTCTTGGCACACTTCATTTGTACTGATGAAGGTTGGTGTGACCAACATGCCTTGGCGATGTGACCAACTTTACCACAATTTGTGCATTTATTCTCCTTACTCCAACATTCTCTCGTGGAATGTGCCACCTGAGTACAACAATGGCACGGTAGCTTTAATGCACCTTTAGTCAACAATTTCCTTTGGATAGCTTCATTTCTGAAGACCGCAGACCAGTCTGTCTCAAAGTGTATCGTCAAGTGTTTGACCAATTTCACAGTACTTGGCTAATTTAAGTAGTGTTGCTATGAATTGAAATTTTCTTCCCCCTTCCTCTTGCGCGCAGCAATGGAAGCAAAATCTTTCAGCTATCGGATGCGAACGGAGGGAGACGTCCTTCCAAGATTGTCATTAAGTGTTTGTCGGCCAATTCTCCCAATTTAAATTCAGAAAATGCTGGAAAATCTCAGCAGGTCTGACATCATCTGTGGAGCGAGAACGGAGCTAATGTTTCGAGTCTGGGTGACTTAATAGTTATCTGTCAGATGCTGTCAGACCTGTTGAGAGTTTCCAGCATTTTCGATATCTGTTTCAGATTCTAGCATCTGCAGTAATTCGCTTCTTTCTCCTGGATGAGTTGGGTGGACTGGGTTTTGTAACAACATGAATATTTTTCACCCAACCAAGCTCAGAAAAGTCAGAATGCAGGTTATCTGAATTGCTACAAGATATAATTGGAACCTTTCCTCATAAGAATTCCATGTCACATGATCCTCAACAAACGCGTCCATGGCGTCACTTTTTCCCGCCGTTTTTCAGATCCCGGTTCCCTAACGTGCGCTTCTTCAACCTTCAGCCTTTCTCCCTTCCGTTTATTTTCCGAAAGCAACCAATCTCCAAGCCTACAAGCAAACTAGTTCTTCCCTTGCCTGGACTATCGGTTCCTGAGCAGTACGTTACAGAGTTGGCAGCTACTGGGTTCCCATTCCCGCAGTCACGTGACACGTGCATGGTCTGTGCAGCTTCTACACACGACAAACCTTGATTTGTTTGTTTAAAGGATATGCTGCAGTAACTCACAGTTGTGTCCTGGTTAATTTTTGAACACCTTATTTCGCACTGATGGCTGCAGCAATCGGTCAATTGCCTCGTAGCGGCATCTCTACGACCTGAAGGTTGCCATAAACCCGTTGATGGTTTTCATCCGGAGTGTGGATCATGGATTTCTTCAAACCTCCAAATCTTCGTCAATGGTTATTTATGGCCCAAATCTTCATCAGCACTCCCAGAATGCCAAGATCCACTGCAATCCTCATCCGATCCACAGCAGACGCCATCTCCCTGACCCTGCACTCATCCCTGGAGCATCTCGACAATAAGGACTCCTGCATCAGACTCCTATCTATTGACTACAGCTCCGCCTTCAACACCATAATCCCAGCCAAGCTCATATCAAAGCTCCAAAACCTAGTACTTGACTCCTCACTCTGCAATTGGATCCTCGCCTTTCTGACCCACAGACCACAATCAGTAAGAATAAATAACAACACCTCCCCCACGATACTCCTCAATACCGGGGCCCTGCAAGGCTGTGTACTTAACCCCCTCCCATACTCCCTATACACACACGACTGTGTGGCAAAATTCAGCTCCAATTCATCTACAAGTTTGCTGACGACACGACAGTAGTGGTTCTGATCTCAAACAATGATGAGTCAGAATAGCGAGCCTAGTGGCATGGTACAACAACAATCACAGCCTGGTTTGGCAACTGCTCAGCCCAAGACTAAGAAACTACAGAGAGTCGTGAACACTGCCCAGTCCATCACGCGAACCCGCCTTCCATCCATTGACTCTGTCTACACCTCCCGCTGCCTGGGGAAAGCGGGCAGCATAATCAAAGACCCCTCCCACCCGGGTTATTCTCTCTTCCAACCTCTTCCATTGGGCAGGAGATACAAAAGTTTGAGAACACGCACTAACAGGTTCAAAACCAGCCTCTTCCCCACAGTTACCACACTCCTGAATTACCCTCTTATGGACTGATCTGATCTTTTCACGCGTCTTCTCCGTATACTTCACCTGATGTCTATGTGTATGTATGGGACAATCTTTTTAATGTATGGAACAATCTGCCTGGACTGTACGCAGGACAATACTTCTCACTGTGCTTCGGTACACGTGACAATAAATCCAAATCTGAAATCAAATCTTTTTTTTTTTACTGCCCTAATCCTCATCGCCTGATTTCTCTTCAGTTTTAGATTTGTTGTTGCCGCAAAGAGAAAAAGTAGCGGAGAGGCCTCGTTTTAAGTTGACGAAAACAGAGTGCCGGGTTTATTTAGAGATGTTGCTTCATTTGCTTCCGGTGGCGGCCATGGAGTGAGTGGTCACACAGAGGGCAGCTCTGGCTCACGGGCGAATGGGAGGGGAACAAAGTCCAAATCCATCAGCACCTTGGAGCGGAGCTGGCGAAAAGGCACCCTGGGTTCGACAGGGTCAAAGCGGTTCGATACCGAAGGCAGATCAGGTTTGGGGTGCTGTACCCGGTGAAACTGTGGGTGACCTTTGAAGGCCGGGAGTACTACTTCGAAACCCCCAGAGGTGGCCAGTGACTTTATTGGAGACCATAAACTGGGGGAGAACTCAATGTTGATGGGAGATGGAGGAGCTGGAATAACAGAGTTTGGAAGATGCGGGTGGTGTGGCGGCCGGAGGGTGGGGGAGGGTTTTCTTCTCAGGTGGGTGATTTTGTTGTTGCGATTGTTTGTTAAGGGGCAATAAGTTTGTAAGGGGGCAGCTGCTCTTTCCCCTCCTCGCACGCGTACAAGGTATACTTCAGAATCTGTGGTGAGCCGAGAGGTGTTGGTGGGGGCGGAGTCCGCGGGAATCGTGACCTCTGACCATGCGCTGCACAGGTTGGAGGTTAGACTTAGCTTGAGGCGGGAACGGAGGCCGGGGTGGAGGTTAGACTCGGTTAGACTCAGGGCAGCTCGGTGGCGCAGTGGTTAGCACGGCAGCCTCACGGCGCCGAGGTCCCAGGTTCGATCCCGGCTCTGGGTCACTGTCCGTGTGGAGTTTGCACATTCTCCCCGTGTCTGCGTGGGTCTCACCCCCACAACCCAAAGATGTGCAGGGTAGGTGGATTGGCCACGCTAAATTGGTAATAAAGAATTGGGTACTCTAAATTTATATAAAACAAAATGAAGGAAGTGCAGGGTTACAGGAGAGTAGCAGTCGGTGAACTGCTCCTTCCGAGGACCAGCACAACACAACAGGCCAAGTGGCCTCCTTCTGTGCCGTAACCATTTCGCGATTCTAGAAGAAAATGCAGTCAGCAAATTTGAGAACTGCTGCATTATAATCAGTGAGTTCAGACAGTGCCTTTGATTGCAAAATGTTAATTGTTTAGGCGTCTTTATTACAGGGAGTTAGAAGATCAAAGTCAGGAGCAAACAGTTAATTGTTAACGCGGCGGGATAATCCCAGAAAGATCAATTAAACGTGGTCTCTTTGAAGTTAATCTCCGTGATGTACCATCAAATATCCAAAATAAAAGGAGCATTGAGAATGTAAACTAACTCCGTGTGGGATTAAAGTATTGCCGATGAATTAGGTACTGTACATAATGCAAATGGATGGAGGAGGCTGGGTGCGCTGAAGTCTTGAATTCTCCCTGGAATTATCGTCCATCTCTGTAAATAGGATTGCACATGTTCATATCCTTTCCCAGTAAGGGCTTAGCAGAAGGATGTTTGGGTGAGGAGTTGACCGCTGATTCTGAAGCCAGGAATTCTTTTCATTACAGATCAGCAAATTGGGAGGGGGCGTGCTGCGCATCCTGAGGAGAAAGGTTAATACTTTGTCGACGGGAGCAGTTTATTTAAGGGGGGCAGTGATGCACAATCAATAACTCTCGAGACAAGAGGAGTCATATCTAATCGGCTTTAATCAGCTAGAACTGTACCCAGCAGCTTTGATACAGAAAGTGAAGGCTGCTGGGACGGCATGGGTTCTTATACCCCGCCTCTTAGGGCGGAGCTATGCACGTTAGCCAATGGTAGACTCCTAGGTCTAGCCAATGGTCATTCACCTCTCAGGTACTGCAATACCTGGTATTACCACAGGCAGTAAATCTGCAACAATCAGTTGGCCCCGGTGCTAGACCCTCACCAGTACTGGAATCGGCGAGGGGTTCGAGCTGATTTTTTTTTCCCCTAAACCTCCCATGGATTATCAGTTCGAGCCACCAGGTAGCCGCAGGAACGGTCATTCCTGCCCCAAAAATCAGTCTACCCCAGTCTGAAATCTGTTCAAAAATGGACCAGCCACAACCCTCTGAGATGGAGAATTCCAAAGATTCACAACTCTTTGAGTGACATAATGTATCCTCATCTCAGTCCTAAATGATCGGCTCCATATTCTGAGACTTTGTCCCCGTGTTTCAGATTCCCCGATCAGCGGGAACAATCTCTCAGTGTCCACCGTCCCAAACCCCCTCAGAATGTTGTAGGTTCCAATAAGATTGCCTCTCATTCTCAGACAATATCGGCCCAATTTACTCAGCCTCTCTACACAGGACAACCCCTCATCCCGGGGACCTGCCTAGTGAACCTTCACTGTAACCACCTGCAATGGAAATATATCTTTTCTTAAATGTGAATCATAGAATCATAGAATTTACAGTGCAGTCCACTCGGCCCATCGAGTCTGCACCGGCCCTTGGAAAGAGCTCTGTACCCAAGCCGACACCATCACTGTGTCCCAGTAACCCAGTAACCCCACCCAACCTTTTTGGGACACGAAGGGCAATTTATCATGGCCAATCCACCTAACCTGCACATTTTTGGACTGTGGGAGGAAACCGGAGCACCCGGAGGAAACCCACGCACACACGGGGAGAAGGTGCAAACTCCACACAGACAGTGACCCAGCGGGGAATCGAACCTGGGACCCTGGAGCTGTGAAGCAACTGTGCTAACTCCTATGCTACCGTGCTGCCCCTTAAGACGAAAACAGCCTGCAGAATTCCAGATACAGGGCGGAATTCTCCGGCCGTGTCCGCCCGGCGACTGGAGAATCCCGCCCGAGATCAATGGACTTCTCCATTGTCCGCGACTCACACGTGGCGTTCTTGCAGCAGGCGGGGCAGAATAATCCAGCCCTGTGGCACTGTACCAGGACTTCTTTATCTCTGTACTCCAATCGCCTTGCAATAAAGGCCAACATGCCATTTACCTTCCTAATTGCTTGCTGCAGCTGCATGTTAGCTTTCAGTGTTCCTTCTACCGGCACTTTGAACATCATCGCTTACAGGGTTCTCACCATTTAAAAAATGATCAACTCTTTTATTCTCACAACTGAAATGAATAACCTCACTTTCCCCATATGATTCTCCACCCTCCACACGTTGTTGCCCTCTCACCCAATCTGTTAGTATCTCTTTGCAGCCTCTCTGTGTCCTCCCCACAGCTCACCTTCCCACCCAGCTTGGTATGATCAACTTAGATACATTGCTCTCTGTCTCTTCATTAATATAGATTGTAAATAGCCGAGGGCCCAGCAGTGATCCTTGCAGCATTGCACTATCCACTGCCTCGTTTATATCCACTCTGTTTTCTATCCATTAGCCAACCCTCTATTCATGCTAATGTGTTACCCCCAACTCATGAGCCCTTACCTCACCTATTAACCTTCTGGGCAGCACCTTATCAAATACCTTTTGGAACTCCGGGTATACTGGGCTGGATTCCCGCACCCCAGCGCTGCAATCGCGGCCGGCCCCAGGGCGGAGAATCCAGTTTCCCGCATGGAAGCGAGACTGGCGCCGGTTCCCCCATTCTCCGGGCGCGCCTACCTGCGGCCTTTCCTGGATGCCCACCTCCGACTGGCTGAAGATCCGACGGCGTGGATCTAACATGGTCCTGCTGTTCAGGATACTAGCGTGCCGGCTGCGGACTCGGTCCATGGCCGCCATGGTCGGGGGCGGGACGATCGGAGGGCAAGCGGGCCTTAGACGGCACCGGGGTAATTTTGGACAGGCGGCCTGGGTCGGGCACGCAGCCGATTGGGGGCACTATTTGGAGGGTCCAGCTCTGCGGTCTGAGTCCGCCATGGAGCACGGCACGGCCGCTGGAGCCCACCGCCATGCGCATGCGCGGCCTCGGACGCGGAAGTGCGGGGGCCCGTATCTGCAGCAAAAGATGCGAGCTTCCCGAAGGGTCACTGCTAGCCCCTAGGAGGGCTATGAATATGTGGCTCTTTCACGCCAATTTTTCGGGCGTGAAAGACCACAGTTTTTACGACGGTGTGAGGACATAGTCCCAAAAACAGAGAACCCAGCCCACTATATCTGCTCATCTCCCTTTATCGTATCCAATTCTTTTTTTTCCCAATTAAGGGGCAATTTAGCTTGGCCAATTCACCCACTCTGAACATCTTTTTGGGTTGTGAGGGTGAGACTCACTCAGACACGGGGAGAACACCTTTATCGCCCCGACTAGTTGCATCCTTAAAAAACATGTTAAGGCAGCACGGTGGCACAGTGGTTAGCACTGCAGACTCACGGCACCGAGGTCCCAGGTTCGATTCCGGGTCACTGTCCGTGTGGAGTTTGCACATTCTCCCCGTGTCTGCGTGGGTTTCGCCCCCACAACCCAAAGATGTGCAGGGTGGGTGGATTGGCCACGCTCAATTGCCCCTTCATTGGAAAAATGAATTGGGTACTCTAAAATTTTTTTTTTTTTAACGTGTTAGACGGGGGGGGGGGGGGGGGGGGGGCGCTGGTGTTAGACAGGGGGGGGGGGGGGCTGGTGTTGGGGGGGGGGCGCTGGTGTTAGACGGGGGGGGGGCTGGTGTTAGGGGGGGGCGCTGGTGTTAGACGGGGGGGGGGGGTCTGGATTCTCCGATTTTGGGGCTATGGGCAGAGGATCTGTGGCGTTTTACGTGGGACAAATGGGTAGCGCCCCAGCACCGATCCTCTGACTGGTGAGGGGGTAGCTCGGGGTCGCTGAGACCACACGTCCACCGCGCGGTCGGGAACTCAGCCCATCGGGGGGTGGGGGGGAGCATTGGGGGGGGCCTTCAGGTGACGTCCTGAGGTCGTCCCAATGGCGTGAGGCGCGCCCCGCAATGTTGCTGTTTTGGAGGGGGCGCAGTATACGAAAACAGGCGCCACCCCCGATCCCATCGTAAAAAGTGATTCTCCCCCCCAATCGCCGAGTACAAAACCCCTTGAGTAAAACCATGTTGACTTGTTGTTAGCCTGGGCCTCTGGATTGCTAGTGCAGTAACATTACCCCCTACACCACACCTCCTTTTCTGTGGGGCTATGCATGACCACCAAACATCTCAATGTTCTTTACAGCCAATGAGGTCCTTTTTGAAGAGTAGTCACTGCTGCAATGCCGGAAACAGAGCAGTTAATTTCTCATTGAGTCATAGAATTTACAGTGCAGAAGGAGGCCATTCGGCCCGTCGAGTCTGCACCGGCCCTTAGAAACAGCACGCTACTCAAGCCCACGTATCTACCCTACCCCCGTAACCCCCACTTAACCTTTTTTGGACACTAAGGGGCAATTTAGCATGGCCAATCCACCTAACCCGCACATCTTTGGACTGTGGGAGGAAACCGGAGCACCCGGAGGAAACCCACGCAGACACGGGGAGGATGTGCAGACTCCGCACAGACAGTGACCCAGCGGGGAATCGAACCTGGGACCCTGGAGCTGTGAAGCCACTGCGCTAACCACTGTGCTACCGTGCTGCCCCACAGTGAGATCCCACCAATAGCAAAGTCCACATAATCGATGTTGGTTGAGTGAGAAACATTGTCAGGACGGTGGGGCTGACTCTCCTACTCTTCTTCACAATAGTGTCTTGTGATCTTTTATATCCTTCTGAACAAGTAGATGGGGGGGGGGGGGGGGGGGGGGGCGGGATTCTCCAATCCCGCGGCAGAGTGTCCACGCCGTCGTAAACGCCGTCGCGTTTTAAGACGCCGTGAACGGGCCGCTCCCACGTCTAATTCTGGCCCCTGCAGGGGGCCAGCACGGTGCTGGAATGGTTCGCGCCGCTCCAGCTGCCGATCCTGGCACGAACTGTGCGCCGCGGGATCCACGCATGCGCAGTGGCCCCCTTCAACGTGCCGGCCCCGACGCAACATGGCGCAGGGCTCCGGGGGCCGGCGTGTAGGAAAGGAGGCCCCCAGCCACAGATATACCTGGATGTCACAAAGCCTGGTCTCAGGGTTTGAATGACGGTGGAGTAGAGGCGGAGCTGGTTAATATTTTGGAGATGGATAGCTGGTCTTGGTGATGGAGGGTTCTGTGGAGTTGAGCAGGATGCTGAGGGTGAGGGGTGGAGCTGTGAAGGAACGGTGATGTGGATGTTGACCATCGAGACTTCTGTTGTAATGCAGAAATATCCTCAGGAAACTTGTGCACAGCAAAATCCCACAGCAACAATGTGCCCATGACCAAATCATGCGTGTTTTAGTGATGCCAATTGAGAGATCCGCTGCTTTACTCGAAAAGAATGCCACGGCATCTTTCAAGTCAACCTGTGAGGGCAGGTGAGGCCTTGGTTTAAGGCCTCACCAGGAGATAGCATCTCTTACTGTGTGAAAGTTACCAGAGTCCCCGAGGACCAGCGGCTGCTTTCCCCTGTTGGGAAACAGGTGACTGGTGATGATTTACCCTGAGGGTCACCACACCTCAGGCGAGGTCAAGGTTGAGAAGGCGGGGCCTTCATGAATAACCTCAGCCGGTACGGGAAATGACCATCACGAATCAGCCATCCAGCCAACTGAGCTAACCAACCCCTGACTGTGTAACACCAGAGTGCCGGCCTTGATTGTTTTCAGCTCAAGACCAGGAATAGGACTTGAATTCACAACCTTCTGATTCAGCGGCAAGGGTATTATTGACACAGCATAGAAAGCCATTTCAGTCAGAAATGTCTTTGAAGTGGGTGCAAATAGACTCTTTGACTCCAGGGGCGAGATTCTCCGACCCCCCACCGGGTCGGAGAATCACCGTGGGCCGTCGTGAATCCCGCCCCCGCCGCCCGCCGAATTCTCCGAAGGGAGAAAGGTCGGCGGGGCGTCAATCGCACCGCACACCTCGGAGAATGGCACGGCAATGGATTTCGGGGCTGCCGATATTCTCCCGTCCGGATGGGCCGAAGTCCCGTCGACGTGATGACGGGTCACGTCGGCGTAAATCAAACCACCTATTAATTGCCGTCAACCAGTGCTCAAGGTTTACGCCGAACAGCGTGGAGGTGGGTGACGGCCTGGGGGGGTTGGCCGCTGGAGAGGCGATGGCGTGGCCGCAGTCTGTATGTGTGGGGGAGAGGTGTGTGTGTGTGTGTGCGGCGGGGGGGGGGGGGGGGGGGGTGGTTAGAGTGGGCTGGGCTCCGGGGGAGTGCCGGGAGGGGGGGTGAGTGCCGGGGACGGGAGGATGACTGCCAGGGAGGGGCACGGGGGGGGGGTCCGTGCCGGGGAGGGGGACGGGGGGATGGGGGTCCGTGCCGGGGAGGAGGACGGGGGGGGGGTCCGTGCCGGGGAGGGGGGGTCCGTGCCGGGGAGGGACGGGGGGACGGGGGGGGGTCCGTGCCGGGGAGGGGGGGGGTCCGTGCCAGGGAGGGGGGCGGGGGGTGGTCCGTGCTGGGGAGGGGGGGGGGGTTCCGTGCCGGGGAGGGGGACGGGGGGTGGTCCGTGCCGGGGAGGGACGTGGGGGGGGGGGGGGGGGGTCCGTGCCGGGGAGGGGGGTGCGAGGGCAAGTGAGTTGGTCCACCTGGCCAGGTGCCAGCCTCCAACAGTCGGACCCATGCGGTCCATGCCACCTGGCTGGGGGGGAGGAGGGGGTATGGGCAATGATGACATGTCGTCGTCGTCCCCCCCCCCCCCACCCCCCGCACAGGCCATCATGTTTTCCGGTCAGCCAGCGATGTTGGCCGCCGTGGCGGCAGCCGCTAATGTCCATGTTGCCCTGGATGAGGAGGAGGAGGAGCGTGCCAGAGAGGCGGCGCAGGCTGCCGCAGAGGGACAGGCGGCAGCCGCCCAGGCTGGAGGGACACCTGACCGACAGGTCGAGGAGGGGGAGGAGGACATCACGGCCCCACGGCAACGGAGGCACCCGAGGGCGCCCCGTGTGTACCGGCCCCGGCAGTCATACCAGGACCTCAGGGACCGGGAATGCAGGAGGAGACTCCGGGTGAGCCGGGAAACTGTGGCACACATCTGGCACCTGCTGGCACACCTGTCACTGCGTGGCACTGGCGGGGGACACCCTCTCCCCGTGTCCGTCAAGGTTACGGTGGCCCTGAACTTTTATGCACCAAGTTCACCCCCCATTCCAGGCACCAAGTGGGGACCTGTCCGGCATATCGCAGACATCGGTGCACCGGTGCATCCAGGCAGTGACAGATGCTCTATATGCCATGGCACACCACTACATCCGCTTCCCCGTGGACCGGGCCAGCCAAGATGCCCAGGCCGTGGGCTTCTCTGCCGTGGCCGGGTTCCCCATGGTCCAGGGCGCGATCGATGGGATGCACGTCGCCGTGCGGCCACCTGCAGATAACAGGGCCGTGTTCACTAATAGGAAGGGGACCTATTCGATGAACGTACAGGTGGTCTGCGACCACCGCATGATGGTCCTGCACGTCTGTGCCCGTTACCCGGGCAGTGTACACGACTCATACGCGTTGTCACGGTCATACATCACCGGCATGTACGAGGGACGCCACCCCCGGCTGAGGGGCTGGTTGCTGGGCGACAGGGGCTACCCATTGCGATCGTGGCTTATGACGCCTATACGGAGGCCACGCAATGAGGCGGAGAACCGCTACAATGATGCCCATGTAGCGACAAGGGGAGTGATCGAGAGGTGCTTTGGCGTGCTGAAGATGCGTTTCAGGTGCCTGGACCTCGCTGGGGGCGCCCTCCAGTATCGGTCAGATAGGGTCGGCCGCATCATTGTGGTGTTCTGCGTCCTGCACAACATAGCCCAACAGAGGGGCGATGTGCCGCAGGCAGAGGAGGGCGGAGTGGAGGAGCAGCAGGAAGAGGTGCAGTCCTCCCCAGATGAGGGGGTTGGGGGCAATGGTCAGGGCAGATGGGCTAGACACAGGCGGGTGGCTGTCCACCGTTACCGGCTGGCCCAGCGGGCATGGGACAGACTGATAGACGCCCGCTTCACTGACTAGATGGGCGTGGGAATCGGGTAGTATGGCCACAGACCGCACACCATGGCAACAGCCGACCACCCCCACCCCCACCCATCCACCCACCCAGCACCCTCACCCCCCTCCCCAACCCCACCCACCCCACCCGCATGCACACCACCCCGCCCCCCCCATTGCCGATCCACCGGCGGCACAACGGGCCGGGCTCACCCAGTTGCGGGTGGACGCGTGTCTATCGCAGGCCATGGAGGATGATGACAACCCGCCCTGCGGTGAGCTCCTGGCTCCACATTGTTGGACTATGTCTGACCCATGGCCACAGTACCACCATCCACCCGGACCATCCCTGCATGCGGCTGTGACACTGCAGCGCACGGTCCCGTCCTCTGCCCGGGGGGATGTTGATGGCGGCCCAAGGGGAAGGGGGCAGACTCACCTGGGGCTGAGGTAAGACCACCCCTCACACACACACTTGCGCTCAACGTACATGACACCCCCGCACGCTTTGGACAGAGCACAAAGGCAGCTTCTGTAGGTGTAACATTGACTTTAATAACGAAAGGAGTTCATGCACGTGCCCTAGCCCCTAAAACTCAGCTGTGCCCTGCACCCGTGCCAACTTACTCAGTGTCTAATTGTTTGGCCTTACGGGCCCTTTGACTACGCCTAGGTGGTTCCCCAGACGGTACAGCAGAACTGGAGGTGGACTCCTGTGATTCCTGCCCTCTGACACGGGATCCCATGGCGGCCGTTTCCTGGGGCGTCGTGGCCTAGATGGGCCAGGCTGCGGCCCGGGCAACTGGGATGGCGAGCTGCCAGCCTGTCCTGTCCGTTGCCCACCCGATGCACCTGGGACGGAGTCCGGGGTGTCGCGGTGTTCCGGGACCTCCCCTACAATGGGACCCGGAACAGGCCCTAGCACCTCCTCCTCCCTCGGGGTGCCCGATGGCCCCAAGGCCTCTACATGGGTGGGGGATGCAAAGGGACTGGCCCCCCGACGCCCCCCCGACATCTGCCGCTGCCAGTCCTGGAGGCCCGTGCTGGTATCGACAGGGGTCTGCAGGTTTGCAGCCATGGAGCCCAGGGGGTTGGCAAACCCTGTCTGTGACAGTGCGACGCCGGCTCGCACATGGGCAATGGCGCCGCTGCCCTCAGCGATGGCATGCAGAGACTGGGCCATGGCCTGCTGAGACTGGGCCATGGCCTGCAGAGTCTGGGCTATGGCCTGCTGAGACTGGGCCATGGCCTGCAGAGACTGGGCCACGGAGTTGAGTGCCTCTGCCATCTGGCGCTGGCACTGGCTCATGGCCTCCTGTGAGAGGGCAGCTATGTCCTGGGCCACAGACGCTGCCTGCACGGAAAGCCCCAGGCCTCGCAAACCGCTCCCCATGTCTGACACCGTCGCACCCATTGCCTCCACCGCGGACGCCACCCGTGCGGTGTCGGCCTGGGTGGCACGCATGACCGGCACCACTGCCAGCTCCTGGACACGGGTGGACTCCTCCACCTGCGACTGCAGCCGCCGCAAGCTGGCCGTCACCCTCTTCGCTCGTCTCCGGGTCGGTGGTTGCATCGGATCTATGTGTGGGTGTGGTAACTGCAGGAACCCGGGATCCATCTGGGCGGCAGGTGTTCGCTTGGGCTGGGCTGCCCTCCGACCTCCCGGCCCCTCTGCTGCTCCTACCTCCACCTGCTGTACCGGGACGGCTGTGTTGTGCGCACCAGTGAGTGGACCAGACGAGTGCCCAACCGAGGTGAGCGTCTCTGCGATGGTGGAGGGTGTTGGTGACAGCAGTGGCGTTGTGTCGTGCTCTTCGTCCCACTCTGAGTCCATGGCACTTTGGGGTGGCGGTTCGTCTCCGCCCATCCAATCTGTGTCACTGTCCTGTATTTCGTCTTTCTGGGTAGTGGTGTCGTGGGTAGTGCTGTCCCGGGTAGGGGTGTCCTGGGTAGTGGTGTCCTGGGTAGTGGTGTCCTGGGTAGTAGTGACCTGGGTAGTGGTGTCCTGGCTCGGCTGTGACGGGGGCCTGTGGCTGCCCCCCTCGTCGCTGGGTGGCACACCCCTGCGTCGCCGCACCCGCATGTGACGGGGGTGTCGTCTCCCTGTTGCTCCAGGTCTCTCCATCTCCCGTGGTCTCCAAGGGACATCCTGCGGGCGTCGCATGCCGGAGGGTCCGGGTCTCTCCGTCTCCAGTGGTCTCCAAGGGACATCCTGCGGGCGTCGCATGCCGGAGGGTCCGGGTCTCTCCGACTATCGTGGCCTCCGAGGGGCATCCTGCGGGCGGTCTGCATCTGCGGGGATGGGTGCCTCGACATTTGCTCCTGCGATACACAATGAAGCATGCATGGTTAGACACGCAGGCAGTGATCAGGTGATATGGGGAGGGGGGATATGGGGATATGGGGGAGAGGGGATATGGGGGGGATATGGGGAGGGGGATATGGGGGAGGGAGGATATGGGGAGGGGATATGGGGGAGAGGGGATATGGGGGGGAGGGGGGATATGAGGAGGGGGGATATGGGAGAGGGGGATATGGGGAGGGGTGATATGGGGATATGGGGAGGGGGATATGGGGCGGGGGATATGGGGGATATGGGGAGGGGGATATGGGGGAGGGAGGATATGCGGGAGGGGAATATGGGGGAGGGAGGATATGGGGAGGGAGGATACGGGGGATATGGGGGAGGGGGGATATGGGGGAGGGGGATATGGGGAGGGGGGATATGGGGAGGGGGGTATGGGGGATATGGGGAGGGGGTATTGGGGGATATGGGGGAGGGGGGTATGGGGGATATGGGGAGGGGAGATATGGAGCATATGGGGAGGGGGGCTATGGGGAGGGGGATATGGGGGAGGGAATATGGGGAGGGGGATATGGGGGAGGGGGGATATGGGGGAGGGAGGATATGGGGAGGGGGGATATGGGGAGGGGGATGTGGGGAGGTGGATATGGGGAGGAGGGATATGGGGAGGTGGGATATGGGGAGGGGATAGGGGAAGGGGGATGGGGGAGATATGGGGGAGGGGGATATGGGGAGGGGGATATGGGGATGGGGGAGATGGGGAGGGGGATATGGGGGTGGGGGATAAGGGGGAGGGAGGTTATGGGGAGGAAGGATATGGGGAGGGGGATGAGGTGGGGGAGGTTATGGGGAGGAAGGATATGGGGGAGGGGGATATGGGGGAGGGGGATATGGGGGAGGGAGGATATGGGGAGGGGGATATGGGGAGGGGGGATATGGGGGAGGGATGATATGGGGGAGGGATGATATGGGGGAGGGGGGATATGGGGAGGGGATATGGGGAGGGGGGATATGGGAGAGGGGGAGGGGGATATGGTGAGGGAGGATATGGGGAGGGGGGGATATGCGGGAGGGGGGATATGGGGGAGGGGGTATATTGGGAGGGAGGATATGGGGGAGGGGGGATATGGGGAGGGGGGATATGGGGGAGTGGGGATATGGGGGAGGGGAGATATGGGGGAGAGGGGATATGGGGGAGAGGGGATATGGGGGAGCGGGGATATGGGGAGCGGGGATATGGGGAGGGGGGATATGGGGAGGGGGGATATGGGGGAGGTGGGATATGGGGGAGGGAGGATATGGGGGAGGGGGCTATGGGGAGGGGGATATGGGGAGGGAGGATATGGGGGAGGGGGATATGGGGAGGGGGATATGGGGAGGGGGATATGGGGAGGGGGATATGGGGAGGGGGATATGGGGAGGGGGGATATGGGGAGGGGGGATATGGGGAGGGGGATATGGGGAGGGGGATATGGGGGAGAGGGGATATGGGGGAGGGGGATATGGGGAGGGGGAAATGGGGGATATGGGGAGGGGGATATGGGGGAGGGGGGATATGGGGAGGGGGATATGGAGGAGGGGGGATATGGGGAGGGAGGATATGGGGATATGGGGAGGGGGATATGGGGAGGGGGGTATGGGGAGGGAGGATATGGGGGAGGGGGATATGGGGGATATGGGGGAGGGGGTATAGGGGGATGTGGGGTATGGGGGATATGGGGAGGGGGATATGGGGGAGGGGAGATATGAGGATATGGGGAGGGTGGATATGGGGAGGGGGATATGGGGGAGGGAGGATATGGGGAGGGGGAATATGGGGAGGGGGGATATGGGAGGGGGATATGTGGGAGGGGGGATATGGGGAGAGGGATATGGGGAGGGGGGATATGGGGATATGGGGAGGGGGATAGGGGGAGGGAGATATGGGTGAGGGGGGATATGGGGAGGGGGGATATGGGGGAGGGAGGATATGGGGTCGGGAGGATATGGGGATATGGGGAGGGGGATATGTGGGAGGGGATATGGGGAGGGGGATATAGGGGAGGGAGGATATGGGGGAGGGGGGATATGCGGGAGGGGGGAGATGGGGAGGGGGATATGGGGGAGGGGGATATGGGGGAGGGAGGATATGGGGAGGGGGATAAGGGGAGGGGTATATGGGGGAGGGGGGATATGGGGGATGGGGATATGGGGAGGGGGTATAGGGGGGATATGGGGGAGGGGGGATATGGGGAGGAGGGCTATGGGGAGGGGTGATATGGGGGAGGGGGGATATGGGGGAGGGGGGATATGGGGAGGGGGATATGGGGAATATGGGGAGGGCGGATATGGGGGATATGGATATCGGGCAGGGAGGGGGCTCACCCTGGCTGCCCTGACGAGGTCGTTCACCTTCTTGTGGCACTGGGTGCCTGTCCGTGGTGTCAGGGCCACAGCGGTGACGGCCTCTGCCACCTCCCTCCACAGACGCCGGCTGTGGCGTGGGGCAACTCTGCGGCCGTGTCCGGGATACAGGGCCTCCCTCCTCTGCTCCACCGCGTCCAGGAGCGCCTCCACATCGCGGGACTGGAACCTCGGGGCTGAGCGGCGGCCAGTCATCCAGTCGGGTCTTCTGGTCGGGTGGGGGGAGCAGCGCGTCTTTTGATCCGTCACGCCGTGAACCACGTGAGCCAGCGCGGATAGCGTCATGTCGCTGCTAGCCCATTCCGGGCCGGAGACTTTGCGACGTTTGGGGCGGCGTGATGCAGGTGGGATTTGCGACGTTTTTGGCGCCAGTCGGCGGACATCGCGCCGATAACGGAGAATTTCGCCCCTGAATCCTCCAGTACCAGTCCTTGAACCCCACCCTGTGACCTGACACTTGGCGATCGCTGGACCCCAGGCCTGACTGACGGCCCCCACAACCCCAATCAGACCCAAGTCACACTCTGAACCTCCCCAATCCTGGCACTCGGGCCTGACCCCTAATCCCAGTTCTGGACCTGACCCCAGGACCCCGTTACCCAAGGGCATTTTTTATTTTGCTAGCCATACTACAATTTCTCATTCCCTATTGCTGATGAGCACCGACAGATGGTAGGGTGGCAGGGTGGCATTGCTGCCTCACACGCCAGGGACCCGGGTTCAATTCCAGCCTTGGTGACTGTGTGGAGTTTGCACGTTCTTCCCGTGTCTGCGTGGGTTTCATCCGGGTGCTCCGGTTTCCTCCCACTGTCCAAAGATGTGCGGGTTAGGCGGATTGGCCATGCTCAATTGCCCCTTAGTGTCCAAAAGGTTGGGTGGGATTAAGGGGTTGTGGGGATGGGATGGAGGCATGGGCTTCAGTAGGGTGCTCTTGGGTCTCAATGGGCCAAATGGCCTCTTTCTGGACTGTAGGGATCCTATGGTTCCTTCCTAATGAGGCTTGGGGCCTCTGACGAGGTGTCTGAAGAGCCTGAGGCCTCACACTGTTTAGGTACAGGGCAGGTAATCTGTGCTGAACCCCTCCCGCCCATCACTACCACCCCAAAAATGGACAGGCCTATATAAAAAATAGAAAATGCTGGAAATGCTCACCAATTCTGGAGAGAAAGAGTTAACGTTTCTGGTTCTTACATGACTTGGACATGTTTTGAACAAGCACAACGGGGAAAGTGTAGGTGGGGAGGGGGCGGGCCTAGGAGGGAAGGGGAGTAGAAAGGCGAAGGACCGTGATCGGACAGAGGGACTACACAATGGAAGGGACGACAACACAAGATGTGTCCATAGCTGTGAATGAAAACTGCACAACCACTGCCTGCATCATCAGCTTCTAATGTTTCCATTCATACCGCTCCGAGGGGGCGGGGCCTAAACAAGATGAAATGTCAGCAGCCTTGGCAAAGAGCCCGTTCAAACTCTGTACATCAACAACATATTTGTTTCAACCTCACAAGAACACTTCCAACTTCGACGTGGAGCTGCCGGCGTTGGACTGGGGTGAGCACAGTAAGAAGTCTCGCAACACCAGGTTAAAGTCCAACAGGTTTTGTTTCAAACACTAGCTTTCGGAGCACTGCTCCTTCCTAGTGTTTGAAACAAAGCTGTTGGACTTTAACCTGGTGTTGTGAGACTTCTTACTGTGCTCTTCCAACTTCAGCAGTGCCACACATTGGAGCCTTTCTATGCAACACTGCCAAGTTAATGCTGAGCTGCGAGCGATTCTATGTACGCAGTAGAAACTGGGTGCATTCTGCAGCTTAAATTCCTCATGATGTAACAAGGAGAAAGGACCTCTCGGAGTTATCCTGGGCGGAATTCTCCCCCCCCCCCCCCACGCCGGGTGGGAGAATCGCCGGGGCACCGCGCGTGTCCCACCACGCCGCCCCGACGCCCGCACGCGATTCTCCCCGCCACCCCCCCCCCCCCCCACCAAACCGGCGCAGCGAGAATCACGGCTGGCCGCTGGGAGGATCGCCGCTCGGCGTTTGTAACGGGCGAGCGGCGATTCCCCGGCCCGGATGGGCCGAGCGGCCTGCCCAACACAACGGTTTCCCGCCGCCGCCGTCCACACCTGGTCGCTGCCGGCGGGAACAGCGCGGGAACGCTGTGGGGCGGGGCAGCCTGTGGGGGGGCCTCCAATGGGGTCTGGCCCGCGATCGGTGCCCACTGATCGGCGGGCCGGCCTCTCTGAAGGAGGACCTCCTTTTCTCCGCCGCCCCGCAAGATCCATCCGCCATCTGCTTGCGGGGGGGGGGGGGGGCTTCGGGGAGGACAGCAACCGCGCATGCGCGGGTGACGTCATTAATGTGGCGCTGGCCGCGTCATTTACGCGGCGCCGCTTTTACGTGGCGCCAAGGCCCGGCGCGCATAAATGACGCGACGCGGCTCCTAGCCCCCCGGGGGCGGGAGAATAGGGGGCTGGGAGCGGCCTCCGACGCCAGAGTGAAACACTCCGGTTTTCACTCCGGCGTCGTCGGCACTTAGACTCCCGATGGGAGAATTGCGCCCCCTATGTCACAACTAAAATGGTCAGATTGAGGAGGTAAACATCAACACGAAGCGGCGGAGCAGGGGATTAGTGGGATTCGCTCGGGAGAGCGGGGGGGCATGGTTTGATGTTTGGGCAGCTGCTTTGTCAATGTAACCAACACGAACCTATGAAAATGACAGGCCGGTAACAAAGGCATCTCAGAGTACAAATACATCAATCCCCAAAAGTTGCGCCACATGTTGGCAAGGCTGTAAAACAAGCAAAACCAAGCATGAGGCTTTGTTACCAGAGGGAATTGAAGTGTACAGGAGTTGTGCTAACACTAGCACTGAACCTTGGTTAGGCCACACAGAATGTTGCGCGCTGTTCTGGGCACCGTGTTCTAAAGGCACATTGAGGTACTGGAGAAGGTACAGCGAACAGTGGTACCGACCGGAACTGCGTGGGTACACATATCGGGAAAGGGCCGACAGTCTTGCTCCCTAATTCGAGCAGATTCGATGGGCTGAATGGCCTCCTCCTGCTCCTATTTTCAATGGTTAACTTGAACAAAGGCGATTGAGAGGTGACCTGATAGAGATGTTCGAAAGAGTGAACGGGTTTGATCGTGTGGATTCGCAGAGACCGTTTCCTCTTCTGAGACGCAGCACAACGAGAGGCTGTCAATAGAAGATTCAAAATCTTCTTCATCCAGAGAGTGGTGAGAGTGAGGGACTCACACAGAGTGAGAGAGTGTGGGACTCACACAGAGTGAGAGAGTGAGGGACTTACAGAGAGTGAGAGTGTGTGGGACTCACACAGAGTGAGAGAGTGAGGGACTTACAGAGAGTGAGAGAGTGTGGGACTTACAGAGAGTGAGAGAGTGTGGGACTCACACAGAGTGAGAGAGTGTGGGACTTACAGAGAGTGAGAGTGTGTGGGACTTACAGAGAGAGTGTGGGACTTACAGAGAGTGAGAGAGTGTGGGACTTACAGAGAGAGTGTGGGACTTACAGAGAGTGAGAGAGTGTGGGACTTACAGAGAGTGAGAGAGTGTGGGACTTACAGAGAGTGAGAGAGTGAGGGACTTACAGAGAGTGAGAGTGTGTGGGACTTACAGAGAGTGAGAGAGTGTGGGACTTACAGAGAGTCAGAGAGTGTGGGACTTACAGAGAGTGAGAGAGTGTGGGACTTATGGAGAGTGAGAGTGTGTGGGACTTACAGAGAGTGAGAGAGTGTGGGACTTACAGAGAGTGAGAGAGTGAGGGACTTACAGAGAGTGAGAGAGTGTGGGACTTACAGAGAGTGAGAGAGTGTGGGACTCACACAGAGTGAGAGAGTGTGGGACTTACAGAGAGTCAGAGAGTGTGGGACTTACAGAGAGTCAGAGAGTGTGGGACTTACAGAGAGTGAGAGAGTGTGGGACTTACAGAGAGTGAGAGTGTGGGACTTACACAGAGTGAGAGAGTGAGGGACTTACAGAGAGTGAGAGAGTGAGGGACTTACAGAGAGTGAGAGAGTGTGGGACTTACAGAGAGTGAGAGAGTGAGGGACTTACAGAGAGTGAGAGAGTGTGGGACTTACAGAGAGTGAGAGAGTGTGGGACTTACAGAGAGTGAGAGAGTGTGGGACTTACAGAGAGTGAGAGAGTGAGGGACTTACACAGAGTGAGAGAGTGAGGGACTTACAGAGAGTGAGAGAGTGAGGGACTTACAGAGAGTGAGAGAGTGTGGGACTTACAGAGAGTGAGAGAGTGAGGGACTTACAGAGAGTGAGAGAGTGTGGGGCTTACAGAGAGTGAGAGAGTGTGGGACTTACAGAGAGTGAGAGAGTGAGGGACTTACAGAGAGTGAGAGAGTGTGGGACTCACACAGAGTGAGAGAGTGAGGGACTTACAGAGAGTGAGAGAGTGTGGGACTTACAGAGAGTGAGAGAGTGTGGGACTTACAGAGAGTGAGAGTGTGGGACTTACAGACAGTGAGAGAGTGTGGGACTCACACAGAGTGAGAGAGTGAGGGACTTACAGAGAGTGAGAGAGTGTGGGACTTACAGAGAGTGAGAGAGTGTGGGACTTACAGAGAGTGAGAGAGTGTGGGACTTACAGAGAGTGAGAGAGTGTGGGACTTACAGAGAGTGAGAGAGTGTGGGACTTACAGAGAGTGAGAGAGTGTGGGACTTACAGAGAGTGAGAGAGTGAGGGACTTACAGAGAGTGAGAGAGCGTGGGACTTACAGAGAGTGAGAGAGTGTGGGACTTACAGAGAGTGAGAGAGTGTGGGACTTACAGAGAGTGAGAGAGTGTGGGATTTACAGAGAGTGAGAGAGTGTGGGACTTACAGAGAGTGAGAGAGCGTGGGACTTACAGAGAGTGAGAGAGTGTGGGACTTACAGAGAGTGAGAGAGTGTGGGACTTACAGAGAGTGAGAGAGTGTGGGACTTACAGAGAGTGAGAGAGTGTGGGACTTACAGAGAGTGAGAGAGTGTGGGACTCGCAGAGAGTGAGAGAGTGTGGGACTTACAGAGAGTGAGAGAGTGTGGGACTTACAGAGAGTGAGAGAGTGAGGGACTTACAGAGAGTGAGAGTGTGGGACTTACAGAGAGTGAGAGAGTGTGGGACTTACAGAGAGTGAGAGTGTGGGACTTACAGCGAGTGAGAGTGTGTGGGACTTACAGAGAGTGAGAGAGTGTGGGACTTACAGAGAGTGAGAGTGTGGGACTGACAGAGAGTGAGAGAGTGTGGGACTTACAGAGAGTGAGAGAGTGTGGGACTTACAGAGAGTGAGAGAGTGTGGGACTTACAGAGAGTGAGAGAGTGTGGGACTTACAGAGAGTGAGAGAGTGAGGGACTTACAGAGAGTGAGAGAGTGTGGGACTTACGGAGAGTGAGAGAGTGTGGGACTTACAGAGAGTGAGAGAGTGTGGGACTTACACAGAGAGTGAGAGAGTGTGGGACTTACAGAGAGTGAGAGAGTGTGGGACTTACAGAGAGTGAGAGAGTGAGGGACTTACAGAGAGTGAGAGAGTGTGGGACTTACAGAGAGTGAGAGAGTGTGGGACTTACAGAGAGTGAGAGAGTGAGGGACTTACAGAGAGTGAGAGAGTGTGGGACTTACAGAGAGTGAGAGAGTGTGGGACTTACAGAGAGTGAGAGAGTGTGGGACTCACACAGAGTGAGAGAGTGTGGGACTTACAGAGAGTGAGAGAGTGTGGGACTTACAGAGAGTGAGAGAGTGTGGGACTGACAGAGAGTGAGAGAGTGTGGGACTTACAGAGAGTGAGAGAGTGTGGGACTTACAGAGAGTGAGAGAGTCTGGGACTTACAGAGAGTGAGAGAGTGTGGGACTTACAGAGAGTGAGAGAGTGAGGGACTTACAGAGAGTGAGAGAGTGGGACTTACAGAGAGTGAGAGAGTGTGGGACTTACAGAGAGTGAGAGAGTGTGGGACTTACACAGAGTGAGAGAGTGAGGGACTTACAGAGAGTGAGAGAGTGAGGGACTTACAGAGAGTGAGAGAGTGTGGGACTTACAGAGAGTGAGAGAGTGTGGGACTTACAGAGAGTGAGAGAGTGTGGGACTCGCAGAGAGTGAGAGAGTGTGGGACTTACAGAGAGTGAGAGAGTGTGGGACTTACAGAGAGTGAGAGAGTGAGGGACTTACAGAGAGTGAGAGTGTGGGACTTACAGAGAGTGAGAGAGTGTGGGACTTACAGAGAGTGAGAGTGTGGGACTTACAGCGAGTGAGAGTGTGTGGGACTTACAGAGAGTGAGAGAGTGTGGGACTTACAGAGAGTGAGAGTGTGGGACTGACAGAGAGTGAGAGAGTGTGGGACTTACAGAGAGTGAGAGAGTGTGGGACTTACAGAGAGTGAGAGAGTGTGGGACTTACAGAGAGTGAGAGAGTGTGGGACTTACAGAGAGTGAGAGAGTGAGGGACTTACAGAGAGTGAGAGAGTGTGGGACTTACGGAGAGTGAGAGAGTGTGGGACTTACAGAGAGTGAGAGAGTGTGGGACTTACACAGAGAGTGAGAGAGTGTGGGACTTACAGAGAGTGAGAGAGTGTGGGACTTACAGAGAGTGAGAGAGTGAGGGACTTACAGAGAGTGAGAGAGTGTGGGACTTACAGAGAGTGAGAGAGTGTGGGACTTACAGAGAGTGAGAGAGTGAGGGACTTACAGAGAGTGAGAGAGTGTGGGACTTACAGAGAGTGAGAGAGTGTGGGACTTACAGAGAGTGAGAGAGTGTGGGACTCACACAGAGTGAGAGAGTGTGGGACTTACAGAGAGTGAGAGAGTGTGGGACTTACAGAGAGTGAGAGAGTGTGGGACTGACAGAGAGTGAGAGAGTGTGGGACTTACAGAGAGTGAGAGAGTGTGGGACTTACAGAGAGTGAGAGAGTCTGGGACTTACAGAGAGTGAGAGAGTGTGGGACTTACAGAGAGTGAGAGAGTGAGGGACTTACAGAGAGTGAGAGAGTGGGACTTACAGAGAGTGAGAGAGTGTGGGACTTACAGAGAGTGAGAGAGTGTGGGACTTACACAGAGTGAGAGAGTGAGGGACTTACAGAGAGTGAGAGAGTGAGGGACTTACAGAGAGTGAGAGAGTGGGACTTACAGAGAGTGAGAGAGTGTGGGACTTACAGAGAGTGAGAGAGTGTGGGACTTACAGAGAGTGAGAGTGTGGGACTTACAGAGAGTGAGAGAGTGTGGGACTTACAGAGAGTGAGAGAGTGTGGGACTTACAGAGAGTGAGAGAGTGTGGGACTTACAGAGAGTGAGAGAGTGTGGGACTTACTGAGAGTGTGGGACTTACAGAGAGTGAGAGAGTGTGGGACTTACAGAGAGTGAGAGAGTGTGGGACTTACAGAGAGTGAGAGAGTGTGGGACTTACAGAGAGTGAGAGAGTGTGGGACTTACAGAGAGTGAGAGAGTGTGGGACTTACAGAGAGTGAGAGTGTGTGGGACTTACAGAGAGTGAGAGAGTGAGGGACATACAGAGAGTGAGAGAGTGAGGGACTTACAGAGAGTGAGAGAGTGCGGGACTTACAGAGAGTGAGAGAGTGTGGGACTTACTGAGAGTGTGGGACTTACAGAGAGTGAGAGAGTGTGGGACTTACGGAGAGTGAGAGAGTGTGGGACTTACAGAGAGTGAGAGAGTGTGGGACTTACACAGAGAGTGAGAGAGTGTGGGACTTACAGAGAGTGAGAGAGTGTGGGACTTACAGAGAGTGAGAGAGTGTGGGACTTACAGAGAGTGAGAGAGTGAGGGACTTACAGAGAGTGAGAGTGTGTGGGACTTACAGAGAGTGAGAGTGTGTGGGACTTACAGAGAGTGAGAGAGTGTGGGACTTACAGAGAGTGAGAGTGAGGGACTTACAGAGAGTGAGAGAGTGAGGGACTTACAGAGAGTGAGAGAGTGTGGGACTTACAGAGAGTGAGAGTGTGGGACTGACAGAGAGTGAGAGAGTGTGGGACTTACAGAGAGTGAGAGAGTGTGGGACTTAGAGAGAGTGAGAGAGTGTGGGACTTAGAGAGAGTGAGAGAGTGTGGGACTTACAGAGAGTGAGAGAGTGTGGGACTTAGAGAGAGTGGTGAGAGTGTGGGACTCACAGAGAGTGAGAGAGTGTGGGACTTACAGAGAGTGAGAGAGTGTGGGACTCACAGAGAGTGAGAGTGTGGGACTGACAGAGAGTGAGAGAGTGTGGGACTTACAGAGAGTGAGAGAGTGTGGGACTTACACAGAGAGTGAGAGAGTGTGGGACTTACAGAGAGTGAGAGAGTGTGGGACTTACAGAGAGTGAGAGAGTGTGGGACTCACAGAGAGTGAGAGAGTGTGGGACTCACAGAGAGAGAGAGAGTGTGGGACTTACAGAGAGTGAGAGAGTGTGGGACTTACACAGAGTGAGAGAGTGAGGGACTTACAGAGAGTGAGAGAGTGAGGGACTTACAGAGAGTGAGAGAGTGGGACTTACAGAGAGTGAGAGAGTGTGGGACTTACAGAGAGTGAGAGAGTGTGGGACTTACAGAGAGTGAGAGTGTGGGACTTACAGAGAGTGAGAGAGTGTGGGACTTACAGAGAGTGAGAGAGTGTGGGACTTACAGAGAGTGAGAGAGTGTGGGACTTACAGAGAGTGAGAGAGTGTGGGACTTACTGAGAGTGTGGGACTTACAGAGAGTGAGAGAGTGTGGGACTTACAGAGAGTGAGAGAGTGTGGGACTTACAGAGAGTGAGAGAGTGTGGGACTTACAGAGAGTGAGAGAGTGTGGGACTTACAGAGAGTGAGAGAGTGTGGGACTTACAGAGAGTGAGAGTGTGTGGGACTTACAGAGAGTGAGAGAGTGAGGGACTTACAGAGAGTGAGAGAGTGAGGGACTTACAGAGAGTGAGAGAGTGCGGGACTTACAGAGAGTGAGAGAGTGTGGGACTTACTGAGAGTGTGGGACTTACAGAGAGTGAGAGAGTGTGGGACTTACGGAGAGTGAGAGAGTGTGGGACTTACAGAGAGTGAGAGAGTGTGGGACTTACACAGAGAGTGAGAGAGTGTGGGACTTACAGAGAGTGAGAGAGTGTGGGACTTACAGAGAGTGAGAGAGTGTGGGACTTACAGAGAGTGAGAGAGTGAGGGACTTACAGAGAGTGAGAGTGTGTGGGACTTACAGAGAGTGAGAGTGTGTGGGACTTACAGAGAGTGAGAGAGTGTGGGACTTACAGAGAGTGAGAGTGAGGGACTTACAGAGAGTGAGAGAGTGAGGGACTTACAGAGAGTGAGAGAGTGTGGGACTTACAGAGAGTGAGAGTGTGGGACTGACAGAGAGTGAGAGAGTGTGGGACTTACAGAGAGTGAGAGAGTGTGGGACTTAGAGAGAGTGAGAGAGTGTGGGACTTAGAGAGAGTGAGAGAGTGTGGGACTTACAGAGAGTGAGAGAGTGTGGGACTTAGAGAGAGTGGTGAGAGTGTGGGACTCACAGAGAGTGAGAGAGTGTGGGACTTACAGAGAGTGAGAGAGTGTGGGACTCACAGAGAGTGAGAGTGTGGGACTGACAGAGAGTGAGAGAGTGTGGGACTTACAGAGAGTGAGAGAGTGTGGGACTTACACAGAGAGTGAGAGAGTGTGGGACTTACAGAGAGTGAGAGAGTGTGGGACTTACAGAGAGTGAGAGAGTGTGGGACTCACAGAGAGTGAGAGAGTGTGGGACTCACAGAGAGAGAGAGAGTGTGGGACTTACAGAGAGTGAGAGAGAGTGGGACTTACAGAGAGTGAGAGTGTGTGGGACTTACAGAGAGTGAGAGAGTGAGGGACTTACAGAGAGAGAGAGAGTGTGGGACTTACAGAGAGTGAGAGAGTGTGGGACTTACAGAGAGTGAGAGAGTGTGGGACTTACAGAGAGTGAGAGAGTGTGGGACTTACAGAGAGTGAGAGTGTGTGGGACTTAGAGAGAGTGGTGAGAGTGTGGGACTCACAGAGAGTGAGAGAGTGTGGGACTTACAGAGAGTGAGAGAGTGAGGGACTTACAGAGAGTGAGAGAGTGTGGGACTTACAGAGAGTGAGAGAGTGTGGGACTTACAGAGAGTGAGAGAGTGTGGGACTTACAGAGAGTGAGAGAGTGTGGGACTTACAGAGTGAGAGAGTGTGGGACTTACAGAGAGTGAGAGAGTGAGGGACTTACAGAGAGTGAGAGAGTGAGGGACTTACAGAGAGTGAGAGAGTGTGGGAATTACAGAGAGTGAGAGAGTGTGGGACTTACAGAGAGTGAGAGAGTGTGGGACTTACAGAGAGTGAGAGCGTGTGGGACTTACAGAGAGTGAGAGAGTGTGGGGCTTACAGAGAGTGAGAGAGTGTGGGACTTACAGAGAGTGAGAGAGTGAGGGACTTACAGAGAGTGAGAGAGTGAGGGACTTACAGAGAGTGAGAGAGTGTGGGACTTACAGAGAGTGAGAGAGTGTGGGACTTACAGAGAGTGAGAGAGTGTGGGACTTACAGAGTGAGAGAGTGTGGGACTTACAGAGAGTGAGAGAGTGAGGGACTTAAAGAGAGTGAGAGAGTGTGGGACTTACAGAGAGTGAGAGAGTGAGGGACTTACAGAGAGTGAGAGTGTGTGGGAATTACAGAGAGTGAGAGAGTGTGGGACTTACAGAGAGTGAGAGAGTGTGGGACTTACAGAGAGTGAGAGAGTGAGGGACTTACAGAGAGTGAGAGAGTGTGGGACTTAGAGAGTTAGAGTGTGTGGGACTTACAGAGAGTGAGAGAGTGTGGGACTTACAGAGAGTGAGAGAGTGAGGGACTTACAGAGAGTGAGAGAGTGTGGGACTTACAGAGAGTGAGAGTGTGTGGGAATTACAGAGAGTGAGAGAGTGTGGGACTTACAGAGAGTGAGAGAGTGTGGGACTTACAGAGTGTGAGAGAGTGAGGGACTTACAGAGAGTGAGAGAGTGAGGGACTTACAGAGAGTGAGAGAGTGTGGGACTTACAGAGAGTGAGAGAGTGTGGGACTTACAGAGAGTGAGAGAGTGTGGGACTTACAGAGAGTGAGAGAGTGTGGGACTTCCAGAGAGTGAGAGAGTGAGGGACTTACAGCGAGTGAGAGAGTGAGGGACTTACAGAGAGTGAGAGAGTGTGGGACTTACAGAGAGTGAGAGTGTGTGGGACTTAGAGAGAGTGAGAGAGTGTGGGACTTACAGAGAGTGAGAGAGTGTGGGACTTACAGAGAGTGAGAGAGTGTGGGACTTACAGAGTGAGAGAGTGTGGGACTTACAGAGAGTGAGAGAGTGAGGGACTTACAGAGAGTGAGAGAGTGAGGGACTTACAGAGAGTGAGAGAGTGTGGGAATTACAGAGAGTGAGAGAGTGTGGGACTTACAGAGAGTGAGAGAGTGTGGGACTTACAGAGAGTGAGAGCGTGTGGGACTTACAGAGAGTGAGAGAGTGTGGGACTTACAGAGAGTGAGAGAGTGTGGGACTTACAGAGAGTGAGAGAGTGAGGGACTTACAGAGAGTGAGAGAGTGAGGGACTTACAGAGAGTGAGAGAGTGTGGGACTTACAGAGAGTGAGAGAGTGTGGGACTTACAGAGAGTGAGAGAGTGTGGGACTTACAGAGTGAGAGAGTGTGGGACTTACAGAGAGTGAGAGAGTGAGGGACTTAAAGAGAGTGAGAGAGTGTGGGACTTACAGAGAGTGAGAGAGTGAGGGACTTACAGAGAGTGAGAGTGTGTGGGAATTACAGAGAGTGAGAGAGTGTGGGACTTACAGAGAGTGAGAGAGTGTGGGACTTACAGAGAGTGAGAGAGTGAGGGACTTACAGAGAGTGAGAGAGTGTGGGACTTAGAGAGTTAGAGTGTGTGGGACTTACAGAGAGTGAGAGAGTGTGGGACTTACAGAGAGTGAGAGAGTGAGGGACTTACAGAGAGTGAGAGAGTGTGGGACTTACAGAGAGTGAGAGTGTGTGGGAATTACAGAGAGTGAGAGAGTGTGGGACTTACAGAGAGTGAGAGAGTGTGGGACTTACAGAGAGTGAGAGAGTGTGGGACTTACAGAGTGAGAGAGTGTGGGACTTACAGAGAGTGAGAGAGTGAGGGACTTACAGAGAGTGAGAGAGTGAGGGACTTACAGAGAGTGAGAGAGTGTGGGAATTACAGAGAGTGAGAGAGTGTGGGACTTACAGAGAGTGAGAGAGTGTGGGACTTACAGAGAGTGAGAGCGTGTGGGACTTACAGAGAGTGAGAGAGTGTGGGACTTACAGAGAGTGAGAGAGTGTGGGACTTACAGAGAGTGAGAGAGTGAGGGACTTACAGAGAGTGAGAGAGTGAGGGACTTACAGAGAGTGAGAGAGTGTGGGACTTAGAGAGAGTGAGAGAGTGTGGGACTTACAGAGAGTGAGAGAGTGTGGGACTTACAGAGTGAGAGAGTGTGGGACTTACAGAGAGTGAGAGAGTGAGGGACTTAAAGAGAGTGAGAGAGTATGGGACTTACAGAGAGTGAGAGAGTGAGGGACTTACAGAGAGTGAGAGTGTGTGGGAATTACAGAGAGTGAGAGAGTGTGGGACTTACAGAGAGTGAGAGAGTGTGGGACTTACAGAGAGTGAGAGAGTGTGGGACTTACAGAGAGTGAGAGAGTGTGGGACTTACAGAGTGTGAGAGAGTGAGGGACTTACAGAGAGTGAGAGAGTGTGGGACTTACAGAGAGTGAGAGAGTGTGGGACTTACAGAGAGTGAGAGAGTGAGAGACTTACAGAGAGTGTGAGCGTGTGGGACTTACAGTGAGTGAGAGAGTGTGGGACTTGCAGAGAGTGAGAGAGTGTGGGACTTACAGAGAGTGAGAGAGTGGGACTTACAGAGAGTGAGAGAGTGTGGGACTTACAGAGAGTGAGAGAGTGTGGGACTTACAGAGAGTGAGAGAGTGTGGGACTTACAGAGAGTGAGAGAGTGTGGGACTTACAGAGAGTGAGAGAGTGTGGGACTTACAGAGAGTGAGAGAGTGTGGGACTTACAGAGAGTGAGAGAGTGTGGGACTTACAGAGAGTGAGAGTGTGGGACTTACAGAGAGTGGGAGAGTGTGGGACTTACAGAGAGTGAGAGAGTGTGGGACTTACAGAGAGTGAGAGAGTGTGGGACTTACAGAGAGTGAGAGAGTGTGGGACTTACAGAGAGTGAGAGAGTGTGGGACTTACAGAGAGTGAGAGAGTGTGGGACTTACAGAGAGTGAGAGAGTGTGGGACTTACAGAGAGTGAGAGAGTGAGAGACTTACAGAGAGTGTGAGAGTGTGGGACTTACAGAGAGTGAGAGAGTGTGGGACTTGCAGAGAGTGAGAGAGTGTGGGACTTACAGAGAGTGAGAGAGTGAGGGACTTACAGAGAGTGAGAGAGTGTGGGACTTACAGAGAGTGAGAGTGTGGGACTTACAGAGAGTGAGAGTGTGGGACTTACCGAGAGTGTGAGAGTGTGGGACTTACAGAGAGTGAGAGAGTGTGGGACTTGCAGAGAGTGAGAGTGTGGGACTTACCGAGAGTGTGAGAGTGTGGGACTTACCGAGAGTGTGAGAGTGTGGGACTTACAGAGAGTGAGAGTGTGGGACTTGCAGAGAGTGAGAGAGTGTGGGACTTACAGAGAGTGAGAGTGTGGGACTTACAGAGAGTGAGAGTGTGGGACTTAACGAGAGTGTGAGAGTGTGGGACTTACAGAGAGTGAGAGTGTGTGGGACTTACAGAGAGTGAGAGAGTGAGGGACTTACAGAGAGTGAGAGAGTGTGGGACTTACAGAGAGTGAGAGAGTGTGGGACTTACAGAGAGTGAGAGAGTGTGGGACTTACAGAGAGTGAGAGTGTGGGACTTACAGAGAGTGAGAGTGTGAGGGACTTACAGAGAGTGAGAGTGTGGGACTTACCGAGAGTGTGAGAGTGTGGGACTTACCGAGAGTGTGAGAGTGTGGGACTTACAGAGAGTGAGAGTGTGGGACTTGCAGAGAGTGAGAGTGTGGGACTTACCGAGAGTGTGAGAGTGTGGGACTTACAGAGAGTGAGAGTGTGTGGGACTTACAGAGAGTGAGAGAGTGAGGGACTTACAGAGAGTGAGAGAGTGTGGGACTTACAGAGAGTGAGAGAGTGTGGGACTTACAGAGAGTGAGAGAGTGTGGGACTTACAGAGAGTGAGAGTGTGGGACTTACAGAGAGTGAGAGTGTGGGACTTACAGAGAGTGAGAGTGTGGGACTTACAGAGAGTGAGAGTGTGGGACTTGCAGAGAGTGAGAGAGTGTGGGACTTACAGAGAGTGAGAGAGTGTGGGACTAACAGAGAGTGGGAGAGTGTGGGACTTACAGAGAGTGAGAGTGTGGGACTTACAGAGAGTGAGAGTGTGGGACTTACAGAGAGTGAGAGTGTGTGGGACTTACAGAGAGTGAGAGTGTGGGACTTACAGAGAGTGAGAGTGTGGGACTTACAGAGAGTGAGAGTGTGGGACTTGCAGAGAGTGAGAGAGTGTGGGACTTGCAGAGAGTGAGAGTGTGGGACTTAAAGAGAGTGAGAGTGTGGGACTTACCGAGAGTGTGAGAGTGTGGGACTTACAGAGAGTGAGAGTGTGGGACTTGCAGAGAGTGAGAGAGTGTGGGACTTACAGAGAGTGAGAGAGTGTGGGACTTACAGAGAGTGAGAGAGTGTGGGACTTACAGAGAGTGTGAGAGTGTGGGACTTACAGAGAGTGTGTGGGACTTGCAGAGAGTGAGAGAGTGTGGGACTTGCAGAGAGTGAGAGAGTGTGGGACTTACAGAGAGTGAGAGAGTGTGGGACTGACAGAGAGTGAGAGAGTGTGGGACTTACTGAGAGTGTGAGAGTGTGGGACTTACAGAGAGTGAGAGTGTGTGGGACTTACAGAGAGTGAGAGTGTGGGACTTACAGAGAGTGAGAGTGTGGGACTTACAGAGAGTGAGAGTGTGGGACTTACAGAGAGTGAGAGTGTGGGACTTACAGAGAGTGAGAGTGTGGGACTTGCAGAGAGTGAGAGAGTGTGGGACTTACAGAGAGTGAGAGTGTGGGACTTACAGAGAGTGAGAGAGTGTGGGACTTACAGAGAGTGAGAGAGTGTGGGACTTACAGAGAGTGAGAGAGTGAGGGACTTACAGAGAGTGAGAGAGTGTGGGAGTTGCAGAGAGTGAGAGAGTGTGGGACTTACAGAGAGTGAGAGAGTGAGGGACTTACAGAGAGTGTGAGAGTGGGGGACTTACAGAGAGTGAGAGAGTGTGGCACTTACAGAGGGCGAGAGAGTGTGGGACTTACAGAGAGTGAGAGAGTGTGGGACTGACAGAGAGTGAGAGAGTGTGGGACTTACAGAGAGTGAGAGAGTGTGGGACTTACAGAGAGTGAGAGAGTGTGGGACTTACAGAGAGTGAGAGAGTGTGGGACTTACAGAGAGTGAGAGAGTGTGGGACTGACAGAGAGTGAGAGAGTGTGGGACTTACAGAGAGTGAGAGAGTGTGGGACTGACAGAGAGTGAGAGAGTGTGGGACTTACAGAGAGTGAGAGAGTGTGGGACTTACAGAGAGTGAGAGAGTGTGGGACTTACAGAGGGTGAGAGTGTGTGGGACTTACAGAGAGTGAGAGTGTGGGACTTACAGAGAGTGAGAGAGTGTGGGACTTACAGAGAGTGAGAGAGTGTGGGACTTACAGAGAGTGAGAGAGTGAGGGACTTACAGAGAGTGAGAGAGTGTGGGACTTGCAGAGAGTGAGAGAGTGTGGGACTTACAGAGAGTGAGAGAGTGAGGGACTTACAGAGAGTGTGAGAGTGTGTGACTTACAGAGAGTGAGAGAGTGTGGCACTTACAGAGGGCGAGAGAGTGTGGGACTTACAGAGAGTGAGAGAGTGTCGGACTGACAGAGAGTGAGAGAGTGTGGGACTTACAGAGAGTGAGAGAGTGTGGGACTTACAGAGAGTGAGAGAGTGTGGGACTTACAGAGAGTGAGAGAGTGTGGGACTTACAGAGAGTGAGAGAGTGTGGGACTTACAGAGAGTGAGAGAGTGTGGGACTGACAGAGAGTGAGAGAGTGTGGGACTTACAGAGAGTGAGAGAGTGTGGGACTGACAGAGAGTGAGAGAGTGTGGGACTTACAGAGAGTGAGAGAGTGTGGGACTTACAGAGAGTGAGAGAGTGTGGGACTTACAGAGGGTGAGAGAGTGTGGGACTTACAGAGAGTGAGAGAGTGTGGGACTTACAGAGAGTGAGAGAGTGTGGGACTTACAGAGAGTGAGAGAGTGTGGGACTTACAGAGAGTGAGAGTGTGTGGGACTTACAGAGAGTGAGAGTGTGTGGGACTTACAGAGAGTGAGAGTGTGTGGGACTTACAGAGAGTGAGAGTGTGTGGGACTCACAGAGAGTGAGAGAGTGTGGGACTTACAGAGAGTGAGAGTGTGTGGGACTTACAGAGAGTGAGAGAGTGTGGGACTTACAGAGAGTGAGAGTGTGTGGGACTCACACAGAGTGAGAGAGTGTGGGACTTACAGAGAGTGAGAGAGTGTGGGACTTACAGAGAGTGAGAGAGTGAGGGACTTACAGAGAGTGAGAGAGTGAGGGACTTACAGAGAGTGAGAGAGTGTGGGACTTACAGAGAGTGAGAGAGTGAGGGACTTACAGAGAGTGTGAGAGTGTGGGACTTACAGAGAGTGAGAGAGTGTGGGACTTACAGAGAGTGAGAGAGTGAGGGACTTACAGAGAGTGAGAGAGTGTGGGACTTTCAGAGAGTGAGAGAGTGAGGGACTTACAGAGAGTGAGAGAGTGTGGGACTTACAGAGAGTGAGAGTGTGGGACTTGCAGAGAGTGAGAGAGTGTGGGACTTACAGAGAGTGAGAGTGTGTGGGACTTACAGAGAGTGAGAGAGTGTGGGACTTACAGAGAGTGAGAGAGTGTGGGACTTACAGAGAGTGTGAGAGTGTGGGACTTACAGAGAGTGAGAGAGTGTGGGACTTACAGAGAGTGAGAGAGTGTGGGACTTACAGAGAGTGAGAGAGTGTGGGACTTACAGAGAGTGAGAGTGTGTGGGACTTACAGAGAGTGAGAGAGAGTGTGGGACTTACAGAGAGTGAGAGAGTGTGGGACTTACAGAGAGTGTGAGAGTGTGGGACTTACAGAGAGTGAGAGAGTGTGGGACTTACAGAGAGTGAGAGAGTGTGGGACTTACAGAGAGTGAGAGAGTGTGGGACTTACAGAGAGTGAGAGAGTGTGGGACTTACAGAGAGTGAGAGAGTGTGGGACTTACAGAGAGTGTGAGAGTGTGAGACTTACAGAGGGTGAGAGAGTGTGGGACTTACAGAGAGTGAGAGAGTGTGGGACTTACAGAGAGTGAGAGAGTGTGGGGCTTACAGAGAGTGAGAGAGTGTGGGACTTAGAGAGAGTGAGAGAGTGTGGGACTTAGAGAGAGTGAGAGAGTGTGGGACTTACAGAGAGTGAGAGAGTGTGGGGCTTACAGAGTGTGAGAGAGTGTGGGACTTACAGAGAGTGAGAGAGTTTGGGACTTACAGAGAGTGAGAGAGTGTGGGACTTACAGAGTGTGAGAGAGTGTGGGACTTACAGAGAGTCAGAGAGTGTGGGACTTACAGAGAGTGAGAGAGTGTGGGACTTAGAGAGAGTGAGAGAGTGTGGGACTTACAGAGAGTGAGAGAGTGTGGGACTTACAGAGAGTGAGAGAGTGTGGGGCTTACAGAGAGTGAGAGAGTGTGGGACTTACAGAGAGTGAGAGTGTGTGGGACTTACAGAGAGTGAGAGTGTGGGACTTACAGAGTGTGAGAGAGTGTGGGACTTACAGAGAGTGAGAGAGTGTGGGACTTACAGAGAGTGAGAGAGTGTGGGACTTACAGAGTGTGAGAGAGTGTGGGACTTACAGAGAGTGAGAGAGTTTGGGACTTACAGAGAGTGAGAGAGTGTGGGACTTAGAGAGAGTGAGAGAGTGTGGGACTTACAGAGAGTGAGAGAGTGTGGGACTTACAGAGTGTGAGAGAGTGTGGGACTTACAGAGAGTGAGAGAGTGTGGGACTTACAGAGAGTGAGAGAGTGTGGGACTTACAAAGAGTGAGAGAGTGTGGGACTTACAGAGAGTGAGAGAGTGTGGGACTTACAGAGAGTGAGAGAGTGTGGGACTTACAGAGTGTGAGAGAGTGTGGGACTTACAGAGAGTGTGAGAGTGTGGGACTTACACAGAGTGAGAGAGTGAGGGACTTACAGAGAGTGAGAGTGTGTGGGACTTACAGAGAGTGAGAGAGTGGGACTTACAAAGAGTGAGAGAGTGTGGGACTTACAGAGAGTGAGAGAGTGTGGGACTGACAGAGAGTGAGAGAGTGTGGGACTTACAGAGAATGAGAGAGTCTGGGACTTACAGAGAGTGAGAGAGTGTGGGACTTACAGAGAGTGAGAGAGTGAGGGACTTACAGAGAGTGAGAGAGTGGGACTTACAGAGAGTGAGAGAGTGTGGGACTTACAGAGAGTGAGAGAGTGTGGGACTTACACAGTGTGAGAGAGTGAGGGACTTACAGAGAGTGAGAGAGTGAGGGACTTACAGAGAGTGAGAGAGTGGGACTTACAGAGAGTGAGAGAGTGTGGGACGTACAGAGAGTGAGAGAGTGTGGGACTTACAGAGAGTGAGAGAGTGTGGGACTTACTGAGAGTGTGGGACTTACAGAGAGTGAGAGAGTGTGGGACTTACAGAGAGTGAGAGAGTGTGGGACTTACAGAGAGTGAGAGAGTGTGGGACTTACAGAGAGTGAGAGAGTGTGGGACTTACAGAGAGTGAGAGAGTGTGGGACTTACAGAGAGTGAGAGTGTGTGGGACTTACAGAGAGTGAGAGAGTGAGGGACTTACAGAGAGTGAGAGAGTGAGGGACTTACAGAGAGTGAGAGAGTGTGGGACTTACAGAGAGTGAGAGAGTGTGGGACTTACTGAGAGTGTGGCACTTACAGAGAGTGAGAGAGTGTGGGACTTGCAGAGAGTGAGAGAGTGTGGGACTTACAGAGAGTGAGAGAGTGTGGGACTTACAGAGAGTGAGAGAGCGTGGGATTTACAGAGAGTGAGAGAGTGTGGGACTTACAGAGAGTGAGAGAGCGTGGGATTTACAGAGAGTGAGAGAGCGTGGGATTTACAGAGAGTGAGAGAGTGTGGGACTTACAGAGAGTGAGAGAGTGTGGGACTTACAGAGAGTGAGAGAGTGTGGGACTTGCAGAGAGTGAGAGAGTGTGGGACTTACAGAGAGTGAGAGAGTGAGAGACTTACAGAGAGTGTGAGAGTGTGGGACTTACAGAGAGTGAGAGAGTGTGGGACTTACAGAGAGTGAGAGAGTGTGGGACTTACAGAGAGTGAGAGAGTGTGGGACTTACAGAGAGTGAGAGTGTGGGACTTACAGAGAGTGAGAGAGTGTGGGACTTACAGAGAGTGAGAGAGTGTGGGACTTACAGAGAGTGAGAGAGTGTGGGACTTACAGAGAGTGAGAGAGTGTGGGACTTACAGAGAGTGAGAGAGTGTGGGACTTACAGAGAGTGAGAGTGTGGGACTTACAGAGAGTGAGAGAGTGTGGGACTTACAGAGAGTGAGAGAGTGTGGGACTTACAGAGAGTGAGAGTGTGGGACTTACAGAGAGTGGGAGAGTGTGGGACTTACAGAGAGTGAGAGAGTGTGGGACTTACAGAGAGTGAGAGAGTGTGGGACTTACAGAGAGTGAGAGAGTGTGGGACTTACAGAGAGTGAGAGAGTGTGGGACTTACAGAGAGTGAGAGAGTGTGGGACTTACAGAGAGTGAGAGAGTGTGGGACTTACAGAGAGTGAGAGAGTGAGAGACTTACAGAGAGTGTGAGAGTGTGGGACTTACAGAGAGTGAGAGAGTGTGGGACTTACAGAGAGTGAGAGTGTGGGACTTACAGAGAGTGAGAGTGTGGGACTTGCAGAGAGTGAGAGAGTGTGGGACTTACAGAGAGTGAGAGAGTGTGGGACTTACAGAGAGTGAGAGAGTGTGGGACTTACAGAGAGTGAGAGTGTGGGACTTACAGAGAGTGAGAGTGTGGGACTTACAGAGAGTGAGAGTGTGTGGGACTTACAGAGAGTGAGAGTGTGGGACTTACAGAGAGTGAGAGTGTGGGACTTACAGAGAGTGAGAGTGTGGGACTTGCAGAGAGTGAGAGAGTGTGGGACTTGCAGAGAGTGAGAGTGTGGGACTTACAGAGAGTGAGAGTGTGGGACTTACCGAGAGTGTGAGAGTGTGGGACTTACAGAGAGTGAGAGTGTGGGACTTGCAGAGAGTGAGAGAGTGTGGGACTTACAGAGAGTGAGAGAGTGTGGGACTTACAGAGAGTGAGAGAGTGTGGGACTTACAGAGAGTGTGAGAGTGTGGGACTTACAGAGAGTGTGTGGGACTTGCAGAGAGTGAGAGAGTGTGGGACTTGCAGAGAGTGAGAGAGTGTGGGACTTGCAGAGAGTGAGAGAGTGTGGGACTTACAGAGAGTGAGAGAGTGTGGGACTGACAGAGAGTGAGAGAGTGTGGGACTTACAGAGAGTGTGAGAGTGTGGGACTTACAGAGAGTGAGAGTGTGTGGGACTTACAGAGAGTGAGAGTGTGGGACTTACAGAGAGTGAGAGTGTGGGACTTACAGAGAGTGAAAGTGTGGGACTTACAGAGAGTGAGAGTGTGGGACTTGCAGAGAGTGAGAGAGTGTGGGACTTACAGAGAGTGAGAGTGTGGGACTTACAGAGAGTGAGAGAGTGTGGGACTTACAGAGAGTGAGAGAGTGTGGGACTTACAGAGAGTGAGAGAGTGAGGGACTTACAGAGAGTGAGAGAGTGTGGGACTTGCAGAGAGTGAGAGAGTGTGGGACTTACAGAGAGTGAGAGAGTGAGGGACTTACAGAGAGTGTGAGAGTGTGGGACTTACAGAGAGTGAGAGAGTGTGGCACTTACAGAGGGCGAGAGAGTGTGGGACTTACAGAGAGTGAGAGAGTGTGGGACTGACAGAGAGTGAGAGAGTGTGGGACTTACAGAGAGTGAGAGAGTGTGGGACTTACAGAGAGTGAGAGAGTGTGGGACTGACAGAGAGTGAGAGAGTGTGGGACTTACAGAGAGTGAGAGAGTGTGGGACTGACAGAGAGTGAGAGAGTGTGGGACTTACAGAGAGTGAGAGAGTGTGGGACTTACAGAGAGTGAGAGAGTGTGGGACTTACAGAGGGTGAGAGAGTGTGGGACTTACAGAGAGTGAGAGAGTGTGGGACTTACAGAGAGTGAGAGAGTGTGGGACTTACAGAGAGTGAGAGAGTGTGGGACTTACAGAGAGTGAGAGTGTGTGGGACTTACAGAGAGTGAGAGTGTGTGGGACTTACAGAGAGTGAGAGTGTGTGGGACTTACAGAGAGTGAGAGAGTGTGGGACTTACAGAGAGTGAGAGTGTGTGGGACTTACAGAGAGTGAGAGAGTGTGGGACTTACAGAGAGTGAGAGTGTGGGACTCACACAGAGTGAGAGAGTGTGGGACTTACAGAGAGTGAGACGGTGTGGGACTTACAGAGAGTGAGAGAGTGTGGGACTGACAGAGAGTGAGAGAGTGTGGGACTTACAGAGAGTGAGAGAGTGTGGGACTTACAGAGAGTGAGAGAGTGTGGGACTTACAGAGAGTGAGAGAGTGTGGGACTTACAGAGAGTAAGAGAGTGAGGGACTGACAGAGAGTGAGAGAGTGAGGGACTTACAGAGAGTGAGAGAGTGTGGGACTTACAGAGAGTGAGAGAGTGTGGGACTCACAGAGAGTGAGAGAGTGTGGGACTTACAGAGAGTGTGAGAGTGAGGGACTTACAGAGAGTGAGAGAGTGAGGGACTTACAGAGAGTGAGAGAGTGTGGGACTTACAGAGAGTGAGAGTGTGGGACTTACAGAGAGTGAGAGAGTGTGGGACTTACAGAGAGTGAGAGAGTGTGGGACTTACAGAGAGTGAGAGAGTGTGGGACTTACAGAGAGTGAGAGAGTGTGGGACTTACAGAGAGTGAGAGAGTGTGGGACTTACAGAGAGTGAGAGAGTGTGGGACTTACAGAGAGTGAGAGAGTGTGGGACTTACAGAGAGTGAGAGAGTGTGGGACTTACAGAGAGTGAGAGTGTGTGGGACTTACAGAGAGTGAGAGAGTGAGGGACTTACAGAGAGTGAGAGAGTGAGGGACTTACAGAGAGTGAGAGAGTGTGGGACTTACAGAGAGTGAGAGAGTGTGGGACTTACTGAGAGTGTGGGACTTACAGAGAGTGAGAGAGTGTGGGACTTGCAGAGAGTGAGAGAGTGTGGGACTTACAGAGAGTGAGAGAGTGTGGGACTTACAGAGAGTGAGAGAGTGTGGGACTTACAGAGAGTGAGAGAGTGTGGGACTCACACAGAGTGAGAGAGTGTGGGACTTACAGAGAGTGAGAGAGTGAGGGACTTACAGAGAGTGAGAGAGTGTGGGACTTACAGAGATTGAGAGTGTGGGACTTACAGAGAGTGAGGGAGTGTGGGACTTACAGAGAGTGAGAGAGTGTGGGACTTACAGAGAGTGAGAGAGTGTGGGACTTACAGAGAGTGAGAGAGTGTGGGACTTACAGAGAGTGAGAGAGTGTGGGACTTACAGAGAGTGAGAGAGTGAGAGACTTACAGAGAGTGTGAGAGTGTGGGACTTACAGAGAGTGAGAGAGTGTGGGACTTGCAGAGAGTGAGAGAGTGTGGGACTTACAGAGAGTGAGAGAGTGGGACTTACAGAGAGTGAGAGAGTGTGGGACTTACAGAGAGTGAGAGAGTGTGGGACTTACAGAGAGTGAGAGAGTGTGGGACTTACAGAGAGTGAGAGAGTGTGGGACTTACAGAGAGTGAGAGAGTGTGGGACTTACAGAGAGTGAGAGAGTGTGGGACTTACAGAGAGTGAGAGTGTGGGACTTACAGAGAGTGAGAGAGTGTGGGACTTACAGAGAGTGAGAGAGTGTGGGACGTACAGAGAGTGAGAGAGTGTGGGACTTACAGAGAGTGAGAGAGTGTGGGACTTACAGAGAGTGAGAGAGTGTGGGACTTACAGAGAGTGAGAGAGTGTGGGACTTACAGAGAGTGAGAGAGTGAGAGACTTACAGAGAGTGGGAGAGTGTGGGACTTACAGAGAGTGAGAGAGTGTGGGACTTGCAGAGAGTGAGAGAGTGTGGGACTTACAGAGAGTGAGAGAGTGAGGGACTTACAGAGAGTGAGAGAGTGTGGGACTTACAGAGAGTGAGAGTGTGGGACTTACAGAGAGTGAGAGTGTGGGACTTACCGAGAGTGTGAGAGTGTGGGACTTACAGAGAGTGAGAGAGTGTGGGACTTGCAGAGAGTGAGAGTGTGGGACTTACCGAGAGTGTGAGAGTGTGGGACTTACCGAGAGTGTGAGAGTGTGGGACTTACAGAGAGTGAGAGTGTGGGACTTGCAGAGAGTGAGAGAGTGTGGGACTTACAGAGAGTGAGAGTGTGGGACTTAGAGAGAGTGAGAGTGTGGGACTTACCGAGAGTGTGAGAGTGTGGGACTTACCGAGAGTGTGAGAGTGTGGGACTTACAGAGAGTGAGAGTGTGGGACTTGCAGAGAGTGAGAGAGTGTGGGACTTACAGAGAGTGAAAGTGTGGGACTTACAGAGAGTGAGAGTGTGGGACTTAACGAGAGTGTGAGAGTGTGGGACTTACAGAGAGTGAGAGTGTGTGGGACTTACAGAGAGTGAGAGAGTGAGGGACTTACAGAGAGTGAGAGAGTGTGGGACTTACAGAGAGTGAGAGAGTGTGGGACTTACAGAGAGTGAGAGAGTGTGGGACTTACAGAGAGTGAGAGTGTGGGACTTACAGAGAGTGAGAGTGTGAGGGACTTACAGAGAGTGAGAGTGTGGGACTTACAGAGAGTGAGAGTGTGGGACTTACCGAGAGTGTGAGAGTGTGGGACTTACCGAGAGTGTGGGAGTGTGGGACTTACAGAGAGTGAGAGTGTGGGACTTGCAGAGAGTGAGAGAGTGTGGGACTTACAGAGAGTGAGAGTGTGGGACTTACAGAGAGTGAGAGTGTGGGACTTACCGAGAGTGTGAGAGTGTGGGACTTACAGAGAGTGAGAGTGTGTGGGACTTACAGAGAGTGAGAGAGTGAGGGACTTACAGAGAGTGAGAGAGTGTGGGACTTACAGAGAGTGAGAGAGTGTGGGACTTACAGAGAGTGAGAGAGTGTGGGACTTACAGAGAGTGAGAGTGTGGGACTTACAGAGAGTGAGAGTGTGGGACTTACAGAGAGTGAGAGTGTGGGACTTACAGAGAGTGAGAGTGTGGGACTTGCAGAGAGTGAGAGAGTGTGGGACTTACAGAGAGTGAGAGAGTGTGGGACTTACAGAGAGTGAGAGAGTGTGGGACTTACAGAGAGTGAGAGTGTGGGACTTACAGAGAGTGAGAGTGTGGGACTTACAGAGAGTGAGAGTGTGTGGGACTTACAGAGAGTGAGAGTGTGGGACTTACAGAGAGTGAGAGTGTGGGACTTGCAGAGAGTGAGAGAGTGTGGGACTTGCAGAGAGTGAGAGTGTGGGACTTACAGAGAGTGAGAGTGTGGGACTTACCGAGAGTGTGAGAGTGTGGGACTTACAGAGAGTGAGAGTGTGGGACTTGCAGAGAGTGAGAGAGTGTGGGACTTACAGAGAGTGAGAGAGTGTGGGACTTACAGAGAGTGAGAGAGTGTGGGACTTACAGAGAGTGTGAGAGTGTGGGACTTACAGAGAGTGTGTGGGACTTGCAGAGAGTGAGAGAGTGTGGGACTTGCAGAGAGTGAGAGAGTGTGGGACTTGCAGAGAGTGAGAGAGTGTGGGACTGACAGAGAGTGAGAGAGTGTGGGACTTACAGAGAGTGTGAGAGTGTGGGACTTACAGAGAGTGAGAGTGTGTGGGACTTACAGAGAGTGAGAGTGTGGGACTTACAGAGAGTGAGAGTGTGGGACTTACAGAGAGTGAGAGTGTGGGACTTACAGAGAGTGAGAGTGTGGGACTTACAGAGAGTGAGAGTGTGGGACTTGCAGAGAGTGAGAGAGTGTGGGACTTACAGAGAGTGAGAGTCTGGGACTTACAGAGAGTGAGAGAGTGTGGGACTTACAGAGAGTGAGAGAGTGTGGGACTTACAGAGAGTGAGAGAGTGAGGGACTTACAGAGAGTGAGAGAGTGTGGGACTTGCAGAGAGTGAGAGAGTGTGGGACTTACAGAGAGTGAGAGAGTGAGGGACTTACAGAGAGTGTGAGAGTGTGGGACTTACAGAGAGTGAGAGAGTGTGGCACTTACAGAGGGCGAGAGAGTGTGGGACTTACAGAGAGTGAGAGAGTGTGGGACTGACAGAGAGTGAGAGAGTGTGGGACTTACAAAGAGTGAGAGAGTGTGGGACTTATCGAGAGTGAGAGAGTGTGGGACTTACAGAGAGTGAGAGAGTGTGGGACTTACAGAGAGTGAGAGAGTGTGGGACTTACAGAGAGTGAGAGAGTGTGGGACTGACAGAGAGTGAGAGAGTGTGGGACTTACAGAGAGTGAGAGAGTGTGGGACTGACAGAGAGTGAGAGAGTGTGGGACTTACAGAGAGTGAGAGAGTGTGGGACTTACAGAGAGTGAGAGAGTGTGGGACTTACAGAGGGTGAGAGAGTGTGGGACTTACAGAGAGTGAGAGTGTGTGGGACTCACACAGAGTGAGAGAGTGTGGGACTTACAGAGAGTGAGAGAGTGTGGGACTTACAGAGAGTGAGAGAGTGAGGGACTTACAGAGAGTGAGAGAGTGAGGGACTTACAGAGAGTGAGAGAGTGTGGGACTTACAGAGAGTGAGAGAGTGAGGGACTTACAGAGAGTGTGAGAGTGTGGGACTTACAGAGAGTGAGAGAGTGTGGGACTTTCAGAGAGTGAGAGAGTGAGGGACTTACAGAGAGTGAGAGAGTGTGGGACTTTCAGAGAGTGAGAGAGTGAGGGACTTACAGAGAGTGAGAGAGTGTGGGACTTACAGAGAGTGAGAGTGTGGGACTTGCAGAGAGTGAGAGAGTGTGGGACTTACAGAGAGTGAGAGTGTGTGGGACTTACAGAGAGTGAGAGAGTGTGGGACTTACAGAGAGTGAGAGAGTGTGGGACTTACAGAGAGTGAGAGTGTGTGGGACTTACAGAGAGTGAGAGAGTGTGGGACTTACAGAGAGTGAGAGAGTGTGGGACTTACAGAGAGTGAGAAAGTGTGGGACTTACAGAGAGTGAGAGTGTGTGGGACTTACAGAGAGTGAGAGAGTGTGGGACTTACAGAGAGTGAGAGTGTGGGACTTACCGAGAGTGTGAGAGTGTGGGACTTACAGAGAGTGAGAGAGTGTGGGACTTACAGAGAGTGAGAGTGTATGGGACTTACAGAGAGTGAGAGTGTGGGACTTACAGAGAGTGAGAGAGTGTGGGACTTACAGAGAGTGAGAGAGTGTGGGACTTACAGAGAGTGAGAGAGTGTGGGACTTACAGAGAGTGAGAGAGTGTGGGACTTACAGAGAGTGAGAGAGTGTGGGACTTACAGAGAGTGAGAGAGTGTGGGACTTACAGAGAGTGTGAGAGTGAGGGACTTACAGAGAGTGAGAGAGTGTGGGACTTACAGAGAGTGAGAGTGAGGGACTTACAGAGAGTGAGAGAGTGTGGGACTTACAGAGAATGTGAGAGTGTGGGACTTACAGAGAGTGAGAGAGTGTGGGACTTACAGAGAGTGAGAGAGTGTGGGACTTACAGAGAGTGAGAGAGTGTGGGACTTACAGAGAGTGAGAGTGTGTGGGATTACAGAGAGTGAGAGAGTGTGGGACTTACAGAGAGTGAGAGAGTGTGGGACTTACAGAGAGTGTGAGAGTGTGGGACTTACAGAGAGTGAGAGAGTGTGGGACTTACAGAGAGTGAGAGAGAGTGGGACTTACAGAGAGTGAGAGAGTGTGGGACTTACAGAGAGTGAGAGAGTGTGGGACTTACAGAGAGTGAGAGAGTGTGGGACTTACAGAGAGTGTGAGAGTGTGAGACTTACAGAGGGTGAGAGAGTGTGGGACTTACAGAGAGTGAGAGAGTGTGGGACTTACAGAGAGTGAGAGAGTGTGGGGCTTACAGAGAGTGAGAGAGTGTGGGACTTAGAGAGAGTGAGAGAGTGTGGGACTTAGAGAGAGTGAGAGAGTGTGGGACTTACAGAGAGTGAGAGAGTGTGGGACTTACAGAGTGTGAGAGAGTGTGGGACTTACAGAGAGTGAGAGAGTTTGGGACTTACAGAGAGTGAGAGAGTGTGGGACTTACAGAGTGTGAGAGAGTGTGGGACTTACAGAGAGTCAGAGAGTGTGGGACTTACAGAGAGTGAGAGAGTGTGGGACTTAGAGAGAGTGAGAGAGTGTGGGACTTACAGAGAGTGAGAGAGTGTGGGACTTACAGAGAGTGAGAGAGTGTGGGGCTTACAGAGAGTGAGAGAGTGTGGGACTTACAGAGAGTGAGAGTGTGTGGGACTTACAGAGAGTGAGAGTGTGGGACTTACAGAGTGTGAGAGAGTGTGGGACTTACAGAGAGTGAGAGAGTGTGGGACTTACAGAGAGTGAGAGAGTGTGGGACTTACAGAGTGTGAGAGAGTGTGGGACTTACAGAGAGTGAGAGAGTTTGGGACTTACAGAGAGTGAGAGAGTGTGGGACTTAGAGAGAGTGAGAGAGTGTGGGACTTACAGAGAGTGAGAGAGTGTGGGACTTACAGAGTGTGAGAGAGTGTGGGACTTACAGAGAGTGAGAGAGTGTGGGACTTACAGAGAGTGAGAGAGTGTGGGACTTACAAAGAGTGAGAGAGTGTGGGACTTACAGAGAGTGAGAGAGTGTGGGACTTACAGAGAGTGAGAGAGTGTGGGACTTACAGAGTGTGAGAGAGTGTGGGACTTACAGAGAGTCAGAGAGTGTGGGACTTACAGAGAGTGAGAGAGTGTGGGACTTACAGAGAGTGAGAGAGTGTGGGACTTACAGAGAGTGAGAAAGTGTGGGACTTACAGAGAGTGAGAGTGTGTGGGACTTACAGAGAGTGAGAGAGTGTGGGACTTACAGAGAGTGAGAGTGTGGGACTTACCGAGAGTGTGAGAGTGTGGGACTTACAGAGAGTGAGAGAGTGTGGGACTTACAGAGAGTGAGAGTGTATGGGACTTACAGAGAGTGAGAGTGTGGGACTTACAGAGAGTGAGAGAGTGTGGGACTTACAGAGAGTGAGAGAGTGTGGGACTTACAGAGAGTGAGAGAGTGTGGGACTTACAGAGAGTGAGAGAGTGTGGGACTTACAGAGAGTGAGAGAGTGTGGGACTTACAGAGAGTGAGAGAGTGTGGGACTTACAGAGAGTGTGAGAGTGAGGGACTTACAGAGAGTGAGAGAGTGTGGGACTTACAGAGAGTGAGAGTGAGGGACTTACAGAGAGTGAGAGAGTGTGGGACTTACAGAGAATGTGAGAGTGTGGGACTTACAGAGAGTGAGAGAGTGTGGGACTTACAGAGAGTGAGAGAGTGTGGGACTTACAGAGAGTGAGAGAGTGTGGGACTTACAGAGAGTGAGAGTGTGTGGGACTTACAGAGAGTGAGAGAGTGTGGGACTTACAGAGAGTGAGAGAGTGTGGGACTTACAGAGAGTGTGAGAGTGTGGGACTTACAGAGAGTGAGAGAGTGTGGGACTTACAGAGAGTGAGAGAGAGTGGGACTTACAGAGAGTGAGAGAGTGTGGGACTTACAGAGAGTGAGAGAGTGTGGGACTTACAGAGAGTGAGAGAGTGTGGGACTTACAGAGAGTGTGAGAGTGTGAGACTTACAGAGGGTGAGAGAGTGTGGGACTTACAGAGAGTGAGAGAGTGTGGGACTTACAGAGAGTGAGAGAGTGTGGGGCTTACAGAGAGTGAGAGAGTGTGGGACTTAGAGAGAGTGAGAGAGTGTGGGACTTAGAGAGAGTGAGAGAGTGTGGGACTTACAGAGAGTGAGAGAGTGTGGGACTTACAGAGTGTGAGAGAGTGTGGGACTTACAGAGAGTGAGAGAGTTTGGGACTTACAGAGAGTGAGAGAGTGTGGGACTTACAGAGTGTGAGAGAGTGTGGGACTTACAGAGAGTCAGAGAGTGTGGGACTTACAGAGAGTGAGAGAGTGTGGGACTTAGAGAGAGTGAGAGAGTGTGGGACTTACAGAGAGTGAGAGAGTGTGGGACTTACAGAGAGTGAGAGAGTGTGGGGCTTACAGAGAGTGAGAGAGTGTGGGACTTACAGAGAGTGAGAGTGTGTGGGACTTACAGAGAGTGAGAGTGTGGGACTTACAGAGTGTGAGAGAGTGTGGGACTTACAGAGAGTGAGAGAGTGTGGGACTTACAGAGAGTGAGAGAGTGTGGGACTTACAGAGTGTGAGAGAGTGTGGGACTTACAGAGAGTGAGAGAGTTTGGGACTTACAGAGAGTGAGAGAGTGTGGGACTTAGAGAGAGTGAGAGAGTGTGGGACTTACAGAGAGTGAGAGAGTGTGGGACTTACAGAGTGTGAGAGAGTGTGGGACTTACAGAGAGTGAGAGAGTGTGGGACTTACAGAGAGTGAGAGAGTGTGGGACTTACAAAGAGTGAGAGAGTGTGGGACTTACAGAGAGTGAGATAGTGTGGGACTTACAGAGAGTGAGAGAGTGTGGGACTTACAGAGTGTGAGAGAGTGTGGGACTTACAGAGAGTCAGAGAGTGTGGGACTTACAGAGAGTGAGAGAGTGTGGGACTTAGAGAGAGTGAGAGAGTGTGGGACTTACAGAGAGTGAGAGAGTGTGGGACTTACAGAGAGTGAGAGAGTGTGGGGCTTACAGAGAGTGAGAGAGTGTGGGACTTAGAGAGAGTGAGAGAGTGTTGGACTTAGAGAGAGTGAGAGAGTGTGGGACTTACAGAGAGTGAGAGAGTGTGGGACTTACAGAGTGTGAGAGAGTGTGGGACTTACAGAGAGTGAGAGAGTTTGGGACTTACAGAGAGTGAGAGAGTGTGGGACTTACAGAGTGTGAGAGAGTGTGGGACTTACAGAGAGTCAGAGAGTGTGGGACTTACAGAGAGTGAGAGAGTGTGGGACTTAGAGAGAGTGAGAGAGTGTGGGACTTACAGAGAGTGAGAGAGTGTGGGACTTACAGAGAGTGAGAGAGTGTGGGACTTACAGAGAGTGAGAGAGTGTGGGACTTACAGAGAGTGAGAGTGTGGGACTTACAGAGAGTGAGAGTGTGAGGGACTTACAGAGAGTGAGAGTGTGGGACTTACAGAGAGTGAGAGTGTGGGACTTACCGAGAGTGTGAGAGTGTGGGACTTACCGAGAGTGTGAGAGTGTGGGACTTACAGAGAGTGAGAGTGTGGGACTTGCAGAGAGTGAGAGAGTGTGGGACTTACAGAGAGTGAGAGTGTGGGACTTACAGAGAGTGAGAGTGTGGGACTTACAGAGAGTGAGAGTGTGTGGGACTTACAGAGAGTGAGAGTGTGGGACTTCCAGAGAGTGAGAGTGTGGGACTTACAGAGAGTGAGAGTGTGGGACTTGCAGAGAGTGAGAGAGTGTGGGACTTGCAGAGAGTGAGAGTGTGGGACTTACAGAGAGTGAGAGTGTGGGACTTACCGAGAGTGTGAGAGTGTGGGACTTACAGAGAGTGAGAGTGTGGGACTTGCAGAGAGTGAGAGAGTGTGGGACTTACAGAGAGTGAGAGAGTGTGGGACTTACAGAGAGTGAGAGAGTGTGGGACTTACAGAGAGTGTGAGAGTGTGGGACTTACAGAGAGTGTGTGGGACTTGCAGAGAGTGAGAGAGTGTGGGACTTGCAGAGAGTGAGAGAGTGTGGGACTTACAGAGAGTGAGAGAGTGTGGGACTGACAGAGAGTGAGAGAGTGTGGGACTTACAGAGAGTGTGAGAGTGTGGGACTGACAGAGAGTGAGAGTGTGTGGGACTTACAGAGTGTGAGAGTGTGGGACTTACAGAGAGTGAGAGTGTGGGACTTACAGAGAGTGAGAGTGTGGGACTTACAGAGAGTGAGAGTGTGGGACTTACAGAGAGTGAGAGTGTGGGACTTGCAGAGAGTGAGAGAGTGTGGGACTTACAGAGAGTGAGAGTGTGGGACTTACAGAGAGTGAGAGAGTGTGGGACTTACAGAGAGTGAGAGAGTGTGGGACTTACAGAGAGTGAGAGAGTGAGGGACTTACAGAGAGTGAGAGAGTGTGGGACTTGCAGAGAGTGAGAGAGTGTGGGACTTACAGAGAGTGAGAGAGTGAGGGACTTACAGAGAGTGTGAGAGTGTGGGACTTACAGAGAGTGAGAGAGTGTGGCACTTACAGAGGGCGAGAGAGTGTGGGACTTACAGAGAGTGAGAGAGTGTGGGACTGACAGAGAGTGAGAGAGTGTGGGACTTACAGAGAGTGAGAGAGTGTGGGACTTACAGAGAGTGAGAGAGTGTGGGACTTACAGAGAGTGAGAGAGTGTGGGACTTACAGAGAGTGAGAGAGTGTGGGACTTACAGAGAGTGAGAGAGTGTGGGACTGACAGAGAGTGAGAGAGTGTGGGACTTACAGAGAGTGAGAGAGTGTGGGACTGACAGAGAGTGAGAGAGTGTGGGACTTACAGAGAGTGAGAGAGTGTGGGACTTACAGAGAGTGAGAGAGTGTGGGACTTACAGAGGGTGAGAGAGTGTGGGACTTACAGAGAGTGAGAGAGTGTGGGACTTACAGAGAGTGAGAGAGTGTGGGACTTACAGAGAGTGAGAGAGTGTGGGACTTACAGAGAGTGAGAGTGTGTGGGACTTACAGAGAGTGAGAGTGTGTGGGACTTACAGAGAGTGAGAGTGTGTGGGACTTACAGAGAGTGAGAGTGTGTGGGACTCACAGAGAGTGAGAGAGTGTGGGACTTACAGAGAGTGAGAGTGTGTGGGACTTACAGAGAGTGAGAGAGTGTGGGACTTACAGAGAGTGAGAGTGTGTGGGACTCACACAGAGTGAGAGAGTGTGGGACTTACAGAGAGTGAGAGAGTGTGGGACTTACAGAGAGTGAGAGAGTGAGGGACTTACAGAGAGTGAGAGAGTGAGGGACTTACAGAGAGTGAGAGAGTGTGGGACTTACAGAGAGTGAGAGAGTGAGGGACTTACAGAGAGTGTGAGAGTGTGGGACTTACAGAGAGTGAGAGAGTGTGGGACTTACAGAGAGTGAGAGAGTGAGGGACTTACAGAGAGTGAGAGAGTGTGGGACTTTCAGAGAGTGAGAGAGTGAGGGACTTACAGAGAGTGAGAGAGTGTGGGACTTACAGAGAGTGAGAGTGTGGGACTTGCAGAGAGTGAGAGAGTGTGGGACTTACAGAGAGTGAGAGTGTGTGGGACTTACAGAGAGTGAGAGAGTGTGGGACTTACAGAGAGTGAGAGAGTGTGGGACTTACAGAGAGTGAGAGTGTGTGGGACTTACAGAGAGTGAGAGAGTGTGGGACTTACAGAGAGTGAGAGAGTGTGGGACTTACAGAGAGTGAGAAAGTGTGGGACTTACAGAGAGTGAGAGTGTGTGGGACTTACAGAGAGTGAGAGAGTGTGGGACTTACAGAGAGTGAGAGTGTGGGACTTACCGAGAGTGTGAGAGTGTGGGACTTACAGAGAGTGAGAGAGTGTGGGACTTACAGAGAGTGAGAGTGTATGGGACTTACAGAGAGTGAGAGTGTGGGACTTACAGAGAGTGAGAGAGTGTGGGACTTACAGAGAGTGAGAGAGTGTGGGACTTACAGAGAGTGAGAGAGTGTGGGACTTACAGAGAGTGAGAGAGTGTGGGACTTACAGAGAGTGAGAGAGTGTGGGACTTACAGAGAGTGAGAGAGTGTGGGACTTACAGAGAGTGTGAGAGTGAGGGACTTACAGAGAGTGAGAGAGTGTGGGACTTACAGAGAGTGAGAGTGAGGGACTTACAGAGAGTGAGAGAGTGTGGGACTTACAGAGAATGTGAGAGTGTGGGACTTACAGAGAGTGAGAGAGTGTGGGACTTACAGAGAGTGAGAGAGTGTGGGACTTACAGAGAGTGAGAGAGTGTGGGACTTACAGAGAGTGAGAGTGTGTGGGACTTACAGCGAGTGAGAGAGTGTGGGACTTACAGAGAGTGAGAGAGTGTGGGACTTACAGAGAGTGTGAGAGTGTGGGACTTACAGAGAGTGAGAGAGTGTGGGACTTACAGAGAGTGAGAGAGAGTGGGACTTACAGAGAGTGAGAGAGTGTGGGACTTACAGAGAGTGAGAGAGTGTGGGACTTACAGAGAGTGAGAGAGTGTGGGACTTACAGAGAGTGTGAGAGTGTGAGACTTACAGAGGGTGAGAGAGTGTGGGACTTACAGAGAGTGAGAGAGTGTGGGACTTACAGAGAGTGAGAGAGTGTGGGGCTTACAGAGAGTGAGAGAGTGTGGGACTTAGAGAGAGTGAGAGAGTGTGGGACTTAGAGAGAGTGAGAGAGTGTGGGACTTACAGAGAGTGAGAGAGTGTGGGACTTACAGAGTGTGAGAGAGTGTGGGACTTACAGAGAGTGAGAGAGTTTGGGACTTACAGAGAGTGAGAGAGTGTGGGACTTACAGAGTGTGAGAGAGTGTGGGACTTACAGAGAGTCAGAGAGTGTGGGACTTACAGAGAGTGAGAGAGTGTGGGACTTAGAGAGAGTGAGAGAGTGTGGGACTTACAGAGAGTGAGAGAGTGTGGGACTTACAGAGAGTGAGAGAGTGTGGGGCTTACAGAGAGTGAGAGAGTGTGGGACTTACAGAGAGTGAGAGTGTGTGGGACTTACAGAGAGTGAGAGTGTGGGACTTACAGAGTGTGAGAGAGTGTGGGACTTACAGAGAGTGAGAGAGTGTGGGACTTACAGAGAGTGAGAGAGTGTGGGACTTACAGAGTGTGAGAGAGTGTGGGACTTACAGAGAGTGAGAGAGTTTGGGACTTACAGAGAGTGAGAGAGTGTGGGACTTAGAGAGAGTGAGAGAGTGTGGGACTTACAGAGAGTGAGAGAGTGTGGGACTTACAGAGTGTGAGAGAGTGTGGGACTTACAGAGAGTGAGAGAGTGTGGGACTTACAGAGAGTGAGAGAGTGTGGGACTTACAAAGAGTGAGAGAGTGTGGGACTTACAGAGAGTGAGAGAGTGTGGGACTTACAGAGAGTGAGAGAGTGTGGGACTTACAGAGTGTGAGAGAGTGTGGGACTTACAGAGAGTCAGAGAGTGTGGGACTTACAGAGAGTGAGAGAGTGTGGGACTTACAGAGAGTGAGAGAGTGTGGGACTTACAGAGAGTGAGAAAGTGTGGGACTTACAGAGAGTGAGAGTGTGTGGGACTTACAGAGAGTGAGAGAGTGTGGGACTTACAGAGAGTGAGAGTGTGGGACTTACCGAGAGTGTGAGAGTGTGGGACTTACAGAGAGTGAGAGAGTGTGGGACTTACAGAGAGTGAGAGTGTATGGGACTTACAGAGAGTGAGAGTGTGGGACTTACAGAGAGTGAGAGAGTGTGGGACTTACAGAGAGTGAGAGAGTGTGGGACTTACAGAGAGTGAGAGAGTGTGGGACTTACAGAGAGTGAGAGAGTGTGGGACTTACAGAGAGTGAGAGAGTGTGGGACTTACAGAGAGTGAGAGAGTGTGGGACTTACAGAGAGTGTGAGAGTGAGGGACTTACAGAGAGTGAGAGAGTGTGGGACTTACAGAGAGTGAGAGTGAGGGACTTACAGAGAGTGAGAGAGTGTGGGACTTACAGAGAATGTGAGAGTGTGGGACTTACAGAGAGTGAGAGAGTGTGGGACTTACAGAGAGTGAGAGAGTGTGGGACTTACAGAGAGTGAGAGAGTGTGGGACTTACAGAGAGTGAGAGTGTGTGGGACTTACAGAGAGTGAGAGAGTGTGGGACTTACAGAGAGTGAGAGAGTGTGGGTCTTACAGAGAGTGTGAGAGTGTGGGACTTACAGAGAGTGAGAGAGTGTGGGACTTACAGAGAGTGAGAGAGAGTGGGACTTACAGAGAGTGAGAGAGTGTGGGACTTACAGAGAGTGAGAGAGTGTGGGACTTACAGAGAGTGAGAGAGTGTGGGACTTACAGAGAGTGTGAGAGTGTGAGACTTACAGAGGGTGAGAGAGTGTGGGACTTACAGAGAGTGAGAGAGTGTGGGACTTACAGAGAGTGAGAGAGTGTGGGGCTTACAGAGAGTGAGAGAGTGTGGGACTTAGAGAGAGTGAGAGAGTGTGGGACTTAGAGAGAGTGAGAGAGTGTGGGACTTACAGAGAGTGAGAGAGTGTGGGACTTACAGAGTGTGAGAGAGTGTGGGACTTACAGAGAGTGAGAGAGTTTGGGACTTACAGAGAGTGAGAGAGTGTGGGACTTACAGAGTGTGAGAGAGTGTGGGACTTACAGAGAGTCAGAGAGTGTGGGACTTACAGAGAGTGAGAGAGTGTGGGACTTACAGAGAGTGAGAGAGTGTGGGACTTACAGAGAGTGAGAGAGTGTGGGACTTACAGAGAGTGAGAGAGTGTGGGGCTTACAGAGAGTGAGAGAGTGTGGGACTTACAGAGAGTGAGAGTGTGTGGGACTTACAGAGAGTGAGAGTGTGGGACTTACAGAGTGTGAGAGAGTGTGGGACTTACAGAGAGTGAGAGAGTGTGGGACTTACAGAGAGTGAGAGAGTGTGGGACTTACAGAGTGTGAGAGAGTGTGGGACTTACAGAGAGTGAGAGAGTTTGGGACTTACAGAGAGTGAGAGAGTGTGGGACTTAGAGAGAGTGAGAGAGTGTGGGACTTACAGAGAGTGAGAGAGTGTGGGACTTACAGAGTGTGAGAGAGTGTGGGACTTACAGAGAGTGAGAGAGTGTGGGACTTACAAAGAGTGAGAGAGTGTGGGACTTAGAGAGAGTGAGAGAGTGTGGGACTTACAGAGAGTGAGAGAGTGTGGGACTTACAGAGAGTGAGAGAGTGTGGGGCTTACAGAGAGTGAGAGAGTGTGGGACTTAGAGAGAGTGAGAGAGTGTGGGACTTAGAGAGAGTGAGAGAGTGTGGGACTTACAGAGAGTGAGAGAGTGTGGGACTTACAGAGTGTGAGAGAGTGTGGGACTTACAGAGAGTGAGAGAGTTTGGGACTTACAGAGAGTGAGAGAGTGTGGGACTTACAGAGTGTGAGAGAGTGTGGGACTTACAGAGAGTCAGAGAGTGTGGGACTTACAGAGAGTGAGAGAGTGTGGGACTTAGAGAGAGTGAGAGAGTGTGGGACTTACAGAGAGTGAGAGAGTGTGGGACTTACAGAGAGTGAGAGAGTGTGGGGCTTACAGAGAGTGAGAGAGTGTGGGACTTACAGAGAGTGAGAGTGTGTGGGACTTACAGAGAGTGAGAGTGTGGGACTTACAGAGTGTGAGAGAGTGTGGGACTTACAGAGAGTGAGAGAGTGTGGGACTTACAGAGAGTGAGAGTGTGCGACTTACAGAGAGTGAGAGAGTGTGGGACTTACAGAGAGTGAGAGAGTGTGGGACTTACAGAGAGTGAGAGAGTGTGGGACTTACAGAGAGTGAGAGAGTGAGGGACTTACAGAGAGTGAGAGAGTGTGGGACTTACAGAGAGTGAGAGAGTGTGGGACTTACATAGAGTGAGAGAGTGAGGGACTTACAGAGAGTGAGAGAGTGTGGGACTTACAGAGAGTGTGGGACTTACAGAGAGTGAGAGAGTGTGGGACTTACAGAGAGTGAGACAGTGTGGGACTTACAGAGAGTGAGAGAGTGTGGGACTTACAGAGAGTGAGAGAGTGTGGGACTTACCGAGAGTGAGAGAGTGAGGGACTTACAGAGAGTGAGAGAGTGTGGGATTTACAGAGAGTGAGAGAGTGTGGGACTTACAGAGAGTGAGAGAGTGTGGGACTTACAGAGAGTGAGAGAGTGAGGGACTTACAGAGAGTGAGAGAGTGTGGGACTTACAGAGAGTGAGACAGTGTGGGACTTACAGATAGTGAGAGAGTGTGGGACTTACAGAGAGTGAGAGAGTGTGGGACTTACAGAGAGTGAGAGAGTGTGGGACTTACAGAGAGTGAGAGTGTGTGGGACTTACAGAGAGTGAGAATGTGGGACTTACAGAGTGTGAGAGAGTGTGGGACTTACAGAGAGTGAGAGCGTGTGGGACTTACAGAGAGTGAGAGTGTGGGACTTACAGAGTGTGAGAGAGTGTGGGACTTACAGAGAGTCAGAGAGTGTGGGACTTACAGAGAGTGAGAGAGTGTGGGACTTACAGAGAGTGAGGGAGTGTGGGACTTACAGAGAGTGTGAGAGTGTGGGACTTACAGAGAGTGAGAGAGTGTGGGACTTACAGAGAGTGAGAGAGTGTGGGACTTACAGAGAGTGAGAGAGCGTGGGACTTACAGAGTGAGAGAGTGAGGGACTTACAGAGAGTGAGAGAGTGTGGGACTTACAGAGAGTGAGAGAGTGTGGGACTTACAGAGAGTGAGAGAGTGTGGGACTTACAGAGAGTGAGAGAGCGTGGGACTTACAGAGTGAGAGAGTGAGGGACTTACAGACAGTGAGAGAGTGTGGGACTTACAGAGAGTGAGAGAGTGAGGGACTTACAGAGAGTGAGAGAGTGTGGGACTTACAGAGAGTGAGAGAGTGTGGGACTTACAGAGAGTGAGAGAGTGTGGGACTTACAGAGAGTGAGAGTGTGGGACTTACAGAGTGTGAGAGAGTGTGGGACTTACAGAGAGTGAGAGCGTGTGGGACTTACAGAGAGTGAGAGTGTGGGACTTACAGAGTGTGAGAGAGTGTGGGACTTACAGAGAGTCAGAGAGTGTGGGACTTACAGAGAGTGAGACAGTGTGGGACTTACAGAGAGTCAGAGAGTGTGGGACTTACAGAGAGTGAGAGAGTGTGGGACTTACAGAGAGTGAGAGTGTGGGACTTACAGAGTGTGAGAGAGTGTGGGACTTACAGAGAGTCAGAGAGTGTGGGACTTACAGAGAGTGAGACAGTGTGGGACTTACAGAGAGTCAGAGAGTGTGGGACTTACAGAGAGTGAGAGAGTGTGAGACTTACAGAGAGTGAGAGAGTGTGGGACTTACAGAGAGTGAGACAGTGTGGGACTTACAGAGAGTCAGAGAGTGTGGGACTTACAGAGAGTGAGAGCGTGTGGGACTTACAGAGAGTGAGAGTGTGTGGGACTTACAGAGAGTGAGAGTGTGGGACTTACAGAGAGTGAGACAGTGTGGGACTTACAGAGAGTCGGAGAGTGTGGGACTTACAGAGATTGAGAGCGTGTGGGACTTACAGAGAGTGAGAGTGTGGGACTTACAGAGAGTGAGAGTGTGGGACTTGCAGAGAGTGAGAGAGTGTGGGACTTACAGAGAGTGAGAGTGTGGGACTTACAGAGAGTGAGAGAGTGTGGGACTTACAGAGAGTGAGAGAGTGTGGGACTTACAGAGAGTGAGAGAGTGAGGGACTTACAGAGAGTGAGAGAGTGTGGGACTTGCAGAGAGTGAGAGAGTGTGGGACTTACAGAGAGTGAGAGAGTGAGGGACTTACAGAGAGTGTGAGAGTGTGGGACTTACAGAGAGTGAGAGAGTGTGGCACTTACAGAGGGCGAGAGAGTGTGGGACTTACAGAGAGTGAGAGAGTGTGGGACTGACAGAGAGTGAGAGAGTGTGGGACTTACAGAGAGTGAGAGAGTGTGGGACTTACAGAGAGTGAGAGAGTGTGGTACTTACAGAGAGTGAGAGAGTGTGGGACTTACAGAGAGTGAGAGAGTGTGGGACTTACAGAGAGTGAGAGAGTGTGGGACTGACAGAGAGTGAGAGAGTGTGGGACTTACAGAGAGTGAGAGAGTGTGGGACTGACAGAGAGTGAGAGAGTGTGGGACTTACAGAGAGTGAGAGAGTGTGGGACTTACAGAGAGTGAGAGAGTGTGGGACTTACAGAGGGTGAGAGAGTGTGGGACTTACAGAGAGTGAGAGAGTGTGGGACTTACAGAGAGTGAGAGAGTGTGGGACTTACAGAGAGTGAGAGAGTGTGGGACTTACAGAGAGTGAGAGTGTGTGGGACTTACAGAGAGTGAGAGTGTGTGGGACTTACAGAGAGTGAGAGTGTGTGGGACTTACAGAGAGTGAGAGTGTGTGGGACTCACAGAGAGTGAGAGAGTGTGGGACTTACAGAGAGTGAGAGTGTGTGGGACTTACAGAGAGTGAGAGAGTGTGGGACTTACAGAGAGTGAGAGTGTGTGGGACTCACACAGAGTGAGAGAGTATGGGACTTACAGAGAGTGAGAGAGTGAGGGACTTACAGAGAGTGAGAGAGTGAGGGACTTACAGAGAGTGAGAGAGTGTGGGACTTACAGAGAGTGAGAGAGTGAGGGACTTACAGAGAGTGTGAGAGTGTGGGACTTACAGAGAGTGAGAGAGTGTGGGACTTACAGAGAGTGAGAGAGTGAGGGACTTACAGAGAGTGAGAGAGTGTGGGACTTTCAGAGAGTGAGAGAGTGAGGGACTTACAGAGAGTGAGAGAGTGTGGGACTTACAGAGAGTGAGAGTGTGGGACTTGCAGAGAGTGAGAGAGTGTGGGACTTACAGAGAGTGAGAGTGTGTGGGACTTACAGAGAGTGAGAGAGTGTGGGACTTACAGAGAGTGAGAGAGTGTGGGACTTACAGAGAGTGAGAAAGTGTGGGACTTACAGAGAGTGAGAGTGTGTGGGACTTACAGAGAGTGAGAGAGTGTGGGACTTACAGAGAGTGAGAGAGTGTGGGACTTACAGAGAGTGAGAAAGTGTGGGACTTACAGAGAGTGAGAGTGTGTGGGACTTACAGAGAGTGAGAGAGTGTGGGACTTACAGAGAGTGAGAGTGTGGGACTTACCGAGAGTGTGAGAGTGTGGGACTTACAGAGAGTGAGAGAGTGTGGGACTTACAGAGAGTGAGAGTGTGTGGGACTTACAGAGAGTGAGAGTGTGGGACTTACAGAGAGTGAGAGAGTGTGGGACTTACAGAGAGTGAGAGAGTGTGGGACTTACAGAGAGTGAGAGAGTGTGGGACTTACAGAGAGTGAGAGAGTGTGGGACTTACAGAGAGTGAGAGAGTGTGGGACTTACAGAGAGTGAGAGAGTGTGGGACTTACAGAGAGTGTGAGAGTGAGGGACTTACAGAGAGTGAGAGAGTGTGGGACTTACAGAGAGTGAGAGTGAGGGACTTACAGAGAGTGAGAGAGTGTGGGACTTACAGAGAGTGTGAGAGTGTGGGACTTAAAGAGAGTGAGAGAGTGTGGGACTTACAGAGAGTAAGAGAGTGTGGGACTTACAGAGAGTGACAGAGTGTGGGACTTACAGAGAGTGAGAGTGTGTGGGACTTACAGAGAGTGAGAGAGTGTGGGACTTACAGAGAGTGAGAGAGTGTGGGACTTACAGAGAGTGTGAGAGTGTGGGACTTACAGAGAGTGAGAGAGTGTGGGACTTACAGAGAGTGAGAGAGAGTGGGACTTACAGAGAGTGAGAGAGTGTGGGACTTACAGAGAGTGAGAGAGTGTGGGACTTACAGAGAGTGAGAGAGTGTGGGACTTACAGAGAGTGTGAGAGTGTGAGACTTACAGAGGGTGAGAGAGTGTGGGACTTACAGAGAGTGAGAGAGTGTGGGACTTACAGAGAGTGAGAGAGTGTGGGGCTTACAGAGAGTGAGAGAGTGTGGGACTTAGAGAGAGTGAGAGAGTGTGGGACTTAGAGAGAGTGAGAGAGTGTGGGACTTACAGAGAGTGAGAGAGTGTGGGACTTACAGAGTGTGAGAGTGTGTGGGACTTACAGAGAGTGAGAGAGTTTGGGACTTACAGAGAGTGAGAGAGTGTGGGACTTACAGAGTGTGAGAGAGTGTGGGACTTACAGAGAGTCAGAGAGTGTGGGACTTACAGAGAGTGAGAGAGTGTGGGACTTAGAGAGAGTGAGAGAGTGTGGGACTTACAGAGAGTGAGAGAGTGTGGGACTTACAGAGAGTGAGAGAGTGTGGGGCTTACAGAGAGTGAGAGAGTGTGGGACTTACAGAGAGCGAGAGTGTGTGGGACTTACAGAGAGTGAGAGTGTGGGACTTACAGAGTGTGAGAGAGTGTGGGACTTACAGAGAGTGAGAGAGTGTGGGACTTACAGAGAGTGAGAGAGTGTGGGACTTACAGAGTGTGAGAGAGTGTGGGACTTACAGAGAGTGAGAGAGTTTGGGACTTACAGAGAGTGAGAGAGTGTGGGACTTAGAGAGAGTGAGAGAGTGTGGGACTTACAGAGAGTGAGAGAGTGTGGGACTTACAGAGTGTGAGAGAGTGTGGGACTTACAGAGAGTGAGAGAGTGTGGGACTTACAGAGAGTGAGAGAGTGTGGGACTTACAAAGAGTGAGAGAGTGTGGGACTTACAGAGAGTGAGAGAGTGTGGGACTTACAGAGAGTGAGAGATTGTGGGACTTACAGAGTGTGAGAGAGTGTGGGACTTACAGAGAGTCAGAGAGTGTGGGACTTACAGAGAGTGAGAGAGTGTGGGACTTAGAGAGAGTGAGAGAGTGTGGGACTTACAGAGAGTGAGAGAGTGTGGGACTTACAGAGAGTGAGAGAGTGTGGCGCTTCCAGAGAGTGAGAGAGTGTGGGACTTAGAGAGAGTGAGAGAGTGTGGGACTTAGAGAGAGTGAGAGAGTGTGGGACTTACAGAGAGTGAGAGAGTGTGGGACTTACAGAGTGTGAGAGAGTGTGGGACTTACAGAGAGTGAGAGAGTTTGGGACTTACAGAGAGTGAGAGAGTGTGGGACTTACAGAGTGTGAGAGAGTGTGGGACTTACAGAGAGTCAGAGAGTGTGGGACTTACAGAGAGTGAGAGAGTGTGGGACTTAGAGAGAGTGAGAGAGTGTGGGACTTACAGAGAGTGAGAGAGTGTGGGACTTACAGAGAGTGAGAGAGTGTGGGGCTTACAGAGAGTGAGAGAGTGTGGGACTTACAGAGAGTGAGAGTGTGTGGGACTTACAGAGAGTGAGAGTGTGTGGGACTTACAGAGAGTGAGAGTGTGTGGGACTTACAGAGAGTGAGAGTGTGTGGGACTCACAGAGAGTGAGAGAGTGTGGGACTTACAGAGAGTGAGAGTGTGTGGGACTTACAGAGAGTGAGAGAGTGTGGGACTTACAGAGAGTGAGAGTGTGTGGGACTCACACAGAGTGAGAGAGTGTGGGACTTACAGAGAGTGAGAGAGTGTGGGACTTACAGAGAGTGAGAGAGTGAGGGACTTACAGAGAGTGAGAGAGTGAGGGACTTACAGAGAGTGAGAGAGTGTGGGACTTACAGAGAGTGAGAGAGTGAGGGACTTACAGAGAGTGTGAGAGTGTGGGACTTACAGAGAGTGAGAGAGTGTGGGACTTACAGAGAGTGAGAGAGTGAGGGACTTACAGAGAGTGAGAGAGTGTGGGACTTTCAGAGAGTGAGAGAGTGAGGGACTTACAGAGAGTGAGAGAGTGTGGGACTTACAGAGAGTGAGAGTGTGGGACTTGCAGAGAGTGAGAGAGTGTGGGACTTACAGAGAGTGAGAGTGTGTGGGACTTACAGAGAGTGAGAGAGTGTGGGACTTACAGAGAGTGAGAGAGTGTGGGACTTACAGAGAGTGAGAAAGTGTGGGACTTACAGAGAGTGAGAGTGTGTGGGACTTACAGAGAGTGAGAGAGTGTGGGACTTACAGAGAGTGAGAGAGTGTGGGACTTACAGAGAGTGAGAAAGTGTGGGACTTACAGAGAGTGAGAGTGTGTGGGACTTACAGAGAGTGAGAGAGTGTGGGACTTACAGAGAGTGAGAGTGTGGGACTTACCGAGAGTGTGAGAGTGTGGGACTTACAGAGAGTGAGAGAGTGTGGGACTTACAGAGAGTGAGAGTGTGTGGGACTTACAGAGAGTGAGAGTGTGGGACTTACAGAGAGTGAGAGAGTGTGGGACTTACAGAGAGTGAGAGAGTGTGGGACTTACAGAGAGTGAGAGAATGTGGGACTTACAGAGAGTGAGAGAGTGTGGGACTTACAGAGAGTGAGAGAGTGTGGGACTTACAGAGAGTGAGAGAGTGTGGGACTTACAGAGAGTGAGAGAGTGTGGGACTTACAGAGAGTGTGAGAGTGAGGGACTTACAGAGAGTGAGAGAGTGTGGGACTTACAGAGAGTGAGAGTGAGGGACTTACAGAGAGTGAGAGAGTGTGGGACTTACAGAGAGTGTGAGAGTGTGGGACTTACAGAGAGTGAGAGAGTGTGGGACTTACAGAGAGTAAGAGAGTGCGGGACTTACAGAGAGTGAGAGAGTGTGGGACTTACAGAGAGTGAGAGTGTGTGGGACTTACAGAGAGTGAGAGAGTGTGGGACTTACAGAGAGTGAGAGAGTGTGGGACTTACAGAGAGTGTGAGAGTGTGGGACTTACAGAGAGTGAGAGAGTGTGGGACTTACAGAGAGTGAGAGAGAGTGGGACTTACAGAGAGTGAGAGAGTGTGGGACTTACAGAGAGTGAGAGAGTGTGGGACTTACAGAGAGTGAGAGAGTGTGGGACTTACAGAGAGTGTGAGAGTGTGAGACTTACAGAGGGTGAGAGAGTGTGGGACTTACAGAGAGTGAGAGAGTGTGGGACTTACAGAGAGTGAGAGAGTGTGGGGCTTACAGAGAGTGAGAGAGTGTGGGACTTAGAGAGAGTGAGAGAGTGTGGGACTTAGAGAGAGTGAGAGAGTGTGGGACTTACAGAGAGTGAGAGAGTGTGGGACTTACAGAGAGTGAGAGAGTTTGGGACTTACAGAGAGTGAGAGAGTGTGGGACTTACAGAGTGTGAGAGAGTGTGGGACTTACAGAGAGTCAGAGAGTGTGGGACTTACAGAGAGTGAGAGAGTGTGGGACTTAGAGAGAGTGAGAGAGTGTGGGACTTACAGAGAGTGAGAGAGTGTGGGACTTACAGAGAGTGAGAGAGTGTGGGGCTTACAGAGAGTGAGAGAGTGTGGGACTTACAGAGAGCGAGAGTGTGTGGGACTTACAGAGAGTGAGAGTGTGGGACTTACAGAGTGTGAGAGAGTGTGGGACTTACAGAGAGTGAGAGAGTGTGGGACTTACAGAGAGTGAGAGAGTGTGGGACTTACAGAGTGTGAGAGAGTGTGGGACTTACAGAGAGTGAGAGAGTTTGGGACTTACAGAGAGTGAGAGAGTGTGGGACTTAGAGAGAGTGAGAGAGTGTGGGACTTACAGAGAGTGAGAGAGTTTGGGACTTACAGAGAGTGAGAGAGTGTGGGACTTACAGAGTGTGAGAGAGTGTGGGACTTACAGAGAGTCAGAGAGTGTGGGACTTACAGAGAGTGAGAGAGTGTGGGACTTAGAGAGAGTGAGAGAGTGTGGGACTTACAGAGAGTGAGAGAGTGTGGGACTTACAGAGAGTGAGAGAGTGTGGGGCTTACAGAGAGTGAGAGAGTGTGGGACTTACAGAGAGCGAGAGTGTGTGGGACTTACAGAGAGTGAGAGTGTGGGACTTACAGAGTGTGAGAGAGTGTGGGACTTACAGAGAGTGAGAGAGTGTGGGACTTACAGAGAGTGAGAGAGTGTGGGACTTACAGAGTGTGAGAGAGTGTGGGACTTACAGAGAGTGAGAGAGTTTGGGACTTACAGAGAGTGAGAGAGTGTGGGACTTAGAGAGAGTGAGAGAGTGTGGGACTTACAGAGAGTGAGAGAGTGTGGGACTTACAGAGTGTGAGAGAGTGTGGGACTTACAGAGAGTGAGAGAGTGTGGGACTTACAGAGAGTGAGAGAGTGTGGGACTTACAAAGAGTGAGAGAGTGTGGGACTTACAGAGAGTGAGAGAGTGTGGGACTTACAGAGAGTGAGAGAGTGTGGGACTTACAGAGTGTGAGAGAGTGTGGGACTTACAGAAAGTCAGAGAGTGTGGGACTTACAGAGAGTGAGAGAGTGTGGGACTTAGAGAGAGTGAGAGAGTGTGGGACTTACAGAGAGTGAGAGAGTGTGGGACTTACAGAGAGTGAGAGAGTGTGGGGCTTACAGAGAGTGAGAGAGTGTGGGACTTAGAGAGAGTGAGAGAGTGTGGGACTTAGAGAGAGTGAGAGAGTGTGGGACTTACAGAGAGTGAGAGAGTGTGGGACTTACAGAGTGTGAGAGAGTGTGGGACTTACAGAGAGTGAGAGAGTGTGGGACTTACAGAGAGTGAGAGAGTGTGGGACTTACAGAGAGTGAGAGAGTGAGGGACTTACAGAGAGTGAGAGAGTGTGGGACTTACAGAGAGTGAGAGAGTGTGGGACTTACAGAGAGTGAGAGAGTGAGGGACTTACAGAGAGTGAGAGAGTGTGGGACTTACAGAGAGTGAGAGAGTGTGGGACTTACAGAGAGTGAGAGAGTGTGGGACTTACAGAGAGTGAGACAGTGTGGGACTTACAGAGAGTGAGAGAGTGTGGGACTTACAGAGAGTGAGAGAGTGAGGGACTTACAGAGAGTGAGAGAGTGTGGGACTTACAGAGAGTGAGAGAGTGTGGGACTTACAGAGAGTGAGAGAGTGTGGGACTTACAGAGAGTGAGACAGTGTGGGACTTACAGAGAGTGAGAGAGTGTGGGACTTACAGAGAGTGAGAGAGTGTGGGACTTACCGAGAGTGAGAGAGTGAGGGACTTACAGAGAGTGAGAGAGTGTGGGATTTACAGAGAGTGAGAGAGTGTGGGACTTACAGAGAGTGAGAGAGTGTGGGACTTACAGAGAGTGAGAGAGTGAGGGACTTACAGAGAGTGAGAGAGTGTGGGACTTACAGAGAGTGAGAGTGTGTGGGACTTACAGAGAGTGAGAATGTGGGACTTACAGAGTGTGAGAGAGTGTGGGACTTACAGAGAGTGAGAGCGTGTGGGACTTACAGAGAGTGAAAGTGTGGGACTTACAGAGTGTGAGAGAGTGTGGGACTTACAGAGAGTCAGAGAGTGTGGGACTTACAGAGAGTGAGAGAGTGTGGGACTTACAGAGAGTGAGGGAGTGTGGGACTTACAGAGAGTGTGAGAGTGTGGGACTTACAGAGAGTGAGAGAGTGTGGGACTTACAGAGAGTGAGAGAGTGTGGGACTTACAGAGAGTGAGAGAGCGTGGGACTTACAGAGTGAGAGAGTGAGGGACTTACAGAGAGTGAGAGAGTGTGGGACTTACAGAGAGTGAGAGAGTGTGGGACTTACAGAGAGTGAGAGAGTGTGGGACTTACAGAGAGTGAGAGAGCGTGGGACTTACAGAGTGAGAGAGTGAGGGACTTACAGACAGTGAGAGAGTGTGGGACTTACAGAGAGTGAGAGAGTGAGGGACTTACAGAGAGTGAGAGAGTGTGGGACTTACAGAGAGTGAGAGAGTGTGGGACTTACAGAGAGTGAGAGAGTGTGGGACTTACAGAGAGTGAGAGTGTGGGACTTACAGAGTGTGAGAGAGTGTGGGACTTACAGAGAGTGAGAGCGTGTGGGACTTACAGAGAGTGAGAGTGTGGGACTTACAGAGTGTGAGAGAGTGTGGGACTTACAGAGAGTCAGAGAGTGTGGGACTTACAGAGAGTGAGACAGTGTGGGACTTACAGAGAGTCAGAGAGTGTGGGACTTACAGAGAGTGAGAGAGTGTGGGACTTACAGAGAGTGAGAGTGTGGGACTTACAGAGTGTGAGAGAGTGTGGGACTTACAGAGAGTCAGAGAGTGTGGGACTTACAGAGAGTGAGACAGTGTGGGACTTACAGAGAGTCAGAGAGTGTGGGACTTACAGAGAGTGAGAGAGTGTGAGACTTACAGAGAGTGAGAGAGTGTGGGACTTACAGAGAGTGAGACAGTGTGGGACTTACAGAGAGTCAGAGAGTGTGGGACTTACAGAGAGTGAGAGCGTGTGGGACTTACAGAGAGTGAGAGTGTGTGGGACTTACAGAGAGTGAGAGTGTGGGACTTACAGAGAGTGAGACAGTGTGGGACTTACAGAGAGTCAGAGAGTGTGGGACTTACAGAGAGTGAGAGCGTGTGGGACTTACAGAGAGTGAGAGTGTGTGGGACTTACAGGGAGTGAGAGTGTGGGACTTACAGAGTGTGAGAGAGTGTGGGACTTACAGAGAGTGAGAGCGTGTGGGACTTACAGAGAGTGAGAGAGTGTGGGACTTACAGAGAGTGAGAGAGTGTGGGACTTACAGAGAGTGAGAGAGTGTGGGACTTACAGAGAGTGTGAGAGAGTGTGGGACTCACAGAGAGTGAGAGAGTGTGGGACTTACAGAGAGTGAGAGAGTGTGGGACTTACAGAGAGTGAGAGAGTGTGGGACTTACAGAGAGTGAGAGTGTGTGGGACTTACAGAGTCAGCAGCCATGTCGACCAGGCCCTCCTTGTAACACTTGCACCAATCCTCAGCCGTGTGACTTCTGCCTGAGAGGGGCGGAGCATTAGGAGAGGGGTGGAGCATCAGGGGAGGGGTGGAGCATCAGGGAAGGGGCGGAGCACCAGGGGAGGGCTGGAGCATCAGGAGAGGGGCGGAGCATCAGGGGAGGGGCGGAGCATCAGGGGAGGGGTGGAGCATCAGGGGAGGGGCGGAGCATCAGGGGAGAGGTGGAGCATCAGGGGAGGGGCGGAGCATCAGGAGAAGGGTGGAGCATCAGGGGAGCGGCGGAGCATCAGGGGAGGGGCGGAGCATCAGGGGTGGACTGAAGCATCAGGGGAGGGGCAGAGACTCAGGGGAGGAGTGAAGCATCAGGGGAGGGGCGGAGCATCAGGCGAGGGGTGGAGCATCATGGGAGCGGTAGAGCATCAGGTGAGGGGTGGAGCATCAGGGGAGGGGTGGAGCATCAGTGGAGGGGCGGAGCATCAGGAGAAGGGTGGAGCATCAGGGGAGGGGCGGAGCATCAGAGGAGGTGTGGAGCATCAGGGGAGGGGGGCATCAGGGGAGGCGTGGAGCATCAGGGGAGGGGTGGAGCATCAGGAGAGGGGTGGAGCATCAGGAGAGGGGTGGAGCATCAGGGGAGGGGGGCATCAGGGGAGGCGTGGAGCATCAGGGGAGGGGTGGAGCATCAGGAGAGGGGTGGAGCATCAGGAGAGGGGTGGAGCATCAGGAGAGTGGTGGAGCATCAGGGGAGGGGTGGAGCATCAGGGGAGGGGTGGAGCATCAGGAGAGGGGTGGAGCATCAGGGGAGGGGTGGAGCATCAGGAGAGGGGTGGAGCATCAGGGGAGGGTGGTGCATCAGGTGATGGGCGGAGCATCAGGCGAGGGGTGGAGCATCAGGGGCGGGGTGGAGCATCAGGGGAGGGGCGGAGCATCAGGGGAGGGGCGGAGCATCAGGGGAGGTTAGGAGCACCAGGAGAGGGGTGGAGCATCAGGGGAGCAGTGGAGCATCAGGTGAGGGGTGGAGCGTCAGGGGAGCAGTGGAGCATCAGGGGAGGGGTCGAGCATCAGGAGAGGGTTGCAGCATCAGGGGAGGGGTGGAGCATCAGGGGAGGGGTGGAGCATCAGGGGAGGTGTGCAGCATCAGGGGAGGGGTGGAGCATCAGGGGAGGGGCGGAGCATCAGGAGAGGGGTGGAGCATCAAGTGTCCAACCCACTAATGAGATTTAAACCCATGCAAATGACAGTTTTGCATGGGCCTGCTGACGCGGGGCACAAACTTCGCTAACACCATCAGCGGGGGAGCGGAACATGCCGACGGATTCGTGATTTTTCCATTGTGCGCTCTTCTCTGCCCAATCACAGTTCTCACTGCCGGTGGTGAGGTAGAGAATTCAGCCCAGTGTTTCACAAACATGCTGGATGTTTTGAGGCCATAACCAGTAGAATAGATAAGGGTGAACCAGTGGATGTGACGTATCTGGATTTTCAGAAAACTTTTGATCAGGTCCCACATGAGAGATTAGTGTGAACAAATATGGTGGCAGCATTAAATGCCCATTCCACATCACCCTTGTGAACCGCTGCAGTCCATGCAGTGTAGGTACACCCACTGTGCTGTTAGGGGGGGGAGTTCCAGGATATTGACACAGCGACAGTGAAGCGACAGCAATACATTTCCAAGTCAGGATAGTGAATGACTGGGAGGGGAATCTCCAGGTGGTGGGGTTCCCAGGTATCTGCTGCCTTGGTCCATCTAGGTGGGTGGCGGTCTTGGGTTTGATTGCTGCTGTTGAAGGAGCCTTGGTGAGTTGCTGCAGTGCATCTTGTAGATGGTGCACACGGCTGCCACTGTGCATTGGTGGTGGAGGGAGTGAATGTTAGAGGTGGTGGATGGAGTACAAATCATGCAGGCTGCTTTGTCCTGGATGATGTCGAGCTTCTTGAGTGTCGTTGGAGCTGCACTCATCCAGACCAGTGGAGAGTATTCCATCGCACTCCTGACTTGTGCCTTGTCGATGGTGGACAGGCTTTGGGGGGGTCAGGAGCTGAGTTACTCACCGCAGGAATCCTAGACTCTGACCTGTTCTTATAGCCACAATATTTATATGGCTAGTCTAGTTCAGTTTCTGGTCAATGGTCACCTTCCAGGAGGTTGATTGTGGAGGATTCAGTGATGGTAATGCCATTGAATGTTAAGAGGAGATGGTTAGATTCTCTCTTGTTAGAGATGGCCATTGCCTGGCACTTACAGGAATTGAACCATGCTGCTGGCCTGCCTTGGTCTGCTTTCAAAGCCAGCGATTTAGTCATAGAATTTACAGTGCAGAAGGAGGCCATTCGGCCCATCAAGTCTGCACCGGCTCTTTGAAAGAGCACCCTACCCAAGATCAACACCTCCACCCTATCCCCATAACCCAGTGAATCTTCCCTACACCAGGCAGGACAACCCTAGCTTCTCCAGTCTCTCCATATAACTGTAGTCTGTCATCCCTGGCACTGTTGTATAAATCTCTTCTGTGTCCTCTTCAATGTCATGCCACCCTTTCGAAAGAGTGGTGATCAGAATTGGACACAACTGGGCGGCAAGGTGGCACAGTGGTTAGCACTGCTGCCTCACGGCGCGGAGGACCCAAGTTCGATCCCAGCCTCGGGTCACTGTGCTGTCTGCGTGGGTCTCACCCCCACAATGCAAAAAGATGGTGGGGCGTAGGTGGATTGGCCACGCTGAATTGCCCCTTAATTGGGGGAAATAAGCATTGGACACAACATTGGTTTTATTTTTCTTTCTGCATGAGATCATAGAGTTTACAGTGCAGAAGGAGGCCATTCGGCCGATCGAGTCTACACCGGCTCTTGGAAAGAGCACCCTACCCAAGGTCCACACCTCCACCCTATCCCCATAACCCAGTAACCCCACCCAACATTAAGGGCAATTTTGGACACTGAGGGCAATTTATCACGGCCAATCCACCTAACCTGCACATCTTTGGACTGTGGGAGGAAACCAGAGCACCCGGAGGAAACCCACGCAGACACGGGGAGAACGTGCAGACTCCGCACAGACAGTGACCCAAGCCGGGAATTGAACCTGGGACCCTGGAGCTGTGAAGCAATTGTGCTAACCACCATGCTACCGTGCTGCCCTAACACTCTCAACACTGATCAATGGATCTTTGTTGGCTAAGGCTATTAAAGGATTTTTTAAAGGATTATTTAATAGAATGTGGGGTCAGATGTGTTGCCCATCCCTAATTGCGTCAATCCCATTATTGTGGACCTGGAGTCACATGTAGGTCAGACCGGGGAAGGACAGCAGATTTCCTGCCCTGAAGGGCATTAGTGAACCAGATGGGTTTTTACAGCAATTGTGATGGTTTCGGTAATTATTATTGAGACAAGGGGCTGAATTCTCTGACAGCAGTGTGGTGTTCTTTGTGATTCTGTGATTTTGTAGCGTTCACAAGGACCACAGAAGCTAAGTTCAATAACATTTATTTACACTACTTATTAAAGCTCGACCACTTACTCCTATAGTAAACAATAACCTACTAATCTACACTCTATCTATAACTGTACTCTGATCTCTCTCAGTGCTCCTATGCTCTCCTCTCCATCCTCCCAGAAGTCTGTGAGTCAGTGCTTTATATTTGATTTTGATTTGATTTGATTTATTGTCACATGTACCGAAGTGCAGTGAAAAGTATTTTTCTGCGGCCAAGGGAACGTACACAGTACGTACACAGTAGACACAAGAGTAATCAACAGAGAACATTGACAAATGGTACATCGACAAACAGTGATTGGTTACAGAGCGGAACAAGTAGCCAAACAAAGCAAATACATGAGCAAGAGCAGCATAGGGCGTCGTGAATAGTGTTCCTACAGGGAACAGATCAGTCCGAGGGGGAGTCGTTGAGGAGTGTTGTAGCTGTGGGGAAGAAACTGTTCCTATGTCTGGATGTGCGGGTCTTCAGACTTCTGTACCTTCTGCCTGATGGAAGGGTCTGGAAGAAGGCAAAGCCTGGGTGGGAGGGGTCTCTGACAATGCTGTCTGCCTTCCTGAGGCAGCGGGAGGTGTAGACAGAATCAATGTGCGGGTGGCAAGCTTGTGTAAAGCGCTGGGCTGAGTTCACCACACTCTGCAGTTTCTTGCAATCTTGGGCCGAGCAGTTACCATACCAGGCTGTGATGCAGCTGGATAGGATGCTCTCTATGGCACATCTGTCGAAGTTTGAGAGTCGATGCAGACAGGCCAAATTTCTTTCGCTTCCGTAGGAAGTAGAGACGTTGTTGGGCTTTCTTGACTGTTGCATCAACGTGAGTGGACCAGGACAGACTGTTGGCGATGGTGACCCCCAGGAACTTAAAGCTATCGACCATCTCCACTTCGGAGCGATTGATGTAGGCGGGAGTGTGTGTCGTGCTGTGCTTCCTGAAGTCGATGATCAGTTCCTTGGTCTTTCCGACATTTAGAGAGAGGTTGTTTTCGGTACACCACGCGACCAAGTGATTTATCTCCCTCCCGACATATTGTTCTGCATCTAGCTCCATCCAGTGGTTAATTATGATATGGCATTAACCCTTTGTGTTCTGAACATTTCCCATAATGTCACAGGCTGGACCTCCGTTCCACCGGCAACACACCCGGCAACACGTGGGTGGCTACAACGGGAAATTCCATTGGCCAGCGCCGGGAATTGAACATCCGACTGCCAGCGTCGGCGCCGAGAACCACAGGGCTGGGGGGGTGGTAAATTCACCCCCAGCTTTTAATTCCAGATTTTGATTTAAACCCAGCTGCTACCGCGGATGGGATTTAAACCCATATTCCCCGGACATCAGGCTGGACGGCAAGCCCAGCGACAGTAAAACCTCGAGGGCCGAATGGCCTCCTCCTGCTTCCATGTTCTTAATTCAAATTAATTAATAGAAAGGAGCAACAAATCAAATTCAAGACCCTCCTGCCTTTACAGAAGTTTAACGGGATAAATTCAGCATCTGGGGGTCCCTTCATCGGGATGTGAGTGACAGGAATAAGCCCTGAGGCTGCGTTACATCTGAAACAATGGCCTGCTTTCTTTCCCCATTAACACTAATAGAAGGCAATCAACATGGATTTGGAGAGAACCCTTGTGCCTGACTGACTTTCAAAATAGTACAAAGTCTTACAACACCAGGTTAAAGTCCAACAGGTTTGTTTCGATGTCACTAGCTTTCGGAGCGCTGCTCCTTCCTCAGGTGAATGAAGAGGTATGTTCCAGAAACACGTATATAGACCAATTCAAAGATGCCAAACAATGCTAGGAATGCGAGCATTAGCAGGCGATTAAATCTTTACAGATCCAGAGATGGGGTAACCCCAGGTTAAAGAGGTGTGAATTGTATCAAGCCAGAACAGTTGGTAGGATTTTGCAGGCCAGATGGTGGGGGATGAATGTAAATCGACATGAATCCCAGGTCCCGGTTGAGGCCGCACTCATGTGTGCGGAACTTGGCTATAAGTTTCTGCTCGGCGATTCTGCGTTGTCGCGGGTCCTGAAGGCCGCCTTGGAGAACGCTTACCCGGAGATCAGAGGCTGAATGCCCTTGACTGCTGAAGTGTTCCCCGACTGGAAGGGAACATTCCTGCCTGGTGATTGTTGCGCGATGTCCGTTCATTCGATGTCGCAGCGTCTGCATGGTCTCGCCAATGTACCACGCTTCGGGACATCCTTTCCTGCAGCGTATGTGGTAGACAATGTTGGCCGAGTCGCACGAGTATGTACCGCGTACCTGGTGGGTGGTGTTCTCACGTGTAATAGTGGTATCCATGTCAATGATCTGGCACGTCTTGCAGAGATTGCCATGACAGGGTTGTGTGGTGTCGTGGTCACTGTTCTGAAGACTGGGTAGTTTGCTGCAAACAATGGTTCGTTTGAGGTTGCGCGGTTGTTTGAAGGCAAGTAGTGGGGGTGTGGGGATGACCTTGGCAAGATGTTCATCGTCATCAATGACGTGTTGAAGGCTGTGAAGAAGATGACGTAGTTTCTCCGCTCCGGGGAAGTACTGGACGACGAAGGGTATTCTGTCGGTTGTGTCCCATGTTTGTCCCGCGACAACGCAGAATCGCCGAGCAGAAACATATAGCCAAGTTCCGCACACATGAGTGCGGCCTCAACCGGGACCTGGGATTCATGTTGCATTACATTCATCCCCCACCATCTGGCCTGCAAAATCCTACCAACTGTTCTGGCTTGATACAATTCACACCTCTTTAACCTGGGGTTACCCCATCTCTGGATCTGTAAAGATTTAATCACCTGCTAATGCTCGCATTCCTAGCATTGTTTGGCATCTTTGAATTTGTCTATATATGTGTTTCTGGAACAGACCTCTGCATTCACCTGAGGAAGGAGCAGCGCTCCGAAAGCTAGTGACATCGAAACAAACCTGTTGGACTTTAACCTGGTGTTGTAAGACTTCGTACTGTGCTCACCCCAGTCCAACGCCGGCATCGCCACATCATGACTTTCAAAATGCCTTTGATAAGGTGTCGTGTTAGCAGTCTGGTGGGAAACAACAAGGTATATTATTAAAAGGTATGTGAGCACGTTCTCCCCGTGTGTGCGTGGCTTTCCTCCAGGTGTTCCGGTTTCCTCCCACAGTTCGAAGAGGTGCAGGTTGGGTGGCCTGGCGATGATCGATGCGTGGAGCTCCAGGGTTAGGACGGGGGAGTGGGCCGAGGCAGGGTGCTCTTTCGGAGAGTGGGTGCACACTTGATGGGCTGAATGGCCTCCTTCTGCATTGTAGGGATTGTACGGATTCTATATAGACATAAGGGGCGGAATTCGCCCCCCCCCCCCCCACGCCGGGTGGGAGAATCGCCCGGGCGCTGCGCGAGTCCCGCCACGCCGTCCCGACGGCCGCCCGCGATTCTCCCACACCCCCCCCCCAAACCGGCGCGGCACGAATCACGGCCGGCCGCTGGGAGAATCGCCGCTTGCCGTTGGAAACGGGCGAGCAGCGATTCTCCCGCCTGGATGGGCCGAGCGGCCTGCCCAACACGACAGGTTCCCGCCGGCGCCATCCACACCTGGTCGCTTCCAGCGGGAACAGCGCGGGAACGCTGGGGGGGGGGGGGAGGTGGCCTGTGGTGGGGCGAGGGGGGTTCCTGCATGGGGGGGGGGGGGGGGCCTCCAATGGGGTCTGGCCCGTGATCGGGGCCCACCGATCGGCGGGCCGGCCTCTCTGAAGGAGGACCTCCTTTCCTCCGCTGCCCCGCAAGATCCATCCGCCATCTTCTTGCCGGGCGGCCGCGGGGAGGACGGCAACCGCGCTTGCGCGGGTGACGGCATTTACACGACGCCAGTCGCGTCATTTACACGGCGCTTACGCGGCGCCAGGGCCCGGCGCACGTAAATGACGCGGCGCCACTCCTAGCCGACCGGGGGTGGGAGAATAGGGGGCTGGGAATGGCCTCTGACACTCGGAGTGAAACACTCCGGTTTTCACTCAGGCATCGGGCCTTAGTCTCCCGATGGGAGAATTGCGCCCAAGGTGCGGGATTTTCGAAATCGGGAAAGGCTACCGGGTGGAGAATTGGTCGTGAAGCCAAAATCGTGGCCGGCGCTGGGCGCCCGGCAGAACGCCACGCTCCGGTGCCGCGACAGCGGCGTCAATGCCTTCTATTCCGCACGTACAGCAAACGCTGTTCGCCTATCATTAGCGAGCTTGACCCGGTATGCTCAGGGGCTTCCACGATGCTCCGCCTCCATCGGGGGGAATTACCGACGGTGAGGGGTTCACTTGCAGTTATAAAAATCGATCCCCGTGGCCCATGGTTGTGCAGAGTGACACCGGGAGTATTGTGGGCAGGTTTGGTGTCCTTATCTGAGGAAGGATGTTCTTGCTATGGAGGGAGTGCAGCAAACGTTTACCAGGCTGATTCCTGGGATGGCGCGACTGTCCTATGAGAAGAGACTAAGTCGGTTCGGATAATATTCATTGGAGTTTAGTCGAGCGAGAGGGGATCTCATAGAAACTTATAAAACAGGATTAGACAAGGTAGATTCAGAAACAGTGGGCGGGATTCTCCCCACCCGGAGGGCCGGGGTCCCGGCGGGATGGAGTGGCGGGAACCGCTCCGGCGTCGGGCCGCCCCAAAGGTGCGGCAGTCTCCACACCTTTAGGGCCCAAGCCCTCACCTTGAGGGGCTAGGCCCGCGCCGGAGCGGTTTCCGCTCCACCGGCTGGCGGGAAAGGCCTTTGGCGCCACACCAGCCGGGGCCGAAAGGTCTTCGCCGGGCGGCGCGGGTCCGCGCATGCACGGGAGCGTCAGCGGCCGCTGACGTCATCCCCGCGCATGCGCAGGGGAGGGGGGCTGTTCCGCCTCCGCCATAGTGAAGACCATGGCGAAGGCGGAAGAAAAAGAGTGCCCCCACGGCACAGGCCCGCCCGTGGATCGGTGGGCCCCGATCGCAGGCCAGGCCACCATGGGGGCACCCCCCGGGGCCAGATCGCCCCGCGCCCCCCCCCAGGACCCCGTAGCCCGCCCACGCCGCCTTGTCCCGCCGTTCAAAAGGTGGTTTAATCCACGCTGGCGGGACAGGCATTCCAGCAGCGGGACTTCGGCCCATCGTGGGCCGGAGAATCGGCGGGGGTGGGCCCGCCGACCGGCGCGGTGCGATTCCCGCCCCCGCCGAATCTCTGGTGGCGGAGACTTCGGGACACGGCGGGGGCGGGATTCACGCCAGCCCCCGGGGATTCTCCGACCCGGTGGGGGGGTCGGAAAATCCCGCCCAATGTTCCCGATGGTGAGGGGGTCCAGGACCAGCGGTCATAGTTTAAGGATAACCTTTACGCCTCGGGCTCCTTCTCGGCACCAAGTGGGACCAGTTCGGGATCTCACGGATCTCGGTGTACAGACGCAGACACGCTGTCATGGAAGTCCTGTATGCCCGACCGAGCCCACCAGGATGCCCGGGGAGCGGGGTTCGCCGCCATTGCCGAGAAGCGGCAGGTCTAGGAGGTGATTGACGGGGTGCATGTCCTCCTACGAGCATCGGCCTATGACAGGCCGGTCTTCACAAACCGAAAGGGGTCCCACTCGACGAACGTGTGTGACCATGAGATGCACATCATGCACGTTTGAGCCCGACACCCAGGCAGCGGGCACGGCACCTTCATCCTGGCACAGTCGAGGGTTCCTGACCTCTTTGAGGCGCACCCCCAGGTGAGGGGTTGGCCCTTGGGCGACAGGGGTTATCTGCTGCCACCGTGGCTGATGACACCTATCTGGGAGTCGCAGACTGATGTGGAGACCCGCTACAGCGATGCCCGTACAGCGATGCCCGTACAGCGATGTCCGTACAGCGATGTCCGTACAGCGATGCCCGTATAGCAATGCCCGTACAGCAATGCCCGTACAGCGATGTCCGTACAGCGATGCCCGTATAGCAATGCCCGTACAGCGATGCCCGTACAGCGATGCCCGTACAGCGATGCCCGTATAGCAATGCCCGTACAGCGATGCCCGTACAGCGATGCCCATACAGCGATGTCCGTACAGCGATACCCGTACAGCGATGCCCGTACAGCGATGCCCGTACAGCGATGTCCGTACAGCGATGCCCGTATAGCAATGCCCGTACAGCGATGCCCGTACAGCAATGCCCGTACAGCGATGCCCGTACAGCGATGCCCGTACAGCGATGCCCGTACAGCAATGCCCGTACAGCGATGTCCGTACAGCGATGCCCGTACAGCAATGCCCGTACAGCGATGCCCGTACAGCGATGCCCGTACAGCGACCAGCAGTGTGATCGAGCGGTGCTTCGGCATCCTGAAGATACGGTTCAGGTGCCTGAACCATCCTGGAGGGGCCCCCCAGTTTAGCTCTAAGAGAGTCTCCCACATACTGGTGGACTGCACTATCCTCCACACGATCGCGCAGCAGAGGGGTGACGTGATGGAGGAGGAGGATGAACGCCAGACCTTGTCCGACGAGGAGGATGCGGAGGAGGGCGAGGATGGGCAGGACTTGGGGCCCAGGCAGGCACAGGCGGCCTCACACCGTGTGCACTAGGGCCACCACGCATAGGAAGCTCTAATCTCCGGGTTAACCCACTAGAGGGCCTGGCCATAGGTACGGACATCCCACCCCACCCCCATTCCCCTGCAACCCCCTCCATGATTCCTACCGGCCTCACTATGGGGTGCGGGCCCTGGGTTGGCAGTAACAGTGGGTCTGGTTCACGGGATGGGGGATGATGACCGCCCGCTCTGAGGTGAGCTCTGGTGCCCGCCCCATTTGACACCGTCCCTGCGGGAGTCACCGGCATGGGCCCCATTACCCCCTCCTCCCTCGGGGTGCCCGATGGCCCCTGGGCTATTCTATGGGACGGGGGTGTGAGTGGAGCAAACATATAAGGCTGTATATATACATGCTGGCGGGAACTCGGCCAGTTGCCGGCGGAGAATCGCCAATGGGGGGGGGGGGCTCTTTCAATGGCCCCCGACCGGCGCCGCGTCGACTGCCGGCGATTCTCCGGTCCGCGTCGGACCCAAGCGTGATTCCGGCACGGAGGCTCGGAGAACCTCGGCCTCTACCTTCAGTGGTTGAGTTCCAGTACACAGTGTGTGTGCTGACCTAGTTACTAAGCTCCACTGTCGACTCCTTCTCTGAAGCATATGAGGAAAAGGACCTTTAACAAACATCTGGAAAACTGAGGTCTTCTTCCAACCAGCTCACCCCGTTGATTAAGATTCATAGACGTTTACAGCATGGTAGGATGCCATTCAGCCCATCGTGTCCATGCCAGTCTGCAAAGATCTGACTACACTAATCCTATGTTCCAGCGCCTGGCCCATTGCCCTGGAGGTTATGGTAACTGAATTGATCAATAACACGATGCTGGGGGCAGCAGGGTGGCGCAGTGGTAGCACTGCAGTCACACGGTGCCGAGGTCCCAGGTTCGATCCCGGCTCTGGGTTACTGTCCGTGTGGAGTTTGCACATTCTCCCCCACAACCCAAAGATGTGCAAGGTAGGTGGATTGAACCGGCTAAATTGCCCTGTTGCCTTTTTTTACCTGCTGTAAATATGGCAGTCAATAAGGTTGCCCTTTGTTTATCTGGATATGAATATGATACGCTCTCAGAGTCGCCAGGTATCAAATGAAACCGCCACACGGTTCAACCGGGTATCGATCAAAGAGCCAAACAACCAGTTAGTTAGTTCAAAATCAATGGTACTTTATTTACACACAAGATTATCTTACACATGCAACATAAACACTACTAGTTAAACTACACCTAACAACTACAACAACCTGTACTTAACTTCAGGCACCCAGCTTAGGTTAGAGGAACAGTGGCCTTTGTTCGAATCTGGATCTGCTGGGTCTGGAGAAGTAACTGCTGTTCAGCTGGGCTCATCCGTCTGGTAGCGAGCGTTGAACTTGGAACTTGCTTCTGGTGGCAAGAGATCGAACGCATGGCAGTGTCTCTCTCTTCATCCCTGGAGAGTTTTGCGCTCTTTTGGGCGGTCAGTAGGTTTGGAGCCCACTAATTGGGCAGTTCTCGATCACTGCCTTCGATCTGAGCCAATAAAGGGGCGGGTGCCTTGATGGCCGGGCGTGTCCGAAGCGGTCACTGACCCGGTTGTTGATGCTTCCTGAGTACAGGGAGTGGCGCCGAAATGTCTGGGCTTGTATCGGTTACCCGAGTATCAATCCTTTGTCTTACGGAAATGGGCCATCAAAATGCGAATGGGTTGGGGGTTTCGATGCTCTCTTTGCTCACGAATATACATTCAGGCTCTGTGCCTGCCTGAACCTTACATTGTCCATATTTCCCGTTGGGCTTTGCGAACGTCCATGTTTCTTGTTGTAAGTGACCATCCCAGGTAGGGCTACAGCCCCTTAATTGGAAAAAAAAAAGAATTGGGTACTCTAATTTTATTTTTTTAAAATAAAAAATAACACAATGCAGGAAAATGTGGAGCACTTTCCATATCTTGGGAGCCTCCTCACATCAAAGGCAGACGTGTGCTATAGACTTCATCGTTGCCTCTCCAAAGTGCCAGCTCAGACTGAGGAAAGGTGTAACCTGAGGAACAGGATCGCACTCCGAGATAAAGGTCAAAGTTTACTGGGCAGCAGTGATCCCGGAGCTCCTATAGGCTTTGGAAACTTACAACCAGGCTGATTCCTGGGATGGCAGAACTGACGCGTGAGGAGATAATGAGCCAGTTAGGACTGCATTCGCTGGAGTTCAAAAGAATGAGGGGGGGATCTCGTAGAAACCTATAAAAGTCTAACAGGGGCAGATGTCCCTGATGGTGGGGGGTGTCCACAACTAGTGGGTAGACGGTTTAGGACAGAGATGAGGAAAAAGGTCTTCAGCCTGAGAGTGGTGAGCCTGTGGAGTTCATTCCCACACAAGTAGTTGAGGCCAAAGCATTGTATGTTTTGAAGAAGCAGTTTGGGGAAAGCGGGATTAGGGTATTGAGTTGGATGGTCAGCCATGATATTACAATCCCAGGCTAGACCCCAACAGCGGCTCAGATACTGGGCCGAAACCCCAATATTTTAGTTTTATATTCAGGTCCAATATCCAGGCATCACGAGGCAATAACCCCCACATGCTGCATGGCCCATTGACCCATAGGAATCCACTTGGGAGCTGTGAAGTGCTCACTTTACTACGATATCCAATTCCCAATTAGCAATAGGCTTCAGTCGCGTGGCCTACAGCCTCCACGGTCAGTGGGAGTTATACAAAGAACAAAGAAAAGTACAGCACAGGAACAGGCCCTTCGGCCCTCCAAGCCCGTGCCGACCATGCTGCCCGACTAAACTACAATCTTCTACACTTCCTGGGTCCGTATCCTTCTATTCCCATCCTATTCATATATTTGTCAAGATGCCCCTTAAATGTCCCTATCGTCCCTGCTTCCACCACCTCCTCCGGCAGCGAGTTCCAGGCACCCACTACCCTCTGTATGGGTGGTCGGAGGGGCCGACAGGCAGGGGCTGGGGCTGCCCCCGGAACGGGTACGCACAATCCAGGGGGTGACATGGCGGACATGCGGGTGCTGAGTCACCCATCGCCACCCCTCCTTCCAGGCCATGGGCGGGCACACCCCTATCTCCGCAGACCCTCCACCGCTGATGGCGGACCACCCCAACTGAGACCGCCCCCCCCCCCCCCCCCGGGGGCTCGCCCAGCCCACCCTCCGAGCACAGGGTCAGCAACCCCATTGCCCCTAGGCCCATTTTCCACAAGCGAAGATGGTTACTCACCTCCTCGGATCCCGATTGCAGCCCTTCCGCCAGCTTCACATGTTTAAAAAGGAGTGCTAATCGGCACCCATGTGGCCACTTGCTGGGGAGGAGGGTGGATAGCAGGGGCCATTAGATACTGGGTCGCTACCGTTAATTGCATGGAGATTGGGCTTATTTTTACATTTATTTTTGTTTTAATTTAGAGTATCCAATTTCTTTTTCCAATTTAAGGGGCAATTAAGCGTTGTTGCTCTTATTAGCCTTAGTTTTATTAGCTCTAATTCTGTCACCTTTGCTCACGAGTCGGCAGGTATCTTTCTGATACCGCCACGTGGTTCAAGCTCAAGTAATGATTAATAATGCAGCACACCGCTCAGTAAAAGTTAAATCAACGATCATTTATTATATACAGCAATAAATACTTATACAATAATCCTACTCCTAGACTATTACCTACCACTAAAGGCCAATACTTAACTTTGGTGATGGCCCACCAGGTCAGGGAAACGAATGGTCTATCGAATTGGGTCTGGCCTGCGGGATTCAAAAAGGCTGGTACGAGTCGATAGTCTGGAACACCTATCTGGTAGCGATCGCTGGGGTAAGACTTACTTGTTTCTTCGTCGAAGGGTCTCGAAGGTTGCGAGTAGGAGAAGAAGGGTTGATCTGAACTTGGCCCCTATTTTTATAGTCCCTAGGGGCTTCCCGCCTCTCAGGGCGGACCTTGACCCTGGTTCCAAGTGATTGGACTTGGTCCCAATCACTTGGTTCGATATGCTCCAATGATGGGGCGATTCCTTGATCGGGGGGTGGTCGTCCACCTTTCTTGGTCTCAGCCACTGCTGGCGCCGAAAAGTCTGGATTGGCTTTCAATTGCGAATTTGTAGCAATTGTTCCCGGGGATGGCTGCTTACTATGCAGATGGCTGGGTTGATGTGCTGTTAATGGCTGCAGGTATCGGTCTGGGCCGATTTCCTCAGAGCCGAATACCCTGTTTTGCCTGCAGCCGTCTGTTTGAGTCCTGTTGGCTGATTTTCCCATCAGCCTCTTTCGTTCGCCATTTTAGATCGGGGTTTGACCATTTTACTCGGGAATCGGCCATTTTAGGTGGCTACAGCGTGGCCAATCCACCTAACCTGCACATCTTTGGGTTGTGGGGGTGAGACCCACGCAGACACGGGGAGAATGTGCAAACCCCACACGAGCAGTGACCCAGGACCGGGATCGAACCGGGGTCCTTGGGGCCGTGAGGCAGCAGGGCTACCGTGCCACCCCCAGAGATTGGGCTAAAGTGGTGATTATTGGTTTCTCGCCACGCTACAGGAGGATCCCGATTTCGTCAACGAGAGAGGGCCTATTAGATCGCAAACCGATCGGCGCCTGGCACGGTTCTCGTTTTCGGCCTCTCCCGCGATCTAACGGCCTCGTTGCACTCTCGCTTCAGCGCAACGCAGCCATTAAATCGCGCCCTTGGAGTTTTAATCGGAGGCATGTTGTCGAATTTGTTGAGCCTTTGATTAGGAAACAATGAGGGGGTCGAGTGCAGTTTTTGTATCCAGTTGAAGGAAGGACATTGTCTGGAAAGGGGCCTGGGAGATCCACTCAAATTAAGAACAAAGAACAAAGAAAAGTACAGCACAGGAACAGGCCCTTCGGCCCTCCAAGCCTGCGCTGACCATGCTGCTCGTCTGAACTACAATCTTCTACACTTCCTGGGTCCGTATCCCTCTATTCCCATCCTATTCATGTATTTGTCAAGATGCCCCTTAAGTGTCACTATCGTCCCTGCTTCCACCACCTCCTCCGGTAGCGAGTTCCAGGCACCCACTACCCTCTGCATAAAAAAACTTGCCTCGTACATCTACTCTAAACCTTGCCCCTCTCACTTTAAACCTATGCCCCCTAGTAATTGACCCCTCTACCCCGGGGAAAAGCCTCTGACTGTCCACTCTGTCTATGCCCCTCATAATTTTGTAGACCTCTATCAGGTCGCCCCTCATCCTCCGTCGTTCCAGTGAGAACAAACCGAGTTTATTCAACCGCTCCTCATAACTAATGCCCTCCATACCAGGCAACATCCTGGTAAATCTCATCTGCACCCTCTCTAAAGCCTCCACATCCTTCTGGTAGTGTGGCGACCAGAATTGAACACTATACTCCAAGTGTGGCCTAACTAAGGTCCTATACAGCTGCAACATGACTTGCCAATTCTTATACTCAATGCCCCGGCCAATGAAGGCCGGCATGCCTTACATCAGGAATGGAAATTAAAGCCAAAAACATTTCATTGAAATAGGGAATGTTAAAAGGAACCCAACAAAATAAAGGGTGAAGAGAGGATAAACAATAAAATATTGCCTTTCCTGATTACACATTGGTGAAAAAAGGCAATATGATTACAGGAAGAATTATTTTTTAATCTGTAATACTTCACACAAGTGACAATTGAGGAGGGGATTAGAAAATCATTTAAACAGAAACTGAGTAAATATTGAAAAAGCAGGAATATAAAAGGACGCAGGGAAAGAGTAGGAGAGTGTATAGCTCCCGTGCTCTAGGCACAAAGATGATGGGCTGAATGGCCTTATTTTACTTGCACCACCATTAAAGCATAAATCCACAAACTTACATAACCTAAAATATCACAGAAGTATTATTCCGGCCAATCATACCCCATCAATCCTGCTTTGTCAAGGTTAGAATTCCAATTTAAACTCCACAGACAATTCCCGAAACCAGGGCTGCTTGCCTGCCTTAACCCCAATACGATTATTCACATCTGTGTTGAATTAAGTAACCAAGTAAGTCTCATTGTTGCTTCTGAAAGCTGGCTCAGGATTTAAGCAGTCAATGTTTGTTTGACCATGAGAATAAAGAAGTGTTTGATTTGGAGCACTGCGCATCACTCGGGTTCAAGTGCAGTTCAAGTATCTCCGCGTCTTACCAAATCCATGTGAAGTTAGACCTTGGAGACGTATGAGTCCGGAAACTTTTCCTCTGATTTCCGCACTGAGATTACAGCGGTGATAGGAGGACAACGCTCCACCTTTCTATAGCCTTCAGTTCCTCACATGTCTCTGGAAAACATGTCAAAGGCTCTCACACAAATATGCCGTTGCTGTTGCATTCCTGTCAGAGGGTAAGGGGTTAACATCGTCCCTTCAATGTGCCTCAGGTGGTTAAGTGGCAAGCCTTAACAAGCAAAACACCTCACAATTGGACACACTTTATTGTACAAGGTATGAAGCTCATTCCTACCGTCCAAAATATTCTGATGAACTTTGTGATTTAATTGCTCCGTCCTTGGTTTAGTGCATGGGTGTGTGTGTGTTGGTGTGGGTGGGTGTGTGTGTAGGTGTGGGTGGGTGTGTAGGTGTGGGTCTGTTTGTGGGGTACTGGTGTGGGCGTGTGTGTGTTTTGGTATTGGGGTGGGTGGGTTGGTGGTGGAGGTAGCAGTGACTGTAAATCAACCTCGTATCCTCTTCCTGCTGGGGATTGCATGCATTGTGCATGCATTTTGAATGCTAAATAAGAACAGGACAGTGTTAACCTTCAGTCTGGTAATAATCCTGGTGGCTCTGTAAATGCAAGTTGTTTTCGTTGATGCCTCTCACAGTGCCAGGCTGGTTTAGCACAGGGCTAAATCGCTGGCTTTGAAAGCAGACCAAGGCAGGCCAGCAGCACGGTTCAATTCCCGTACCAGCCTCCCCGAACAGGCGCCAGAATGTGGCGACTAGGGGCTTTTCACAGTAACTTCATTTGAAGCCTACTTGTGACAATAAGCGATTTTCATTTCATTTCATTTCGAACGCTAACTTGCCAGCAGCGAATTCTGCATCAGAAAAGACCTGAAACAGGGTGTAATTTTTATCGTTGTTTAAACATTAATCGTGCCTATACCAGAAATATATTTTCGAAATCTCTGTTCACTCCTGATTTTGCTCCCTCTCCAGTCCAGGCCATGGCTTCCACCGATAGTTTCTGTGACATAGCGTTAGAATCCATCAGGCAGACCCTGGTTTAACTCCTCTTTCAATGTGTGTTTTATTGTTTCTAGGGTTGTTGGAGTTACCGGCTAGGCCATTATTTATTGCCCTTGAGAAGGTGGCGCTGAGCCACTTTCTTGAACCGCTGCAGTCTATGTGGTGTAGGTACATCCACAATGCTGTTAGGGAGGGAGTTCCAGGATTTTAATCCGGTGACAGGGAAAGAACGGCGATATATTTTGATTTGATTTGATTTACTATTGTCAACTGTATTAGTGTACAGTGAAAAATATTGTTTCTTGCATGCTGTACAAACAGTGCATACCGTACATAGGGAAGGAAGGGGACTGCAGAATATAATGTTACAGTTATAGCGAGGTGTAGAGAAAAGATCAACTTAATATGAGGTAGGTCCATTCAAAAGTCTGATGGCAGTCGGGAAGAAGCTGTTCTTGAGTCGGTTGGTACGTGACCTCAAACTTTGGTATCTTTTTCCTGACGGAAGAAGGTGGAAGAGAGTATGTCCGGGGTGCGTGGGGTCCTTAATTATGCTGGCTGCCTTTCCGAGGCAACGGGAATTGTAGACAGAGTCGATGGATGGGAGGCCGGTTTGCGTGATGGACTGGGCTACATTCACAACCTTTTGTAGTTTCCTGCGGTCTTGGGCAGAGCAGGCTCCATACCAAGCTGTGATACAACCAGAAAGAATGCTTTCTATGGGGCATCTGTAGAAGTTGGTGAGGGTCGTAGCTGACATGCCAAATTTCCTTAGTCTTCTGAGAAAGTAGAGTTGTTGGTGGGCTTTCTTAACTATAGTGTCGGCATGGGGGGACCAGGACAGGCTGTTGGTGATCTGGACACCTAAAAACCTGAAGCTCTCGACCCTTTCTACTCCGTTCCCATTGATGTAGACAGGGGCATGTTCTCCACTACGCTTCCTGAAGTCAATGACAATCTCCTTCATTTTGTTGACATTGAGGGAGAGATTACTGTCGTCGCACCAGTTCACCAGATCAGGATTTCCAAATCAGGATAGTGAGTGACTTGGAGGGGAATAGCCAGTGTTCCCATATAGCTGCTGCCCTTGTCCTTCTAGGTGGCAGAGATCATGAGCTGGATTCTCCGGTTGCCGATGCCAAAATTGCATTCGGCGATCGGCCGGAGGATCACAGTTCCCGACCGAATCGGGAGCGGCGCCGCTTTCGCGATGCTCCGCCCCCTCCAAAGCGGCGTACTCGGAGGGTACACCGCGGGATGTATCGACGGCCTCAGGACATTGCCCGCTGCCCGCCCCCCGATGCTCCGTCCCCGACCGGCCGAGTTCTCAACGGCATCGATCACATGTGGTCTCATCCATCGGGAACTCAGCGTGGCGGCTGCGGACTCAGTTTAGCGCCACCACAGTCTGGGGAGGACCGATTCGCGGGCAGGGGGACTTTATTAGAGGCTGGGGGCACTGTGGGGGAATGGTACGGGGCGCGCGAGCCAGCCAAAGGGGGGCACTATCTCGCGGGCCAGGTCCCGTGAGCAGCCTCCGCCATGTAGCATGGCGCGCCCTCTGCAGGCCACCGCCGTGCGCACGCGCAGCCACGGATCCGGCAATTCTCCGGGCCGTATCGGCAACTAGAGCCGGGTGCTCTACACTGCCGGCATGCTAGCCCCCGGCAAAAGGGGGAATCGGTGGCCATTTTGCGCCATTTTTTCTGGCGTAAAACATATGCACTCATCCAGGCAAGTGGGGAGTTTCCATCACACTCGTGACTTGTGCCCTGTAGATGGTGGACAGGCTTTGGGGAGTCTGGAGGTGAGCTACTCGCCCCAGGATTCCCAACTCCTGATCTGGTCTTGTAGCCAGTGTTCGTTTAGAACCTTCATTCATGTTCTGTCCAGTGGTAAGACCCAGGATCTTGATGGTGGGGGATTCAGTGATCATAATGCTGTTGAATGTCATAGAACAAAGAACAAAGAACAAAGAAAAGTACAGCACAGGAACAGGCCCTTCGGCCCTCCAAGCCCGTGCCGACAATGCTGCCCGACTAAACTACAATCTTCTACACTTCCTGGGTCCATATCCCTCTATTCCCATCCTATTCATGTATTTTGTCAAGATGCCCCTTAAATGTCACTATCGTCCCTGCTTCCACCACCTCCTCCGGTAGCGAGTTCCAGGCACCCACTACCCTCTGCGTAAAAAACTTGCCTCGTACATCTACTCTAAACCTTGCCCCTCTCACCTTAAACCTATGCCCCCTAGTAATTGACCCCTCTACCCTGGGGAAAAGCCTCTGACTATCCACTCTGTCTATGCCCCTCATAATTTTGTAGACCTCTATCAGGTCGCCCCTCAACCTCCTTCGTTCCAGTGAGAACAAACCGAGTTTATTCAACCGCTCCTCATAGCTAATGCCCTCCATACCAGGCAAAATTCTGGTAAATCTCTTCTGCACCCTCCCTAAAGCCTCCACATCCTTCTGGTAGTGTGACAACCAGAATTGAACACTATACTCCAAGTGTGGCCTAATTAAGGTTCTATACAGCTGCAACATGACTTGCCAATTCTTATACTCAATGCCCCGGCCAATGAAGGCAAGCATGCCGTATGCCTTCTTGACTACCTTCTCCACCTGCATTGCTCCTTTCAGTGACCTGTGGACCTGTACTCCTAGATCTCTTTTACTTTCAATACTCAAGTCTGCCCAAGTCTCCAAACAATCTAAATCCTGCTGTATCCTCTGACAGTCCTCATCGCTATCCGCAATTCCACCAACCTTTGTGTCGTCTGCAAACTTACTAATCAGACCAGTTACATTTTCCTCCAAATCATTTATATGTACTACAAACAGCAAAAGTCCCAGCACTGATCCCTGTGGAACACCACTGGTCACAGCCCTCCAATTAGAAAAGCATCCTTCCATTGCTACTCTCTGCCTTCTATGACCTAGCCAGTTCTGTAGCCACCTTGCCAGCTCACCCCTGATCCCGTGTGACTTCACCTTTTGTACTAGTCTACCATGAGGGACCTTGTCAAAGGCCTTACTGAAGTCCATATAGACAACATCCACTGCCCTATCTGCGTCAATCATCTTTGTGACCTCCTCAAAAAATTCTATCAAGTTAGTGAGACACGACCTCCCCTTCACAAAACCATGCTGCCTCTCACCAATACGTCCATTTGCTTCCAAATGGGAGTAGATCCTGTCTCGAACAATTCTCTCCAGTAATTTCCCTACCACTGAAGTAAGGCTCACCGGCCTGTAGTTCCCTGGATTATCCTTGCTACCCTTCTTAAACAGAGGAACAACATTGGCTATTCTCCAGTCCTCCGGGACATCCCCTGAAGACAGTGAGGATCCAAAGATTTCTGTCAAGGCCTCAGCAATTTGCTCTCCAGCCTCCTTCAGTATTCTGGGGTAGATCCCATCAGGCCCTGGGGACTTATCGACCTTAATATTTTTTAAGACACCCAACACCTCGTCTTTTTGGATCTCAATGTGACCCAGGCGATCTACACACCCTTCTCCAGACTCAACATCTACCAATTTCTTCTCTTTGGTGAATACTGATGCAAAGTATTCATTTAGGACCTCGCCCATTTCCTCTGGCTCCACACATAGATTCCCTTGCCAACCCTTTCCCTGGCTACCCTCTTGCTTTTTATGTACGTGTAAAAAGCCTTGGGATTTTCCTTAACCCTATTTGCCAATGACTTTTCGTGACCCTTTCTAGCCCTCCTGATTCCTTGCTTAAGTTCCTTCCTACTTTCCTTATATTCCACGCAGGCTTCGTCTGTTCCCAGCCTTTTAGCCCTGACAAATGCCTCCTTTTTCTTTTTGATGAGGCCTACAATATCTCTCGTTATCCAAGGTTCCCGAAAATTGCCATATTTATCCTTCTTCCTCACAGGAACATGCCGGTCCTGAATTCCTTTCAACTGACATTTGAAAGCCTCCCACATGTCAGATGTTGATTTGCCCTCAAACATTGGCCCCCAATCTATGTTCTTCAGTTCCCGCCTAATATTGTTATAATTAGCCTTCCCCCAATTTAGCACATTCATCCTAGGGCCACTCTTGACCTTGTCCACCAGTACTTTAAAACTTACTGAATTGTGGTCACTGTTACCGAAATGCTCCCCTACTGAAACATCTTCCACCTGGCCGGGCTCATTCCCCAATACCAGGTCCAGTACCGCCCCTTCCCTAGTTGGACTGTCTACATATTGTTTTAAGAAGCCCTCCTGGATGCTCCTTACAAACTCCGCCCCGTCTAAGCCCCTGGCACTAAGTGAGTCCCAGTCAATATTGGGGAAGTTGAAGTCTCCCATCACCACAACCCTGTTGTTTTTACTCTTTTCCAAAATCTGTCTACCTATCTGCTCCTCTATCTCCCGCTGGCTGTTTGGAGTCCTGTAGTAAACCCCCAACATTGTGACTGCACCCTTTTTATTCCTGATCTCTACCCATATAGCCTCACTGCCCTCTGAGGTGTCCTCCTGCAGTACAGCTGTGATATTCTCCCTAACCAGTAGCGCAACTCCGCCTCCCCTTTTACATCACCCTCTATCCCGCCTGAAACATCTAAATCCTGGAACGTTTAGCTGCCAATCCTGCCCTTCCCTCAACCAGGTCTCTGTAATGGCAACAACATCATAGTTCCAAGTACTAATCCAAGCTCTAAGTTCATCTGCCTTACCCGTAATACTTCTTGCATTAAAACATATGCACTTCAGGCCACCAGACCCGCTGTATTCAGCAACTTCTCCCTGTCTGCTCTGCCTCAGAGCCACACTGTCCCTATTCCCTAGTTCTCCCTCAATGCTCTCACCTTCTGACCTATTGCTCCCGTGCCCACCCCCTGCCATACTAGTTTAAACCCTCCCGTGTGACACTAGCAAACCTCGTGGCCAGGATATTTATGCCTCTCCGGTTTAGATGCAACCCGTCCTTCTTATATAGGTCACACCTGCCCCGGAAGAGCTCCCAGTGGTCCAGATAACGGAAACCCTCCCTCCTACACCAGTTGTTTAGCCACGTGTTTAGCTGCTCTATCTTCCTATCATGGGGAGATGGTTTGGATTCAGTCTTGATTTCTCCTCTGCAAAGCACTTTCGGATGTCTGTGTTCAAGGATCCCCGTGAATATGTTGATGTTGTATGGGCCAAATATATCAAAAGATAGTGAGGGAAACAAGCAGCGACTCTGTTGCCAGAAGACCTCTTTACCCTTGAGTACCCTGCACTGGTTACAAAAAGCACTTTCTCCCAAGCTTAGCAGGGAAGATTGCAACATCTCATTGTTTCAAAATGAGAGAGAGAAATGTGTCAAGGACGTGAGTAGATGCACGCCTTTAATAACTGCATATTTTTACACACATGGTAAAGCATTCTATTAAAAGAATAAATGAAATACTAGTATTTATACAACACTCTTCATGTCCACTGGATGTTTCAAAGTGTGTTACAGCCAACTAGTACTTTTGAAATGTAGCAATTGTTGTAATGTAGGAGGCTAATTAGCACACAGATGATGAACAGATGATCTGCTTTTTTGTAACATTGATTGAAGGATAAATATTTCACAGGACAACATGGACAACTCACCTACTCTTCGAAATATTACCATGGGATCTTTTACATCTGCCCAAGACATCTTAGTTTAATGTTTCACCTGAAAGACAGCACCTCCGATAGTGTAGCCCTCCCACCGTACTGAACTCCGTCACAAAAGAACATGTACTCACATTGGGCCTGTTTCAGCGAAACAAAACAAGTGACAGCCATTCGCTGGTTCATTCCTCAGGACAATACCTTGACCAAGTTAAACTGCTGGCTTAAACTTTCAAACAATGCCTGGCAGTCAGCTGCCAGTCACCATTAACTGGTGCATTCTCCATGGCAACGTCTTTACCAAAGACAGAATCCATTTGCCAGCCAATCAGCACTCTCATCTCATACAGTACAAAAGAGTTGTTCCCCACTGACATTGGTTTTTATTTGCGATTGTTCTGACGAGCACAAGACAAATATACCCAGGATCTGTTCTACCAAACGACGAGAAGCAAACGAGCGAAATTGACTTCAAATAGTCATTCTCTCAATAATATCTCAACTACAAATAAGTGAATTCAACTGGGGCCGCTGTACTTATATTTGCCAAAAGAGATCTGCTCAGTATCAATGGTTCAATCATCATATCATCCCAAAGTACATGTAATGGCCTATTTCCTCTGGATAAGACAAAGATTGGAGCCTGTTCCAATTTTTAAAATTGGTGAGTTATTTCTTTTAAAATGTATTATGTGTGCAATATGAGGACTTTTGATGGAAGGGAAACAAGGAGGCTATTCAGCTCTACAAGTCTGCCTCATTCATTCTCATAGGACCATTGAATCCCTTCAGTCCAGAAGGAGGCCGTTGGCCCATCGGGTCTGCACCAACCCTCTGAAAGAGCACCCAATGCAGGCCCATCCTCCTGCCTATTCCCGTAACCCCGTCTAAGCTGCACATCTTTGCACACTGAGGGACAATTTAGCACGGCCAATCCACCTAACCTGCACATCTTTGGACTGTGGGAAGAAACCGGAGCGCCCGGAGGAAACCCACGCAGGCACGGGGAGAACGTGCAGACTCCGCACAGCCAGTGATCCAAGCCGGGAATCTGTGAGGCAGCAGTGATAACCACTGTGCTACCGTGCCGCCCCACTTGAACAACAATCTGATCTTTCCATATTCAGCATTGTCGGCACACACCAGATCAGGCAGTGTTGCTTAGGTTTGTTGCAATGTCACATCCTCCCAGTCTCCTAATACTCTCTCCTTTCATCTTAAGATGAAGGATTATTGTATAGTAGCAGTCTGACATGTCCCTTCCAAAAAACAGCCTTGTACGGTACACTAAGCCAACATAAAATACTAGTCCCTATCCAAATGCATTGTCATGATCAGCTGATGTTACGACTTGACAGTCAGGTCGGCACGATGGCACAGCGGTTAGCACTGTGCAGGCTAAGTGGATTGACCATGCTAAATAGTCCCCTAGGTGTGGTTATGGGGATAGCGTGGGCTTTGAGCCTAGGTAAGGTGCTCTTTCAGAGGGTCGGAGAGACTCGATGGGCCGAATGGCCTCCTTCTGCACTGTAAAGATTCCATGATCCCAGAGTGGAACCTGACTCAATAGATCCTAGCTGTTATTTTTTTGTTTAGAGACGTGGATGAACAGAGTCTCAGGACTGACGATGAACTTTTAACAAAATAGTAAAACAGTTGCTAAACAAGAAATGATCATCCATAATACAATACTACTTCACTGCAGCTACACCTTTACAGATTCATAAAGATAGCACAAGTTTCAAAATCCACCTTATACCCTAATATTCACAGTAAGTGCACAGCCCTGTCATGTGAGAGTATCTTTATGAAATGGGTGTTTATTAGTACCAGCCTCCCCGAACAGGCGCCGGAATGTGGCGACTAGGGGCTTTTCACAGTAACTTCATTGAAGCCTATTCGTGACAATAAGCGATTTTCATTTCATTCATGTCAGAGAGTGGGTGGAGCTGGGCTGTCTGTCAGCTTTTTACTTTTGTTTTAGGCTGTTTGCTGCAGGGTGTGTTTTAGTTTCGTTTTCAGTGTTGGAGCTGAAGCCAGACAGAGCAGGTGTACTGTTGATCTCTCTGCCATGAAAAGTCTATCTCTTGATCATTTGGTGAATTCAGAATTATAAATGTTTTCAGTAGTGACTTTAACCTGATGTGCTTCTGTTAAAGGTTAAGGGCACAATTCTCCCGTCGGGAGACTAAGTGCCGACGGCGGGGTGAAAACCGGAGTGTTTCACTCCGGCGTCGGAGGCCGCACCCAGCCCCCTATTCTCCCGCCCCCGGGGGGCTAGGAGTGGCGCCGCGTCATTTAAGCGTGCCGGGCCTTGGCGCTGCGTAAAAGCGGCACCGAGTAAATGACATCACCCACGCATGCGCGGTTGTCGCCTTCCCCGCGGCCGCCCCGCAGGAAGATGTCGCATGGATCTTGCGGGGTGGCGGAGGAAAGGAGGTCCTCCTTCAGAGAGGCCGGCCCGCCGATTGGTGGGCACCGATCGCGGGCCAGACCCCTTTTGAGGCCCCCCCCCGGTGCAGGAACCCCCCTCTCCCCCCCCCACAGGCCGCCCTCCCCCAGTATTCCCGCGCTGTTCCCGCCGGCAGCGACCAGGTGAGGACAGCGCCGGCGGGAACCTGTCGTGTTGGGCAGGCCGCTCGGCCCATCCGGGCCGGAGAATCGTCGCTCGCCCGTTACAAACGCCGAGCGGCGATTCTCCCAGCAGCCAGCCGTGATTCTCGCCCCACCGGTTTGGGGGGGGGGGGAAGAATCGCGTGCGGGTACCGGGGCGGTGTGGCGGGACTCACGCAGCGCCCCGGCGATTCTCCCACCCGTCGTGGGGGGTAGAAATCCGCCCTATGTTTTTTGTAAGTCTTCTGGATGTTAAAAGGACAGCGTAAGCATTACTTAGTGTTGTATTCTTTGGGGGTTGTATTCGAATTAATGGTTGCTAAGATGTTCACTGTTTGTTTTAAAAAGGTGAACTTGAGTTCACAGAATAAACATTGTTTTTCTTTAAAAACTACTTTTCCATTTCTGCTGTACCACACCTGTAGAGTGGGCCGTGTGCTCCCCATACCACAATCTAGTAAAAGTTGTGGGTCAGGTGAACTCCATGATACACTTTGTGGTTCTCTAAACTCTGGCTCATAACAGTCCATGTAAACCAATAAGCGAGATGGGGGTCAGACACAACACACTCTGAAACCAAGTGACAGACACCACCCAAACCAACTTCTGTGCGTTTCTCATCAAAACCCCCAGATGCTTGTCACACTGTACACAAACTACTGGAACTCTGGCTTTCACACAAGTGTTTCCAAACTCCACTCTTGAAGAAAACCCTTGGAATCCTCTTCCAAACAACACTTTCTCTCAGATGCCTTCACCAAGGATCCACATCCAGGATTTCAACCTCTCCTTTCAGTATTCCTCTGTCCTGGAACACCCTGTGCATTCAAGCTTCTATACAATCTCTCAGTACCCAACCACACCAACAGGACACCACTGCTTCTCAGGCTGTATTAAGATCTCCCCAACATTATGGTCATCACAGATGTCTGGCTTCTCGCTAGCCGAGATCTCCAGGTCTGTACCTTGCTGCCCTGTCTTTCACTGGGAGCCTCTCTCTCTCTCTGTCCCGAATTCACTGATCAGAGTCCGTTTTTCAGATTCCTGGAGCTCTCATTCCCTGGTTTCAGGGACTTACCATTTATTTAGATTCTGGGACATAGTTTCTGTCCCTCTAGATTGCCCCGTTCGGACTGGCAGTTTCTGTGGACAGCTTCTTGCCCCCGGGTTACCTGGTTCCAAAGTGAAACTCAAATGCTTCTGCTTTTCAGTGTGGGCGCCTGGTTGCTAGGCAGTACCTCAGTTTTTGTTAAACCCAGTAATTACTTTTATGTTGTAAAGCTTCCATTGAAATGCAGGCAAAGTTTAAAGTGAAACTAAACCTACAGACTGGTAGGCACCTTTGTTTAACATAAAGCTAAAATGAAGTTATTCCCTTTTCATACCAAATATAGAAATACAAATTAAGCTGACTTAAATAATGCAAATATAGATTACTGAAACTACCTCTGTTTCCTGACAGCATTGTGCTCATTCTTGGGCATCCCACTTTTGGAAGAATGTGAAGGCTTTGAAGAGAGGAGTAGGGTTACATTGAGAGACTCGAGGAACTGGCACCATTCTCCTCCGAGCAGAGAAGGTGAGGAGATTTAATAGAATGATTTAAGATCAAGAATCAAGAAAGTAGAGTTAATAAAGAAAGAGTGTTTCCAATGTCTGAGAGGTCATTAACAAGAGAGCAAGATTTAAGATGGTTGACTAAAGAGCCTGAGGTGACATGAGGAAATGTTTCTCTTACTCAATCACTGGTTAGGATTTGGAATTCTCTGCCTAATAGAGTGGTGGACACAGATTCAATGGAATCTTTCACAATGGAATTTGGGAAATACTTGAAGCAGGAAGAATTGTAGGGATGTGGGGGAAAGAGTGAGGGAGTAGGATTGACTGGATTGCTCTTTGAAAGAGCTGATACAAGCTTGATGGGCTGAATGGTTTCTTTGTGTGCTGTACCATTTTATACTTCCATGTTCTGGGTGAGAACGCGGGCTTGAGTATCAAACTGTGCCAAATTGGATGTGAATGTGTATCCACCGGAAACTTGTTTGAATTTGCTAAACGTGATGATATCCCTAATTTGAAAGGCTCGTGTTTGAGCCTGTGACATCACCCAGGCCAATCTGACTTCATTTAATAAAACATTCTAATTCATAGAACACACCGTGCAGAAGGAGGCCATTCGGCCCATCGAGTCTGCACCGACCCACTTAAGCCCTCACTTCCACCCTATCCCCATAACGCAATGGCCCCTCCTAACCTTTTTGGACACTAAGGGCAATTTAGCGTGGCCAACCCACCTAACCTGCACGTCTTTGGACTGTGGGAGGAAACCGGAGCACCCGGAGGAAACCCCCGCAGACACGGGGCGAACGTGCAGACTCCGCACAGACAGTGACGCAGCGGGGAATCGAACCTGGGACTCTGGCGCTGTGAAGCCACAGTGCTAGCCACATGTGCTACCGTGCTGTCTAAATTCATTGTGGTTTTGGATTCAATGTAAATCCCATTGATAGATTAAGAGCATCCTTGTGATGTTTAGCCATATTAAAGGCGCGATATAAATGTTGTTACTGAGAGTGTCTGCCTCGGGTTTAATGTCTTCTGTTAATCTCCGATAAGTGATTTGGGTGGAATTTGACCATATTGTTTCAAAGTTCCAGCCGCAGACTGGAAACCGGCATGTCGCTCTCCAGTTGCACATAGCAGACATCATTTCCGATCTTCAACCTTTTGAAAGAAAATCAATGAGTGAGTGTGGTTTACGCTGTCACTCTCGCAGGGTGGGGCCTGATGGAGCCGGTTCCCGGCTCCACAGAGACCGGGGCACCATCTATAAAGGACACCCCAATCAAATCAGAAATGTTAACCCACTTTCCCACCACCACCACGGAGGTATCAGGGCCTCCCCCCACCTCTGGACAATCAACAATGGCCTCTCCCCTCCACTCCCAGACAATCAAGCCCCATCCCCCCCCCGCCCACGAGGGCCAGGGTGGCACTGCCAGGGGGGTACTTCAGGTTTCTAACCTGGCAGTGCCAACCTGCGTCAGGGCAGTGCCCAGATATGTCTTTCTTTCCCGGGGGAGGGGGGGGGGGGGAGCTATACTTACCTTTCCCCTCTGCCTGAGGAATCCTCTCAACTGATTCACGTTATTAAAAAGCTGTTGTAAACATAGGTGTGAACATACTTAGTCGGGGGCTAATCGAGTGTTGGGGAAGTCCTTTAACAATATTAAAATTTATTGGAATTCATTAAAATGAGGTTCCCGCCCTTTGTGGGCAAGGACTTCGTGATGTCGCTGGTGAGGAAGCATTATCTCTGACGGCGATTATGGGCCGCCCCCGGCATCTAATCATCACTTTTCTGACAAATAACATATTTCCACATGCATATCTTGGCAGTGAATGAGGACAGGTTATTAAACTGGAAGACACATCACACTGGGGCCCACTGCCAACTTCAATACTCAACACATTCACACTTTCCAGCAAGACCTCTTGTGTTTCAGCCAGGCCTCTTGTGTTCCAGCCAGGCCTCTTGTGTTCCAGCAAGGCCTCTTGTGTTCCAGCCAGGCCTCTTGTATTTCAGCAAGGCCTCTTGTGTTCCAGCCAGGCCTCTTGTGTTCCAGCCAGGCCTCTTGTGTTCCAGCCAGGCCTCTTGTATTTCAGCAAGGCCTCTTGTGTTCCAGCCAGGCCTCTTGTGTTCCAGCCAGGCCTCTTGTATTTCAGCAAGGCCTCTTGTGTTCCAGCCAGGCCTCTTGTGTTCCAGCCAGGCCTCTTGTATTTCAGCAAGGCCTCTTGTGTTCCAGCCAGGCCTCTTGTGTTCCAGCCAGGCCTCTTGTGTTCCAGCCAGGCCTCTTGTGTTCCTCCAATTTTAGCCTCTTGTGGCTCTCTCAAAACCTTTGCCTCAACATTGGCAGCTACGCCTTCAAATCTTCAGGGTCTAAGTTTTGGAATCCCCTCCCTAACCCCCTCTTCCTCTCTATCTCTCTCCCCTTCTTTAAAGTGCTCCTTAAAACTTACCACTCTGATCAATCACGGGTCTTAATACCTGTTTATGAGGATCAGACTTGATTTTTCCCTGCCTATATGCTCCTGTGAAATGCCTTCAACTATGTCAAAGGGCCGTATAAATGCAAGTTGCTGTTGTCCCTCAGTGAAAATACACAAGTGCTGGTATCCTCCCCTGATCTTCATTAAATGATACCATCTAATACAGTGATGGGCAGCCTAGGCCGGTGAGTGGGCCGCATGAGTGACCCTCCTTCACCTCAGGGGGCCCCACGGTTGAAATTGGGCTTGTTCACTAACCATGACCCCCTGAATAAGGTTAAATACGTTTAATACACGCCAAATATTTTATAACGAGGTACAGAAAATGCTTAATCATTTAAATATTAATAGAACTCTCATCAACTTCAAATAGTAAAAACAAAAGAAATATTTACACTTTGGACGCAGAGGGAGTGCACGGCTGTCACAGTCTGTGTTGTGAGCAATCAGCTCGCTCCCCACCTCACTTTCGCTCGCTTTACGTGCAAATCACTTCAGTCACACGGGAAAAAAAAGTGCGTGGATGGAAATCAGCAGAATGTGGCAACCCTGCGTGGGGGTGGGGGGGTGGGGGGGCGGGGATAGGTCAACAAAATGTCTTGTGGGCCGCAGCACTCAGAACGCAGATGGGCCTCATGCGCCCCCCCCCCCCCCCCCCCTTACAGGCCGCAGGTTGTCCACCGCTGATCTAACAGGCCACTTTATTGCAACTAAAATGCGGCGATCGCAATGTCGAAGTTATGCAATCTGGTAATGTGGAACAGATGGTGTCACCAGTGCTGGGAAATGGGTCAAATGCTCTATTGTGCAGTTTGGACTGGCTTCAAGCTCAAATCAGATTAATTAACCAGCTTCCAAGAAAAATAAAACAGAAACAAATGCAGCCGCCATAACAGAATCAAAACAAAAAAATAGCCGACAGCAGGAACCATACAACAGGTCAGCCTGCATCAACGGCGGGAAGTCAGGAATTAGCGTTCCAGGCTGGACCATACTGGCCGAACCAGTTCTCAGGCAGAGTTCCGATCTGAAACCAACTTGTTTCTCCTCAGGCGCCAAGTGTCCGAATGTTTTCCCAGCAATCTCAGTCAGATATACAGCATGGACTGATTGGGCTGAATGGACTATTTCTGTGGTGTAGGTCATTTCGAAACCAGTTAACAGGGGCAGTCAATTCAGCCATAAAATAGTTTGAAGTTTAAGGCTGTTGACTCAACTGACTGGAGTCAACAGTGGTAACTGCTGGAGGGGTGGCAATTGAACATTCCTTCAAGGTGTCCTTGTTCACTGGGCTAATTACAGCATGCAGGTACTGTGGTATTCTCAGGTATTGCAGTACCCGAGAGGCTGTAGATCATTGGGTAAACCTAGGAGTTTACCATTGGCTGTTTGGTATGTAGCTCCGCCCTGACAGGCGGGGTATAAGAACTGGTGCCGTCCCAGCAGCCCTCATTCTGTACCGAAGCTGCTGGGGAAACAGATCTAGTCTATTAAAACAACCTTCAAACAACCGCGCAACCTCAAACGAACCATTGTTTGCAGCAAACTACCCAGTCTTCGGAACAGTGACCACGACACCACACAACCCTGTCATGGCAATCTCTGCAAGACGTGCCAAATCATCGACATGGATACCACTATTACACGTGAGAACACCGCCCACCAGGTACGCGGTACATACTCGTGCGACTCGGCCAACGTGGTCTACCTCATACGCTGCAGGAAAGGATGTCCCGAAGCGTGGTACATTGGCGAGACCATGCAGACGCTGCGACAACGAATGAACGGACATTGTGCGACAATCACCAGGCAGGAATGTTCCCTTCCAGTCGGGGAACACTTCAGCAGTCAAGGGCATTCAGCCTCTGATCTCCGGGTAAGCGTACTCCAAGGTGGCCTTCAGGACCCGCGACAACGCAGAATCGCCGAGCAGAAACTTATAGCCAAGTTCCGCACACATGAGTGCGGCCTCAACCGGGACCTGGGATTCATGTCGCATTACATTCATCCCCCACCATCTGGCCTGTGAAATCCCACCAACTGTCCTGGCTTGATGCAATTCACACCTCTTTAACCTGGGGTTACCCCATCTCTGGATCTGTAAAGATTTAATCACCTGCTAATGGTCGCATTCCTAGCATTGTTTGGCATCTTTGAATTTGTCTATATATGTGTTTCTGGAACAGACCTCTGCATTCACCTGAGGAAGGAGCAGCGCTCCGAAAGCTAGTGACATCGAAACAAACCTGTTGGACTTTAACCTGGTGTTGTAAGACTTCGTACTGTGCTCACCCCAGTCCAACGCCGGCATCTCCACATCGTAGTCTATTAAAGCCTTCAGTTATGATACAACCTCGTCTTGAATTTAATTGATCGTGCATCAGGTACAAGTCAAGACAGACCTGTAGCCTTTATTTATACCCTTTAATATTGTTAGGAGTCATTCATGGGAAGCAGGCATTATTGGTAAGATCGCATTTATTGCTATCCCCGATTGTCGTGAAGATTCCCCTTCCAGGAGGTTATGGAGGCTCGAATGAAGATGGCAAATATTTTCACCAATTCCAGATTCATGCAGTTTAAAAATTACTCCCTCAGATTGACCCTTTATTTACCATAAAGCTGTTTCGGTGAAGATGAGGGAGATGATGACCATGCTTACATATTCTGCTGGCTGTAAGGAATGCTCAGTTTTAGTCTGATTCTTCAATGGTTACGACAAAGGTTAGGTTGACAAAGTTGCCATCTTTCCTGATATCAAACACTGATATTGAGCCTGATTGCAAAGTCAGTTACTATATGAATGAAAAGATCAGCCTCTCAACAGGAGCTAATGGAATACGGCGATGAACTGCTCTGATTGGCCATGCTAAATTGTCCTTAGTGTCCAAAATTGCCCTTAGTGTTGGGTGGGGTTACTGGGTTATGGGGATAGGGTGGAGGTGTGGGCTTGGGTAGGGTGCTCTTTCCAAGAGCCGGTGCAGACTCGATGGGCCGAATGGCCTCCTTCTGCACTGTAAATTCTATGATTCTATGATGCATTATAATTTAATCCTAGATTCACATTGTTTATACAGAGCGGCACAGGAGCACAGTGGTTAAAACATAGAACATAGAACACAGAACGTACAGTGCAGAAGGAGGCCATTCGGCCCATCGAGTCTGCACCGACCCACTTAAGCCCTCACTTCCACCCTATCCCCGTAACCCAGTAACCCCACCTAACCTTTTTGGACACTAAGGGGCAATTTAGCATGGCCAATCCACCTAACCTGCACGTCTTTGGACTGTGGGAGGAAACTGGGGCACCCGGAGGAAACCCACGCAGACAGGGGGAGAACGTGCAGACTCCGCACAGGCAGTGACCCAAGCCGGGAATCGAACCTGGGACCCTGGCGCTGTGAAGCCACAGTGCTAGCCACTTGTGCCACCGTGCTGCCCAGCGCCAGGCTATGTATTTCCTTTTCACGTACCAAATGATCTGTTTGAGCTGCTCGCAGAATAATACTTTCCAGTGTACCTCAGTACACGTGACAATAAACAAATCCAATCCAATCAGTCAAAGAGCAGATAAGAATCAATCACATTGCTTCAGTAGCCAGAGCGGAAAGGACAGCTGATAGTTTCTGTTACGAGTCCCGAGAAGGATTTAAACTGAATGGGCTTTTCAGTAAATACATGCAAGGATCTAGCCCCAGCCGGGACAATACGGAGATGCCAATTTCCATGCTGTGGCCAAGGTCGGGATGGATTTTCTGTAGGTTGGTGGTATTTGCGGGTGTGGGGGCCTGTTTGATGGCCCGTACCTTCTCCTCTACCGGGTGCTAGCCGTCCTTGTCAACCCGGTACCCTTGCCCGTCTTTAGGAGGACCCCTGCCTCAGAGAACCGGCGAAGGACTTCCTCCAAATTACCCAGGTGCTCCTCCTCGGTGGCTCCAGTGACCAGGGCGTCATCCAAGTAAACCCCCCCCCCCCGTGCAAGTCTGCGGAGGATGCTTTCCCTGACCCTCTGACAAATCTCACGGCAGACGAGATCCCGAATGGAAGGCTGATGTATTCGTAAAGACTTCCTGGGTGCCATGTCCAGTTCCAACTGGAGGTGTGCGTGGCTCATGTCCAGTTTTGAGAAGCAGTGTCCCCCAGCCAACTGCGCATAGAGATCCGTGCGCCGCCTCGGGTACCCATCCACTGTCAATTTGGAATTGCCACACAGGCACCGGGAGTACGGGCATTGCCCGCTCTGCGGACTCAACAGGATGAATAATTCCCAGGCTTTCCTGCCGGCTGAGTCCGTCGTCCACCTTCGTTAACAGGGCTTTGGGAACTGGGCAGGCCCTAAAATACCTCACTTGGCCTTCTGGTTCTATGAAGACTTTGGCCACGCCTCCCTTTATTTTTTCCAGGCCATCGTGGAAAGCATCGGGTATTTCCCCCGGAGTTTGTACAATCCCCCAGTGCCCAACCTGATTCTGCTGCCAGTCCAGGTGGAGCCTGTGCAGGCCGTCACGGCCCAATGGACTGGATCCGGGCCCTCGCTCAATCTTCAATGGCAAGTGGTCGGACCGCTGCCCGTAGGCAACAGGAGTCATCGCCGTGCCCGCGATGGCCAATGGTTCTCCCGTGCATGTTGCCAAACGCTCCTCAGTGACCCTGAGGTCCAGGCGTTGGATTGCTGTCTGGACTTTCTGGTATGTCTGCCACCCTGTGACCCAACAGGCAGCCCCTCTGTCAATTTCCATTTCAAGGGGGTGGCCATTAAACTGGATGGTGATTTTGACGGGGGTTATTCTTGGAGCTGCGACTCAGTTTAGCTGCATGCACTTGTCCTCGTCGGGTAGTGCCAAATGTAAAGCCCTGGCTCTAGGTGGTGTGCCTCCCTGACCAGGGTGACGTGCTTGTTGGCGGATCTGGTGTTCCTGGTTCCCACAATTCCTCTGACACAGATGCAGCACTGCTGTGAATCCTCCTCCTGGAGTTCAGGAGGGATGTCTCGCCAGGCTGTAGAGGCTCTCAGTCAATGGGTGTGGCCCATGATGTGTTGGGTATGCCGGGTCTGCGAGGACTGCGTTTACTGCAGCAGAGAGAGAGACAACCTTCCAACACTTGAAGAAATGCAACTCGATTTTATTAAACTCTTAACTATTAAACATGCTTGAACTGTGGGTTGACACTATGCTGAGTTGACTGGAGACCTGAGGCTAACCTGACCAGACTATCTTACTACCACATGGTGTATGTTCTAGTTGCTGCTCACGGGCTCTGACTGTCTCCGAGGCTGCATCCCGAGAGAGCGGGAAAACTAGTGTCCCCTGGTTATATAGTGGCCGTGTCCTGTCTGGTAATTGGCTGCTGTGTTCTGTATGTTCATTGGTCATCCTTTGTGTCACTCACTGTCTGTCTGTGCACCATCATATACTTGTGTGTATATTATGACAGCCCCGACGTTGCTCGGGCAGTGGTTATGTCCCAGAGGCTCCACTCTTCAGGGGCGATGTTCGCCTGAATGGGGGGGGGGGGGGGGGGGCGGGGGGGTGACCAATGCTATTCACCTCTACGTCTAGTGATCCCTGGTGGTACTGGACTCCCGTTTTCAGGTGAGAAGGATATCTCTAAGATCCTCTTCAGATCCAAAGATGGTTCAGCCAGCGACTTACATTGAGCTGCCATGTTGTTGATTCCGCAGACAACGCGGTCCCTCAGCACCTCCGGAAGGGATGGCTCATAATCACAATACTCGGCCAGCTTGCACAGGCGCGTCAAAGTTCTGTGACTCCCGCGGGGTTTTTCTGTACCTTCGGACAATTATCGATGGTTTGGGGTCATAGTGGTTTGCCATGGTGCCACCCGTTCGTCAGAGGTTTTGGAATCTGGGGCTGCAGGGTTGGTCAGGCTATTGGTGATGATGAAGGTAGGGGTCCCACATGCAGTCAGGAGTATACCTTTTGCTGGTCGTCCCTTGTTTTCCCAAAAAAGTAATACATTCGCTCAGCATACTGGGCCCAGTCCTATATACGTCAAAACACACCTATCCGTGTCAAAAGCATCGAGCGTCACGAAGAGTGGCGTTTTGACGTTTGTTCTGACCTTTCTCCCCTGTAGCGAGATTCAGCCATGGTCTGAACATTTTCCCTATTTCCTCGTCGCCAGTATTACAATCGCAGGAGCCCTGAGAAGGATTCAAACAGAAAGGTTCATGCAATAGGCCAAAGCACAGCTACAAAGCGACAGAGAGCAACATCTAAGTCCGACCGGGACCATCCGAAACGGCGGTTCCCTTCCTGACTGGCTTTTATCGGGCCCCGTTGTGTTGCTTCCGCCTTTCAGCGGGGGCGATCGTATTCCGCAGGCCCCCACGGGGAGATCAATCGGGCCATCCCTGTGGGTCCTGTGGGCTACAGCTTCCCTCAAGGATTTCAGTAATTACAACAACCACGAATTTTCATGGCTCATGTTACTGTTTTTTAATTCCAGATTTATTTGATTAACTGAGTTAAATTCCTCAGCTGCTGTGGTGAGTTTTGAACTCAAGTCTCCCATTCCTGGCCCCGTAACAACAACTATGCGACTGTACCCTGTCTACTTTATGATGCTAAATAAATAAATGGCCAATTAATAAATTAAAACAAAAGGTTAGGCAGATTGAGGGCGCAATTTAAGGGAAACATTTCTCAGTGTCATTTTGGGTGGGATTGGCGTTGTGTCTCTCGTCGTGTCGGCGAGATCAAGGCCCATATTTAACGGCACTTAGTGCTGGAAATTAGCCCCCACATGCTTCTCGCCATTACTGGCTGTCTCGCCGCCTGATTCGGCAAACTCACGCCTCAGTGTCTCTCGGCTAACAAGGGGGAGCTGCTTTTAAACGCTCCTTCACCACTCATTCCCAGTCAACACACAAGCTTGGCAGCGCACAGGCCAATGCCAATACTGACCGGCCCAGGCTTCTGGACGCTTTGGATGCTGGACGGGACATCCTGTTCCCCGAGTGGGCTGCATGACCAGCAGCAGGGTGGCCAATGCCACCCAGGAGGCAGTGGAGCAGCTGCCCGTGCGGGCAGCACGACAATGTAGGAAGATGGCAAACGACCTCCACCAAGCCGCAAGGGTAAGTTACCACCTCTCTCCTGCACCCCCCCCCCCAAATTCCCAAAGCCCCCCCCCCCCCCCGCAAATCACTGGCTCACACCTCGCACCCTCCGGACTCTGCATTTGTTCCTCAGAACCCCCTGGCACCACATGCCACAACCCCTTCATGTGCACACAGGCAGCCCTGCCATAGACACCCCGGACCCGACAAGCACCATACACAATGCCCTCTCTGTGTCCCCGCAGGAGAAGATAACCCATAATAAGTGGGAAAGGGCCAAGACGGAGGGTGGAGTACCAGAGATCTGAGTCCTCACCCCCCCATGGGGAACGTGGTTGTGCATGGTGAGAGCAGTCACCGACAGCGAGGTTGGCCTGTGCCAGAGAGGTGAGGATCCACTGCCCCTTTATCCAGATGACCTGTCTCGAGTGAGTTATTCATGTCGGTCAACATGACCCTTCCCTCTCACTGACCACATGTCCATTGTCTCGCAGGATCTCCATCTGATGGGGCTGGGCCACCTGGAGTCGCCCTCCCACGCCACCTCCGAGGAGAGCTCCGAGGAGACCGCCATCATTGAGGTGTGACAGCTATCACCCGCACCTTCCACCAGCGCAGGCGCACACCTCATATGGTGACACAGGGGTTAGCACTGCTGCCTTGCAACGCTAGAGACTGGGTACAATTCCGACCTTCGGTGACTGTCTGCGTGGAATTTGCACGTTCTCCCCGTGTGTGCGTGGGTTTCCTCTGGGTGCTCCGGTTTCCCCCCACAGTCCAAAGACGTGCAGGTTAGGTGGATTGGCCAAATGCCGAGCCTCTGGAGAGGCCTCTCCCCGAGCTGGTGCAGGTGACAGGAGACGGTTGTGAGATTCAGGAGGGGATGCCAATGACATCACAGCGAACGTATCGCCGATGAAGCCCCAAAGGCTACGGACACAGGAGATGATGCTGGCAACGCATGGCACCGGGGCCAACACTGCGAGGGTTGCACGTGTCTTGAGTGGTGGTGTCTCTGACGACCATGTCTGAGGGCCTCAACGTCCTGTCCCAGTCGCCGAGGCCTGGGCGGCAGACACAGGAAGATATTACCGAGGCACTGCAGAGTGTGGCCCCAGTCACTGAGGAGCATCGCTGGGGGCGTCGACACCGTGATGCAGCCAACGGGGAGGCGCCAGGACTGGCAGAACCAGATGAGGCAGGGGCCTCTGGATCTCACTCCAGCTGCCCCTCCGTCCCATGGAAACCCCTAGGGCCCTACGGGAGCCCCTGGAGGAGAAACCACTGCAGGCCCACCTGGGCCTACCACCAATTCTCCTGAATCCCCCCTTCCTGACACCGGCACATCTGAAGGCAGCCGGCAGAACAGGGTGGGACAGAGAAGCCAATGACACCGGTAAGTGGGCCAGGGCCCTCTGGAGCCAGAGGATGTCCACCAAGGGCATTGGATTTGGATTTATTGTCACATGTACAGAGGTACAGTGAAAAGTATTGTTCTGCCTACAGTCCAGACAGACCGCTCCATACATGAAAAACATAGGACACACAATAAATACACAATGTAAATACATAGACATCGGGTGAAGCATGCGGAGTGTGGTACTACTCAGTAGAGATGTGTGAAGAGATCAGGTCAGTCCATAAGAGGATCATTTAAGAGTCTGGTAACAGCGGGGAAGTAGCTGTTTCTGAACCTGTTTGTGCGTGTTCTCAGACTTTTGTATCTCCGGCCATTGGAAGGAATTGGAAGAGTGAGTGAGCCGGGTGGGAGGAGACCCTGATTATGCTGCCCGCTTTCCCCAGGCAGCGGGAGGTGTAGACAGTCGATGGATGGGTCGGGCGTGGAAAGCAGCAGACTGCCTCCACCTCTGGCGTGCATCCTGGGCGGACACCTAGGTATGTAAGATCAAGGTGATTGAGGATCACTGAGTGGGCACTAGGGGTGTGTGTGTGTGGGAGGGGAGGGGGGGGGGGCAGGGAGGGGTGCAGGGGGGGGGTCACAATCTGGAGGTATGGTAATGTCCAATGTTCACTATTGAAACATGTTACAACTGATACATGTGAAGCCTCTGTCACATTAATCTTCACAGCGGCCCTGTCTCACCCCCCCCCCCCCACTCCCCCAACAACGCGAGGGCAGCCGCCACAGGGCCGACACCACCAATCATTTTGGTATCTGCAAGGAATGGGGGAAGGAGAGAGACTGACAATCAGTTAGAGCTTCCATCCCGAGACCCTCAAATCCCCCAAGCACCCCCCACCCTTATGTGTCCCGTCTTCCCTCAGAGTGCCATCCACCGAGCCAGTTGTGCTGGAGACCCTTGCTCTGCACACTAACCCCCAGCCACAGCAGGGGCCCCTAGACCCTTGCCGGGAACATTAGGGAGACCGTGCTCAGGTGCCCTCCCCGATCCACACACTTACCCTTTGGTCTCGAGGATATCCTCAGCGCTGAAGCCCAGCTCTTGAGTGTTTGATTCTTGGCTGCTGCCCCTACGGTGTGGAGTTTGCACATTCTCTCCCGTGTTTGCGTGGGTCTCACCCCCCCCCCCCGACTCAAAGATGTGCAGGGTAGGTGAATTGGCCGTGCTAAATTGCCCCTTGATTGGAAAAAAAGTCATTAGGTACTCTAAATTTATATAAAGAAAGATGATAACAATACCTTTGTACAAAAAGATGAAAACAAACAACTTAACAGTCCATACGTCACACTAACCATTAGTCAACAGGGAAAAGACACCATGCCATACATACAAGCAGCTTTTTGCTACAGAACATCAATGCAAACACAAAGATACAGCAGTTTGTATGAACATTAAACAACCAACAGTACAATAGAACCATCAGCAAAAGCATTTCTTCAACACCTTCCTCAAGTTGCTCATTTGGATCAACCCACCTCCCTCTCCCTTCCCACAGCTCCCAGCAGTAGACTCTCGGACCAAGCTCGAGTGCCACACGGATCCTCGCTCTCCCTTCCCACAGCTCCCAGCAGTAGACTCTCGGACCAAGCTCGAGTCCCACACGGATCCCCGCTCTCCCTTCCCACAGCTCCCAGCAGTAGACTCTCGGATCAAGCTCGAGTCTCACACGGATCCCCGCTCCCCCTTCCCACAGCTCCCAGCAGTAGACTCTCGGACCAAGCTCGAGTCCCACACGGATCCCCGCTCCCCCTTCCCACAGCTCCCAGCAGTAGACTCTCGGACCAAGCTCGAGTCCCACACGGATCCCCGCTGACTATGGCAAGGTCTGCAAGACATAACGGGCGACAAGATGAAGGCATGTAAAATCGCTGGCTCCAATGCACCCCTCCCTGATTAGCTCAATGCATTCTATGACCGCTTTGAACAAGAGGTCAGCGAGAGCGAGCCCTCCACCCTGGAAGCCTCAGATGAACGTGTATCTGAGATTACCATTGCAGACATCAGAGCATCCTTCTCGAAGGTCAACCCACGGAAAGCCACTGGCCGGATGGGGTACCCGGACGAGCACTCAGGCTTTGCGCAGATCTGCTGGCGGGGGTATTCGCAGACATCTTCAACCTCTCTTTACAACAATCTGCTTCAAGAAGACGACCATCATCCCTGTACCAAAAAAAAGCCAAGCAGCGTGCCTTAAAAACTGGTCGTCCAGTGGCTCTGACATCCATCATCATGAAGTGCTTCGAAAGGTTAGTCTTGGCACGAATCAACTCCAGCCTCCCAGATTGCCTTGATCCACTACAGTTCGCCTCCCGCTGCAACAGGTCCACAGCAGACACCATCTCCATGGCCCTGCAGTCTACATAGATAACAAAGACACCTATGTCAGACTCCCATTTATCGACTACAGCTCAGCCTTCAACACCATCATTCCTACGAAACTCATCTCCAGACTCCGTGGCCTTGGCCTCGGCTCCTCCCTCTGCGACTGGAACCTGAACTTTCTAACCCACAGGCCACAATCAGTAAAGATAGGCAACAACACCTCCTCCACGATCATCCTCAACACCGGTGCCCCACAAGGCTGTGTCCTCAGCCCCCTACTGTACTCCTTATACACCTGTGACTGTGTGGCCAAATTCCCCTCCAACTCGATTTTCAAATTTGCTGATGACGCCACCGTAGTGGGTCGGATTTCAATCAATGACGAGACATAGGACAGGAATGAGACAGAGAATCTGGTGAACTGGTCCGACGACAATAATCTCTCCCTCAATGTCAACAAAACAAAGGAGATTGTCATCGACTTCAGAAAGCGTAGTGGAGAACATGCCCCTGTCTACATCAATGGGAACGAAGTAGAAAGGGTCGAGAGCTTCAAGTTTTTAGGTGTCCAGATCACCAACAACCTGTCCTGGTCCCCCCATGCTGACACTATAGTTAAGAAAGCCCACCAACGACTCTACTTTCTCAGAAGACTAAGGAAATTTGGCATGTCAGCTACGACCCTCACCAACTTCTACAGATGCCCCATAGAAAGCATTCTTTCTGGTTGTATCACAGCTTGGTATGGAGCCTGCTCTGCCCAAGACCGCAGGAAACTACAAAAGGTTGTGAATGTAGCCCAGTCCATCACGCAAACCAGCCTCCCATCCATCGACTCTGTCTCCAATTCCCGCTGCCTCGGAAAGGCAGCCAGCATAATTAAGGACCCCACGCACCCCGGACATACTCTCTTCCACCTTCTTCCATCAGGAAAAAGATACCAAAGTTTGAGGTCACGTACCAACCGACTCAAGAACAGCTTCTTCCCGACTGCCATCAGACTTTTGAATGGACCTACCTCGTATTAAGTTGATCTTTTCTCTACACCTCGCTATAACTGTAACATTATATTCTGCAGTCTCTCCTTCCTTCCCTATGTACGGTATGCATTGTTTGTACAGCATGCAAGAAACAATACTTTCACTGTATACTAATACATGTGACAATGATAAATCAAATCAAATCAAAAAGACTCTCAACAGTGGAAAGACGCTCGGGCGTTGAGCACACCTGAAAAGGGAAAGAGCTCCCCATCCCCTTCTCCAGCATTGGCAGCAGGTCATCCTACATCCGTCCTTTCTTTACTCCAGGCCACAGAAGCAAAAGAAGCAGCAGTGAACAAACACACAGCCTCCAGGCATTTATCATTAAACAGTCAACGGTACAATAAAGTCACCAATAATGTGCAAAACCCTTTCTTCAATGCCGTCATCAAGTTGCTCATTCGAATCAATCCACCTCCCTCTCTCCCTCCTGCAGCTTCCAGTCGTAGACTCCTCAACAAGGTAAAATGTCACACCATTGCAGAACACACCAGAAGGAAGAAAGAGCTCCCCTTCTCCTTCCCCAGCACTGGTAGCAGGTCATCTTACATCCTCCCTTTCCTTCCTCCAGGTAACAAAAACAGAGGGGTGTCAGCAAACAAACACACTGCCTCCAGGCAGCTGTAGCTGCTTTGGGATCATTCTGCCTCTATGTCCCCCTCCTACAGCACCAAACGGAAGACTCCCAACAGTGGAAAATCACAAAGACTATTGGCACGCCAGAAGTGAGAATGAACACTCCTTCCCCCTCCCCAGCATTCGCAGCAGGTCATCTTACAATCCTCCGTTTCCGTACTCCAGGCCAGAGAAGCAAAAGAGGCAGCAGCAAACAAACACACAGCCTCCAGGCATTTGCAGCTACCAGCAGGAGCAATCAGCAAACAGAATCTGCGGTAACACTTGAGAGCTGTTAAGTGCTCTCAACTAACAAGGCCAATTCCATTCTCAATAGCCTTTAGCTCCGGAGCTTGGGGCTGCTCCCAGTCAAAGGGAGTTAAAGTGACATTCAGCATATAACCAAGAACAGGGCTCTGTCCCGCAGGTTTTTGGTGGGACAGACAAGGGGCGGGATTCTCCCACCCGCCGGCGTAATCAGAGTAGGTCCCTTATCGGCGGGAACCGGCGGCGCGGGGGGGCTCCGGGGTTCCTGGGGGGGTCGCGGTGGGATCTTGCCCCAGGAGGTGCCCCCACGGTGGCCTGGCCCGCGGTCGGGATTGACCGGTCCGCAGGCGGGCATGTGCAGTGGGGGCACTCTATTACTCCACATCGGCCGTTGTGGTCCTCCGCGATGGCCGATGCGGAGACGAACCCTCTCGCGCTTGCGCGGGGATGACGCCAGCACACGCTGGCGCTCCTGCGTATGCACAGACTCGTGCCGGCCGGCGGAGGCCCTTCTGCACCGGTTGCATCCAAGCCCCTATCCCGCAGGCCGGCGGGGTGTCAACCACTCCGGGGCGGGCCTAACCCCTGAAGGTGCGGAGGATTCCACACCTTTGGGGCGGCCCGACGCCGGAGTGATTCACGGCACTCCCTCCCGCCGGGACCCCCCCCCCCCCCCCCCCCCCCCCCGCCCCGCCGGGTACGGGAGAATCCCACCCCAGATGTTTTTAACTTTGATTTCCCATTTATAAATGGTGGGGTATTTTCTCCAGCCCTTAAATTTGGAGTGTTCAAATCTTCAATAAATATGACATTTAGGAAAGACAGGAAGCTGGGAAAAGGTGGTGAGGTGGCTATGTTAATTAATATTGGTATTCGCACATTAAAGAGAGATGGCCTAAGTTCAGGAAAGCAGGGTGTAGAAGCAGTTTGGATTGAGATGAGAAATGATAAAGGCAAAAAGTGATGTTCAGGGCCCCTAATCGTAACTACACAGTGGGACAGGGTGTAAAGGAATAGATAATGGCAGCTTGTCAGAAAGGTACAGCAATAACCATGGGGAATTTTATAGATTGGAAAAATCAGATGGGCAAAAGTAGCCGAGATGAGGAGTTCATAGAATGTTTTCAGGATAGTTTCTTAGAACAGCACATTCTGGAGTCTGTTGTGTTATTCTTCATGTAGCATAAGCTACTTGAAGTTCTCCTACTTGAGTTCGACTCTCCTGCTCATCTTGCTATAGTAACTCGATCTAACTAACCAGTCTGCTCTAAGCCACGTGGGTGGGTGTGATGCTTCTGATCTGCCCCTGTCCTTCTCTCTGAGTGTCGCCTGTGGAAAGAGAAAGAGCATGTGTGCCCTGTCCTTTTATATGGGTTACCCCCTTGTGGTAGTGTCACTTCTGGGTGTCTTGACTGCCCATGGGTCATGTCCTATTCTATGTGTTCATTAGCTGTATGTCTGCATGTCATGATGTCTCTGGTGCTCCCTCTAGTGTTTACTTAGTTGTAGTGTATTTACATTAACTCCTTGTGTATTTACAGTGATGCATATCAGCACAGAATCGACCAGAGGGACCTGGACTTTTAAAGGTTCTTTTCAAACATTCATCAAAATAATGACACAGACCATTGTAATGCTTCCAGGTCAAAGATCATCACATTATCCAATCAGCCCAAGTCTCTGGCTCAATATATAAAATGGATCTTTTGTTAACATTGTGAGGATGAAGACTCGAGAACTATTTAAGGATCAGTTAGACACTGTAATTGGGGACTGCCGCTCTTTTTGAACAGGGCTGGATAGCTTCCTAATGTGTGTCTATTTTATATATATAACAGGTATCATTAATCAACTGTATTGACCCGAGGGAGAGAGGACTCATAGAAATGTTCCATTGCTGTTGCTCATTATATCCACAAAGTTCGAAGGTGAAAACAGTTGTTGGATAAGCCTGTGTGAATAAAGAACAGCACATTGTTATAATGTGTAGCTACCTAGTCCTATACATGTGCAGGGAGCAATGTGAATCCTTTCAGTTGCATAAGGCTCATCTTTGTTGTATCGACTTTTTAAAAAATTTCATTTTATTGTTTTAATTTTTTATAATTTAGAGTAGCCAATTCTTTTTTTTTCCCAATTAAGGGGCAATTTAGCTTGACCAAATCACCAACCCTGAACATCTTTTTGGGTTGTGGGGGTGAGACCCACACAGACACGGCGGCACGAGGACACTGTGGCTAGCACTGCTGCCTCACAGCTCCAGGGTCCCGGGTTCAATGCTGGCCTCGGGTGACTGTCTGTGTGGAGTTTGCACTACTTCCCCGTGCCTGCGTGGGTTTCCTCCGGGTGCTCCGGTTTCCTCCCACAGTCCAAAGATGTGCAGGTCAGGTGGACTGGCCGTGCTAAATTGCCCCTTGATGTCCTAAAAGGTTCAGGTGGGGTTACGGGGATAGGGTGGAGGCGTGGGCTTAAGAAGGGTGCTCTTTCCGAGGGCTGGTGCAGACTCGATGGGCCGAATGGCCTCCTTCTGCACTGTAAACTCTATGGTTCTATGACGAATGTGGAAACTCCACAGGGTGACAATGACCTGGGGCCTGGATCGAAGCCAGGTCCTCTGCGCCATTGTGCTGCCCTAAGTATCGACTATTTAAAGTGAAATTTAACTTTTTGTTTAAGTATCACTTGCCTGTTAATTCATGTTTAATTTACGTTAATTTGGAATTGTCAAAGTAAAAGCAGCACAATGTGAATTCTTGTCGGTAATTTCTTCACTTAGGGATCATTCCATAAATTTGATTATTTTTGGTTTACAGTTTCCACACAGGGATTGCTCTTTCAAAGAGCAAGTATAAACTCTGTGGGCCAAATGGTCTTATTCTGTCCTGTAAGATTCTATGATACAATTTGCAAAGAACTGCCTGGCATCAATCCTAAATATTTGCCACTTATTAGTTTCGCACACATATTCCCTTGCTTTAACTTCATTTAGCTTGAAGCAATATTCCAGATTTATCTTTTCTACACTATTTCTTATACAATAGACTCCTGGAGGATAATTAGAAACATTGCTCGTTATTCCACTGAGTCTCGAGTAGGCTTGATGACAGGGGTCCGGGAGCCAAGTTCACAGGTGTAAGTACATGTGTCCAATTCCCGCCATCGGGAAAACTGTCCCCAACCAAGTTTGGGGAGCAGGGCCCAATGCTGGTATCCTGCCTGTTGGCAGCGGGGTACCTATTGGGCTCATTAATGGTGCCAATTATTCCGGAGCCCACTGGATTTAACAGGACTCGCATGGCTTTCTCAATTTAAGTTAAATTGTAAAGGTTGGACAAGGGTGATATCATGACCGGTACAGGTTTGGAGGGCGAGTGTAGTGGAGAACATGCCCCTGTCTACATCAGGGCATGGAGGGCCCCACGTATCCATGGCCTCAGGACATTGCCTGAGGCCCGCCCCCTGAAGCTCCGTCCCCGACCGGCCGAGTTTCCGACGCTGTGGGTCTCTCATGGTCTCACCCATTCGGGAACTCAGCGTGGCGGCTGCGGCCTCCGTCCAGTGCCGCCACGGTCGGGGGAGGCCCGATCCGCGGGCAGGGGTGGACATATTCGGGACTGGGGGCTACTGTGGTGCGGCGGTCCAGGGCGCGCGAGCCGGCCGAAGGGGGGAACCTTTCGCAGGCCGGGTCCGCGAGAGGCATCCGCCGTGAAGCACGGCGCGGCCGCTGCACATCGCCGCTGGACGCACGCGCGGCCACGGACCCGGCAATTCTTCAGGCCACATCGCCAGCTAGAGCTGGGTGCTCTATGCTGCCTCCCTGCTAGCCCCCAGCAAATCGGGGAATAATTGGCCGTTTTGCGCCAATTTTGATGCCATAAAACGTCACCGTTCCCACACCGGCGAGGGGACATAGTCTCCAAATCGGAGAATCCAGCGCCTTATTTCCACTCGCTGTTCCCTGCCCATTAGCCGATATCCCTGCCAATATGCTACCTCCAACACCGCTGGCTCTTATCCTATGATCTAACCTTTTATGAGGTACCTTGTCGAATGCCTTCCGGAAGTCCAAATACAGCACATCTACTGGTTCCCCTCTATCCACTCGGGTTGAGACTTCCTCGAAAAACTCAAAAATTAGAAATAAAGTAAATAGGAGCAAGGGAAGTCCATTCAGCCCTTCGAGCCCGCTCTGCCATTCATTATGATCACCCACCTCAAGGGCCTAATCCCGCTTTCCCCCCTATATCCTTTGATCACCTTCGCCCTAAGTGCTATATCTAACTGCTTCTTGAAAACATGCAATGTTTTGGCCTCAAATACTTCCTGTGGTAACGAATTCCACAAGCTCACCACTCTCTGGGTGAAGAAATTCCTCCTCATCTCAATCCTAAATGGTCTACCCCGTATCCTCGGACTGTGACCCCTGGTTCTGGACACACCCATCATTGCGAACATCCTTCCTGCGTCTACCCTGTCCAGTCCTGTTAGGATTTTATAGGTTTCTCTGTGATCCCCCCTCATTCTTCTGAACTCCAGCGAATACAATCCTAACCGATTCACTCTCTTCTCGTACGTCAACGCCGCCATCCCAGGAATCAGTGTGGTAAACCTTCACTGCACTAGCTCAATAGCTGGAAAATCCTTCCTCAGATAAGGAGACTAAAACTGTGCACACTATTCCAGGTGTGGCCTCACCAAGGCCCTGTATAACTGCAGCAAGACATCCCTGCTCCTGTACTCGAATCCTCTCGCAATGAAGGCCAGCAAACCATTTGCCTTCTTCCCCGCCTGCTGCACCTGCATGCTTACCCTCAGTGGCTGGTGTACGAGGACACCCAGGTCCCGCTGCACATTCCCTTCTCCTAATTTATGGCCATTCCAGTAATAATTTTTGCTACTGAAGTGGATAACCTCGCATTTATCCATCATTTCCCTGCCATTCATTTGCCCACTCACTCAACTTGTCCAAATCACACTGACGGATCTCTGCATCCTCCTCACAGCTCACCCTCCCACCCAACTTCGTGTCATCTGCAAACTTGGAGATATTACATTTTGTTTCCTTCTAAATCATTAATATATATTGTGAACAGCTGGGGTCCCAGCACCGATCCCTGTGGTACCCCACTAGTCACTGCCTGCCAATTTTAGAAAGAGCCATCAATTCCTACTCTTTATTTCCTGTCTGCCAACCAGTTTTCTATCCATCCCAATACACTACCCCCAATACCATGCGCTTTAATTTTCCACTCTAATCTCTTATGCAGGACTTTGTCAAAAGCCTTCTGAAAGTCCAAATAAACCACATCCGCTGAGTCCACTTTGGAATAAATTAGTCAGCCACAATTTCCCTTTCATGAGGCCATGCTGCCTCTGCTTGATTAGATTATGATTTTCCAAATGTGCTGCTTTACTTCCTGAATAATTGATTCCAACATTTTTCCAACAAAAGATATGAGGCTAATTGGCCTTTAGTTACCCGCTTTTTGCCTCCCTCCCGTTTTGAACAGATTAAGGAGAGGAGGTGGTGGCATAATGGTATTGTCACTGGACTAGTAAACCAGAAACAGCAGAGAATCTGGAGAGCCAGGTTCGAATCCCGCCACTGCAGATGGTGAAATTTGAATTCAATTTTTTTTTTTAACTGGAATTAAAAAGTCTGATGATGATGAAACATTGTTGATTGTTGTAAAAACTTATCTGGTTCAGTAATTTCATTTTAGGCTGTTTGTTGCAAGGTGTGTTTTAGTTTTGTTTTCAGTGTTGGAGCTGAAGCCAGACAAAGCAGTTGTACTGCTGTTCTCTCTGCCATGAAAAGACTATCTCTTGATCATTTGGTGAATTCAGAATTATAAATGTTCTCAGTAGTGAATGTAAACCTGATGTGCTTCTGTTAAAAGTGTTTCTTTTGTCTTCTAGATGTTTTTTGGGAAGTTATTAAGCATTACTTAGTGTTGTATTCTTTGGCGGTTGTATTTGAATTGATGGTTGCTAAGATGTTCACTGTATGTTTTAAAAAGGTTAACTTGAGTTCATAGAATAAACATTGTTTTGCTTTAAAAAATACTTTTCCATTTCTGCTGTACCACACCTGTAGAGTGGGCCGTGTGCTCCCCATACCACAGTCTATTAAAAGTTGTGGGTCAGGTGAACTCCATGATACACTTTGGGGTTCTCTAAACCCTGGCCCATAACAGAACAAAGAACAATACAGCACAGGAACAGGCTCTTCGCCCTCCAAACCTGTACCAGTCATGATATCACCCTTGGCCCAAACCCTCAGCACTTCCTTGTGCCGTATCCCTCTGTACCCATCCTATCCATGTATGTGTCAAGATGCCTTTTGAACGCCGTTAATGTATCTGCTACCGCAACCTCCCCAGGCAACGCGTTCCAGACACTCACCACCCTCTGCGTAAAAAACCTGCCTCGCACATCTCCTCTAAACTTTGCCCCACGGACCTTACACCTATGCCTCCAGGTGACTGACCCTCCCTCGTGGGAGAGAGTGAAAGAGTGCCTTCCCATCCACTCTATCCACACCCCTCATAATCTTGTAGACCTCTATCAGGAATCCCCTCAACCTCCGTCTTTCTAATGAAAACAGTCCGAGTCTATTCAGCCTCTCCGCTTAGCTAATACCCTCCAGACCAGGCAACATCCTGGTAAACCTCCTCTGCACCCTCTCCAAAGCCTCCACATCCTTCTGGTAGTGCGGCGACCGGAATTGTGCGCAATATTCCAAGTGCGGCCTTACCAAGGTTCTATATAACTGTGGCATGACTTGCCAGTGTTTATACGCAATGCCCCCATGATGGGTTAAAGGATTAGAGGGGGTAAGAGGAAAATCTTTTCACCCAGCGCGTTGTGGCGGTCTGGAACTCACTGCATGAACGGGTAGGAGAGGCAGAAACTCTCAACTCATTGTGAAAGTGGCTGGATGTGCACCTTAAGTGAGGTAAGCTGCAGGGCTACGGACCAAAGGCTGATTAGGCTGGGTGACTCATTTTATTGGCTGGTGCTGACATGATGGGCCTTTGGCGTCGCGTTGTAGACTTTCTATAATTCTGGTAAACCCGGTGGGTCAGTGGTAGTTTAGTGGTTACTTCACTTTATATCCCAGCTGCCCTGGGTGGGATTTGAACCCGTAACTCCAGTGTCTGAAGCTGGGCATCTGGGCTGCCAGTCCAGAGACATCACCACTACACCAACAAAGGAGAATAACCTGAAGATTGTTTCTCGCGCCAAAAATGGGCTCATTAGGAAGACAGTGTGTATGGGTGGATTGGAAAAAGCTGGGGGAAAAGGGCTGGGAAAATAAGCAGTGGGAAAGGCCCGGGGATAAGACATAAATGATGAAGAAAAACATGAATACAGTTAGTAGGAAAAGTCAGCAGGCCTTATTTTAATCATGTGGGGAAAGTATAGACAGAATAAAGAAACCGGGTAACTAGGGGAAGCTGGCTGAGTCATGCCTCAGATTTCTGGAGACGGGTGTTTGGAGACGAGAGAATGAAACGAGGATCTAACGGTTTACATAATTGAGAGAAACCATTGTGGAAACTTCGTTGAGTAATGATATGCATTACACTGATCTCAGGATAAAACTTGCTCTGCAGAGATTAAAGATAAAAACAACATCAATTTGCATTCATGCGGCATCTTTATTGTGGTAAAACATTCAAAGACGCTTTACAGAAGCGGAATCAGACACACATTCAGAATGTAATCAGAGTGGAAGGCAAAGAATAGGTGACCAAACGCCTGATGGTAGAGGGAGGTCTTAAACAGTCTCTGATGCACAGCGGTTTCGGGAGGGATTTGCAGACTTTAAGGGCTTAAGGCTTGGGTGTTGGGCAAAGTAAGTGGGGGCTGCAGGAGGTGACGGAGTTAGAGGAATGCAGAGTTCTCCCAGGATTCGAGGAAGTTACGGAGAGAGAGAGAGGAAGAGGGGTGGTCTTTCATGTGATGGATAGAATGATTATTGAGACAGGGTAAACCGGATGCTGTAACAAGTGGAAACATTAAGAGAAACCAGAGACACAAGAATAGAGAGGGGTGTGCAAATGTGTGACGGATCAAAACTATCAATTTAGTGAGAATAAAACTGGGATGTCTAATATGTTGAATATGTTTCTCAACATGATACTGGACTGTTACATGTCTCAAATAGTCATAGGGATTCACTTGGTGGGGTTTTGTACAAGACCGACTACAATGTAACAAGCACAGGCAGAGGACACTTACGAAACAGTATGCACATCGGGGGTGTATCTAAGATTGGGTTTACGATGGGAGGTCTACAGCAGAGACTCAACTTTAGGAAGGGAGGGGGATATTTATTGAGAACACGGGCGACATTCTCCGACCCCCCGCCGGGTTGGAGAATCGCCGGGGGCTGGCGTGAATCCCGCCCCCGCCGGTTGCCGAAGTCTCTGGCACCGGATATTCGGCAGGGGCGGGAATCGCGGTGCGCCGGTTGGCGGGCCCCCCCGCTCGATTCTCCGGCCCGGGTGGGCCGAAGTCCCGCCGATAAATTGCCTGTCCCACCGGCGTAAATTAAATCACCTACCTTACCGGCGGGACAAGGCGGCGTGGGCGGGCTCCGGGGTCCTGGGGGGGGGGGGGGGGGGGGCGCGGAGCGATCTGGCCCCGGGGGGTGCCCCCACGGTGGCCTGGCCCGCGATCGGGGCCCACCGATCCGCGGGCGGGCCTGTGCCGTGGGGGCACTCTTTCCCTTCCGCGTCCGCCACGGTCTCCACCATGGCGGAGGCAGAAGAGACTCCCTCCACTGCGCATGCGCGGGAAACTGTCAGCGGCCGCTGACGCTCCCGCGCATGCACCGCCCGGAGATGTCATTTCCGCGCCAGCTGGCGGGGTAACAAAGGCCGTTTCCGCCAGCTGGCGGGGCGGATATTCCTCCGGCGCCGGCCTAGCCCCTCAATGTTGGGGCTCGGCCCCCAAAGATGCGGAGCATTCCGCACCTTTGGGGCGGCGCGATGCCCGTCTGATTGGCGCCGTTTTGGGCGCCGGTCGGCGGACATCGCGCCGATACCGGAGAATTTCGCCCCAGATTCCTGACTGGAACATAATGTTTAATCCAGAGAATCATGGAATTTACAGTGCAGATGGAGGCCATTTGGCCCATCGGGTCTGCACCGGCCCTTGGAAAGAGCACCCTACCTAAGCCCATGCCTCCACCCTATCCCCACACCTCCACCCTATCTCCGTAACCCCGCCTAACCGTTTTTGGACACTAAGGGCAATTTATCATGGCCAATCCACCTGCACGTCTTTAGACTGTGGGAGGAAACCGGAGCACCCGGAGGAAACCCACGCAGACACGGCGAGAACGTGCAGACTCCGCACAGACAGTGACCCAAGTCGGGAATCGAACCCGGGACCCTGGAGTTGTGAAGCAACAGTGCTTACCTTTTTTTCATGTATGGAACGATCTATCTGAACTCCGCCATTCATTATGATCATGGCTGATCATCCAAGTCAGTAATGTGTTGCCGCCTCCCCCCCATATGCTTTGATCCTCTTCACCCTCAGAGCTATATCGAGCTATTTCTGGGAAACGTACAATATTTTCTGTTGGTAGCGAATTCCACAGGGTCACCATTCTCTGGGTGAAGAAATTTCTCCTCATTTCTGATCTAAATGGTCTACACCGTATCCTCGGACTGCGACTCCTGGTTCTGGACACCCCCACATCCTTCCTGCATCTACCCTGTCCAGTCCTGTTAGAATTTTATAGGTTTCTCTGAGTTCCCCCCTCATTCTTCTGAACTCCAGCGAATACAATCCTAACCGACTCAATCTCTCCTCTTACGTCAACGCCGCCATCCCAGGAATCAGTCTGGGAAACCTTCGCTGCACTCCCTCGATACAAAGAACAAAGACGGCGGCGATTCAAGACGTTCCCTCACCTTCACCTTTTTTAAAAATATATTTTCATTGGCATTTTCAAGTTTGTACAGAGCAACATCTCAGTCTGTGCTGCACCTGGTATTTACACATGAAGTCATTTCTTATTTACAGAGATGTTTACATGTGGTGTCCCCCCCCCCCCCCTCACTCCCTTGCCCCCGTCAGTAGTCTAGTTTTCCCCCTTAATGCTGACGCCTGCCCTGCGCGTCACATACTGTGCCCCGCTCCTTTCTGTTGCGGTTTCTTGTCCATGCGGGACAGGGGGGAGGTGGGGGGGGGGCCTTCATGGCCCTCCCCTCCTCCCTGTTTCCCTTTGTTTCGTCCTGTGACTCCCTTGGGTTCCCACCCCTCCTGTTCCTGTGCTGTACTTTTCTTTGTTCTTTGTTCCTCCGCCCCGTGCCCCCTCTGTTCCTTTACATTGTCTGTGCTCTCACGTGATCTTTAAAAATAAATTTACGGTACCCAATTCATTTTTTCCAATTAAGGGCCAATTTAGTGTGGCCAATCCACCTACCCTGCACACCATTTTGGGCTGTGGGGGCGAAACCCACGCAAACACGGGGAGAATGGGCAAACTCCACACGGACAGTGACCCAGAGCCGGGATTCGAACCTGGGACCTCGGCGGCGTGAGACTGCAGTGCTAACCACTGCGCCACCGTGCTGCCCGTGTTCTTATTTGTTTTCCTTCATCCCTCGCACCCCCCCCCCCTCTCTCCCCCCCCCCCCCCCCCCCCCCCCGGTCCCCTCTCTCCCTAGCCGCTGTTGGCTTCGAACAGGCCTTGGAACAGGCTGATGAACGACCCCCACACTTTGTGGAAGCCCTTGTCCGACACTTGGACGGTGCGTTTAATCTTCTCCAGGTGGAGAAATTCCGGCAGGTCTGCCAGCCAGTCTGCAGGTGGCGCTGCTGATCGCCAGCCGAGCAGGATTCTCCGGCGGGCGATTAAGGGCGCAAACGTCAGGGCGTCAGCCCCCTTCTCCATATGCAGTTCTGGCTAGTCCAAAACCACGAAGCGTGCCACTCTCGGGCACAGTTCCACCTTCATCCCCACAACCTTGGACATGGCCTCGAAGAAGGCACCACCACCTTCTGATGAGCAACTCGGGATGGGCAATAAATGCTGGCCTAACCAGTGACGCCCACATCCCATAAATGAATTTTTTTTTAAATGCTTCCTCAGATAAGGAGACCAAAACTGCACACAATATTCCAGGTGTGGCCTCACCAAGGCCCTGTATAATTGCAGAAAGACATTCCTGCTCCTGTACTCGAATCCTCTCGCAATGAAGGCCAACACACCATTAGCCTTCTTTAGCTGTACCTGCATGTTTACCTTCGCCATCTGGTGTACAAAGACATCCATGCCTCATTGTCCCCTTTCCCAATCAATAGCCATTCACAGAGTAATCTGTCTTCCTGTTTTTGTTACCAAAGTGGGTAACTTCACATTGATTCACATTAAACTGCATCTGCCATGTGTTTGCCCACTCACTCAACTTGTCCAAATTACACTGAAGCATCTCTTTATCCTCCTCACAGCTCACTCTCCCGCCCAAGTTTGGAGATATTACATTGTTGCTCTCTTTTAGTGGCTATAAATATGGCGGTTAATAAGGTTGCCTTTCTTAATCTTAATTATGAATAGGCTTTCAGAGTCGTCAGGTATCTCTTGATACCACCACAAGGTTCAACCAAATACCAATCAAAGAGCCAATACACCAGTTAATTAGTTCAAAGTCAATGCTACTTTATTTACACACAGTATGATTACTCATGCACAATAACACTACAGGCTAAACTATGTCTATCACTAACACCTATACTTAACTTCGGGTGCCCACTTAAGTCAGAGGAACAATGGCCGTTGTTCGGATCTGAGGCTGTTGGGTTCGAAGAGGTAGCAGGGGTACAGCTAAGGTCGTCCGTCTGGTAGCGAGCGTTGAACTTGAACTTGCTTCTGGTGGTGCAGGTGGAGCGGTCTCTCGGTTGAGAGCCAATTCCAAGAGGCTGAACGTATGGCGGGGTTCCTTCTTATACCCGGGGGGCTTCGCGTGCTTTTAGGCGGGCCTTAACCTTGGTCCCAATTAATTGGGAAGCTTCTCGATCACTGCCATGGATCTGAGCCAATAAAGGGGCGGGTGCCTTGATGGCTGGGCGTGTCCTGAGTGGCCGTTGGCCTTGCTTTGATTCTATCTTCTTGCTGAGGTAGTGGCGCCGGAATGTCTGGGACGGTATCGGCTACCTGAGCACTGGTCTTTGTTCATCGGAGACGGGCCATCAATGTGTAAACCGGCCAAGAGTTTCGGTTCTGTCTGCAGTCTGTCTTCTAAATACACATTCAGGCTCTGTGCCTGCTTGTTACTTTGCATTGTCCATTTTTCCCTGTATGCTCTGCGAGTGTCCATCTTATATGCTCAAAGTGGCCATCCCAGATGGCTACAACATTTAGTTCCATCATCAAAATCATTAATATATATTGTGAATAGCTGGGGTTCTAAAACTGAACCCTGCGGTACCCCACTAGTCACTGCCTGCCATTTGGAAAAAGACCTGTTTATTACTGTACTTGTTTCCTGTCTGCCAACCAGTTTTCTATCCATCTCAATACACTGCTCCCAACCCCATGCGCTTTAATTTGACACACTAACCTCTTGGGCGAGATTCTCCGACCCCCCGCCGGATCGGAGAATCGCCGGGGGCTGGCGTGAATCCCGCCCCCGCCTGTTGCCGAATTCTCCACCACCGGAGATTCGGCGGGGGCGGGAATCGGGCCGCGCCAGTTGGCGGGCCCACCCCCCCGCGATTCTCCGGCCCGGATGAGCCGAAGTCCCGCCGCTAAAATGCCTGTCCCGCCGGCGTAGATTAAACCACCTACCTTACCGGCGGGACAAGGCGGCGCGGGCGGGCTCCGGGGTCCTGGGGGGGGCGCGGGGCGATCTGGCCCCGGGGGGTGCCCCCACAGTGGCCTGGCCCGCGATCGGGGCCCACCGATCCGCGGGGAGGCCTGTGCCGTGGGGGCACTCTTTCCCTTCCGCCTTCGCCACGGTCTCCACCATGGCGGAGGCGGAAGAGACTCCCTCCACTGCGCATGCGCGGGGATGCCGTCAGTGGCCGCTGACGCTCCCGCGCATGCGCCACCCGGAGATGTCATTTCTGCGCCAGCTGGCGGGGCATCAAAGGCCTTTTCCGCCATCTGGCGGGGCAGAAATTCATCCGGCGTGGGCCTAGCCCCTTAAGGTTGGGGCTCGGCCCCCAAAGATGCGGAGCATTCCGCACCTTTGGGGCGGCGCGATGCCTGATTGATTTGCGCCGTTTTGGGCGCCAGTCGGCGGACATCCCGCCGTTTCCGGAGAATTTCGCCCCTTATGTGGGACAAAAGCCTTCTGAAAGTCCAAATAAACCACATCCACAGGCTCTGCACTTGCCAACTCTACTAGCTACATCCTTAAAGAATCCCAGTAGATTTGTCAAGCATGAATTCGCCTTCATAAATCCATGCTGACTCTGTCCGATCCTGCCACTGTTTTCCAACTGCTCCTTCCATAAATTGTTTAATAATGGACTCCCCACTACTTACGACAGACTCACTGGTCTATAATTCCCTGTTTTCTCTCCAACTCCCTTTTGAAATAGTGGGGTTACATTAGTTACCTCCAATCTGTAAGAACTGTTCCAGAGAGGCTATATAAATGGACATCTTTCTGTCCTTCCCCGGTCTGGTGCCAAGGTCAAGTCTCACTGAGGTTGGTCTGACTTTCTCTGAGTTTGGGATGGGATGGGGGCAGAAGTGTTGCCTTGCATTGTTAAATAATCCAACAAATGTTATCGCCGAGGCTTCACGTTAAGAGATTAAGAGTAGTTGCACTGCGAGGTGACGGGACCGTATCCGGTCCTTTAACATCCCAAATTCAGAATTTGCACGAATATTGTTTTCTTTTCCCAAGAGGAACACAGGGGGGAAGAAAACGGCTTGTGAAAACTCTGGTCTAAAAAAGCAAGATTGCCCAATGTGAGTATAATTTATGACTGGTCTTCCGCCTGGAACTGCGATGTGACATGAAATCACGGGGCTGCCACGTCCCACACATTACTAACTGTCTCCACATAGCCTGGCTTGGGTTCCATAGCTAATTTACAGGCTCTGGCTAATAATCTGGTCATTCTGGCTGGCCTCTTCCTCATATCTTCATTATTAACCTGTCTTTTACATGACTGATGTTCTTCTTTCTTGTTCTAATAAGACCATCTTTCTTAAACATTAATGCTTCGTCTCACTAGGCCCAGCCTGCTCTTCTTGACAGAAAGCATCTGTTCTTGTTAAAGAATTGAAAGCGGTGTCCTCTTCCAGCTGCAAAGGCAATTTTTAGCATTAGCTGCTCCATCAGCTCTCCCCTGTCCTGCTCAAGGGCCCGTGTCGGTTAACCTCCTATTGTTGCCGTTTTGCAGAGCTGCCTTGGCTCCTCGAGTCAATGACTGACTTGAGTCGCGCTGACCGGGGGGGGGGGGGGATCGCAGCTTCGGCTATTGATCTCACTGCAGCCTGCGGGATCTTGCTGTGCGCAAATTCACTGCCCCACTCCCCTGCACTATAGCAGTAACTGCGCTTGGGAGGTACCTCACTGACTGTGAAGCACATTAGGATGCCCCAAGGTGCTCTCCAAATACAAATTCATTCTTTCTTTTAGGAGTACGTGTTGATTTAGGAGGCCTCAGCAGGGAGTTGGAGGCCCTGCCGTTTGGGTCAGCTCCCCTGCATTAGCAAGAGAGCAAATAAGCTTATGATCCTACTCTGTTCATTTCTTGGTATTCTGTGAGGCACCTACTGCCGGCTCATTGCATGGTGGTCGCAGTTGAGGATTGCATCATGATCCTCCACCGACAGGCCATATGCCTATTGTCTTGGATTATGTGTGAAAAATGGACCAATCTTCCAAATAAGATTATAAATCCAAGGTGTACTCGCCTGTTCTGCTGGGCCCAGATGGGTTTGAATAATATTGTATTATTTGCAGACCTGATATTTGCAGATTCTGAGTCCTGCCTAACATTCCACCCTCAAATAATACTGCAAAAGATCATTCACATCTTGATTATTATGTGCACAGAATGACTTTTGTATTCCTTTGTTTAACAATCATTCATAGTTCATAGAATTTACAGTGCAGAAGGAGGCCATTCGGCCCATCGAGTTTGCACTGGCCTTTGGACAGAGCACCCTACTTAAGCCCACGCCTGCACCCTATCCCCGTAACCCAGTAACCCCACCTAACCTTTTTGGACACGAAGGGGCAATTTAGCACGGCCAATCCACCCAACCTGCACATCTTTTGGACTGTGGGAGGAAACCGGAGCACCCGGAGGAAACCCACGCAGACACGGGGAGAACGTGCAGACTCCGCACAGACAGTGACCCAAGCCGGGAATTGAACCCGGGACCCGGGAGCTGTGAGGCAGCAGTGCTAACCACTGTGCCGCCGTGCCACCAGAGCATTTTCAAACGTTAGGACTTGGCAACGTGACGCACACAAGCGAGCAGCACGCCGAGTTCCTGATCTCAGCTGCCTTTCTCTCAAGACCGTTGCAGAGGCTCCGCCCCTGCGGACGCAGACCGAACATTGTCACGTTGTCAGACGTTCTCCCATCATGTGTCTTGAGAAGTTGGGCTTGGAAAGGTTCTGGTGGAGGCATGGAGCCCAGTAGGGAATATTAGAGGCCCCAAATTCCCCCAAAGGACATTTACAAAGATTTCATTTTGAAATCAGCACCAGACTCCAGGTTGATGCCACTTCCAGTTGAATAGTCTGTCCTCATTCACTGTCAAGACACGCCGATAAAATTTGGTCACATGAGCAAATTATCAGCATTGTCACTTCTCAATCACGAGGATCCCAACACAGGGCGCGAGCACTAAAATCAAGGCTGGCACTCTGGTATAGTCCTGAGGGAGTGCGGATGTTCAAGCTGCTGCCTTTTGAATGAGACATGTTACTGAGGCCTCATCTGCCCTCTGACAGACATGAAGGATCCTGTGCCAGTATTGTGAAGAAGCGCAGGCGGGATTCGCCCCGGTGTCCTCAGCCAATATTTATTCCTCAAGCAACAGCACCAAGCAACAGCTTATCTGGTCACTAGCTGTTCCTGGGAGCTTGCTGTGCACAAATTGGCTTTGGCGTTTCCTCCATTCAATACTTCAAAAAGTACTTTACATTAGCTGTAAAGTGTTTAGGGGGATCCTAAGGTGCTACATGAATGCAATTCATTTTCCCTTCTCAGGAAACAATGATAATGTAATTAAATGATTAGTAATAATAAAGACAGAAAATATAGATATGAATACAAAATGCCAATATGGGTGGCACAGTAGCACAGTGGTTAGCACTGTTGCTTCACAGTGCCAGGGTCCCAGGTTCGATTCCCGGCTTGGGTCACTGTCTGTGTGGAGTCTGCACATTCTCCCCGTGTCGGCGTGGGTTTCCTCCGGGTGCTCCGGTTTACTTCCACAAGTCCCCGAAAGACGTGCTGTTAGGTGAATTGGCCATTCTGAATTCTCCCTCTGTGTACCCAAACAGGCGCCGGAGTGTGGCGACTAGGGGCTTTTCACAGTAACTTCATTGCAGCGTTAATGTAAGCCCTACTTGTGACTCGAGTAAAGATTATTATGATCAGATGCATGGTGATGTAGTTAGTATGTGGGAGCTATAGTCACAGAATGGACAAAGCACATAAATAATTAATGTTTCTGAAAAGAGTTTGTTATGAATATATTTATTAGACAAGTGGAAAGTGGATGCTTGTTGAACTGATGGATGGGAATAAGTGGGACATATTTATATATCTGAGTTCGACTGGACCAATAGGGAGACTGCAGAACAAAATAGCATATATATTGGAAATCTGAAATGAAGACAGTGTTAACTGGTCAGTGAGTAGCTGAGTAGAGATGGTGGGTCACTGGGATTGATCTCTCTCTTGCATTGACTGGCAACGTCACCTCATCGCGGGACACTGTGGGTTTAATTTCCAACCACAGTTTCCCCACCCGTGCTCTCCACGAGCGTCTGACTGGAGAATCAGCTCTCGTGTCACAGAATGAACCCTTCCTCAGACAAGAACACCTGGGATGGTGTGCATTGTACAAGTGTCGTACCCTCAATAACGACACGAGAGTGTAGAATGGTAAATGAAGGCTTTAATAAGCAGAGAACTAGTCAGTGACCGAGACGTGTGCTTACTGAGTGCCACTTACAGGGCGTCACCTTATATACGGCTCCCTGGTGGGCGGAGCCGGAGGCGGAGTCCCCCAGGGTTCCAAGCCCGGTCTTAAAGGGGCATCACCTACATGGTGTCAAGGGTACAGTAACCATTCATCACAACAGGAGTGGGTGCCACCAAGCCATTGCTGCCAATGCTGTGAGCTGTGGGAAATGTTCCTTGTTACTCACAATGTCCGCCGACAAATATAATCCCCTCAGGTGCTGAATTGTCATCATTGTGAGCACCAAGTTTGTTCAAGCTGTTTGAGACGGTGCCATTGTTTACTTGTCTTAGATTACTGGCCTCGTCAGCTATCATATCAGTATCAATGCATACTGCAACATGTACGGTAAATTGCTGTTAGGAACAGCTAACAGGGCTGAAGTATGTTTTATACATTTATCCTCCTGTAGGTTTTGGCTTTATATAAAATAGAGGCTCAGGCTGCCATCTTAACACTGTAGTCCTGCTGCTCAGGACTGTAACAGCCTCCCCGAACAGGCGCCGGAATGTGGCGACTAGGGGCTTTTCACAGTAACTTCATTTGAAGCCTACTTGTGAGAATAAGCGATTTTCATTTTCATTTTTTTCAAGATGGGGAGACAAAACAGGGAACTATAAGGCAGTAAGCTTGACATCAGTCGGGAAAATGCTAGAATCTATTATGAAGTATGTGATAACAAGGCTCCTGGAAGTATAGGGAGATAAATATATTCTGAATGTCACAGTTCTAAAGAGTGTGCAGGGGTAGAGAGTCAGTGAGCATCGATTTTGAAGATGGGGGACACAGTAAGAGAGCAGTTAGCAGAGCATATGGTATCAGTTATATCAAACCTTTATGAAGCATTGTTTAGGCTACAACTAAAATAAAAGCAAAATACTATGGATGCTGGAATACTGAAATAAAAACAGAGAATGCTGGAAAAACTCAGCAGATCTGGCATAGGAACTTAGGAATTAGGTGCAGAGGTCGATAATTCAGCCTTCGACCTTGCTCCACCATTCAATCAGATCATGGCCGATCTCTTCCTGGTCACAAATCCACCTCCCATATCCCTTTTTATATCAGAAATAAATCTATATCCTTCTTGAAACCATCGAATGATTCAGCCTGCACCGCAATATCATGGAATCATATCAGCCCTTGGAAGGAGCATCCTACTTAATCCCACACCTCCACCCTATCCCCCTAACCCAGTGACCCCACCTAACCTTTTTGGACACTAAAGAAAATTTATCATGACCAATCCACCTAACCTGCACGTCTTTGGACTGTGGGAGGAAACCGGAGCACCCGGAGGAAACCCACGCGCACACGGGGAGGACGTGCAGACTCCGCACAGACAGTGACCCAAGCCGGGAATCGAACCTGGGACCCTGGAGCTGTGAAGCAACAGTGCTAACCATGGTGCTACCGTGCCGCCTTACTATGGGGCAGTGAGTTCCACAAATTCACCACCCTCTGCGAGAATTACTTCCTCCTCAACTCAGTTTTAAATCTACCACCTTTCAATCTATATCCGTGACTTCTCGGTCACGGAAATGCCAAAGCCCAAAGCTTTGACAAGCGGTCATCTAGACTTTCATAGATTTCATAGAAATTACAGTGCAGAAGGAGGCCATTCAGCCCATCAAGTCTGCACCATAGAAATTACAGTGCAGAAGGAGGCCATTCAGCCCATCAAGTCTGCACCGGCTCTTGGAAAGAGCACTCTACCCAACCCCACACCTCCACCCTTTCTCCATAATCCAGTAACCCCACCCAACACTAAGGGCAATTTTGGACACTATGGGCAATTTAACATGACCAATCCACCTAACCTGCACATCTTTGCACTGTGGGAGGAAACCGGAGCACCCGGAGGAAACCCACGCACACACAGGGAGGACGTGCAGACTCCGCACAGACAGTGACCCAAGCCGGAATCAAACCTGGGACCCTGGAGCTGTGAAGCAATTGGAGCGTTACCAAGTCGCAGAAGGATATATTAGGTCAGATGACTAAAGTCTTGATCAAAGAGATGTAAAGAGCGTCTTAAAGCAGGAAGCAGAGTTGGAGAGGTGTAGGGAGGGAAGTCCAGAGCTCGGGTCTAGGTAACTGAAGGCAGGACTACCAATAGTCGAGTGATTAAAATTGGGGATGTACAAGGATGAGATCTCTGAGTGTTGTGGGGTTGGAGGAGATTACAGAAATGTAGGGAGAGGTGAGGGCATGGAGAGATTCAAAAACAAGATTTGAAAATCAAGTAATTGCTTCACCAGGGGCCAATGGAGGTCAGTGACTTGGTTTGAGTTAGGAGGCCAGGCAGCAGCGCATTGACTGACCTCAAGTTGCAAGGTAGAATGTGGGAGACCAGCTAGGGGCGCATTGGAGAAGTCAAATGCCGAGAGAACGACTTGTGGGTGGGTGTTTCAGCAGGAGGAGAGCTGAAGCAGGTGTGGGGACAAGGGACACAACTAGACCGTGCCAGTGATGATGCCAATGCGTGATTGAAAGCCCACCTCAGGGGCACATTGACACCAAGGTTGTGAACAGGCTGGTTTCACCTCTGGCTGTTGCCGGGGAGACGGATGGAGCCGGTAGCTAGGGAATGGGGTCGGAACGGGGATTGAAAACAAAAGTCTTCCCAACTTTTATTTGGAAGAAATTTCTGCTCATTTAACGCTGCATGTTGGATAAGCAGACTGATATTTAACTACAGTGGAGAGGGTGGCGAGGCAGGGCAGGATGGGCATCAGTGTACATGTGAAAACTGACACTGCAGCAAGTAGGTGAGAAATAGGAAGGAGCCAAGGGAGGGTGAGGTGGGAGAGATTACCTTGGTTACCGTCAGAGAGCAGGTCATGATTGGACGAATTGAAACATGGGATAGAATGTTCCAAATAAATGTGCCAATCCCGGTGTGAAAACTGGTGGGATTCCCGCCTGCCCCAGTGGCAAGATACGGACTGCAATCTTTGGAGAAAAAAATATTTTATCCACGTGGAAAACGCCTGAGGAGCGAAGTGCCTGATTCGCTCTCCCTCGAGGTCACCTGAGCACGTTAATCATGGGCCGCTGCGTTTAAAGGGCGCCGCAACACTTATTCCCATTCATTCCCGGAGGATGGCAGCCAGGAAGCCAGCTCCTCGATTCATGGGCGGGGCCCTCACCCTCACGCCAGAAGCCTTTGAGGAGGGACGAGCAATAATGTACCTTCGGGCATGCACTCTATCAATATAACGGATCCCGTTTGGGAGGCAGTCGGCGCCTCCTTCAGAGAATGGGGGAGGGGAGGGGGGTGCAGAGCTGCTAGAAGATGAATGACCGACTCCATTCTGCCTGAGCCAGTACTCCCCGTCTCTTCTCTGCACTCCACCTTGCCATCACCCCTCGGAATGTAACGTTGATCCCACATAGAACATAGAAAAATACAGCACAGAACAGGCCCTTCGGCCCACGATGTTGTGCCGAACCTTTGTGCTAGATTAATCAAAGATTATCATAGAATTTACAGTGCAGACGGAGGCCATTCGGCCCATCGAGTCTGCACCAGCTCTTGGAAAGAGCACCCTACCCAAGGTCAACACTCCACCCTATCCTCATAACCCAGTAACCCCACCCAACACTAAGGGCAATTCTGGACACTAAGGGCAATTTACCATGGCCAATCCACCTAACCTGCACATCTTTGGACTGTGGGAAGAAACCGGAGCACCCGGAAGAAACCCACGCACACACGGGGAGGATGTGCAGACTCCGCACAGACAGTGGCCCAAGCCGGAATCGAACCTGGGACCCGGGAGCTGTGAAGCAATTGTGCTATCCACAATGCTGCCATGCTGCCCTTAAGAACAAATTAATCTACACTATATCATTCGACCGTAATCCATGTACCTATCCAATAGCTGCTTGGAGGTCCCTAATGTTTCCGACTCAACTACTTCCACAGTCAGTGGATTCCATGTCCCCACTACTCTCTGGGTAAAGAACCTACCTCTGACATCCCCCCTATATCTTCCACCATTCACCTTAGATTTATGTCCCCTTGTAATGGTTTGTTCCACCCGGGGAAAAAGTCTCTGACTGTCTACTCTATCTATTCCCCTGATCATCTTATAAACCTCTATCAAGTCGCCCCTCATCCTTCTCCGTTCTAATGAGAAAAGGACTAGCACACTCAACCTTTCCTCGTAAAACCTACTCTCCATTCCAGGCAACATCCTGGTAAATCTCCTTTGCACCTTTTCCAAAGCTTCCACATCCTTCCTAAAATGAGGCGACCAGAACTGTACACAGTACTCCAAATGTGGCCTTACCAAGGTTTTGTACAGCTGCATCATCACCTCACGGCTCTTAAATTCAATCCCTCTGTTAATGAACACTATCACCCCATAGGCCTTCTTCACAGCTCTATCCACTTGAGTGGTAACTTTCAAAGATGTATGAACATAGACCCCAAGATCAATCTGCTCCTCCACATTGCCAAGAACCCTACCGTTAACCCTGTATTCCGCATTCATATTTGTCCTTCCAGAATGGACAACATCACACTTTTCAGGGTTAAACTCCATCTGCCACTTCTCAGACTAGCTCAGCATCCTATCTATGTCTCTTTGCAGCCGACAACAGCCCTCCTCTCTATCCACAACTCCACCAATCTTCGTATCATCTGCAAATTTACTGACCCACCCTTCAACTCCCTCATCCAAGTCATTAATGAAAATCACAAACAGCAGAGGACCCAGAACTGATCCCTGCGGTACGCCACTGGTAACGGATCCAGGCTGAATATTTGCCATCCACCACCACTCTCTGACTTCTATCGGTTAGCCAGTTCGTTATCCAACTGGCCAAATTTCCCACTATCCCATGCCTCCTTACTTTCTGCATAAACTTACCAAGGTGTGTACCGGCAGGCAGGAAGGTGGTTTAAAGTGTGTCTTCTTCAATGCCAGGAGCATCCGGAATAAGGTGGGTGAACTTGCGGCATGGATTGGTACCTGGGACTTCGATGTTGTGGCCATTTCGGAGACATGGATAGAGCAGGGACAGGAATGGTTGTTGCAGGTGCCGGGGTTTAGATATTTCAGTAAGCTCAGGGAAGGTGGTAAAAGAGGGGGAGGGGTGGCATTGTTAGTCAAGGACAGTATTACAGTGGCAGAAAGGACGTTTGATGAGGACTCGTCGATTGAGGTAGTATGGGCTGAGGATAGAAACAGGAAAGGAGAGGTCACCCTGTTTGGGGTTTTCTATAGGCCTCCAAAAAGTTCCAGAGATGTAGAGGAAAGGATTGCAAAGATGATTCTGGATAGGAGCAAAGGAACAGGGTAGTTGTTAAGGGGGACTTTAACTTTCCAAATATTGACTGGAAACGCGATAGATCGAATACTTTGGATGGGTCCGTTTTTGTCCAATGTGTGCAGGAGGGTTTCCTGACACAGTATGTAGATAGGCCAACGAGAGGCGAGGCTGTATTGGATTTGGTACTGGGTAATGAACCAGGACAGGTGTTCGATTTGGAGGTAGGTGAGCACTTTGGTGATAGTGACCACAATTCGATTACGTTTACTTTAGTGATGGAAAGGGATAGGTGTATTCCGCAGGGCAAGAGTTATATCTGTGGGAAAGGCAATTATGATGCGATGAGGCAAGACTTAGGATGCATCAGATGGAGAGGAAAACTGCAGGGGATGGGCACAATGGAAATGTGGAGCTTGTTCAAGGAACAGCTACTGCGTGTCCTTGATAAGTATGTACCTGTCAGGCAGGGAGGAAGTGGTCGAGCAAGGGAACCGTGGTTTACTAAGGCAGTCGAAACACTTGTCAAGAGGAAGAAGGAGGCTTATGTAAAGATGAAACATGAAGGTTCAGTAAGGGCGCTGGAGAGTTACAAGTTAGCTAGGAAGGACCTAAAGAGAGAGCTAAGAAGAGCCAGGAGGGGACATGAGAAGTCTTTGGCAGGTAGGATCAAGGATAACCCTAAAGCTTTCTACAGATATGTCAGGAATAAAAGAATGACTAGGGTAAGAGTAGGGCCAGTCAAGGACAGTTGTGCTTGGAGTCCGAGGAGATAGGAGAGGTGCTAAATGAATATTTTTCATCAGTATTCACACAGGAAAAAGACAATGTTGTCGAGGAGAATACTGAGATTCAGGCTACTAGACTGGAAGGGCTTGAGGTTCATAAGGAGGAGGTGTTAACAATTCTGGAAAGTGGGAAAATAGATAAGTCCCCTGGGCCGGATGGGATTTATCCTAGGATTCTCTGGGAAGCTAGGGAGGAGATTGCTGAGCCTTTGGCTTTGATCTTACAGTCATCTTTGTCAACAGGAATAGTGCCAGAAGACTGGAGGATAGCAAATGTTGTCCCCTTGTTCAAGAAGGGGAGTAGAGACAACCCCGGTAACTATAGACCAGTGAGCCTTACTTCTGTTGTGGGCAAAATCTTGGAAAGGTTTATAAGAGATAGGGTGTATAATAATCTGGAAAGGAATAATTTGATTAGACATAGTCAACACGGTTTCGTGAAGGGTAGGTCGTGCCTCACAAACCTTATTGAGTTCTTTGAGAAGGTGACCAAACAGGTGGATGAGGGTAAAGCAGTTGATGTGGTGTATATGGATTTCAGTAAAGCGTTTGATAAGGTTCCCCACGGTAGGCTACTGCAGAAAATACGGAAGCATGGGATTCAGGGAGATTTAGCAGTTTGGATCAGAAATTGGCTAGCTGGAAGAAGACAAAGGGTGGTGGCTGATGGGAAATGTTCAGACTGGAGTCCAGTTACTAGTGGTGTACCACAAGGATCTGTTTTGGGGCCACTGCTGTTTGTCATTTTTATAAATGACCTGGAGGAGGGCGTAGAAGGATGGGTGAGTAAATTTGCAGATGACACTAAAGTCAGTGGAGTTGTGGACAGTGCGGAAGGATGTTACAAGTTACAGAGGGACATAGATAAGCTGCAGCGCTGAGCTGAGAGGTGGCAAATGGAGTTTAGTGCAGAAAAGTGTGAGGTGATTCATTTTGGAAGGAATAACAGGATGACAGAGTACTGGGCTAATGGTAAGATTCTTGGCAGTGTGGATGAGCAGAGAGGTCTCGGTGTCCATGTACATAGATCCCTGAAAGTTGCCACTCAGGCTGAGAGGGTTGTTAAGAAGGCGTACGGTGTGTTAGCTTTTATTGGTAGAGGGATTGAGTTTCGGAGCCATGAGGTCATGTTGCAGCTGTACAAAACTCTGGTGCGGCCGCATTTGGTGTATTGCGTGCAATTCTGGTCGCCGCATTATAGGAAGGATGTGGAAGCATTGGAAAGGGTGCAGAGGAGACTTACCAGAATGTTGCCTGGTATGGAGGGAAGATCTTATGAGGAAAGGCTGAGGGACTTGAGGCTGTTTTCGTTAGAGAGAAGAAGGTTAAGAGGTGACTTAATTGAGGCACACAAGATGATCAGAGGATTGGATAGGGTGGACAGTGAGAGCCTTTTTCCTCGGATGGTGATGTCTAGCATGAGGGGACATAGCTTTAAATTGTGCGGAGATAGATATAGGACAGATGTCAGAGATAGGTTCTTTACTCAGAGAGTAGTAAGGGTGTGGAATGCCCTGCCTGCAACAATAGTGGACTCGCCAACACTAAAGGTATTCAAATGGTCATTGGATAGACATATGGACGATACGGGAATAGTGTAGATGGGCTTTAGAATGGTTTCACAGGTCGGCGCAACATCGAGGCCCGAAGGGCCTATACTGCGCTGTAATGTTCTATGTTCTATGGGGAACCTGATCAAATGCCTTACTAAAATCCATGTACACTACATCCACTGCTTTACCTTCATCCACATGTTTGGTCACCTCCTCAAAGAATTCAATAAGACTTGTAAGGCAAGACCTACCCTACCACCGAAGTAGGACTAACTGGCCTGTAGCTCTCCAATCCCCTGGTACCACCCCTGTTGACAGTGAGGACGAAAAGATCATTGCCAACGGCTCTGCAATTTTATCTCTCGCTTCCCATAGAGTCCTTGGATATATCCCGTCAGGCCCGGGGGACTTGTCTATCCTCAAGTTTTTCAAAATGCCCAACACATCTTCCTTCCTAACAAGTATTTCCTCGAGCTTACCAGTCTGTTTCACACTGTCCCCTCCAACAATATGGCCCCTCTCATTTGTAAATACTGAAGAAAAGTACTCATTCAAGACCTCTCAAAGAACAAAGAACAAAGAAATGTACAGCACAGGAACAGGCCCTTCGGCCCTCCAAGCCCGTGCCGACCATACTGCCCGACTAAACTACAATCTTCTACACTTCCTGGGTCCGTATCCTTCTATTCCCATCCTATTCATATATTTGTCAAGATGCCCCTTAAATGTCCCTATCGTCCCTGCCTCCACTACCTCCTCCGGTAGTGAGTTCCAGGCACCCACTACCCTCTGCGTAAAAAACTTGCCTCGTACATCTACTCTAAACTTTGCCCCTCTCACCTTAAACCTATGCCCCCTAGTAATTGACCCCTCTACCCTGGGGAAAAGCCTCTGACTATCCACTCTGTCTATGCCCCTCATAATTTTGTATACCTCTATCAGGTCGCCCCTCAACCTCCTTCGTTCCAGTGAGAACAAACCGAGTTTATTCAATCGCTCCTCATAGCTTATGCCCTCCATACCAGGCAACATTCTGGTAAATCTCTTCTGCACCCTCTCTAAAGCCTCCACATCCTTCTGGTAGTGTGGCGACCAGAATTGAACACTATACTCCAAGTGTGGCCTAACTAAGGTTCTATACAGCTGCAACATGACTTGCCAATTCTTATACTCAATGCCCCGGCCAATGAAGGCAAGCATGCCGTATGCCTTCTTGACTACCTTCTCCACCTGTGTAGCCCCTTTCAGTGATCTGTGGACCTGTACTCCTAGCTCTTCAGACTCAATACACAATCTCCTGCTACTGTCCTTCTTGATCGGACCTACCCTCGCTCTAGTCATTCTCATATTTCTCACATATGTGTAAAAGGCCTTGGGGTTTTCCTTGATCCTACCCGCCAAAGATTTTTCATGCCCTCTCTTAGCTCTCCTAATCCCTTTCTTCAGTTCCCTCCCGACTATTTTGTATCCCTCCAGCGCCCTGTCTGAACCTTGTTTCCTCAGCCTTACATATGTCTCCTTCTTCCTCTTAACAAGACATTCAACCTCTCTTGTCAACCATGGTTCCCTCACTCGACCATCTCTTCCCTGCCTGACACGGCCATACATATCAAGGACACGTAGTACCTGTTCCTTGAACAAGTTCTACATTTCACTTGTGTCCTTCCCTGACAGCCTATGTTCCCAACTTATGCACTTCAATTCTTGTCTGACAACATCGTATTTACCCTTCCCCCAATTGTAAACCTTGCCCTGTTGCACGTACCTATCCCTCTCCATTACTAAAGTGAAAGTCACAGAACTGTGGTCACTATCTCCAAAATGCTCCCCCCTAACAAATCTATCACTTGCCCTGGTTCATTACCAAGTACCAAATCCAATATGGCCTCCCCTCTGGTCGGACAATCTACATACTGTGTTAGAAAAGCTTCCTGGACACACTGCACCGACACCACCCCAACCAAACTATTTGATCTAAAGAATTTCCACTCAATGTTTGGGAAGTTGAAGTCACCCATGACTACTATCCTGTGACTTCTGCACCTTTCCAAAATCTGTTTCCCAATCTGTTCCTCCACATCTCTGCTACTATTGGGGGGCCTATAGAAAACTCCCAACAAGGTGACTGCTCCTTTCCTATTTCTGACTTCAATCCATACTACCTCAGTAGGCAGATACTCCTCAAACTGCCTTTCTGCAGCTGTTATACTATCTCTAATTAACAATGCCACCACCCCCCCCCCCCCCACGTCTTTTACCACCCTCACTAACCTTATTGAAACATCTCTCACCAGGGACCTCCAACAACCATTTCTGCCCCTCTACTATCCAAGTTTCCGTGATGGCCACCACATCGTAGTCCCAAGTACCGATCCATGCCTTAAGTTCACCCACCTTATTCCTGATGCTTCTTGCGTTGAAGTATACACACTTCAACCCATCTCCGTGCCTGCAAGTACTCTCCTTTGTCAGTGTTCCCTTCCCCACTGCCTCACTACACACTTTGGCGTCATGGATATCGGCTACCTTAGTTGCTGGACTACAAATCCAGTTCCCATTCCCCTGCCAAATTAGTTTAAACCCTCCCGAAGAGTACTGGAAAACCTCCCTCCCAGGATATTGGTGCCCCTCTGGTTCAGATGCAACCCGTCCTGCTTGTACAGGTCCCACCTTCCCCAGAATACGCTCCAATTATCCAAATACCTGAAGCCCTCCCTCCTACACCATTCCTGCAGCCACGTGTTCAGCTGCACTCTCTCCCTATTCCTAGCCTCGCTATCACGTGGCACCGGCAACAAACCAGAGATGACAACTCTGTCTGTCCTGGCTTTTAACTTCCAGCCTAACTCCCTAAACCTGTTTATTACCTCCACACCCCTTTTCCTACCTACGTCGTTGGTACCAATGTGCACCACGACTTCTGACTGCTCCCCCTCCCCCATAAGAATCCTGAAGACACGATCCGAGACATCCCTGTCCCTGGCACCCGGGAGGCAACATACCTTCCGGGAGTCTCGCTTGCGACCACAGAATCTCCTATGTATTCCCCTAACCATTGAATCTCCTATTACTATTGCTTTTCTATTCTCCCCCCTTCCCTTCTGAGCCCCAGTGCCAGAGACCTGGCCGCTAGGGCCTTCCTCCGGTAGGCCATCCCCCCCAACAGCATCCAAAACGGTATACTTGTTTTGAAGGGGAACGGCCACGAGGGATCCCTGCACTGTCTGCCTGTTTGTTTTCTTTCCCCTGACTGTAACCCATCTACTCTTGTCCTGTACCTTGGGTGTGGTTACCTCCCTGTAACTCTTCTCAATAATCCCCTCTGCCTCCCGGATGATCCGAAATTCATCCAGCTCCAGCTCCAGTTCCCTAACACGGTCACTGAGGAGCTGGAGCTGGACTTCCCGCAGGTATAGTCAGCGGGGATACCGGTGGTATCCCTCACCACACACATCCTACAGGAGGAGCATGCAACTGGCCTAGCCTCCATCCCCTCTTACCTGACAGAATATAGCTGCCCTGTGGACCAACTGGACCTCCGCCCTCCGACTCTGCTCCCAGTCAGCTGCACTCTCTGTAAACTCCTGGCTCCCTTCTCGCTCTTTGCGGAAATGAAATGAAAGGAGCACCTTACTCCCTCCTCACCAAACTCCCTCAGTCACCAAACTCTCACTATAGCACTCAAATGCACCCAAATTCAGCACTCCCTCAGTCACCAAACTCTCACTATCGCACTCAAAAAGCACCAAATTCAGCACTCCCTCAAGTCACCAAACTCTCACTATAGCACCCAAATGCACCAAATTCAGCACTCCCTCGGTCACCAAACTCTCACTATAGCACTCAAATGCACCAAATTCAGCACTTAGTGTTGACATGTTGCCATCTCGAAGGACCCCAGCACCCAACTTCCCATAAGCTTCCTACACCCCCCCGGCATTGCTCTTCAGAACCCCTTCAGCTTAAGTGCAGTGCCCACCTATGCCAGCCATCACCAATATCTGAGCCACCAGACAGCCAGGTCACATCTTCCCATTTGCGTTCCAGCAGGATACGTTTGCCGAAACCTCTGCGAGCGGGAGGAGATGGATGGTGGGATGCCCGGGATTAAGATCCTGACTCGTTTTGAGGATAGGGCCCTGGAGTTCGCCGGGGAGTACCAGGATCGGGCCTGTGCTGAGGGCGAGGTGGACCTGTGTGAGAAAAGTCAGGAGCCACTCGTCGTTCATCCGGCTGACCAGTCTCAAGTGAGTTCTGTGCATCCCAAACCTTTGACCAGGACATGTACGAATACCAGGTCCCCTTGCCTTGCAGAAATATCGCCCAATCAGCCTGGTCCGTTCACCAACAGTGCCCCACCGCCCACGCTCAACACGACCTCCGAGGTGATCTGGGAGAAGGACACCCGCACCATCCACCATCACAGACACTCGCACACTGACACAAAGGTGGGCGACCTCTGCAGGCAGACTTCAGCGTCACTATCTGGTGGGGACCACACAGCTTCTGATGCACATCAGGTGGAGGCAGGAACACCCCAGGGATTGGACAGTCAGAGGTTTGCTGGATCTCGGGAAGCAGCTGTGCCCCAGCCAGGTGCTGTGCCTCTGGACATGTTCGGTCCTCGGTTGCTTGAGATGCAAAGGCGGAGCCGGGAATACCAGGAGGGGGTGTCAGCGATGCTCGTGTGGCTGCAAGCCGAATGGAGGAGTCCCAAAGTCTTCTGTTGCAGGAGATGTTGCCGGTGATGCGTAGCAGCCGGGCCAACACTGCGAGGGTGACGCTCTCAATGGAAAATCTGAGACACAAGATCAGATCCATGACGGAAGAAGTCTGGAGCATGGCACAGTCCCTGAGGACCATGGCCGAAAACTTCAACTGTATGGTTCAGACAATGGTGCACCTACACAACTTGCAGCACACTGGAGCTCGCTCTAGCAGCCTCTCTACCCCATGGAGTGACCCAGGGGCCCACGAGCAGCCAGAGGGACCAGGATCCAATGGAGCATAGCGAGGGGCCTTCCGCCCAGGGGACCCCGGGAGTGCCCAGCCCATCTGAATCCCATTTCCTGAGACCGCTGCATCTCAGGCAACAGCCGGCCGAACAGGGTGGAGTGGCGACGCCGGTGCCATCTGAATATAGGCCTGCACCCACTAGGACTCGGCTCTCCAGATGCTAAGGGCAGCTCAGGTAACCGGGCCAGGCAGTCTCCACCTCTGATGTGCATCCTGGGAACACACCAATGCATGATGGGGAGGGTATGGAGGTCTAAGGAATTGTAGGGGCAGCGCGTGGGCACGGGAGAAGTTAGGCACTATTGTTTGGGGAACATTGTGACTTGTAACACGTGGAAATGTCGCTGAATTAAATATTATTGTTGCCTCTTTAGCCCACCTCCCAGTGGCTTGAGGCGTCTCCCCATCTGGACGCAGTTTAACACGGGCCCTCCATGCCCGCCAGACGGCTAGGCCCTCTCAGAGTGAATGTTTCATCCGCAGTGATGACTCAATGAGCCCGAGACCCTCGTCGCTAATCCCCCTCCAGAGCAAAGGGACATAGGGCAGTACCTCGCTCAGACGCGGAGTCTGCGTGCCGGCAGCAGACAGACAGGAGTCAGACAGAAGCATTATCTCTGCGGGATCGTCATCACCCCCCTGCATTGACTAAGTAGCCGTCTGCGATTCATGTGTGACGACACCCAGATCTCGGAGAGCTGAAATCTCTCACCATTTAGAAAATATGTTTTTTTTATTTTTCCTGTCAAAATGTTCGATTTTACATTTGCTCCATTTGCCAGATGTTTTTGCCGCTGAGCTAATCTATCTCGATTCCTTTAGTTTTTTTAAAACAATTTTTATTAAGGTTTTCATAAAATATCAATAACAAAATGAATAAAAAGGAACCCAACAGGGTTAAGTACAAAACATAGTCCAAAAAAGCAACCCTCCATCCCCCCCTCCCCCCTGTACATGAATAATAAATTAACATTAACACCCCGACTTAGCACAATATATACACCCCCTCAGACCCTCCAGTGTAATCATAGAATTTACAGAGCAGAAGGAGGCCATTCAGCCCATCGAGTCTGCACCGGCTCTTGGAAAGAGCACCCTACCCAAGGTCAACACCGCCACCCTATCCCCACAACCCAGTAACCCCACCCAACACTAAGGGAAATTTTGGACACTAAGGGCAATTTATCATGGCCAATCCACCTAACCCGCACATCTTTGGACTGTGGGAGGAAACCGGAGCACCCGGAGGAAACCCACGCAGACACAGGGAGGATGTGCAGACTCCGCCCAGACAGTGACCCAAGCCAGAATCGAACCTGGGACCTGTAGAGCAGGTTTAAATGCTCTACAGAAACAGGTATTACTTTGAAATCATCAATGATCTGGAGACATTCCTTAGCTCGTTGAGAGAGAGATCATTATACAGCTGCTTGCTTTGTATGCAGCTATCTACCTCTGAAAACGAAACCAAAAACATACTCTGCATCTGCCAGTTCAAAAACGAAAACGAAAGACAGACAGCCCAACTCCACCCACACCCTGACATCACTGCAGCTATTTGATAAAGGCCCATTTCTTAAAGGTACATTCACCTGATACACTGCTGCCTCCTGGCACCGAGGACCTGGGTTCGATCTTGGCCCCAGGTTACTGTCCGTGTGGAGTTTGCACATTCTCCCCGTGTCTGTGTGGGTCTCACCCCCACAACCCAAAAGATGTGCAGGGTAGGTGGATTGGCCATGCTAAGTTGCCCTTTAATTGGAAAAAAATAAATTGTGTAATCTGAATTTTAAAAAAATATATGGGGCGAGATTCTCCAACCCCCCGCCGGGTCGGAGAATTGCCGGGGGCTGGCGTGAATCCCGCCGGTTGCCGAATTCTCCGGCACCGGAGATTTGGCGAGGACGGGAATCGCGCCGCGCCGGTTGGCGGGCCCCCCCCCCCGCCATTCTCCGGCCCAGATGAGCCGAAGTCCTGCTGCTAGAATGCCTGTCCCGCCGGCGTGGATTAAACCACCTACCTTACCGGCGGGACAAGGCGGCGCGGGCGGTCTCCGGGGTACTGGGGGTGGCGCGTGGCGATCTGGCCCCGGGGGGGTGCCCCCACGGTGGTCTGGCCCGCGATCGGGGCCCACCGATCCGCGGGCGGGCCTGTGCCGTGGGGGCACTCTTTTCCTTCCGCCTTCGCCACGGTCTCCACCATGGTGGAGGCGGAAGAGACTCCCTCCACAGCGCATGCGCGCGGATGCCGTGAGCGGCCGCTAACGCTCCCGCGCATGAGCCGCCCGGCGATGTCATTTCCGCGCCAGCTGGCGGGGCACCAAAGGCCTTTTCCGCCAGCTGGCGGGGCGGAAATCAGTCCAGCGTGGGCCTAGCCCCTCAAGGTTAGGGCTGGGCCCCCCAAGATGCGGAGGATTCCGCACCTTTGGGGCGGCGCGATGCCGGACTGATTTGCACCATTTTTGGCGCCGGCCGGCGGACATCGCGCCGATTGCGGAGAATTTTGCCCCTGGTCTTTCATATAAATTGTAAAATGTTGAGGTCCCAGCACTGATCCTTGAGGCACATCACTCGTCACAGCCTGCCAATCAGGAAAAGACCCATTTGTGCCAACTCTTTGTTTCCTGTCAGCTGGCCAACCTTCTATCCATGTCAATATCTGATCTCCCTGTACAGTGAGATTTTATATTCCACAATTATAAAATATTGTGGGTTCTGCTTTTAGTTCACAAGAACAGATCTCACTGAAAAATACTACACCTCGAAGTATTTGTTTAGTTGGCAGAGTTTTCCACCTGCCGACTCTTTGGGCGGTTTTGAGAAATACTTCATTCTGAAACATATCGCCCTGCAGAAAAACTGCCTTGATGTCGATTGATCTAAACCCCATGAGCCAAAAGGATATTCAAGATTACATTTCCAGCTGTGGGAGAAAACAGTTTAACATCTGGAACCCCCAGTCCCTCTTCAAAACCTTTCGCTGCATTTTAATCTGAAGTCCCATCTGCAAGTGCATTTTCAGTATAAATCCGCCTGTGTGACAAAACTGGGGCGGGATTCTCCGATCCTGGGGCTAAGTGTTGACGCCGTCGTAAACGCCGGAGCGTTTTGCAACCACGTCATCTGGCCGCTTCACATATCTCTTCACTTCCGAAGGCACCAAAAATCTGTCTATCCCAAACTTAAATATATTCCACAATGGAGCACCTACAACTCTCGGGGGGAGAATTCCTGAGATTCACACCCCTGACAGTGAAGAAATTCCTCCTCATCTCAATCCTAAATGATTGGCTCCTTATCCTGAATCTCCGCCCCAGTGTTTTCGATTCCCCGTCCAGTGGAATCTCTGCGTCCACCCTATCAAACCCCTTGCCAATTTTCTATGTTTCAATGTGGTCATTGAAACTCCAGAGAATATAAACCCAATTAACTTAGCCTCTCATGATAGGACAATCCCCTTATCCCAGGGACTAATGTCGTGAATCTTTGGTCTACTGCCTCTAATGCAAGTCTATCCTTTCTTTTTTTTAAAATAAATTTAGAGTACCCAATTATTTTTTCCAATTGAGGGGCAATTTAGCGCGGCCAATCCACCTACTTTACACATCTTTGGGTTGTGGGGGTGAAACCCACGCAGACTCGGGGAGAATGTGCAAACTCCACACGGACAGTGACCCAGGGCCTTGATCGAACCCGGGTCCTCAGTGCTGTGAGGCAGCAGTGCTAATTAGGGTGCCACCGTGCCACCCACCAAGTCTATCCTTTCTTAAGCTGGGTTTAGCTCAGTTGGTTGGACAGCGTGGGTTCAATGCCCATTTTTAAATCTCGCCCAATCTTTCGACCTCCCGCAACCACTCTACTGCGACCTCTGGATCCCCCACTGCACCCAACCTACCTCTGACGGGGTCCTTGACCCCCCCCCCCCACCCCCCCGAGCCCGATCCTTGGCAACCTGGCACCCGGGCACCTTGGCACTGCCAGCCTGGCACTCTGGCTGCTTAGCTCAGTGGGCTAGACAGCTGGCTTGTGATGCAGAGCGAGGCCAGCAGCGCGGGTTCAATTCCCGTACCAGCTGAGATCACCCATCAAGGCCCCGCCTTCTCGACCTTGCCCCTCGCCTGAGGTGTGGTGACCCTCAGGTTAAACCACCACCAGTCAGCTCCCCCCCCCCCCCCCCTCAAAGGGGAAAACTGCCTATGGTCATCTGGGACTGTGGCGACTTTACTTCACTTATCCCTTCTTAAGTGTGGAGACCAAAGCTGAACACAGTATTATAGGTGGTCTTCCCAAAACCATGTACAATTTGGAGCAAGTCTTCTTTATTCACGTACTCCGATCGCCTTGCACTTCAGAACCTCTGGCATTCCTGGGGGTGGGCAAAGGTGGAACCAAACTCAACTGGAGCTGTTTGCAATTGGAATAGTTATCTCGGTTCATGCACTCAGTCAGCGGAGCATTTGCGGCTGCTGAGAGGAAGTGTGAAATCTTTGGCAATGTTCACTGAAATGTATGGCAGCAGGAGTCAGTGTCCTGTGTGATGGAGGCAGGGAAATGGGAGTGGGAAAATTGGCTTAAGCAACATCTCATCAAGGCTCCTGATCGTGCATTTTTTTTTCAACAGAAAACTGGATGGAATGTGATCTCTAAAATAGCAATTAAAAGTCCTTGAATTCCATGCATGAAAAAATGTGATTGAACTGCAGCCAGCATAAAGCATCACCTCTGCGCAGGAGTATGCCAATTTCATAATTGCCACCAAATCATCGCTCTCAGAATGGCATTTGGAAAAGTTGCCAATGGCAGGGTAACTGTTATGATAAGTGATGGCTGTGAATCCATGTAATGTGCGGATTGCATTGGATTTACAGCACAGAAACAGGCTATTCATCCCACAGGTCTATACAAATGACTGTGTTCCAGATCAGCCTCCTCCTACCCCCACTTCATCTTACACTGTGAGCATTTCCCCCCATTCCTTTGTCTGTGATGTATTTATCCAGCTCTCCCAGAGAGAGTGCTGCACTGCCAGAGGTGCCATCTGAAAGCGATGTCCCATCTGCCTGGTTGATATAATGGAAATGATCCCATGCATCACTCCAAAGAAGAATTTATACCATACGAAAGAATCCACTAAACACTTTGACTTGTCCAAATCAGAATCGTTTTTTTTATTGAGGCATTGATCATTTTAACAATTTTAAACATCAAATTTCAACAACACAAACACAACAATATAACCGACAAACTCCCCGAGCAAAAACCCCAGCACAAATCAGAATATTTTATTGAGTCTTGTGAGGTAAGATAGCAATCTGATACAGAGCGCGTTACCATGGAGCCTGCTAACTACTCCTCTGGAACCTGCACCCAGCACTGACCATTCACATGCATGTCGTATCACCCTCTCAATCTTCTTCTCAGGGAGCAGTGCTCCGAAAGCTAGTGTTTGAAAAAAAACCTGTTGGACTTTAACCTGGTGTTGTAAGACTTCTTACTGTGCTCACCCCAGTCCAATGCCGGCATCTCCACATCATGGCTTCTCAAGATGGCCGGATGTGTCTCCCCTTATGTCGGAGTCACAGGTCACATGACATTTGTCTTGTGACCGCATGGTGTGTCTGCACCACCACCTGTTGGTTGGAGGTGGCACACCATCCACCTATGATATAGCCCATAGGCATATCACCACACATGGGTATTATCCTTGGCATTCTGGACAATATTTATCCCTCAATCGACACCATGAAAATGGATTATCTTGTCGTTCCCACATTGCTGCTTGCGGGATCTTGCTGTGCACAAATTGGCTGCCTCGTTTCTCACATCATAACACTTCAAAAGTTCTTCATTGGCAGAAAAGCACTTTGAGATGTCCGGTGGACCTGAAAAGCATTATTTCAATGAAAATCTTCCTTTCTCTTTCCTGAAATGCGTCCACACTATTCACTCCGACCTTTTTGATCTTTGTTCTTTGATGGGATGTGGGCCCTGCTGGAAAAGTCAGCATTTGTTGCCCACCCCGAATTGCCCTTGAAATGAACATTTTTGGAGGACAGTAAAGAGTCGACCACATTGCTGTGGGCCTGGAGTCAGGTGTAGGCCAGGCCGGGTAAGGCCGGCAGATTTCCTTCCCGAAGGGAACATTAATGAACCAGATGGGTTTTTACGACAATTGGTGATAGTTTCATGATCACCATTACTGAGACCAGCATTAGATGACAGATTTATTAATTGGATTTAAATTTCACCAGCTACTTTGGTGGGACATGATCCCATGTCCCAGAACCAGGAATTCCAGATTACTAGTCCAGCAGCGACATTACTACTATGTCACACGGAATTCTCCCATCTGAGAGTAAGTCATGTGGTGTTAACGGGAGCGGGTCTCCTGCTACAGAGATCGGCGGGAAGTCAAACCATAGCTTCCGGTCCCGACCTCATTGATTGTACATCTGGAGTTTTGGCACTGTATTCCGTGGTGGGGGGGGCTTCATGGCGCACATCCTGCCATCATGTCCGGGCGCCATATTTAAAAGGACCGGAATTTCTTACCGTCAGCACCTACCATTGAGAGAAGATGTCAGGAAGGGGAGGTGAAGGTCAGGCACCCACGTTTAGCAATGCCTCCCTGTGTGTCCCCCTCGACCATGACGAGGTCAGGAGAGATATTCTGTACCCGGCTGAGGGTAGCAGAAGGCGCAACCAGGAAACCAACGTAGCATGGGTGCAGGTGGTCGTTACTGGCAATGCACAGGGTTTAATGAGAGGGAAGAACTGAAGGAGATCAGAAGCAGCAGAGAGGGGGGGGGGGGGGGCGGCACGGTTGCACAGTGGTTAGCACTGTTGCTCACAGCGCCAAGGACCTGGCTTCGAATCCTGGCTTGGGTCACTGTCTGTGCGGAGTCTGCACGTTCTCCCCGTGTCTTCCTGGGTTTCCACCGGGTGTTCCGGTTTCCGCCCACAAGTCCAGAAAGACGGGCTTGTAAGGTAATTTGGACATTCTGAATTCTCCCTCTGTGTACTCGAACAGGCGCCGGAGTGTGGCAACTAGGGGCTTTTCACAGTAACTTCATTGCAGTGTTAATGTAAGCCTACTTGTGATACTAATAAATATTATTATAGATTATCAATATGGAAATGGTGTTGGGGAAATCGACGGGATTGAATGCCAATAAATTCCCAGGGCCTGATAATCTACATCCCAGAGTACTGAAGGAGGTGGCTCTAGAAATAGTGGATTGTACCTTAATGACTATCGTCCAGTGGCTCTGACATCCATCATCATGAATTGCTTCGAAAGGTTAGTCATGGCACAAATCAACTCCACCCTCCCGGATTGCCTTGATCCACTACAGTTCGCCTACCGCTACAACAGGTCCACAGCAGACACCATCTCCATGGCCCTGCACTCTACATAGATAACAAAGACACCTATGTCAGACTCCCATTTATCGACTACAGCTCAGCCTTCAACACCACCATTCCTACAAAACTCATCTCCAAACTCCGTGGCCTTGGCCTCGGCTCCTCCCTCTGCGACTGGATCCTGAGCTTTCTAACCCACAGGCCACAATCAGTAAGGATAGGCAACAACACCTCCTCCACGATCATCCTCAACACCGGTGCCCCATAAGGCTGTGTCCTCAGCCCCATACTATACTCCTTATACACCTAAGACTGTGGCCAAATTCCCCTCCAACTCGATTCTCAAATTTGCTGATGACACCACCGTAGTGGGTCGGATTTCAATCAATGACGAGACATAGGACAGGAATGAGACAGAGAATCTGGTGAACTGGTGCGACGACAATAATCTCTCCCTCAATGTCAACAAAACAAAGGAGATTGTCATCGACTTCAGGAAGCATAGTGGAGAACATGCCCCTGTCTCCATCAATGGGAACGAAGTAGAAAGGGCCGAGAGCTTCAAGTTTTTAGGTGTCCAGATCACCAACAGCCTGTCCTGGTCCCCCCATGCCAACACTATAGTTAAGAAACAGTACGAAGTCTTCCAACACCAGGTTAAAGTCCAACAGGTTTGTTTCGATGTCACTAGCTTTCGGAGCGCTGCTCCTTCCTCAGGTGAATGAAGAGGTCTGTTCCAGAAACATATATATAGACAAATTCAAAGATGCCAAACAATGCTCGGAATGCGACCATTAGCAGGTGATTAAATCTTTACAGATCCAGAGATGGGGTAACCCCAGGTTAAAGAGGTGTGAATTGCATCAAGCCAGGACAGTTGGTAGGATTTTGCAGGCCAGATGGTGGGGGATGAATGTAATGCGACATGAATCCCAGGTCCCGGTTGAGGCCGCACTCATGTGTGCGGAACTTGGCTATAAGTTTCTGCTCGGCGATTCTGCGTTGTCGCGCGTCCTGAAGGCCGCCTTGGAGAACGCTTACCCGGAGATCAGAGGCTGAATGCCCTTGACTGCTGAAGTGTTCCCCGACTGGAAGGGAACATTCCTGCCTGGCGTGGTACATTGGCGAGACCATGCAGACGCTGCGACAACGAATGAACGGACATCGCGCAACAATCACCAGGCAGGAATGTTCCCTTCCAGTCGGGGAACACTTCAGCAGTCAAGGGCATTCAGCCTCTGATCTCCGGGTAAGCGTTCTCCAAGGCGGCCTTCAGGACGCGCGACAACGCAGAATCGCCGAGCAGAAACTTATAGCCAAGTTCCGCACACATGAGTGCGGCCTCAACCGGGACCTGGGATTCATGTCGCATTACATTCATCCCCCACCGTCTGGCCTGCGAAATCGTACCAACTGTCCTGGCTTGATGCAATTCACACCTCTTTAACCTGGGGTCACCCCATCTCTGGATCTGTAAAGATTTAATCACCTGCTAATGGTCGCATTCCAAGCATTGTTTGGCATCTTTGAATTTGTCTATATATGTGTTTCTGGAACAGACCTCTTCATTCACCTGAGGAAGGAGCAGCGCTCTGAAAGCTAGTGACATCGAAACAAACCTGTTGGACTTTAACCTGGTGTTGTAAGACTTCGTACTGTGCTCACCCCAGTCCAACGCCGGCATCACCACATCATAGTTAAGAAAGCCCACCAACGACTCTACTTTCTCAGAAGACTAAGGAAATTTGACATGTCAGCTACGACCCTCACCAACTTCTACAGATGCCCCATAGAAAGCATTCTTTCTGGTTGTATCACAGCTTGGTATGGAGCCTGCTCTGCCCAAGACCGCAGGAAACTACAAAAGGTTGTGAATGTAGCCCAGTCCATCACGCAAACCAGCCTCCCATCCATCGACTCTGTCTCCAATTCCCGCTGCCTCAGAAAGGCAGCCAGCATAATTAAGGACCCCACGCACCCCGGACATACTCTCTTCCACCTTCTTCCGTCAGGAAAAAGATACCAAAGTTTGAGGTCACGTACCAACCGACTCAAGAACAGCTTCTTCCCTACTGCCATCAGACTTTTGAATGGACCTACCTCGTATTAAGTTGATCTTTTCTCTACACCTTGCTATAACTGTAACATTATATTCTGCAGTCTCTCCTTCCTTCCCTATGTACGGTATGCATTGTTTGTACAGCATGCAAGAAACAATACTTTCACTGTATACTGATACATGTGACAATGATAAATCAAATCAAATCAAATTCATTGGTGGTCCTCTTCCAGGATTCTATAAACTGTGGAACCGTTCCTGCAGATTGGAGGGTATGGTAGTATGTATTAGGGGTCATGTGGGACTGGAAGCCCTAATGTCATTGGCTGACAGATCCCGGGTCCTGGTTGGCCGTTGACCTCTAGCTCCGCCCTAAAGGCGGAGTATAAGAAGCCGGAGTCCTCCCCCGCAGGCCATTCTACTATCGAGCTGCGGGGGAACAGACACGCTTAATAAAGCCTCATCAACTTCACTCTATTCGTCTCACGGAGTCTTTGTGCGCTACAATTTATTAAGCGTGCCTAAAAAGGACTATGGAGCTCAGGATCATCCCGGAATGCCTGAGGATCAGCCCCCACGCAGTGAACGTGGCAGCAGCCTTCAAGCACTGGCAGACTTGTTTCGAGGCCTACCTCAGAACGGCCACCGGCCGGGTCACAGAAGACCAAAAACTACAGGTCCTGCACTCGAGGTTAAGCACGGAGATTTTCACCCTCATCGCAGACGCGGAGGATTTCCAGACGGCGTTCGCAGCACTGAAAAGTCTCTATGTCCGCCCAGTTAACCAAATCTACGCTCGCTACCAGCTCGCAACGAGACGGCAAAGTCCCGGAGAATCGATAGATGAATTCTACGCCGCGCTGCTGATTTTGGGACGAGCCTGCAGCTGCCCTTCGGTGAACGCAAATGAACACACGGACATGTTAATGCGCGATGCTTTTGTGGCAGGTATGAATTCCTCCCAAATCCGCCAAAGACTTCTAGAAAAAGAGTCGCTAGGACTCTCAGAGGCACGGGCCCTAGCAGCCTCCCTAGACGTGGCCGCGCGTAATACCCGCACCTACGGCCCCGACCGCGCGGCAGCCCATTGGGCTCCGTACGTACCCGTCGCGACAACCCCATCCCACCCCCCTGGACACCCCACAGGCTTGCGCGGTCCAAACGCCAAGTCGCACCGGGGGCGCCCGCTGCTATTTCTGCGGCCAGGCAAAACACCCCCGGCAGCGCTGCCCGGCCCGCACAGCAATCTGCAAGAGCTGCGGGAAAAAGGGCCATTTCGCGGTTGTGTGCCGGTCCCGCGAGGTCGCCGCTGTCCCGGGAGAACAGGGAGCCCTGCACGCCGCTTACGCTCCCCAACCCCCCCAGCGCCCCATGTACGACCCACAGGCGCAGCCACTCTGGGTCCCGACCACCGCGGTCCCGGGAGAACAGGGAGCCCTGCACGCCGCTTACGCTCCCCAACCCCCCCGTCCCCGTCCCCACGTATGACCCGCCGGCGCTACCAATTTGGGTCCCGACCACCGCTGTCCCCAGTGATGAGGGAGCCCCGCGCGGTCCTAACGCTCCCCAACCCCCCCAGCGCCCCATGTGCGACCCGCAGACGCCGCCATTTTGGGTCCCGGCCACCACGAGGGGAGGCAGGGCGCCGCCATCTTGGACCACCCCAGACCTGTACGACGCATGGGGGTGGCCATTTTGTCCACCCCCGCCACCATCTTGTGACCCCCCAGCCATGTGCGATGTATGGGGGCAGCCATTTTGTTCATCCCCGACGCTATCTTGGATGGCAACAACGGACCCCAGTGTCGACGGCTCCATGAGGTTCGAGGAAGACGCTCCACTACTACACCACGTCTCGCTTCAATAATGCTCGATCAAGCTCGGCCCCGGACACTCCAGACGACGACGACAACGGTGCTAATAAACGGGCACGAGACACCATGCCTAGTCGACTCCGGGAGCACGGAGAGCTTTATCCACCCTGACACGGTAAGACGCTGTTCCTTGACCACCTATCCCAGCGCACAAAAGATTTCCCTAGCTGCAGGATCCCACTCCGTACAGATCAAAGGTTTCTGCATAGTTACCCTAACGGTGCAGGGGAGGGAGTTCAAAAACTACAAACTACACGTCCTTCCCCAACTCTGCGCCCCCACACTACTGGGATTAGATTTCCAGTGCAATCTACAGAGCCTTACGTTCAAATTCGGCGGCCCAATACCCCCACTCACTATCTGCGGCCTCGCAACCCTCAAGGTGCAACCCCCGTCCTTGTTTGCGAACCTCACCCCGGATTGCAAACCCGTCGCCACTAGGAGCAGACGGTACAGCGCCCAGGACCGGACCTTCATTCGGTCCGAAGTCCAGCGGCTACTAAAGGCAGGCATAATCCAGGCCAGCAATAGTCCCTGGAGAGCACAGGTGGTAGTAGTGAAGACAGGGGAGAAACAAAGGATGGTCATAGACTATAGCCAGACCATCAACAGGTACACACAACTAGACGCGTACCCTCTCCCCCGCATATCCGACATGGTCAATCGGATTGCCCAATATAAAGTCTTCTCCACCGTGGACCTCAAGTCCGCCTACCATCAGCTCCCCATCCGCCCAAGTGACCGCAAGTACACAGCCTTCGAGGCAGACGGGCGATTATACCATTTCCTAAGGGTCCCATTTGGCGTCACAAACGGGGTCTCGGTCTTCCAACGGGAGATGGACCGAATGGTTGATCAACATGGGTTGCGGGCCACGTTCCCGTATCTCGACAATGTAACCATCTGCGGCCACGACCAGCAGGACCACGACGCCAACCTCCAAAAATTCCTCCAGACCGCCAAAGCCTTGAACCTCACGTACAATGAGGACAAGTGCGTTTTTAGCACCAACCGGCTAGCCATTCTGGGCTACGTAGTGCGCAATGGGATAATAGGCCCCGACCCCGAACGTATGCGCGCCCTCATGGAATTTCCCCTCCCGCACTGCCCAAAAGCCCTGAAACGCTGCCTGGGGTTTTTTTCATACTACGCCCAGTGGGTCCCCCAGTACGCAGACAAGGCCCGCCCCCTAATACAGACCACGACCTTCCCTCTGTCGACAGAGGCTTGCCAGGCCTTCAGCCGCATCAAAGCGGATATCGCAAAGGCCACGATGCGCGCCATCGACGAGTCCCTCCCCTTCCAGGTCGAGAGCGACGCCTCCGACGTAGCTCTAGCGGCCACCCTTAACCAAGCGGGCAGACCCGTGGCCTTTTTCTCCCGAACCCTCCACGCTTCAGAAATCCGCCACTCTTCAGTGGAAAAGGAAGCCCAAGCCATAGTGGAAGCTGTGCGACATTGGAGGCATTACCTGGCCGGCAGGAGATTCACTCTCCTCACCGACCAACGGTCGGTAGCCTTCATGTTCGATAATGCACTGCGGGGCAAAATCAAAAACGACAAGATCTTAAGGTGGAGGATCGAGCTCTCCACCTTCAACTACGAGATCTTGTATCGTCCCGGAAAGCTGAACGAGCCGTCCGATGCCCTATCCCGTGGCACATGTGCCAACGCACAAATTAACCGCCTCCAAATCCTCCACGAGTACCTCTGCCACACGGGGGTCACTCGGTTTTTCCACTTTATCAAGTCCCGCAACCTCCCATACTCTTTAGAGGAGGTCCGTACAGTCACAAGGGACTGCCACATCTGCGCAGAATGCAAACCGCATTTTTTCAGGCCGGATGGTGCGCACCTGATTAAGGCTTCCCGCCCCTTTGAACGCCTTAGTCTGGATTTCAAAGGGCCCCCCCCCTCCACCGACCGCAACACATACTTCCGGAATGTGGTGGACGAATACTCCCGCTTCCCATTCGCCATCCCCTGCTCTGACATGACCGCGGCCACAGTCATTAAAGCCTTGAACACCATCTTCACACTGTTCGGTTGCCCCGCATACGTCCACAGCGACAGGGGGTCCTCTTTCATGAGTGACGAGCTGCGCCAGTTCCTGCTCAGCAAGGGCATAGCCTCAAGCAGGACGACCAGCTACAACCCCCGGGGGAACGGGCAAGTAGAGAGGGAGAACGGCACGGTCTGTAACACCGTCCTACTGGCCCTACGGTCCAGGGACCTCCCAGTTTCACGGTGGCAGGAGGTCCTCCCGGACGCTCTCCACTCCATCCGGTCGCTATTGTGTACGAGCACTAATCAAATGCCTCATGAGCGTCTCCTTGTCTTCCCTAGCAAGTCCTCCTCTGGAACGTCGCTGCCGACCTGGCTGGCGGCCCCAGGACCCATCTTGCTCTGAAAACATGTGCGGGCACACAAGGCGGACCCGTTGGTCAAAAGGGTTCACCTCCTCCACGCGAACCCGCAGTACGCTTACGTGGAGTACCCCGACGGCCGACAGGTCACGGTCTCCCTGCGGGATCTGGCGCCCGCCGGCAACACACACCCCCCACCGACGCCATTCACCCAACACCCCCCCTTCCTGCCACCGCCGCACCCCGCGACCGCCCCCTTCCCAGGAGGATCGGTTCCCCTCCCCTCAGGCCCGACCAAGAATAAAGCCCGAGCTGAAACCGTAAGGCCCCCGGAGACGACAACACCGGAACAAGCACCACCACCACCACCGGGGCCGAGGCGATCGACACGGACGACCAGACCGCCCGACCGACTCGTGGCGTCGATCTAAATCAATATATGGACTTTTCACAAGAACATTTTGCTTTTCTCCCGATACCTTCTGTAAATAGTTGAAACAGGACAAAATTATACATACTGTATTGCCATATGAATGTTTTCCTCCCAGGACCAGCCCTGTAAACCCTTACCACCATACGAAGCATCACCCCGCCGGGTTCATTTTTGACAAGGGGTGAATGTGGTAGTATGTATTAGGGGTCATGTGGGACTGGATGCCCTAATGTCATTGGCTGACAGATCCCGGGTCCTGGTTGGCCGTTGACCTCTAGCTCCGCCCTGAAGGCGGAGTATAAGAAGCCGGAGTCCTCCCCCGCAGGCCATTCTACTATCGAGCTGCGGGGGAACAGACACGCTTAATAAAGCCTCATCGACTTCACTCTATTCGTCTCACGGAGTCTTTGTGCGCTACAGAGGGAAGCTAATGTAACTCCATTATTTGAAAAGGAAGCTTCCACATGTTCTGGTCGTGCCCGGCACTGGATGGGTTCTTGAGGGGTTTCGCGAGGACTATGGTGAAAGTCCAGGTCAAGCCGAGTTGGGGGGGTGGCACTATTTGGGGTAACGGACGAGCCGGGAGTGCAGGAGACGAGAGAGGCTGGTATCCTGGCCTTTGCGTCCCTGGTAGCCCGGCGGAGGATCTTGCTATTATGGAAGGACGCGAAGCCCCCCAGCGTGGAGGCCTGGCTAAATGACATGGCAGGGTTCATTAAGCTGGAGAGGATAAAGTTTCCCTCACGAGGGTCTGTGCAGGGGTTCTTCAGGCGGTGGCAACCGTTCCTAGACTATCTCGTGGAGCACTAGGAGGAGGTCAGCAGCAACCCAGGGGGGAGGGGAGGGGGGTGTCTCTTTCGGGGGGGTATTTGGGCGGGTGAGGGGGGGTTTCCACAAGGGTACTTTGGAATGTTATATGGGGGGGTTAATATATGCGGGAGAAACCCAATGTATAAGTAGTTTATTATTTTTAATTGTGGGGTTTGTGTTCTTTCTTCTTTTCGTTATGGGGGAGTTGGGGAGTTAAAAATTTTGTTGGAAAAATTTGAATAAACATTTTTTAAAAAATAAATAAAAAGGAAGCTTGAGAGAAAAGAAAGAATTGTAGACCAGTCAGCCTGACGTCGATAGCGGGGAAAATTCTAGAATCCATTGTACAAAATATAATAGCAGAGCAGGATCGGACAGACTCAGTGTGGATTGATGAAGGGGAAACCATGCTTGACAAATCTATTGGAATTCGTTGAGGCTGTAACTAGTAGAGTTATTATGGGATGGAGGGGGAGAGGCAGTGGATGTGGTTGATTTGGATTTTCAGAAGGGTTTTGACAAAGTCCCACATCACAGATTAACGTGTAAAATTAAAGCGTATGGGATTGGGGGAAGTGTATTGAGATGGATAGAAGACTGGTTGGCAGACAGGAGATAAAGGGTATGAATAAATGAGTCTTTTTCCAAATGGCAGGCAGTGACTAGTGGGTATCGCAAGGATCAATTCTGAGACCCCCAGCTATTCACTGTGGGCACGATTTAACGGGATAGAAACGAGTCCCGTTTCGGACATGTTTAGCGGGGTGTTTCTTGGCGCCTGCAGCACTGAGGAAGATCCCGCTATTTAACGGCACTTTGCCTTATTTGGCCTCAGTGGGGGACACCCTGCCGAGGCTGCATTTGCATCATTTCCTGCACTGGTGCAAGACGACGACTCGCAGATAGGGGAGCCATTTTCAAATCACGCCCCAATCTTTCGATCTTAAGAGCAAGGTGGCCCCGAGCCCGATCTTGGCACAGGCAACCTGGTACCTGGGCACGTTGGCTCTGCCAGCCTGTCACCCGGGCAGTTCCCCCGCCAGCCTGGCACTCTGGCAGGTTAGCTCAGTGGGCTGGACAGCTGGTTTGTGATGCAGAGCGAGGCCAGCAGCGTGGGTTCAATTCCCGTACCAGCTGAGATCACCCATCAAGGCCCCGCCTTCTCTACCTTGTCCCTCGCCTGAGGTGTGGTGATCCCCAGGTTAAATCACCACCAGTCAGCTCCCCCCCCCAAAGGGGAAAGCAGCCTATGGTCATCTGGGACTATGGTGACTTTACCTTTACCTTACCTTTATCACTTGCAGGTGTCTCCAGGAAGAAAATAAACCAAGGGGAGGAAGAAGAGGAAGTGGACTTCTTTTCCAACCCCAGCCACAGCCCAGAAAGGTGTCAGGAGGTATGTTTCCTGTCGACTTCTGCACCCTCCATCAGCCCAGCTACACACACCTCGGTGGGTTTTAATGCTGGTCCAGGAGGTGTCACAATCTGGCGGTCCCTTCGCAGCTAGATGTCCGCCGCCGGAGGGTGAAAATTCAGCGTTTGCACATTCCCCCCCCCCCCCCCCGTGTCTGCTTGGGTCTCATCCCCACAACCCAAAGATATGCAGGGTAGGTGGATTGGCCACGCTAAATTGCCTCTTAATTGGAAAAAATAATTAGGTACTCTACATTTAAATTTTTATTTTTTAAAGATTAAGTAAGTGGGTAAAAGTTGGCAAGTAGAGCAGGTGGATACAGTGGTTCAGAGGTATATGGTATACTTGCCTTTATTAGCCAAGGGCATGAAAAAGATTCGCAAGTAAAGTTATAGAAAATCCAAAGATGTTTTACCAATTTATTAATTGTGAAAGATTAGTTCGGGAAAAAGGGGGACCTGTCAGAGGTGAAGAAGGGAACCTATGTGTAGATGCAGAGATGGAGGCGGCACAGTAGCACAGTGGTTAGCACTGTTGCTTCACAGTGCCAGGGTCCCAGGTTCGATTCCCGGCTTGGGTCACTGTCTGCGCGGAGTCTGCACGTTCTCCCCGTGTCTGCGTGGGTTTCCTCCGGGTGCTCCGGTTTCCTCCTACAAGTCCCGAAAGACGTGCTGTTAGGTGAATTGGACATTCTGAATTCTCCCTCTGTGTACCCGAACAGGCACCGGAGTGTGGCGACTAGGGGATTTTCACAGTGACTTCATTGCAGCGTTAACGTAAGCCCACTTGTGACAACAAAGATTATTATTATAGAGGCTGTTGGAAGGGTTTTAAATGAATATTTTGTCTCCGTGTTTACAAAGGAAATGGATGGTGCAGATACAGTAGTTCAGGAGGAACGCTGTGAAATATTAACATAAGAACATAAGAACTAGGAGCAAGAGTGGGCCATCTGGCCCCTCGAGCCTGCTCCGCCATTCAATGAGATCATGGCTGATCTTTGTGGACTCAGCTCCCCTTTCCGGCCCGAACACCATAACCCTTCGAGGCAATGTCCAAAGTGGTAGGGATCAGGGTGGAGCCATGCCCGAAAGTGGCGGTCTTCGGGGTTTCAGACCAGCCAGATCTATTCCTGGGGAGGAGGGCGGACGCCCTTGCCTTTGCCTCCCTGATCGCCCGCCGTAGAATCCAGTTCGGCTGGCGGTCAGCAGTACCACCCAAAGCTGCAGACTGGCTGTCCGACCTCTCGGAATCTCTCCAAATGGAGAAAATCAAATTCGCCATCCGAGGGTCAGACGGCGGCTTCCACAGAACGTGGGAGCCATTCACCCAATTGTTCCGGGACCTGTTTGTGGCCAACGAACAAGCAGAAGAATAGCCAGGTAGCCAAGAATCAGGGGAGAGTAGCCAAAGCATGAGAGGGAGGGATAGACCGGGAGGGGGGGGGGGGGGGGGGGGGGGACGCACAGCTAAACCTAAGAGAAAAGAAAGGCAAACCACAGGAGAAGGGGAGGGGTGAAGGGGGAAGAAGGGGGGGGGGGGGAGGGGGAGAGGAGACGGGGAACAATAGAGGGGAGCAAGAGAGGGGGGAGGGAGGCAGGGGAATGATAGCCGGAAGGAGGGCACGGGAAACGATAACAAACTTGGCAAAGTCAGGGACAGAGAACAAGGAGAATGCAGGCGAAAGACGGGTGAACGGCTGAAGCGGAGGTGAGAGCGAGACGACAACGGCAGCGGAATCCGTCCGGGAGAAGCAAGTGACATCACCAACACCAGACCCACTCGCGTATTGCACTCTCTGTGTTGGACATAACCAATGTAATTGTTTCTCCGGCACCTAAATGTATATCTACCCCCCCCCCCCCCCCCCCACAAACAGGTGCCTACTTATGTGTTAAAAATAATATTGCTAACTGTACAGAATTGCTGTTGTTGAGCTAGTGCACAATATCGTACCAGTTTGTTTGCTTTTTCTTTCGTTTTCTTCTCTTCTATGTAGATAAATTTTATTCTGTGTCCATAACTGTAAATATACTTTATTCAAAAACCCAATTAAAAACATTTATAAAAAATAACAGTTCTGGGGAGTACACAGTAAATGAGAATATACTAAGAGGGGTCGAGGAAGTGAGAGATCTTGGTGTACAAGTACACAGGTCCCTAAAGGCAGCAGTTCAAGTAGGCAAAGTGGTTAGCACTGTTGCTTCACAGCGCCAGGGTCCCAGGTTCGATTCCCGGCTTGGGTCACTGTCTGTGCGGAGACTGCATGTTCTCCCAGTGCCTGAGTGGGTTTCCTCCGGGTGCTCTCGTTTCCTCCCACAAGTCCAGAAAGACATGCTTGTTAGGTGAATTGGACATTCTGAATTCTCCCTCTGTGTACCCAAACATGGGACGGAATGTGGCGATGAGGGGATTTTCACAGTAACTTCATTGCAGTGTTAATGTAAGCCAACTTGTGACACTAATAAAGATTATTATTATCAATGTTGTAAAGAAAGTATATGGAAGCTGTCCATCAATGGCAGGGGTATAGAATATAAAAGTAAGGATATAATGTTGGAATTGTCTAAAACACTGGAGAGGCCACAACTGGAGTATTGTGTGCAGTTCTGGTCACCACATTGCAGGAAGGACGTTATTGCCCTGGAGACAGTGCAGAGGAGGTTTACAAGAACGTTGGCAGGGCTTGGAAATTGCAGCTACGAGGAGAGATTGGATAGGTTGGGGTTATTTTCCTTGGAATAAAGAAGGCTGAGGGGTGACTTGATTGAGGTGTACAAAATTGTGAGGGGGGGAGGACTTCCGGTGGCGGCTATGGAGTGAATGGTCGCACGTTTGGTGGCTCCCGGCTCGAGGTGGATTTTTCGGTCCTTCCCCCACCCACCTGGAAGGTGATACTGCTCTGGTGAGGATGGAGGATGGAGTACGGATCAGCGGACGAGAAGTGCCGGGAGAAAGAGAGAGCAGCTGGAACAGGAAGGTTTTTGTGGTGCGCCATAGGTGAAGATGGCGGACGGCAAGGGGACAGCGCTGCCTACCCAGTGACCGGCGGAGCAGCTGGTGGAGTTTTCGGACAACAAGTTCTGGCAGCGGAGCCGCTCAGAGCTGCGATTGAATGAGGGGAGCAGAGGCTGGAGGCGCAGGCCCTGGCGATCCAGAAGGTGGAGCAGGGGAGGCAGTTGACCCGCTTGAGGCAGAAGAGGCGAAGAGAGAAATTGGAGGACCTCGGGAACCGCTCCAGGAGGCAGAATCTGAGGATTGTTGGCGTGCCTGAGGCCATTGAGGGACCGGAGGCCGCCAAGTGTGTGATGAGCATGCTGGAGAGGTTGTTGGGGCAGGGGCCTTCGTCCAGTCCCTCAAGGTGGATCAGGCACACAGGAGGAGGCCGCAGGTGGAGGGAGCCACTCAGGGCAGTGGTGGTGAGGCTGCATCGAGTTTTGGACAAGGAAACAATTCTGAGATGGGCGAGGCAAAGCAGGAAATGCACCTGGAAAGGGAATGAGCTGCGGGTCTACCAGGACCTGGGTGTGGAGCTGGCGAAGCAGCGGGCTGGGTTCAACTGGGTAAAGGATGCCCTCTTTCAGAATTGAGTGAAGTTTGGGGTTTTATTCCCTGCCCGCTTGCGGGTGACACACCAGAAGAGGAGTTTTATTTTGACTCGTCGGAGGAGGCGATGGACTTTATGAGGGACCATGGACTGGGAAGAGTGTGAGGACATGGAAATTTGGAGGGGAGCTTGGTGTCCATTGTAAAGTGCATGGGTTGGGACATTTGGGTTGGGCTTTGACAGGGGAGCAATGATGCTGAGTGTACCTTTTGTTCTCTTTGTTGGGAGGGTTGGGTGGACTGGAGAAGTGAGGGAAAGACAGTGGCCTTGGGCGGGGGCCACCATGCTAACTGGGGCGGGCTAGTTAACGGAGTGAAGTGGGGGGGGGGGGTTGCCAGGAGGAAGGCATGGTGTGGGGGGGAGTCAGAATGGGGTTGTTTCTTTGTTTGAGGGTGCAGTTGGGGGGGGGAGGTTGCTGACATGGGTGTATGGTGCGGCTGGGAAGGGGGAGACGGCGGCAGACATCTGAGGGAGGGCCTGGAGAGTCACATGACGCAGGCAGGGGGCTGGCTTAAAAGAGGGTCCGGCTGATTGGCAGGGTGGGGGCAGGGTGGGGGGGCAAGGAGCCCCCTAATCAGGCTGGTCACGTGGAACGTGCGAGGGCTGAATGGGTCAGTTACACGGTTACGTGTGCTCACACATTTGAGGAGCCCGAAGGCGCTACACGATTCCCCTGTCGACCATGAGCTTGGTGCTGGACTTGAGGTCTCGATCTTCGAAAACTCTGTTCCCCAGACGTCCAAAGGCTGCGGTGGCACATTGGAGTCAACGTCGGATTTCATCGTCAATATCTGCTCGCACCGGGAGGAGGCTCCGGAGGTATGGGAAATGGTCCTATTGTCCAGGGGCTCACCGTGGATCTTGATGGTCGGGGGCACGGTTGTGTGGCATTGCTGGGCTGGTAGAGAACCCTTGTATTCCCAATGTTTAGTCTGAGGCCCATTCTCTCATGTGCCCCGGTGAATGCATCAACGATGGTTTGTAGCTCGGTCTCAGAGTGTGAACATGTAGGTGTCACCTGCGTACTGCAGCTCGATGAAGAAGTTAGGGTGGTCTTGATTTTGGTCTGAAGGCGTTGGAGATTGAATAGTTTCCCACTTGTCCTTTAGGTTAGTTCCACTTGGTAGAAAGGCTCCCTGGTGATGGGTGGAGTGGTTCAGTAAAGAAGATGGAGAAGAGCGTTTGTGCAATAACACAGCCCTGTTTGACCCCAGTTTGCACCGGTATTGGGACTATAGTGGATCCGTTGGCGAGGGTCAGAGTCTGTGCGGAGTCTGCACGTTCTCCCCGTGTCTGCGTGGGTTTCCTCCGGGTGCTCCGGTTTCCTCCCACAGTCCAAAGATGTGCAGGTTAGGTGGATTGGCCGTGATAAATTGCCCTTAGTGTCCAGAAAGGTTAGGTGGGGATTCTGGGTTGTGGGATAGGGAGGAGATGTGGGATAGGGTGGAGGTGTGGGATAGGGAGGAGGTGTGGGATAGGGAGGAGGTGTGGGATAGGGAGGAGGTGTGGGATAGGGTGGAGGTGTGGGATAGCGATGAGGTGTGGGATAGGGAGGAGGTGTGGGATAGGGTGGAGGTGTGGGATAGGGAGGAGATGTGGGATAGGGTGGAGGTGTGGGATAGGGAGGAGGTGTGGGATAGGGAGGAGATGTGGGATAGGGAGGAGGTGTGGGATAGGGAGGAGGTGTGGGATAGGGTGGAGGTGTGGGGATAGGGAGGAGATGTGGGATAGGGTTGGAGGTGTGGGATAGGGAGGAGGTGTGGGATAGGGTGGAGGTGTGGATAGGGAGGAGGTGTGGGATAGGGAGGAGGTGTGGGATAGGGTGGAGGTGTGGGATAGGGAGGAGATGTGGGATAGGGTGGAGGTGTGGGATAGGGAGGAGGTGTGGGATAGGGAGGAGGTGTGGGATAGGGTGGAGGTGTGGGATAGGGAGGAGGTGTGGGATAGGGAGGAGGTGTGGGTAGGGAGGAGATGTGGGATAGGGTGGAGGTGTGGGGATAGGGAGGAGGTGTGGGATAGGGTGGAGGTGGGGGATAGGGTGGAGGTGTGGGATAGGGAGGAGGTGTGGGATAGGGAGGAGATGTGGGATAGGGAGGAGGTGTGGGATAGGGAGGAGGTGTGGGATAGGGAGGAGATGTGGGATAGGGTGGAGGTGGGGGATAGGGTGGATGTGGGGGATAGGGAGGAGGTGTGGGATAGGGAGGAGATGTGGGATAGGGTGGAGGTGTGGGATAGGGAGGAGGTGTGGGATAGGGTGGAGGTGGGGGATAGGGTGGAGGTGTGGGATAGGGAGGAGGTGTGGGATAGGGAGGAGATGTGGGATAGGGAGGAGGTGTGGGATAGGGTGGAGGTGTGGGATAGGGAGGAGGTGTGGGATAGGGAGGAGATGTGGGATAGGGTGGGGGTGTGGGATAGGGAGGAGGTGTGGGATAGGGTGGAGGTGGGGGATAGGGTGGAGGTGTGGGATAGGGTGGAGGTGTGGGATAGGGAGGAGGTGTGGGATAGGGTGGAGGTGGGGGATAGGGTGGAGGTGGGGGATAGGGAGGAGGTGTGGGATAGGGCGGAGGTGGGGGATAGGGTGGAGATGTGGGATAGGGGTGGAGGTGTGGGATAGGGAGGAGGTGTGGGATAGGGAGGAGGGGTGTGGGATAGGGAGGAGATGTGGGATAGGGTGGAGGTGTGGGACAGGGAGGAGGTGTGGATAGGGTGGAGGTGGGGGATAGGGTGGAGGTGTGGGATAGGGTGGAGGTGGTGGGATAGGGAGGAGATGTGGGATAGGGTGGAGGTGGGGGATAGGGTGGAGGTGTGGGATAGGGAGGAGGTGTGGGATAGGTGGAGGTGGGGGATAGGGTGGAGGTGGGGGATAGGGTGGAGGTGTGGGATAGGGAGGAGGTGTGGGATAGGGAGGAGGTGTGGGATAGGGTGGAGGTGTGGGATAGGGAGGAGGTGTGGGATAGGGTGGAGGTGGGGGATAGGGTGGAGGTGTGGGATAGGGTGGAGGTGTGGGATAGGGAGGAGGTGTGGGATAGGGTGGAGGTGGGGGATAGGGTGGAGGTGTGGGATAGGGTGGAGGTGTGGGATAGGGAGGAGGTGTGGGATAGGGCGGAGGTGGGGGATAGGGAGGAGGTGGGGGATAGGTGGAGGTGTGGGATAGGGAGGAGGTGTGGGATAGGGTGGAGGTGGGGGATAGGGTGGAGGTGTGGGATAGGGAGGAGGTGTGGGATAGGGCGGAGGTGGGGGGATAGGGAGAGGGTGTGGGATAGGGAGGAGATGTGGGATAGGGTGGAGGTGTGGGATAGGGAGGAGGTGTGGGATAGGGAGGAGGTGTGGGATAGGGTGGAGGTGTGGGATAGGGAGGAGGTGTGGGATAGGGTGGAGGTGGGGGATAGGGTGGAGGTGTGGGATAGGGAGGAGGTGTGGGATAGGGCGGAGGTGGGGGATAGGGAGGAGGTGTGGGATAGGGAGGAGATGTGGGATAGGGTGGAGGTGGGGGATAGGGTGGAGGTGGGGGATAGGGTGGAGGTGGGGGGATAGGGAGGAGGTGTGGGATAGGGCGGAGGTGGGATAGGGTGGAGGTGTGGGATAGGGTGGAGGTGTGGGATAGGGAGGAGGTGTGGGATAGGGAGGAGGTGGGGATAGGGTGGAGGTGTGGGATAGGCGGAGGTGGGATAGGGTGGAGGTGTGGGATAGGGAGGAGGTGTGGGATAGGGAGGAGGTGGGGGATAGGGTGGAGGTGGGGGATAGGGTGGAGGTGGGGGATAGGGTGGAGGTGTGGGATAGGGTGGAGTGGTGGGATAGGGTGGAGGTGTGGGATAGGGAGGAGATGTGGGATAGGGTGGAGGTGTGGGATAGGGTGGAGGTGTGGGATAGGGAGGAGGTGTGGGATAGGGAGGAGGTGTGGGATAGGGAGGAGGTGGGGGATAGGGTGGAGGTGTGGGATAGGGAGGAGGTGTGGGATAGGGTGGAGGTGTGGGATAGGGTGGAGGTGTGGGATAGGGTGGAGGTGTGGGATAGGGTGGAGGTTGGGATAGGGAGGAGGTGTGGGATAGGGTGGAGGTGTGGGATAGGGAGGAGGTGGGGGGATAGGGTGGAGGTGTGGGATAGGGAGGAGGTGTGGGATAGGATGGAGGTGTGGGATAGGGTGGAGGTGTGGGATAGGGTGGAGGTGTGGGATAGGGTGGAGGTGGGGGATAGGGTGGAGGTGGGGGATAGGGAGGAGGTGGGGGATAGGGTGGAGGTGTGGGATAGGAGGAGGTGGGGGATAGGGTGCAGGTGGGGGATAGGGTGGAGGTGGGGGATAGGGAGGAGGTGGGGGATAGGGAGGAGGTGGGGGATAGGGAGGAGGTGGGGGGTAGGGTGGAGGTGTGGGATAGGGAGGAGGTGGGGGATAGGGTGGAGGTGGGGATAGGGTGGAGGTGGGGGATAGGGCGGAGGTGGGGATAGGGAGGAGGTGTGGGATAGGGAGGAGATGTGGGATAGGGTGGAGGTGTGGGATAGGGAGGAGGTGGGGGATAGGGTGGAGGTGTGGGATAGGGTGGAGGTGTGGGATAGGGTGGAGGTGGGGGATAGAGGAGGTGGGGGATAGGGAGGAGGTGTGGGATAGGGTGGAGTGTGGGATAGGGTGGAGGTGGGGGATAGAGGAGGTGGGGGATAGGGAGGAGGTGTGGGATAGGGAGGAGGTGGGGGATAGGGAGGAGGTGGGGATAGGGTGGAGGTGGGGGATAGGGTGGAGGTGGGGGATAGGGTGGAGGTGGGGGATAGGGTGGAGGTGGGGGTTAGGGTGGAGGTGTGGGATAGGGTGGAGGTGTGGGATAGGGTGGATGTAGGGGATAGGGAGGAGGTATGGGATAGGGTGGAGGTGGGGGATAGGGAGGAGGTGTGGGATAGGGAGGAGGTGTGGGATAGGGAGGAGGTGGGGGATAGGTGGAGGTGGGGGATAGGGTGGAGGTGGGGATAGGGAGGAGGTGTGGGATAGGGCGGAGGTGGGGGATAGGGCGGAGGGTGTGGGGATAGGGAGGAGGTGTGGGATAGGGCGGAGGTGGGGGATAGGGAGGAGGTGTGGGATAGGGAGGAGATGTGGGATAGGGTGGAGGTGGGGGATAGGGTGGAGGTGGGGGATAGGGTGGAGGTGGGGGATAGGGAGGAGGTGTGGGATAGGGCGGAGGTGGGATAGGGTGGAGGTGTGGGATAGGGTGGAGGTGTGGGATAGGGAGGAGGTGTGGGATAGGGAGGAGGTGGGGGATAGAGTGGAGGTGTGGGATAGGGCGGAGGTGGGATAGGGTGGAGGTGTGGGATAGGGAGGAGGTGTGGGATAGGGAGGAGGTGGGGGATAGGGTGGAGGTGGGGATAGGGTGGAGGTGGGGGATAGGGTGGAGGTGTGGGATAGGGTGGAGGTGTGGGATAGGGTGGAGGTGTGGGATAGGGAGGAGATGTGGGATAGGGTGGAGGTGTGGGATAGGGTGGAGGTGTGGGATAGGGAGGAGGTGTGGGATAGGAGGAGGTGTGGGATAGGGAGGAGGTGGGGGATAGGGTGGAGGTGTGGGATAGGGAGGAGGTGTGGGATAGGGTGGAGGTGTGGGATAGGGTGGAGGTGTGGGATAGGGTGGAGGTGTGGGATAGGGTGGAGGTTGGGGATAGGGAGGAGGTGTGGGATAGGGTGGAGGTGTGGGATAGGGAGGAGGTGGGGGATAGGGTGGAGGTGTGGGATAGGGAGGAGGTGTGGGATAGGGTGGAGGTGTGGGATAGGGTGGAGGTGTGGGATAGGGTGGAGGTGTGGGATAGGGTGGAGGTGGGGGATAGGGTGGAGGTGGGGGATAGGGAGGAGGTGGGGGATAGATAGGGTGGAGGTGTGGGATAGGGAGGAGGTGGGGGATAGGGTGCAGGTGGGGGATAGGGTGGAGGTGGGGGATAGGGAGGAGGTGGGGGATAGGGAGGAGGTGGGGGATAGGGAGGAGGTGGGGGATAGGGTGAGGTGTGGGATAGGGAGGAGGTGGGGGATAGGGTGGAGGTGGGGGGATAGGGTGGAGGTGGGGGATAGGGCGGAGGTGGGGGATAGGGAGGAGGTGTGGGATAGGGAGGAGATGTGGGATAGGGTGGAGGTGTGGGATAGGGAGGAGGTGGGGGATAGGGTGGAGGTGTGGGATAGGGTGGAGGTGTGGGATAGGGTGGAGGTGGGGGATAGAGGAGGTGGGGGATAGGGAGGAGGTGTGGGATAGGGTGGAGGTGTGGGATAGGGTGGAGGTGGGGGATAGAGGAGGTGGGGGATAGGGAGGAGGTGTGGGATAGGGAGGAGGTGGGGGATAGGGAGGAGGTGGGGGATAGGGTGGAGGTGGGGGGATAGGGTGGAGGTGGGGGATAGGGTGGAGGTGGGGGATAGGGTGGAGGTGGGGGATAGGGTGGAGGTGGGGGATAGGGTGGAGGTGTGGGATAGGGTGGAGGTGTGGGATAGGGTGGAGGTAGGGGATAGGGAGGAGGTATGGGATAGGGTGGAGGTGGGGGATAGGGAGGAGGTGTGGGATAGGGAGGAGGTGTGGGATAGGGAGGAGGTGGGGGATAGGGTGGAGGTGGGGGATAGGGAGGAGGTGGGGGATAGGGCGGAGGTGTGGGATAGGGAGGAGGTGGGGGATAGGGTGGAGGTGTGGGATAGGGTGGAGGTGGGGGATAGGGTGGAGGTGGGGGATAGGGTGGAGGTGTGGGATAGGGAGGAGGTGTGGGATAGGGAGGAGGTGTGGGATAGGGTGGAGGTGTGGATAGGGAGGAGGTGTGGGATAGGGTGGAGGTGGGGGATAGGGTGGAGGTGTGGGATAGGGTGGAGGTGTGGGATAGGGAGGAGGTGTGGGATAGGGTGGAGGTGGGGGATAGGGTGGAGGTGTGGGATAGGGTGGAGGTGTGGGATAGGGAGGAGGTGTGGGATAGGGCGGAGGTGGGGGATAGGGAGGAGGTGGGGGATAGGGTGGAGGTGTGGGATAGGGAGGAGGTGTGGGATAGGGTGGAGGTGGGGGATAGGGTGGAGGTGTGGGATAGGGAGGAGGTGTGGGATAGGGCGGAGGTGGGGGATAGGGAGGAGGTGTGGGATAGGGTGGAGATGTGGGATAGGGTGGAGGTGTGGGATAGGGAGGAGGTGTGGGATAGGGAGGAGGTGTGGGATAGGGTGGAGGTGTGGGATAGGGAGGAGGTGTGGGATAGGGTGGAGGTGGGGGATAGGGTGGAGGTGTGGGATAGGGAGGAGGTGTGGGATAGGGCGGAGGTGGGGGATAGGGAGGAGGTGTGGGATAGGGAGGAGATGTGGGATAGGGTGGAGGTGGGGGATAGGGTGGAGGTGGGGGATAGGGTGGAGGTGGGGGATAGGGAGGAGGTGTGGGATAGGGCGGAGGTGGGGATAGGGTGGAGGTGTGGGATAGGGTGGAGGTGTGGGATAGGGAGGAGGTGTGGGATAGGGAGGAGGTGGGGGATAGGGTGAAGGTGTGGGATAGGGCGGAGGTGGGATAGGGTGGAGGTGTGGGATAGGGAGGAGGTGTGGGATAGGGAGGATGTGGGGGATAGGGTGGAGGTGGGGGATAGGGTGGAGGTGGGGGATAGGGTGGAGGTGGGGGATAGGGTGGAGTTGTGGGATAGGGTGGAGGTGTGGGATAGGGTGGAGGTGTGGGATAGGGAGGAGATGTGGGATAGGGTGGAAGTGTGGGATAGGGTGGAGGTGTGGGATAGGAGGAGGTGTGGGATAGGGAGGAGGTGTGGGATAGGGAGGAGGTGGGGGATAGGGTGGAGGTGTGGGATAGGGTGGAGGTGTGGGATAGGGTGGAGGTGTGGGATAGGGTGGAGGTGTGGGATAGGGTGGAGGTGTGGGATAGGGAGGAGGTGGGGGATAGGGTGGAGGTGTGGGATAGGGAGGAGGTGTGGGATAGGGTGGAGGTGTGGGATAGGGTGGAGGTGTGGGATAGGGTGGAGGTGTGGGATAGGGTGGAGGTGGGGGATAGGGAGGAGGTGGGGGATAGGGTGGAGGTGTGGGATAGGGAGGAGGTGGGGATAGGGTGCAGGTGGGGGATAGGGTGGAGGTGGGGGATAGGGAGGAGGTGGGGGATAGGGAGGAGGTGGGGGATAGGGAGGAGGTGGGGGATAGGGTGGAGGTGTGGGATAGGGTGGAGGTGGGGGATAGGGTGGAGGTGGGGGATAGGGTGGAGGTGGGGGATAGGGCGGAGGTGGGGGATAGGGAGGAGGTGTGGGATAGGGAGGAGATGTGGGATAGGGTGGAGGTGTGGGATAGGGAGGAGGTGGGGATAGGGTGGAGGTGTGGGATAGGGTGGAGGTGTGGGATAGGGTGGAGGTGGGGGATAGAGGAGGTGGGGGATAGGGAGAAGGTGTGGGATAGGGTGGAGGTGTGGGATAGGGTGGAGGTGGGGGATAGAGGAGGTGGGGGATAGGGAGGAGGTGTGGGATAGGGAGGAGGTGGGGGATAGGGAGGAGGTGGGGGATAGGGTGGAGGTGGGGGATAGGGTGGAGGTGGGGGATAGGGTGGAGGTGGGGGATAGGGCGGAGGTGGGGGATAGGGAGGAGGTGTGGGATAGGGAGGAGATGTGGGATAGGGTGGAGGTGTGGGATAGGGAAGAGGTGGGGGATAGGGTGGAGGTGTGGGATAGGGTGGAGGTGTGGGATAGGGTGGAGGTGGGGGATAGAGGAGGTGGGGGATAGGGAGGAGGTGTGGGATAGGGTGGAGGTGTGGGATAGGGTGGAGGTGGGGGATAGAGGAGGTGGGGGATAGGGAGGAGGTGTGGGATAGGGAGGAGGTGGGGGATAGGGAGGAGGTGTGGGATAGGGAGGAGATGTGGGATAGGGTGGAGGTGTGGGATAGGGAGGAGGTGGGGGATAGGGTGGAGGTGTGGGATAGGGTGGAGGTGTGGGATAGGGTGGAGGTGGGGGATAGAGGAGTTGGGGGATAGGGAGGAGGTGTGAGATAGGGTGGAGGTGTGGGATAGGGTGGAGGTGGGGGATAGAGGAGGTGGGGGATAGGGAGGAGGTGTGGGATAGGGAGGAGGTGGGGGATAGGGAGGAGGTGGGGGATAGGGTGGAGGTGGGGGATAGGGTGGAGGTGGGGGATAGGGTGGAGGTGGGGGATAGGGCGGAGGTGGGGGATAGGGAGGAGGTGTGGGATAGGGAGGAGATGTGGGATAGGGTGGAGGTGTGGGAGAGGGAGGAGGTGGGGGATAGGGTGGAGGTGTGGGATAGGGTGGAGGTGTGGGATAGGGTGGAGGTGGGGGATAGAGGAGGTGGGGATAGGGAGGAGGTGTGGGATATGGTGGAAGTGTGGGATAGGGTGGAGGTGGGGGATAGAGGAGGTGGGGGATAGGGAGGAGGTGTGGGATAGGGAGAGGTGGGGGATAGGGAGGAGGTGGGGATAGGGTGGAGGTGGGGGATAGGGTGGAGGTGGGGGATAGGGTGGAGGTGGGGGATAGGGTGGAGGTGGGGGATAGGGTGGAGGTATGGGATGGGGTGGAGGTGTGGGATAGGGTGGAGGTAGGGGATAGGGAGGAGGTATGGGATAGGGTGGAGGTGGGGGATAGGGAGGAGGGTGTGGGATAGGGAGGAGGTGTGGGATAGGGAGGAGGTGGGGGATAGGGTGGAGGTGGGGGATAGGGAGGAGGTGGGGGATAGGGCGGAGGTGTGGGATAGGGAGGAGGTGGGGGATAGGGCGGAGGTGTGGGATAGGGAGGAGGTGGGGGATAGGGAGGAGGTGGGGGATAGGGAGGAGGTGGGGGATAGGGCGGAGGTGGGGGATAGGGCGGAGGTGGGGGATAGGGCGGAGTTGGGGATAGAGAGGAGGTCGGGGATAGGGCGGAGGTGTGGGATAGGGAGGAGGTGGGGGATAGGGCGGAGGTGTGGGATAGGGTGGAGGTATGGGATAGGGTGGAGGTGGGGGATAGGGAGGAGGTGTGGGATAGGGAGGAGGTGGGGGATAGGGAGGAGGTGGGGGTTAGGGAGGAGGTGTGGGATAGGGAGGAGGTGTGGGATAGGGAGGAGGTGGGGATAGGGTGGAGGTGTGGGATAGGGTGGAGGTGTGGGATAGGGTGGAGGTGGGGGATAGGGAGGAGGTGGGGGATAGGGAGGAGGCGGGGGATAGGGTGGAGGTGGGGGATAGGGAGGAGGTGAGGGATAGGGAGGAGGTGGGGGATAGGGAGGAGGTGGGGGATAGGGCGGAGGTGGGGATAGGGCGGAGGTGGGGGATAGGGCGGAGGTGTGGGATAGGGAGGAGGTGGGGGATAGGGAGGAGGTGGGGGATAGGGAGGAGGTGGGGGATAGGGCGGAGGTGGGGATAGGGCGGAGGTGGGGGATAGGGCGGAGTTGGGGGATAGAGAGGAGGTGGGGGATAGGGCGGAGGTGTGGGATAGGGAGGAGGTGGGGGATAGGACGGAGGTGGGGGATAGGGAGGAGGTGGGGGATAGGGTGGAGGTGGGGGATAGGGAGGAGGTGGGGGATAGGGAGGAGGTGGGGGATAGGGAGGAGGTGGGGGATAGGGAGGAGGTGGGGGATGGGGTGGAGGTGGGGGATGGGGAGGAGGTGGGGGATAGGGAGGAGGTGGGGGATAGGGAGGAGGTGGGGGATAGGGCGGAGGTGGGGGATAGGGCGGAGGTGGGGGATAGGGCGGAGGTGTGGGATAGGGAGGAGGTGGGGGATAGGGAGGAGGTGGGGGATAGGGCGGAGGTGGGGGATAGGGCGGAGGTGGGGATAGGGCGGAGGTGTGGGATAGGGAGGAGGTGGGGGATAGGGAGGAGGTGGGGGATAGGGCGGAGGTGGGGGATAGGGCGGAGGTGGGGGATAGGGCGGAGTTGGGGGATAGAGAGGAGGTGGGGGATAGGGCGGAGGTGTGGGATAGGGAGGAGGTGGGGGATAGGACGGAGGTGGGGGATAGGGAGGAGGTGGGGGATAGGGCGGAGGTGGGGGATAGGGCGGAGGTGGGGGATAGGGTGGAGGTGTGGGATAGGGTGGGTTGGTCTTTCTGGTGTGGACTCGATGGGCCGAATGGCCTCTTTGTGCGCTGTAAATTCTATGTCTATGACTATGTCTAAGATCAAGAAGACAATGTACTCGGGTTAGTGCTGCTCCCTGCACTTTTGATGGATTTGTTGCGCGATGAAGATTGTGGTAGGGTGGCCCGTTTAAAGGGGTGGGTTCCAAAGACCACATGACTGGCTCAGGACCAATCGCGCGGGAGAGTGCGAGCCCTGGCCAATGGGTAGTTTGCGCTGGCTCTGGGAGGCGAAGCGTTGAGACCTGTTAGATTATGCTCTGTGTCTGGCACTTAACTGCCTTTGTCTTTCATCAATAAACCCCTTTGTTGACTACTGGAAGCTGCCAGGCTCTGTCTCGAGCCACCGCACAGGTCATACCCATTGCGCCTCTTGACGGGCGGATGCCCAGGGAGGAGCTCTTCAGCTCTGGGAGGAGGCACCGAGGCAGGATTCTTGTGATAAAGTTTTTATAATAATAATCTTTATTATTGTCACAAGTAGACTCACATTAACACTGCAATGAAGTTACTGTGAAAATCCCCACATTCCGGCGCCTGTTTGGGTACACGGAGGGAGAATTCGGAATGTCCAATTCACCCAACAAGCACGCCTTTCGGGACTTGTGGGAGGAAACCGGAGCACCCGGAGGAAACCCACGCCGACACGAGGAGAACGTGCAGACTCCGCACAGACAGTGACCCAAGCCGGGGATCGAACCTGGGACTCTGGCGCTGTGAAGCTACAGTGCTAGCCACTGTGCTAACGTGCCATATTTCCAGTGTATTTCGATCCCGGACCAGACCCCAACGTTTTCTCGGATACCGGACAGAAACCACAATATTGTTTAATATGTAAAGCTGTGAGGAAAGGACACTTTGTTCTAGTAGTGACTCCATGCACAAATAGGGATATGGCATTGTCAGGGCTCTTCCTGTAGATTCCCTCACTTCCCCTCGCTCTAATTCTGCCGTTAACATTTTGACCCATGGATGGTGAATGGGCTTTCAAGTCAAGCAGAGGAAATGTGGAACTCAAAAAGTTACAACATAATGCACGGTGCTAGTTTTTGAACGGCACCTACCTCTGCAATGGATCCACAGCAGACACCATCTCCCTGGCCCTCCACCCTGCCCTGGAGCATCTCGACAACAAGGACTCCTACATCAGACTCCTATTTATTTATTTTTTTAATAAACATTTTATTGAGGGTTTTTTTTGGCATTGTAACAGCAGCAATATAAACAATGTACATAAAAATATTAACATAGTACAAATACCACCTCCCTCCCCCACAGGTCCCACCATTAATTAACCCCCTAATCTACGCTAACTTAGCCTCCCCCCCCCCGCCCCACCTTCTGCTGATGATTAATTCTCTGCGAAGAAGTCGACGAATGGTTGCCACCTCCGGGCGAACCCTAACAATGACCCTCTCATGGCGAACTTAATTTTCTCCAGGCAGAGAAAGCCAGCCATGTCCGATAGCCATGTCACCAATTTCGGGGACTTCGAGTCCCTCCATGCTGGTAATATCCGCCTCCGGGCTACCAGGGAAGCAAAGGCCAGAATGTCCGCCTCTTTCTCCTCCTGGATTCCCGGATCCTACGACACCCCGAAATTCGCCACCTCTGGACTCGGTGCCACCCTTGTTTTTAACACCGTCGACATGACATCTGCAAACGCCTGCCAGAATCCCCTAAGCTTTGGACATGTCCAAAACATGTGGACATAGTTCGCTGGTCCTCCCGCACATTTTGTGCACCTGTCCTCCCCGCCAAAGAATCTGCTCATCCGGGCCACTGTCATGTGAGCCCGATGAATAACCTTAAATTGGATCAGGCTGAGCCTGCCACATGTTGCGGTCACGTTGACTCTACTCAACGCGTCCGCCCAGAGGCCCTCCTCTATCTCTCCCCCCAGCTCCTCCTCCCTTTCGCTTCAGCTCCTCAGTCTGGGTCTCCTCCGAACCCATACGCTCTTTATATATGTCCGAGACGCTCCCCTCTCCTATCCATCCTCCAGAAACCACCCTATCCCGAATCCCCCTCAGCGGCAGGAGTGGGCAGGTTGGTACCTGCCTCCTCAGAAAGTCCCGTACCTGCAGATATCGAAATTCATTCCCCCCCGCCAATGCAAACTTCTCCTCCAGCGCCCTCATACTCAGGAAGCTTACTTCTATAAACAAGTCCCCCATCCTCTCAATCCCCGCTCGCCGCCAAATTCGGAACCCCCCGTCCATCCTCCCCGGGGCAAACCGGTGATTATCGCAGGTTGGGGACCATACCGATGTCCCCTCTGCTCCCACATGTCTCCTCCATTGTCCCCAGACGCTGGTGGAATACCGCGCCGGCGGGAACGGCAGGGGCGCAGTTACCTTGCAAGAAGCCGCCTCCATGCGCACCCATGCCAACCCCCCACCAGCCACATCCTCACCAAGGCTATGTTAGCCGCCCAGTAATAATTGCTAAAGTTCGGCAGCACCAGCCCTCCCTCTCCCCGACCCCGCTCCAGCATTACCTCCTCACTCGCCGGGACTTGCCCCCCATACAAAGCCCGCTATAACTTTATTGACCCACTTAAAAAAGGACCACAGGATGAAGGTGGGGAGACATTGAAATGCAAACAGGAATCTCGGGAGGACCGTCATTTTCACCATTTGGACTCTGCCCGCCAGAGGCAACGGGAGCACATCCCATCTCCGGAAATCCTCCTTCATCTGCTCCACCAGCCGGGCCAAGTTCAATTTATGTAGCCTATCCCAATCCCGCGTCACTTGGATACCCAGGTACCTGAAACTGTCCCCTACCACTCTGAACGGCAGTTCCCCCGGTCGCCTCTCCTGATCTCTCACCTGGACCACAAACAACTCGCTCTTCCCCATATTGAGCTGATACCCCGAAAACCGGCCGAATTCCCCTAAAATTCCCATAATTTCTTCCATCCCCTTAATTGGATCCGAAACATACACAAGCAGGTCATCTGCATACAGCGAGACTTGGTGCTCCACCCCCCAAACCCCCCCCCCACCCCCCCCCCCTCTCCCCCACCACCACCACCACCCCCCCACCCCCTCGGACCAACCCCCATCCAGCCCCTTGAGGCCCTCAGGGAAATTGCCAGCGGCTCTATTGCCAGCGCAAACAGCAGTGGGGAGAGGGGGCATCCCTGCCTCGTCCCCCGGTGCAGTCTAAAATAATCCGAAGTCGTCCTGTTTGTCCGTACACTTGCCACAGGAGCCTGGTACAGCAACCTGACCCAGTCAATAAAGCCCCTCCCAAATCCGAACCGCCCCAGAACCTCCCATAAATAATCCCACTCACCCGGTCAAAAGCTTTTCTCCGCATCCATCGCGACCACTACCTCCACCCCCCTACTTTCCGGGGGCATCATGATCACGTTTAACAACCTTCTTACATTGGCCACCCGCTGCCTGCCCTTAACGAACCCCGTCTGAGCCTCCACAATGACGTTTGGCACACAATCCTCGACCCTGGAGAACAACATTTTGGCCAGCAGTTTGGCATCTACGTTCAACAGGGAAATGGGTCTGTAAGACCCACATAGCTCCGGGTTCTTGTCCCGTTTCAGGATAAGCAAAATCGTGGCCTGTGACATCGTCTGGGGCAGAACCCCCCTTTCCCTTGCCTCGTTAAACACCTTCATCAGCACCGGGTCCCAATATCCTGGAGAACTTTTTACAGAACTCCGCTGGGTACGTGTCTGGTCCCGGGGCCTTACCCGACTGCATGGCCTTCAAGCCCTCCACTATCTCTTCCAACCCGATCCGGCCCCCAACCCTTCTACCAGCTCCCCGTCCACCTTCGGGAAAGTCAGCCCATCCAGGAAGCGCCTCGTCCCCTCCGGGCCCGCAGGGGGTTCCGACCTGTACAACCTGCTGTAAAAATCCCGAAACGCCTTACTCATCCCTGCCGAGACCCCAACTACGTTCCCACCCCGTCGATAACTTTCCCTATTTCTCGAGCTGCCTCCCTCCTTCTGAGCCGCTGTGTAAGCATCCTGCTGGCCTTCTCACCATGCTCGTATATCCCCCTTCTCGCCTTTCTGAGCTGTTCCACTGCCCTCCCTGTGTTACCAAGCCAAACTCCACCTGTAGCCTCCACCGTTCCCTTAAAAGCCCTGCTTCTGGAGCTCCGCATACCTCCTGTTGACTTGTAGAATCTCTTTCACCAGTCGGTCCGTCTCTGCCCTATCCGTCCTGTCCCTGTGAGCCCGGATCGAGATCAGCTCTCTTCTCACCACTGCCATCAGCGCTTCCCAGACCACCGCTGCCAAGTACCCCCCCCCCCCCCCCCGTATCATTTACCTGCAGGTAGTTGAGCATGCACTTCCTCAGCCTCTCGCAAACCGCTTCGTCCACCAATAGCCCTACATCCAACCTCCATTGCGGGCGCTGCTTGCTATCCGTACTCACCTGCAGGTCCACCCAGTGCGGGGCATGGTCCGAGATTGTGATCGCCGAATACCCCGTGTCCACTACCCAGCCAGCAAGGCCCTACCCAAAACAAAGAAATCGATCCGAGAGTATACCTTATGTACGTGGGAGTAGAAGGAAAAGACCCTCGTCCTCGGCTGCCTAAATCTCCATGGATCCAATCCCCCCCCCCCCCCATCTGCTCCATGAACCCTTTCAGTTCCTTTGCCATTGCTGGCACCCTGCCCGTTTTCGAGCATGACCGATCCAGGCCGGGATCAATAACTGTATTAAAGTCCCCTCCATGATCAGCTTGTGCGAGTCCAGGTCCGGTATCTTCCCCGACATCCTCTATATAAATTCCACGTCATCCCAATTTGGCGCATATACATTGACCAGCACTACCTTCATCCCCCTCCAGCTTACCGCTAACCATAATATATCGACCCCCCCACATCCGAGACTATTCTACCCACCTCAAATATTACCCGCATATTAATCAATATCGCAACCCCTCTAGTCTTTGTATCCAGCCCCGAGTGGAAAACCTGGCTGACCCAGCCTTTCCTCAATCTAACCTGGTCCACTACTCTAAGGTGCGTCTCCTGTAACATTACCACGTCCGCCTTCAGTCCCCTCAGCTGCGCGAACACACGTGCCCTCTTAACCGGCCCATTTAACCCTCGAACATTCCAGGTGATCAGCCTAGTTGGGGGGCAAAGTGCCCCTACGCCGATCAGCCATCCCCTTTCTTGGGCCCGCCTCCAGCCCATGCGCCGCGCCTCCTCCGGCCCGCCCCCCCGGCGGCACCTGCCACCGACCTCCTCACTGTCCCTCCACCGAAGTCCCTCCCTCGTCAGCAGAAGCCATCCCCCCTCCCCCCCCCCCCCCAGCAACACTACTCTAAAACCTAACCCATATAGTAAACTAAACATATGCACCCCCCCTCCCCCCCCCCCCCCCCCCCCCCCCCCGCTGTGCTTCCGTGAGCTAGCTCACCCAGCTAGCTTGGTGGCCTCCGCCCCGGTGCCGAACAGTCTCCTACCTATTGTTCCCTCACTCCCCTCCCCACCGCTCATACAAACAAATTCCCTCATCTAACAATCCCCAGACAAACACTCAGCAGCAAAAAAAACACCACCCACCAAAACTCAAACAAGCACGTCGCCATCCCACAAAAGTGCACATCAACGAAAAAGACATTGCCAACATCCGCCGAAAAGAAAACCAGAAAACAAAAAAAACTTTTCTCCCCCCCCACCCCCCCTTCTTAAACAGAACTCAAAAACAGAAGAAAAAAAATAAGAGGAGAAAAAACAAATTTATCAAAGAAATGGGACCAATATAAGCCAACAAGTTGCATCAAAGTTCGAGAGTTCTCAGTCCCCCACCCGTCCTTTTCTTTTCGTAAAGTCCAGCACGTCTTCGGGCGACTCAAAATAATGATGCTGGTCCTCATATGTGACCCAGAGACGAGCCAGATACAGCAGTCCAAACTTCACCTGTTTCTTGAAGAAGATTGACTTAACTTGGGTGAAGCCTACCCTTTTCCTGGCCACCTCCACACTCCGGTCCTGGTACACCCGCAGGATACTGTTGTCCCATTTACAGCTCCACATTCGCGTGGCCCACTGAAGAATACATTCCTTGTCCAGGAACCTGTGGAATCTCACCAACATTGCCCTCGGAGGGTTCCCCCACTCGCGGCTTCCTCGCAAGCGCTCTATACGCCCTGTCCACCTCCAAGAGCCGGGAGAATGTCCCCTCACCCAGCAGCTTTTCGAACATACCCGCTACGCATGCCCCAGGATCAGCTCCCTCAGACCCCCCTCCTCCCCCCGGGAGCCCGACAATTCTTAAGTTCTGCCGGTGGGACCTATTCTCTAGGTTCTCCACCTTCTCCAGAAGCCTTTTCTGCTGGTCCCGCAGCATCCCCACCTCCAGCCCCACCGCTGTTTGATGTTCCTTCTGCTCAGCCAGCGCCTTCTCAACCATAATCCCAGCCAAACTCATATCAAAGCTCCAAAACCTAAGGCTTGGCTCCCCACTCTGCAACTGGATCATCGACTTTCCGACCCATAGACCATAATCAGTAAGAAAAACAACAACACCTCCTCCACAATAGTCCTCAACACCGGGGCCCCGCAAGGCTGCGTACTTAGCCCCCTGCTCTACTCCCTGGTACACACACGACTGCGTGGCAAAATTTGGTTCCAACTCTATCTACAAGTTTGCTGACGATACGACCATAGTGGGCCAGATCTCGAATAACGATGAGTCCGAACACAGGAGGGAGATAGAGAATCTAGTGGAGTGGTGTAGCGACAACAATCTCTCCCTCAATGCCAGCAAAACTAAAGAGCTGGTAATTGACTTCAGGAAGCAAAGTACTGTACACACCCCTGTCAGCATCAACGGACCCGAGGTGGAGATGGTTGACAGCTTCAAATTCCTAGGGGTGCACATCTCCAAAAATCTGTCCTGGTCCACCCACGTCGACGCTACCACCAAGAAAGCACAACAGCGCCTATACTTCCTCAGGAAACTAAGGAAATTCAGCATGTCCACATTGACTCTTACTAACTTTTACAGATGCACCATAGAAAGCATCCTATCGGGCTGCATCACAGCCTGGTATGGCAACTGCTCGGCCCAGGACCGCAAGAAACTTCAGAGAGTCGTGAACACCGCCCAGTCCATCACACAAACCTGCCTCCCATCCATTGACTCCGTCTACACCTCCCGCTGCCTGGGGAAAGCGAGCAGTATAATCAAAGACCCCTCCCACCCGGCTTACTCACTCTTCCAACTTCTTCCATCGGGCAGGAGATACAGAAGTCTGAGAACACGCACGAACAGACTCAAAAACTGCTTCTTCCCCACTGTCACCAGACTCCTAAACGACCCTTATGGACTGATCTGATTAATATTACACTCCTGTATGCTTTACCCGATGCTGCTGTCCATGTTTTACATTGCGGACCTTGTGTTGCCTTATTATGTATTTTATTTTATATTCATGTACTAAATGATCTGTTTGAGCTGCTCGCAGAATAATACTTTTCACTGTACCCTGGTACACGTGACAATAAACAAATCTAATCCAACTATAGAACTCAAGAGTTTATGGCACCCAAGAGATTGGTGGGCCTCCGCTCAATTGGTTGGCTGATGGCTAATGAATTGGCCAAAGGCTGTATTCTGCCTGGTAACAGGCGGTGATTGGGTCCTACCCGGGTGAGATGGTTTTCAGAGAACCAGGGAAGGCCAGTCGGACCCGGACCCTCAGTGGAAAGAAGCTGCTCCGACTTCTCCAGAAGAGCTGCATATCTGGACAGAGAATCTGAATGAAGCTCCAGTGAAAACCATTGCAGATTAAAGCAGGAACCACACACTGAAAGCCTAGTTTCGGTTCTTGCACCAAGGTGAGAAGGAACTTTCATTCTTCTAACCAATACACAAGGTCTACACCCACCTCGACTTCTTTATAGTGGAGAAATTGGTGCTTCAAGAAATAGTCAAAGCGGAATATTTTGCGATTGTAATCTCCGACACACTCTACATTACATGGAGGTTGGAGATGGACCGTGCACAATGCCCCACATGGAGGTTGGAGACGGACCATGCCCAATGCCCCACATGGAGGTTGGAGACGGACCGTGCCCAATGCCCCACATGGAGGTTGGAGACGGACCGTGCCCAATGCCCCACATGGAGGTTGGAGACGGATCGTGCCCAATGCCCCACATGGAGGTTGGAGACGGACCGTGCCCAATGCCCCACATGGAGGTTGGAGACGGACCGTGCCCAATGCCCCACATGGAGGTTGGAGACGGACCGTGCCCAATGCCCCACATGGAGGTTGGAGACGGACCGTGCCCAACGCCCCACATGGAGGTTGGAGACGGACCGTGCCCAATGCCCCACATGGAGGTTGGAGATGGACCGTGCCCAATGTCCCACATGGAGATTGGAGATGGACCATGCCCAACGCCCCACATGGAGGTTGGAGACGGACCATGCTCAACGCCCCACATGGAGGTTGGAGACGGACCGTGCCCAATGCCCCACATGGAGGTTGGAGACGGACCGTGCCCAATGCCCCACATGGAGTTTGGAGACGGACCGTGCTCAACGCCCCAGATGGAGGTTGGAGACGGACCATGCCCAATGCCCCACATTGAGGTTGGAGACGGACCGTGCCCAATGCCCCATATGGAGGTTGGAGACGGACCGTGCCCAATGCCCCACATGGAGGTTGGAGACGGACCGTGCCCAATGCCCCACATGGAGGTTGGAGATGGACCATGCCCAACGCCCCACATGGAGGTTGGAGATGGACCGTGCCCAATGCCCCACGTGGAGGTTGGAGATGGACCATGCCCAATGCCCCACATGGAGGTTTGAGATGGACCGTGCCCAACGCCCCACATGGAGGTTGGAGATGGACCGTGCCCAATGCCCCACATGGAGGTTGGAGATGGACCATGCCCAATGCCCCACATGGAGGTTGGAGATGGACCGTGCCCAATGCCCCACATGGAGGTTGGAGATGGACCATGCCCAATGCCCCACATGGAGGTTGGAGATGGACCGTGCCCAACGCCCCACATGGAGGTTGGAGATGGATCGTGCCCAACGCCCCACATGGAGGTTGGAGATGGATCGTGCCCAATGCCCCACATGGAGGTTGGAGATGGACCATGCCCAATGCCCCACATGGAGGTTGGAGATGGACCATGCCCAATGCCCCACATGGAGGTTGGAGATGGACCATGCCCAATGCCCCACATGGAGGTTGGAGATGGACCGTGCCCAATGCCCCACATGGAGGTTGGAGACTGACCGTGCCCATCGCCCCACATGGAGGTTGGAGACTGACCGTGCCCATCGCCCCACATGGAGGTTGGAGACGGACCGTGCCCAACGCCCCACGTGGAGGTTGGAGATGGACCGTGCCCAATGCCCCACATGGAGGTTGGAGACTGACCGTGCCCAACGCCCCACATGGAGGTTGGAGACGGACCGTGCCCAATGCCCCACACGGAGGTTGGAGACTGACCGTGCCCAATGCCCCACATGGAGGTTGGAGACGGATCGTGCCCAATGCCCCACATGGAGGTTGAAGACGGACCGTGCCCAATGCCCCACATGGAGGTTGGAGACGGACCGTGCCCAATGCCCCACACGGAGGTTGGAGACTGACCGTGCCCATCGCCCCACATGGAGGTTGGAGACGGACCGTGCCCAACGCCCCACATGGAGGTTGGAGATGGACCGTGCCCAATGCCCCACATGGAGGTTGGAGACTGACCGTGCCCAATGCCCCACGTGGAGGTTGGAGATGGACCGTGCCCAACGCCCCACATGGAGGTTGGAGACTGACCGTGCCCAATGCCCCACACGGAGGTTGGAGACTGACCGTGCCCAATGCCCCACATGGAGGTTGGAGACGGACCGTGCCCAACGCCCCATGTGGAGGTTGGAGATGGACCGTGCCCAACGCCCCACATGGAGGTTGGAGACTGACCGTGCCCAATGCCCCACGTGGAGGTTGGAGATGGACCGTGCCCAACGCCCCACATGGAGGTTGGAGACTGACCGTGCCCAATGCCCCACATGGAGGTTGGAGACGGACCTTGCCCAATGCCCCACATGGAGGTTGGAGATGGACCATGCTCAATGCCCCACGTGGAGGTTGGAGATGGACCGTGCCCAACGCCCCACATGGAGGTTGGAGACGGACCGTGCCCAATGCCCCACATGGAGGTTGGAGATGGACCGTGCCCAATGCCCCACATGGAGGTTGGAGACGGACCGTGCCCAATGCCCCACATGGAGGTTGGAGACGGACCGTGCCCAACGCCCCACATGGAGGTTGGAGACGGACCGTGCCCAACGCCCCACATGGAGGTTGGAGACGGACCATGCCCAATGCCCCACATGGAGGTTGGAGACGGACCGTGCCCAATGCCCCACATGGAGGTTGGAGACGGACCGTGCCCAATGCCCCACATGGAGGTTGGAGACGGACCGTGCCCAACGCCCCACATGGAGGTTGGAGACGGACCGTGCCCAATGCCCCACATAGAGGTTGGAGACGGACCGTGCCCAATGCCCCACGTGGAGGTTGGAGACGGACCGTGCCCAATGCCCCACATGGAGGTTGGAGACGGACCGTGCCCAATGCCCCACATGGAGGTTGGAGACGGACCGTGCCCAATGCCCCACATAGAGGTTGGAGACGGACCGTGCCCAACGCCCCACATGGAGGTTGAAGATGGACCGTGCCCAATGCCCCACATGGAGGTTGGAGACGGACCGTGCCCAACGCCCCACATGGAGGTTGGAGACGGACCGTGCCCAACGTCCCACATGGAGGTTGGAGACGGACCGTGCCCAACGTCCCACATGGAGGTTGGAGACGGACCGTGCCCAACGTCCCACATGGAGGTTGGAGACGGACCGTGCCCAACGCCCCACATGGAGGTTGGAGATGGACCGTGCCCAATGCCCCACATGGAGGTTGGAGATGGACCGTGCCCAATGCCCCACATGGAGGTTGGAGACGGACCGTGCCCAATGCCCCACATGGAGGTTGGAGACGGACCGTGCCCAATGCCCCACATGGAGGTTGGAGACGGACCGTGCCCAACGCCCCACATGGAGGTTGGAGATGGACCATGCTCAACGCCCCACATGGAGGTTGGAGATGGACCGTGCCCAACGCCCCACATGGAGGTTGGAGACGGACCATGCCCAATGCCCCACATGGAGGTTGGAGACGGACCGTGCCCAATGCCCCACATGGAGGTTGGAGACGGACCGTGCCCAATGCCCCACATGGAGGTTGGAGACGGACCGTGCCCAATGCCCCACATAGAGGTTGGAGACGGACCGTGCCCAATGCCCCACGTGGAGGTTGGAGACGGACCGTGCCCAACGCCCCACATGGAGGTTGGAGACGGACCGTGCCCAATGCCCCACATAGAGGTTGGAGACGGACCGTGCCCAATGCCCCACGTGGAGGTTGGAGACGGACCGTGCCCAATGCCCCACATGGAGGTTGGAGACGGACCGTGCCCAATGCCCCACATGGAGGTTGGAGACGGACCGTGCCCAATGCCCCACATAGAGGTTGGAGACGGACCGTGCCCAACGCCCCACATGGAGGTTGAAGATGGACCGTGCCCAATGCCCCACATGGAGGTTGGAGACGGACCGTGCCCAACGCCCCACATGGAGGTTGGAGACGGACCGTGCCCAACGTCCCACATGGAGGTTGGAGACGGACCGTGCCCAACGTCCCACATGGAGGTTGGAGACGGACCGTGCCCAACGTCCCACATGGAGGTTGGAGACGGACCGTGCCCAACGCCCCACATGGAGGTTGGAGATGGACCGTGCCCAATGCCCCACATGGAGGTTGGAGATGGACCGTGCCCAATGCCCCACATGGAGGTTGGAGACGGACCGTGCCCAATGCCCCACATGGAGGTTGGAGACGGACCGTGCCCAATGCCCCACATGGAGGTTGGAGACGGACCGTGCCCAATGTCCCACATGGAGGTTGGAGATGGACCGTGCCCAACGCCCCACATGGAGGTTGGAGATGGACCGTGCCCAATGCCCCACATGGAGGTTGGAGACGGACCATGCCCAACGTCCCACATGGAGGTTGGAGATGGACCATGCCCAACGCCCCACATGGAGGTTGGAGACGGACCATGCCCAATGCCCCACATGGAGGTTGGAGACGGACCGTGCCCAATGCCCCACATGGAGGTTGGAGACGGACCGTGCCCAACGCCCCACATGGAGGTTGGAGACGGACCGTGTCCAACGCCCCACATGGAGGTTGGAGACGGACCATGCCCAACGCCCCACATGGAGGTTGGAGATGGACCGTGCCCAATGCCCCACATGGAGGTTGGAGACGGACCGTGCCCAACGCCCCACATGGTGGTTGGAGACGGACCGTGCCCAACGTCCCACATGGAGGTTGGAGCCGGACCGTGCCCAAAGCCCCACATGGAGGTTGGAGATGGACCGTGCCCAATGCCCCACATGGAGGTTGGAGACGGACCGTGCCCAATGCCCCACATGGAGGTTGGAGACGGACCGTGCCCAACGCCCCACATGGAGGTTGGAGATGGACCGTGCCCAACGCCCCACATGGAGGTTGGAGCCGGACCGTGCCCAACGCCCCACATGGAGGTTGGAGACGGACCGTGCCCAACGCCCCACATGGAGGTTGGAGACGGACCGTGCCCAACGCCCCACATGGAGGTTGGAGACGGACCGTGCCCAATGCCCCACATGGAGGTTGGAGACGGACCATGCCCAATGCCCCACATGGAGGTTGGAGACGGACCGTGCCCAATGCCCCACATGGAGGTTGGCGATGGACCGTGTCCAAAGCCCCACATGGAGGTTGGAGACGGACCGTGCCCAATGCCCCACATGGAGGTTGGAGACGGACCATGCCCAATGCCCCATATGGAGGTTGGAGACGGACCTTGCCCAATGCCCCACATGGAGGTTGGAGACGGACCGTGCCCAACGCCCCACATGGAGGTTGGAGACGGACCTTGCCCAATGCCCCACATGGAGGTTGGAGACGGACCGTGCCCAATGCCCCACATGGAGGTTGGAGACGGACCGTGCCCAATGCCCCACATGGAGGTTGGAGATGGACCGTGTCCAATGCCCCACATGGAGGTTGGAGACGGACCGTGCCCAATGCCCCACATGGAGGTTGGAGATGGACCGTGTCCAATGCCCCACATGGAGGTTGGAGATGGACCGTGCCCAATGCCCCACGTGGAGGTTGGAGACGGACCGTGCCCAACGTCCCACGTGGAGGTTGGAGACGGACCGTGCCCAACGCCCCACATGGAGGTTGGAGACGGACCGTGCCCAATGCCCCACATGGAGGTTGGAGACGGATCGTGCCCAACGCCCCACCTGGAGGTTGGAGACGGACCGTGCCCAACGCCCCACATGGAGGTTGCAGATGGACCGTGCCCAACGCCCCACATGGAGGTTGGAGACGGACCGTGCCCAATGCCCCACATGGAGGTTGGAGACGGACCGTGCCCAACGCCCCACATGGAGGTTGGAGATGGACCATGCCCAACGCCCCACATGGAGGTTGGAGACGGACCGTGCCCAACGCCCCACATGGAGGTTGGAGACGGACCGTGCCCAACGCCCCACATTGAGGTTGGAGATGGACCGTGCCCAACGCCCCACATGGAGGTTGGAGATGGACCGTGCCCAATGCCCCACATGGAGGTTGGAGATGGACCGTGCCCAATGCCCCACATGGAGGTTTGAGATGGACCGTGCCCAACGCCCCACTTGGAGGTTGGAGATGGACCATGCCCAATGCCCCACATGGAGGTTTGAGATGGACCATGCCCAACGCCCCACATGGAGGTTTGAGATGGACCATGCCCAATGCCCCACATGGAGGTTTGAGATGGACCATGCCCAACGCCCCACATGGAGGTTGGAGATGGACCGTGCCCAATGCCCCACATGGAGGTTTGAGATGGACCGTGCCCAACGCCCCACATGGAGGTTGGAGATGGACCATGCCCAATGCCCCACATGGAGGTTTGAGATGGACCATGCCCAACGCCCCACATGGAGGTTGGACGCAACCCTCTTGACCGACCAGGTCTTCAGTCAGAAAGCATCACAGGCCATAGGCGAGTACGTTACTAACAACCGGAACGGGGAGGTCTCCCCTTCCACATTCTGGGTGGCACTGAAGGAGGTGATTAGAGGAGAAATTATTGCCTACAAGGCCCGCAGAGGTAAGGAAGAGAGGGCGGCTAGGCAGCAACTGATCGACTCCATACTGGAGGTGCGCAGAAGATACTCCAAGGCTCCGACCGTAGAGCTTCTGGCGGAGAGGAAAAAGCTACAAATGGACTTTAACCTTCTAACCACCAGGAAGGCAGTGCACCAACTCCACCAGACACAGGGGACCTTTTATAAGCATGGAGACCAGACTAGCCTGCTGGCACAGGGGGATGAAACGGTTCCTCGATGGACTGGACATGTCAGTTGTGGAGGACTATAGATGGAGGGAGCCGGAAGCACCGATAGATGCAGGAAAGGCCTTCAACAGCGTTGGGTGGAGTTACCTCATTGAGGTACTAGGGCGGTTTGGGCTGGGACAGGGTTCCCCTCCTGGGTGAAACTCCTGTACGACGCCCCTAAGGTGAGGGTACGGACCACCACCAGCAGCTCTGAATACTTCCAGCTGCACAGAGGCACAAAGCAGGGATGCCCACCGCCCCCGCTCCTGTTCGCCCTGGCAATTGAACCGCTGGCAATCCGCCCTGCGGGAGGCTGGAAGGGAATCAGAAGAAGAGGCAGGGTGACCTGTTCCTCTATATCTCGGACCCACAAAACAGCATGAAAGAAATCATGCAGCTACAAACCCAGCCTGGGCAAGAGCTGCAGGGTCTACCATTTAAACTAGCCCAAAGCACACTCTGCTACCTGGGCATCCAGATAGCCCGACTGGACACGGATCCACGAGTGGAATCTGACCGGCCTGGCGGAGGGGGTGGAAAAGGACCTGCAGATGTGGAGCAACTCCCGCTTTCCCTGGCGGGAAAGTGCAGATGATCAAGATGAACATCTGTCCAGGCCCAGGTTCCTCTTCCTGTTTAGATCCAGATCGATCTACATCCCCAATTCCTTTTTCCAGGCAACAGACAAAGGGATTATGACGTTTGTGTGTTGGTGGGGGAGTGTTGGGGGTGGGGGTGGGGGGGGAGGGGGGGGAAGAAGAATCCAAGAATCCCCAAAAGTGTACTACAAAGGAGAAGAAACATGGGACGCCTGGCCCTCCTGCACCTGCGGTACTGTCACTGGGCAGCCATGGCCGAGAGAGTGAGCGATGGGTGAAGGTCCCAGAGACGGAATGGGTCTACACAGGGGACAGACTCGCGACCTAGAGGCCGACGGAGAGACGGGAATGACCGAATGCGAACAAACTCTAACATCTGCAGGTCAAAACGTTTCTCCGCAAGGAGACGAAAACGTACCAAAGGACCCCGAGAGACAGAGTGTTAGAGGGTTTACTGGACGTGGACAGTCTGGGGAAGGGGAACTGCGGGGACCTGTGTGGGCGACTTTTAGAAAGGACATGCTCCCCACTGGGCGAAACACAGGAAAAATGGGAGGAAGAGTTCGGGATGGAAGTAGGAGGGGGGACTCTGGAGCGAAGCACTGAGCAGGGCCAACTCCACCTCCTCCTGCGCTTGGTTAAGCCTAATGCAGCTCAAAGTGGTGCACAGAATACACCAGACAAGAACCCGAATGAGGAGGTTCTTCCCGGAGGTGGAGGATAAATGTGAGTGGTGCCAGGGGGGCCCGGCCAACCACACATGTTCTGGGCCTGCCCCAGACTTGCCGGGTTCTGGACAGCCTTCTCCGAGGCAATGTCCAAGGTTGTGGGCGTGAGGGTGGAGGCCGTGCCCGAGAGTAGCAATCTTCGGGGTCTTGGAGCAGCCAGAGTTACACATGGGGAAGGGGGCTGACGCCCTTGCCTTTGCTTCCCTAGTCCCCCGCCGGAGAATCCTGCTCGGCTGGCGATTGGCAGCACCACCCACAGCTGCAGGTGGCTGGCAGATCTGGAGAAGATTAATTTCACCAGCCGAAGATCGGAGGAGGACTTGCGCCAGAAGGCGGCCGACACAGAGATCAGAGGGCCCAACACAAGGCCACAAAAAAGACAACCCTCAAGAGCAGGCCGACAACAGGATAGGGAGAGGGGAGAAGAATAGAGGGGGAGGCCAAGTGATACAGAGGGGGAGTGAAGGGAGAAGGAGGGCACTGCCCACATATAAACACCAGACAACTACCCACAGTGAAATAAAGTGCCCAGGAAAGGACTCAGCAAAAGAAGGGAGGTGGGGCACACTAAATTAAACAACTTGTAATTTATAAACTGTCGCATCGATCCTTAACAAGCGTACAGTATATAAAATGTTAGAACGTTAATAAAAATATTTTTAAAAATAATAAATTGCCTTCTTAATTGTCGGCGGGCGAACATCCAACTTGCCCTCGCGCCAACAAACAAAATATCGGCCAAGCGCGCAATGATGTTGGGATGGGTGCCCGACACCTTCGCGCATGATTTTGCACGCGCATCCAAACTTTGGACTGGCCCAAGTCAAAGATTGAGGCCAAAAGGGGCCCATTCAGTCCAACGTACCTGTGATCAATCCTGATGATTTCCAATGAGTACCTGCCCCCTCGCTCCTTTCCCACTGTCTTTCCCCAATGCCTCCAAATATTTGAAATGGAAGGTAACAGCCACAGAGTCTCATGAATATTTTAAATGAGATGCAACAGCAAATAGATTTGTGCCACGTTGACTCAGCACAGCCATTCTATTCCTCTGCAGCCACCCTTTCGATTTCGCTACAGTTCTTTGTACTGGAGCTGAAGACCTAAACGGCAGATTATCTGCTTGGCAGTGTCCAAACAGGTTGATTGTGGGGGATGAAGAGACAAAACCTGCCCCCTGTATCCTGTTCCGATTCCTATCCATCAGGTCAATGACTCATGTCGGCAGTTTACTGTAAGGCTTTCACATTCCTAAATATCAAGTGTTCGTTCACCTGTCTGGACTTGACTTGTTCTTTTTGACTTGGGAGAGTCCCACCCATTTGTGTGACAGAGAAAGGGGATAGGTTTGGGGGGCTATTTTGATGTCACGTTTGCTCAGATTACAGCAGTCCTTGTGATTCAGGGCAGATTAAAAGATATTTAATAAAACTACTGATCACACTAGGAAATGGTCACATGCACTGTCACTTTCTCACCTTAACCCCCCCCCGCATTGTGTAATTATAACCAAATCTGTTATGTGGGCAGCACAGTGGTTAGCACTGTTGCTTCACAGCGCCAGGGACCCCGGTTCGAAACCGGCTTGGGTCACAGTCTGTGCGGAGTCTGCACGTTCTCCCCGTGTCTGTGTGGGTTTCCTCCGGGTGCTCCGGCTTCCTCCCACAAGTCCCGAAAGATGTGCTTGTTGGGTGAATTGGACATTCTGAATTCTCCCTCCGTGTACCCGAACAGGCGCCGGAATGTGGCGACGAGGGGATTTTCACAGTAACTTGATTGCAATGTTAATGTCAGCCTACTTGTGACACTAATAAAGATTATTATTAAGTCTAATGATGACCATTGTCGCTGTTGTAAAAACCCATCTGGTTCACTAATGCCCTTCAGGGGAAGAAAATCTGCCACCCTTACTCGGTCTGGCCTACATGTGACTCCAGACCCAGAGCGATGTGGTTGACTCTTAACTTTCCCCTGAAGGGCAATTATGGATGGGCAATAAATACTGGCCCAGCCTGCGACATCCATGTCCCGTGAACAATTTTTTAAAAATTGTCACAGTGAAATTTGGACTCACAAGTTTGGACTGGTTAGTCCAGCAACTTAACTACTCAGTGGCTGCATTACTTAATACTAATTACAAACAACAAGAATTGAGCTCTTGTGAATCTATGAAATCAGGAAACCTAAAAGAAAACTTGGAAAAAATCTAATTGAAGAATCCTTGGGACGAACAAGAATGAACAGTGGATTACTGATGAATATCTGAGCCATTTTGGTAATACTGTTTTGAAGTAGGAAGTTCAAAATCAATCACAGCAAGTGGATGTGTGATGAATGATATCTGTATACACATGCACCTTTAATGCGTAGGCCCCTTGAAGACCGGGTTTGGAACCCTGGGGGACTCCGCCTCTGGCTCCGCCCCCAGGAAGCTCTATATAAGGTTACGTTCAGTAGGCAGCGTGCAGTGAGCACACATCTCGGCAGCTGTCTGGTTCTCTGGTAATTAAAGCCTTTGAATTATCAATCTCCTCCCCCGAGCCGTAATTGAGGGTATCTCAGGATGTTGAAGGGTTCACTTTCAAGCAGGCCGATCTGACTTTGGAACTGTGAGGGGAGGTGTGTGTGTCCGGGACTGCTGGGACACTCGACAGCAGGTCGATGGTTTACTGCTCAAACCGAGCATAGAATGCATTGAGTTCACCGGGGAGGGGTGTGCTGCTGCCGGAGATACTGCTCGGCTTCGCTTTGTAGTCCGTTATGTTATTTAAACCTTGCTACAACCGACGAAAGTCCGTGGCGTTAGTCTGTGACTCTAGCTTGGTCTGATATTCTCTCTTGGCATCCCTGAAGGCTTTGCGGAGGTCATACCTGGATTTCTTGTATAGGTCTGACTTCAATGCCTCAGACCTGGCGTTCAGTGGAGAGTCAATCTCCCGGTTAAGCCATAGTTTCCGGTTGGGGAACGTATGTACTACTTTCTTTTGCGGTTCAATTCCGGCCTTGGGTGACTGCCTGTGCGGAGTCTGCACTCTCTCCCCGTGTGTGCATGGGTTTTCCTCCCGGTGCTCCGGTTTCCTCCCACAGTCCAAAGGTGCGCAAGTTAGGTGGATTGGCCATGCTAAATTTCCCTTAGTGTCCAAAGATGTGCAGGTTAGGTAGGGTCACAGAGAGTGGGCCTAGGTAGGGCTGCTCTTTCAGATGGCTGGCACAGACTCGATGGGTTGAATGGCCTCCTTCTGCATTGTAAGGAGTCAATGGAAATGCCCTGCCCTACTGTCATGATATACATCAGTACATTATGGTGCAATCACATACACACACTGATGGACATGCAGCCAATCACCAGTGAGAGCACAAGCACTATAAAGATAGGGGACTGGAGAGTTCCCGCTCATTCTAGCAGCAGCCAGCTCAGAGCACAGAGCTCACAGCCTGCATCACAGACATTCACCGTGTGCTGAGTGCCTCACCATAGCTAGTGATAGGAAAGGGTCCACAGTTAAGCTGGTATTGCCATACCCACGTTTACAGTTTGTTAGCATAGTTGAACAGTTAATAAAATAGCGTTACACCACTTCCAGCATTGTTGGCTTGTTAGTGAACCAGAACACCCAACACGACATGGTACAAGGAGTGGCCGCAATCTAGCACTTGTGAGACCTACCTGCAACTTCTCAGCATTCCGGCATCCTACAGCATGGAGAACATCAACCCGCCGCCGCCGCTCCGCATCGCTGGCAATCTCAGGGTGAATTGGAAGATATTTAAACAGCGCTTCCAGCTCTCCTCGAGGCCACGGACAGGGAGAATGCATCAGACACCAGGAAGATAGCCCTTCCTCTCTCCACGGCCGGGCAACAGGCCATCCACATCTTTAACTCCCTGACATTCACGGACGACGAGGACAAGACCAAGTACAAGACGGTGCTCCTCAAATTCGACACACACTTCAGTGTTGAAGTCAACGAAAGCTTCGAAAGGTACCTGTTCCAACAGCGCTTGCAGGGTAAGGACGAGCCTTTCCAATCCTATTTAACACACCTCCGCATCCTCGCACAATCCTGCGGCTACGGGCCCACCTCCGACTCCATGATACGCGACCAGATTGTTTTCGGGGTCATGTCGGACACCCTGCGCCAGCAGCTCCTTAAAGTTAAGCAACTAACCCTAGCGACTGCCATCGAGACCTGTGTCCTGCATGAGAATGCCACCAGCCGGTACTCCTACATACAGGCAGCTGAAACGGTGCGGCAAGGTCCCCACGAGGCGGAACGGGTCCAAACGATCGAACACCTCCCGGGCCGCAGTCTGGAGGAGGGCGGCCATTTCGCCCGCTTTCCGAGGCCTCCCGCGTTTGTACGCGGCAAACGAGGGGACGGTGACGTGGAGGAACGCGATGTGCAGGCCCGCACCACGCAAGACCGTACCGCGCATGCGCGGTGGCGTGACGAACGCACTGACGTCACGACATGCGGCAACTGTCATGCAGACCAATGGCACCGAGGACAGGGAGCCTTTTCGAGTCGCTGTCATAACCAAGAACAGGCTGTCCCCGAATCGAAAGCACCAGCCGCTGTTGGTACACAGCATTGATCCGGACGACGAGTGGTGTGCCACCCTGACGGTCAACCGATCCCAGATCAGATTCCGTCTGGACACTGGTGCTTCCACCAATTTCCTCGCATGGTCAGCATTTCAACCCCTGGGGGTCAAACCAACAATTCTTCCATCCAATTGCCAACTGGTCGACTGTAATGGTAACGTCATCCCCGCCACCGGGTCATGCCAACTCGAGGTGAACGCACCACACGCGAAAAGTCACCCTACCCTTCGAGATCGTGGGCTCCTCAAACGACTTCCTGCTAGGTGCACAGGCGTGCAAGCTCCTCAACCTCGTGCAGTGCGTACATTCCTTCTCTCCAGAGCACACGTCTGACTTCCAAGATGCGGACTTCAGGGCGCAACTAAGTGCCATCATCACTCAACACCGAGATGTCTTCGAAGGCATGGGCACACTTCCCTACACATACAAAATCCTGCTCAAACAGGACGCCACGCCTGTGGTTCATGCACCTCGCAGAGTCCCAGCACCCCTCAAGGACCGCCTCAAGCAGCAGCTGCAGGACCTCCAGGACCAAGGAGTGCTCTCCAGAGTGACGGAACCAACCGACTGGGTCAGTTCCATGGTGTGTGTCAAGAAGCCTTCCGGCGAGCTCCGGATCTGTATCGACCCGAAGGATTTAAATGGTAACATCACGCGGGAGCATTTCCCTGTCCCCAAGCGTGAGGAGATCACGTGCGAGATGGCTCGAACCAACATATTCACCAAGCTGGATGCATCAAAGGGCTTCTGGCAGATTCAATTGGACAAGTCCAGCAGAAAGCTGTGCACTTTCAACACCCCATTTGGCAGGTACTGCTGCAATAGAATGCCATTTGGAATCATATCAGCATCTGAAGTGTTCCACCGCATCATGGAGCAGGTGATGGAGGGCATCGAGGGTGTGCGCGTCTATGTGGATAGCGTCACACCACTTCCACGACACCTACATCTCTCTGAATAAACCTTTATCATCTGGTGCGGCCACCATCAAACATTTCTGTCGAGTAAATCCCCGGATCTCTCTGTTCCTGCACCCTGTTTAAAATTGCACCAATTTGTTTATATTCCTCCTCCTCCAGGTACTATACCCTTCGAGGACATTGGCAACTGTGGACTTCCATTGGATTAGTTCCTGAAATCTCACCAATTGCACTTGACAAAGTGCGGCTGTGTTTTGCCTTCTGCAGTGTGGCTGGCCAGATAACTCTCCCATTCTTACTTCCAGCTATCAGGAGTATATGGAAGGATTTATAGACCCACTGCATCACAAGACTACCATTACGTGTATTACCGATCCTCATTCCTATCCCCAGATGCATGACTTCCCGTTTCCCTTTGTTGAATTTGATCTGCCAATTCTCCTTACTTTCCCTATGGTCCCAGCAAAGCATGAATGGTACGGAAGGTGCCTCCCCGGGGCGAAGGGGATGTTATTCTGAGATTGTTGTGGAATCACATTTCTGGGGTCAGAGTAAAAAGAGCTTTACTCGAGTCCCACTCGGTGCCTGACTTGGTGCTGCGTCTGATGCAGAGAATGGGTGCCAGAAATGGAAAAGATATTCCATTCCCCAGCTCAGACATTTAACAGCTTGACAAGTACAGCTTAGCAAATTAATGAAAATAACACGTACTTAAACTGCTTTCAACATCCTGAACAACAGTTCATAGAACTTGCATTTGTATAGCACCTTTTGCAACCTTGGGACATCCTCAAGCACTTTATAGACAGCAAAATACTTTTGAAGTGGTAATGTAGGGAAATGTGGCACAGCAAGCTCCCAACAAAGGCAATCAATCAGGATTAGATGATCCCGGAAATGATGTTGATTGAGGGATGAATACTGGTTAGAACAAAGAACAAAGAACCATACAGCACAGGATCAGGCCCTTCGGCCCTCCAAGCCTGTACCGGTCATGATACCCCCCTTGGCCAAAGCCCTCAGCACTTCCTTGTGCTGTATCCCTCTATACCCACCCTATCCATGTGTTTGTCAAGATGCCTTTTGAATGCCGTTAATGTATCTGCTTCCACAACCTCCCCTGGCAACGCGTTCCAGACACTCACCACCCTCTGTGTAAAAAACCTGCCTCGCACGTCTCCTCTAAACTTTGCCCCACGGGCCTTAAACCTATGGCCCCTAGTGACTGACCCCTCCACCCTGGGAAAGAGTGCCTGCCCATCCACTCAATCCATGCCCCTCATAATCTTGTAGACCTCTATCAGGTCACCCCTCAACCTCCGTCTTTCTAATGAAAACAGTCCAAGTCTATTGAGCCTCTCCGCATAGCTAACACCCTCCAGACCAGACAACATCCTGGTAAACCTCCTCTGCACCCTCTCCAAAGCCTCCACATCCTTCTGGTAGTGTGGTGACCAGAATTGTACGCAATAGAACATAGAACATACAGTGCCGAAGGAGGCCATTCGGCCCATCGAGTCTGCACCGGCCCACTTAAGCCCTCACTTCCACCCTATCCCCGTAACCCAATAACCCCTCCTAACCTTTTTGGACACTAAGGGCAATTTATCATGGCTAATCCACCTAACCTGCACATCTTTGGACTGTGGGAGGAAACCGGAGCACCCGGAGGAAACCCACGCAGACACGGGGAGAACGTGCAGACTCCGCACAGACAGTGACCCAAGCCGGGAATCGAACCTGGGACCCTGGCGCTGTGAAGCCACAGTGCTAACCACTGTGCTACCGTGCTGCCCATATTCCAAGTGCAGCCTTACCAAGCCAATGAAGGCAACCATTCCGTATGTTTTCTTGACTACCTTGTCCACTTGTGTTGCCATTTTCAAAGATCTGTGGACCTACACCCAGATCTCTCTGACTTTCTATATTCCTTGTTTTTAAATTTAGAGTACCCAATTTTTTTTTTTTCTAATTAAGGGGTAATTTAGCGTGGCCAATCCACCCAACCTGCATATCTTTGGGTTGTGGGAGTGAAACCCACGCAGACATGGGGAGAATGTGCAAACTCCACACGGACAGTGACCCAGGGCCGGGATTCGAACCCAGGTCCTCAGCGCCGCAGTCCCAGTGCTGACCACTGCACCACATGCATCCCGACTTTCTATATTCCTAAGGGTTTTGCCATTTACGGTACATTTCCCCTCTATGTTAGACCTACCAAAATGCATTACCTCACATTTGTCCGGATTAAACTCCATTTGCCATTTCTCTGCCCAAGTCTCCAACCTATCTATGTCCTGCTGTATCCTCTGACAATCCTCAACACTATCTACCACTCCACCAACCTTGGTGTCATCCGTGAACTTACTAATCAGACCAGCTACGCTTTCCTCCAGTTCGTTTATGTACACTACAAACAACAGAGGCCCCAGCACCGATCCCTGTGGAACACCACTAGTCACAACCTTCCATTCAGAAAAACACCCTTTTACTGCTACCTTTTGCCTGTTAGACACTGAGGAGAATCCTCCACCCTTTCTTTGGAATAATCACAGAATGGCTACAGTGCAGAAGGAGGCTATTTGGCCCATCACGTCTGCACGGGTCCTCTGAAAGATCACCCTACCTAGGCCCACTCTCCCACCCTATCCTGTAACCCCACCTAACCTGCAATTCTTTGGACTATGGGAGGAAACCGGAGCACCTGGGGGAAATCCATGCAGACACGGGGGGAAAACAGAGAAAGTCACCCAAGGCCAGAACTGAACCCGGGTCCCTGAAGCTGTGAGGCAGCAGCGGCAACCACTGTGCCACAGTGCTGCCCTTGGTGTGGAATCTCTTCCCCCTATCCGATAAGGCAGATTGGGCATCAGTTTAACACCTTATCTCAATGACCTAGCCAAAGATGCGATGATGGGCTGGACTTAATGTTTGCGACAGGAAACGTGCATTGCTTCCATGGCAGGAGGCCTGGTCAAATTAAGAGCCTGTCCTGCACTAGACTGGGCTTTCCCAGGAATTCAAGACCCCAATGGAAATCCTGCAAACCGCCCCCACCAAGAGCTGCCAATCGGAGGTTGCCGGCTCTCCGTTGTAGGCAGCGCCACCGGGAGAGGTGGCTGCTGGCGGTAGTGCCAATGGGACTTCATCAGGGAACGTTGTTGGATCCCTGGAGTAAGGTGAGTGAAAGCGGAATGGGGGGGGCACAGGGAGGGATGCCCCAGGAGGGAGGGGGATGTGATCAGGTCAGAGGCATCACCATACAGCAGCACCTCCCTTCCCAAGTTTGGATCACTCTATGAGGCGCTGAATGTCTGACTTTGCTGGGTGGCCTTTGGGAGGCACAGGAAAGCCACGGCTAAATTCTGGTGGGCTCAGGAATTAATTGGATCGTTAATGAGCCCCATTGACATCCCGCTCGAGTGGGCATGAGCCCTTCCCGCCTCCAACTTAATCGTGGGAGGTTTTCGTAGTAACAGGAACCTCAGATGACCGTCAATGGACAGCAGCAACAGGCAGTTTAGCCAGAGGCAAAAGACTAGCTCCAATAAAGGCACAGGAACATACCAGCCGGCGACTCCAACTCTTCAAAGACTGGACCTGTTCTGCACGTTTTAAAGGCCCCCAGCCTGCTGGAATCGCCCGCCCTTTGCTCGGATAGGTCGGGAGGTCGGGGCAGCATGTGGCCATCGGAGTTTGCCGAGGTCACGTGACCCCTCCGGTGCTTGCCACAACAGTTTTCCTGCCACAGAGATACTGCAATGCCACCATGTTCCCTACAGCGACAGGCTGGACTACATTCCAACCAAGGTTACAGTGTGGGGATAGAAATGGAGATTTCTGCTCAACGTGACCAATCATATACCAATAAATTAATGTATATTTATTGACAGGGTTATTTGCCAAAATGTCAGATATCAATCTCCACAATAGTGCAAGGAAAAGATGCCATTACTTGACCGTTTCCGGAATGTTCCTTTGAGCATAAATTTGTGGTGTGCAGAATAAATTGGTGTATTGACGCACTTTGGGTAAATGTTTAGACAGTCCTACACGGGCCATGGGCACTGCGAAGTAGCCAGTGATTTCCAGTTCTTGTTTTGTAACCTTGAACTCTGTCTGCATAATGCAACGTCAGCTCTGGATGGTAATGACCTTCAGAACTGTGCTTTAGTGTCCCATTTGACATTTGTTTTTATTGCTTGGTCCCACAAATTTCTGGAGTGAGTGAAATTAAACATGATCAACGGCCGGATTCAAAAACCCAGTTTGCGTCAGTGGGGTGCGTGTTTCTCTCACGCGATGTACCCGCTGGAAGAGGCGAATCGAATCACTCCATCTCCTTGCCAAGGTGGAGAGGAGACGCTACCTCTCACTATACATCGGGGAATACAGATGTGAAACACCACATCACCAAGGGATAAATCTACAAAACCCTCAAAATAGGGGGCGGGATTCTCCAATAATGGGGCTTTGTCCCCACGCCGACGTCAATAACGGCGCCAACCACTCCGGCGTCAAAGGTCCCCGATAATGGGGAATGCTCCCCTTCCTAGGCGGCTAGGTTGGTGCCGGAGTGGTCCCCGCAGCTCCAGCCGGCACGGGATGGCCCGTGCAAGTTCGCGCATGCGCGGAATGGCCGGCGTATTTCCACGCATGCGCGCTACTGCCGGCGTATTTCCACGCATGCGCGGGGGTTCCCTTCTCCGCGCCGGCCCCCAGGCAATATGGCGGAGCCCTACAGGGGCCCGGCGCGGAGTAAAATAGGCCCCCACGGAACGGGCCCGCCTGCCGATCGGTAGGCCCCGATCGCGGGCCAGGCCATTGTGGGGGCCTCTCCCCCTTGTGTCGGATCCCTCCGCACCCCACCCGCTCCAGGATGGCCCCCGCACACTCACCTTCCAGGTCCCTCCGTGTGGGACCTGAGTAACCCACGGCAACGGGACTCGGCCGAACTCGGCGGCCACTCGGCCCATCGGGGGAACCGCAGTCAATGGCCCCTGACCGGCGCGCCGGGAAACCCGCGGGCGCCCGTGATCGGCGCCGGAGAATGGGGAAGCCGGCGTCAGGTCATCGGGTCGGAGAATCCTGGCCAGGGGTCCTCACCTTGCTGGATGTCCCGTTAAGTATCATCACAGTCTTGATATCTGCCCATTCATAGTCTGTGAGTGGGAACCCTAGATCAGATTCTCTTCCTAGTCATTAATGCAGAAAATACAACATTATTGCACTACGTAACCAGTGATTAGCACTGTTGCTTCACAGCTCCAGGGTCTCAGGTTCGATTCCCGGCTTGGGTCACTGTCGGTGTGGAGTCTGCACATCCTCCCCGTGTCTGCGTGGGTTTCCTCCGGGTGCTCCGGTTTCCCCCCACAGTCCCGAAAGACGTGCTATTAGGTGAATAGGACATTCTGAATTCTCCCTCTGTGTACCCAAACAGGCGCCGGAATGTGGCGACTAGGGACTTCTCACAGTAACTTCATTGCAGTGTTAATGTAAGCCTACTTGTGACAATAAAGATTATTTTTTTTAAATAATATTAATATACCTTCCAAACCTGCGGCCTGCACCACTGGGAAGGATGAGGACACATCATCGTTATTATTATCATTAGTGGATGGGAATGTAACTGAGTTGAGCACTTCCCTGACTTGGATATCTATCTGGGGCAGGATTCTCCGACCCCCCCGCTGGGTCGGAGATTCGCCGGGGGGCGGCGTGAATACCGCGCCCGCCGGCCGCCGAATTCTCCGGCACCAAAAATTCGGCGGGGGCGGGAATCGCGCCGCGCCAGTCGGCGGGACCCCCCCCCCCCCCCGGCGATTCTCCGGCCCGCGATGGGCCGAAGTCCCGCTGCTGTCATGCCAGTCCCGCCGGCGTGAATCAAACCACCTACCTTACCGGCGGGACTGGCAGCGCGGGCGGGCTCCGGGGTCCTGGGGGGGGGCGCGGGGCGATCTGGCCCCGGGGGTGCCCCCACGGGGGGTGTCCCGCGATCGGGGCCCACCGATCCACGGGCGGGCCTGTGCCGTGGGGGCACTCGTTTCCTTCCGCCTCGGTCACAGCCTCCGCGATGGCCGATGCTGGTGTGGCGCCAAAGGCCTTTCCCGCCAGCCGGTGGAGCAGAAACCACCCCGGTGCGGGGCTAGCCCCTCACGGTGAGGGCTTGGGCCCTAAAGGTGCGGAGAAATCCGCACCTTTGAGGAGGCCTGACGCCGGAGTGGTTCCTGCCACTCCATCCGGCCGGGACCCCCCCCCCGCCCCCCCCCCGCCGGGTAGGGGAGAACCCCGCCCCATATGTTTCCTCAAAGAACAAAGAAAAGCACAGCAAAGGAACAGGCCCTTCGGCCCTCCAAGCTCGTGCCGACCATGCTGCCCGTCTAAACTAAAATCTTCTGCACAAATCCTCTTCATCAGCACTGGGTATCAATTGAAATCTTGGAACTCCCCAAGCACCCAACAGCACTGGGGGTGCACCTTCAGCACGCACAGTGATTCAGGAAGGCCATTCATTACCACCTTCTCAAAGGCAATGCAAGATTGCCGTCTTTGACAGCAATGTTAACACCCAAGAATTCAGTTTAAAAACATGGGATACATAATATGGATAAGGAAGATTAAGAAAAAGACTTGGAGGTGGAAGGTAATGGATGGACATCGATACATAGAAGATAGGAGCAGGAGGAGGCCTTTTGGCCCTTCGAGCCTGCTCCACCATTCATCACGATCATGGCTGATCATCCAACTCAATAGCCTAATCCTGCTTTCTCCCCATAGCCTTTGATCCCATTCTCCCCAAGTGCTATATCCAGCCGCCTCTTGAATATTTTCAATTTTTTAGCATCAAGTACTTCCTGTGGTCATGAATTCCACAGGCTCACACAATATTCCAGGTGCGGCCTCTCACGCAGGCCCTGTATTATTGCAGCAACACATCCCTGCTTCTATACTCGAAACCTCTCGCAATGCAGGCCACATACCATTAGCCTTCTTTACCGCCTGCTGCACCTGCATGTTTACCTTCAGCGAATGGTGCACAAGGACACCCAGGTCCCGCTGCACACTCCCCTCTCCCAATTTCCAACCATTCAGGTAGTAATCTGCCGTCCTGTTTTTGCTTCCAAAATGAATAAGCTCACACTTACCCAAATTATACTGCATCTGCCATTGATTTGCCCACCCGCCCAACCTGTCCAGACCTTGCTGTAGGATCCCTGCATCCTTGTCACAATTCACCCTCTCACCCAACTTGGTATCATCTGCAAACTTTCAGCACCGATTCCACAGATCCCTGTGGTACCCCATTTCCAGGCCACCTGGATTCCCAGATACCAAAAGCTCTTTCCTACCATTCTAAGCGGCAGCTCTCCCAGTCTCTTCTCCTGCCCTCTTGCCTGGATCGCAAACATCTCGCTTTTCCCCATGTTCAATTTATACCCCGAAAAATTGCCAAATTCACCCACGATTCGCATTACTTCCCCCATCCCCTGCAACGGGTCCGAAATGTACAAGAGCAGGTCATCTGCGTAGAGCAAAACCCGGTGCTCCACCCCCTCCTGAACCAGCCCTTTCCAGTTCCTAGAGGCTCTTAACGCCATGGCTAGTGGCTCTATGGCCAGAGCAAACAGTAGCAGGGAGAGGGGCACCCTTGCCTCGTCCATCGGTGTAGTTTAAAATACCCCGACCTCAGCCGGTTCGTACGCACACTCGTCACTGGTGCCTGATAGAGCAACCGCACCCAGTTAATAAAGCCCTCCCCAAACCCAAACCTTCCCAGCGCCTCCCACAGGTAATTCCACTCCACCCAATCAAAAGCCTTCTCCGCATCCATCGCTGCCACCACCTCCGCCTCCTCTCCTTCTGAGGGCATCATAATAACATTTAGGAGCCTTCGAACATTGGCCTTGAGTTCCTGCCCTTTACAAATCCCGTCCTGTCTTCCCCTATCACCCCCGGACACAGTCCTCTATCCTTGTGGCCAGTATCTTAGCCAGCAGTTTGGCATCCACATTCAGTAGAGAAATCAGCCTGTATGACCCGCATTGCTCTGGATCCTTCTCCCGTTTCAGGATCAGTGAAATCGAGGCCTGCGACATTGTTGGGGGGAGGACTCCCTTCTCTCTTGCTTCGTTAAATGTCCTCAGCAGCAGTGGGCTCAATACCTCTGAAAACCTCTTATAGAATTCCACCGGGTAGCCGTCCGGCCCCGGGGCCTTGCCCGACTGCATGCCCTCCAGCCCCTTGATTATTTCCTCAATCTCAATTGGGGCTCCCAGCCCCTCCACCAGGTCCTCCTCCACCCTTGGGAACCTCAACTGATCCAGAAACTGCCTCATCCCCTCCACCCCAGCCGGGGGTTCCGACTCATATAGTTTACTGTAAAAGTCCTTAAACACCTTGTTCACCCCCGCTGGGTCCAGGACAGTATTACCGTTTCTACGCGTTACTTTACCTATCTCCCTGGCCACCTCTCTTTTCCTGAGCTGGTGCGCCAACATCCTGCTTGCCTTTTCCCCGTACTCATAAATCGCCCCCCTTGCCTTCCTCAACTGTTCCACCGCTTTCCCTGTGGTCAACAGCCCAAACTCCGCCTGTAACCTCCGCTGCTCCCTCAGTAGCCCCCGTCCAGGGCCTCCGAGTATCTCCTGTCCACCTGGAGTATCTCCTCCACTAACCTATCTCTCTCAGCCCATTCCGCCTTTTCTCTGTGGGCCCGTATCGAGATTAATTCCCCTCTGACCACTGCCTTCAAAGCTTCCCAAACCGTCGCTGCAGAGACCTCCCCCGTATCATTTGTTTCCAGGTAGTTCTGGATGGACCTGTTAACCTGCCCACAGATCGCTTCATCCACTAGCAACCCCACATCCAGTCTCCACAGCGGGCGTTGCCCTCTCTCCTCACTAACCCGTAGATCCACCCAATGCGGGGCCTGATCCGACACTGCGATTGCCGAGTACTCAGTAGCCACCACCCCCGGTATTAGCGCCCTGCTCAGAACAAAAAAGTTGATGCAAGAGTATACCTTGTGGACATGTGAAGAAAAGGAAAACTCCTTCGCCCTTGGCCGTGCAAACCTCCACGACTCTACTCCCCCCATCTGTTCCATAAACCCTTCAATTCCTTTGCCGCAGCCGGCCTCCTCCCTGTCCTGGATTTTGACCGGTCCAATTCCAGATCAATGACTGTGTTGAAGTCCCCTCCCATGATCAGGCTATGTGACTCTAAGTCTGGGATCTTACCTAACACCCGCCTCATAAATTCCACGTCGTCCCAATTCGGAGCATATATGTTCACAAGTATCACTCGCACCCCTCCAGCTTCCCACTAACCATTATGTACCTACCCCCCGTGCCTGACACAATTCTCCCTGCCACCCGTTTGCTGATCAAGATCGCTGCCCCCCTGGTCTTTGAATCCAGCCCTGAGTGGAACACTTGGCTAACCCACCCCTTCCTCAATCTCATCTGGTCTGTGACCTTTAGGTGTGTCTCTTGTTGCATTGCCACGTCTGCCTTCAGCCCCCTCAAATGCGCAAACACGCGAGCCCTCTTGGCCGGCCCATTCAACCCTCTAACGCTCCATGTAATCAGCATGGTCGGGGGGCTTACCGCCCCCCCCCCCCCCTTGCCGACTAGCCATCACCCTTTTTAGGCCAGCCTCTGGCTCGCGCCCTCCGCCTCCTCGAGTCCCCCCCCCCCTCGGGCATTCACGTTTCCGACCTCCCATTTGTCCCCTAGTAACAGTTCCTCCCCTATCAGCAAAGCAGCTCTCCCTCTCCCCCCACCCCCCCCCCCCCACCCCCCACCCCCAGCAACACCACTAGAAACACAATTCCCCAAGTCAAGCTCCAGCTTAACACCTGCTCGCCCCCTACTGTGCTTCCGTGAGTCAGCTGGCCCATGCTGACTTGATAGCACCCGCCCCTGGCACCAAGCAGTCTGTCTCCCTATTGTTCTCTCCCCTCACTTGAACAAACGTATTAAGAACATCACATTCCCCAGTAAACAAACATCAGAAAAAACAGTGAAGAAATAGCCACTTTACCATTAAAACCCCCACCCACAAACAGAAGCAGCCCCAAAGACCACCCTCCCTCTAACCAGTTCCCTGCAAGCCAAAGTTACCTTTAGCCATCTAAACAGCTCCTTATTACACATAACACTACTGATACTTATACAGCCCAGCACAACAAATCACCACCACAGTTCTCTCCAAGGCTTCAGTGTCTTTAAGTTCGCCTCCAGCCTCTTTTCTTTAATAAAGGTCCATACTTTGTCTGGTGTTTCAAAGTAAAAGTCCCGTTCCTCATGTGTGACCCGCAGACGGGTTGGGTACAATATCCCGAACTTCTTAAAGAGGGCCTTTTTTCCCCATTAAACCCAGCTCGCCTCTTGGCCAAATCCACTCCCAGGTCCTGGTAAATGCGCAGCTCACAGTTCTCCCGTTTGCTGCTCCGTTCCTTCTTGGCCCACCGCACAACGTGTTCCTTGTCCAGGAATAGGTGAAAGCGTGCCACCATCGCCCTCGGCGGCTCGCTCGGGGCTTCTTGGCGAGGGCTCTGTGCACTCAGTCCAATTCCAGGGGCCGAGGGAACGCCTCAGCCCCCATCAAATTCTCCAACATGTCCGTCACATAGGCCCTCACATCCGATCCCTCACTGCCTTCAGAGAGGCCAACAATTCTGAGATTCTGCCTCCTGGACCTATTCTCCAGGTCCTCCAGCTTCTCCTGCATTCCTTTCTGGTGGTCATCTCCACCTTGGTCTCCAGCACGGTTATATACTCCTCGTGCTCCGACACCTTTTTCTCCACCTCCTGGATCGCTCTCCCGTGGGTCTCTTGATTCTGCACAACTTGATCAATCTAAGCCTTAATCGGGTCCAGCGTGACCTTCTTCAGCTTGGCGAAGCAATCCTCGAAAAACTTCAGCATCTGCTCCGTCGACCACTGTGCCGTCTCCCCGCGGCCCTGCTGCCCCGTGTTACCGGCTCTGCTCACGTCTCCCTTCTAGGACTTTGTTGTCTCACACGGCCACTTCTGGTCCAATTCTCCATACACTGGAGGGGGATTTCTCCTCACTGTCTCACGCTTCACCGATTTATCCCATAATATCTGGGACAAACCGGGGGAAAAAGGTCTAAAAGTCCGTCAGAAGCGGGAGCTATCAAAGGTGCGGCCTACTCCTCCATGGTCGCCACCGGAAGTCCCTCCCCCTTCATTTCAAAGTCCAACCCCGAGTGGAATACTTGCCCAACCCATCCCTTCCTCAACCTGATCTGGTCCCCCACCTTCAGGTGTGTCTCCTGAAGCATGGCCACACCTGCCTTCAGTCTCCTCAAGCGTGCGAACACACGGGCCCCTCTTGACAGGCACATTCAAACCTCGAACATTCCACATGACCAGCCTGGTGGGGGGGGGAACCCCCCTCCCCTGCTGAACAGCCATAGCCCCTCTTGGGACAGCCTCCAGCCCATACCAGCACGTCCCTTGGCCCGCCCTCGGGAGCCCACCGCCAGCAGCCCTCCTCCATTTTAAAGGCCCCACCCCTGTTAGCAGTACTACCACCCTCCCCCCACAGATCCCGCAGCTCGCCCCCCCCTCCCCCGACCATCCCCCCTCCCCTTGCTAACCTTCAGCTCACCCCCCACTGTGCTTCCGTGAACAAGCCCGCCCAGCTAGCCTGGAAGCTCCCGCCCCTGGTGCCGAGCACCCTACCCCCCACTGATTCCCCTCCCCCCGGCTCAAACATTAGTGCAAACAATCAATATGAACAGAAAAAATAAACCAACCCCCATCCCTTGGCAAAGAACAAAAACAGAACTGAAGCCAAAAACAAGGGAAGAATGGAATGGCCCCGAACAAAAGTTTTTACAGCAGCATCACAACTCCTCTACCAAAGTTCAAGGTCCACCTTCTCCTGCCAGTCCATTCTCGCTCATAAACTCCGCTGCCTCCTACAAAGATCCAAAATAAAGTTTGTGGCCCCCATAAGTCACCCATCGATGCACCGGGTACCAGTCCAAACTTCACCCCCTTCTTGTAGAGGGCCGCCTTGGCCTTATTAAAACTTGCCCTCTTCTTGGCCAGCTCTGCACTCAGGTCCTGGTACACACGAATCTCACTGCCCTCCCAGGCGCAGCGCCTTGTCTGCCTGGCCCACCTCCTGATTCGCTCCTTATCAAGGAACTGGTGCAGCCGCACCACCATCGCCCTCGGAGGCTCGTTCCCCTGGGGCCTCCTCATCAACGCCCTGTCAGCTCGCTCCACCTCCAACGGCCGGTCAAACGCACCTTCACCAAGCAGCTTCTCGAGCATCTTCCCCACGTACCCGCAGCTCCCCGGCAGACCCACGATCCGAATATTCTGCCTGCGTGGCCGGTTCTCCAAGTCCTCCACCTTCTCCTCCAACTGCTTCTGGTGGTCCCGCACCAGCCCCACCTCCGCTGCCATCGAGGCGAACTGCTCGTCGCGTTCCCCCGTCGGCCCCTCCAACATCTGGATTGCCTGACCCTGGGCTGCCAGCCCCGTCTCCACCCGGTCAACCACCGCCTTGATCGGGTCCACCGCCCAGGCCAGATCCTCCGCACTGTCCTTCCGCTGCTGGATGAACGTCTCATTCAAGAAGCTGACCAGCTGCTCCGTCGACCATTGAACAGGCAGGGATGCTCCCCGCCCCTCCGTCCCCTCCACGCGCTTTGCCAGCACCACTCCCGCTCCGACCGACTTATTCCTTCGTTTTCGGACACTTCTGGTCCTCAGCTCCATAAACTAGAGGGTCAATCTCCTCCACCCACCCCCCTACACCTTTTTCCCTCTCACTTCCTCTTGAAAACCGGGAGAAAAGCCCAAAAAAGACCAGCTACCAAATGTGCGACCACTGACCCCCATGGCCGCCACCGGGAATCGCCAGGCGGAATTGTAACCACACGCTTCCCCACCTCTCCTGCTCTGACCTCCCCAACAATTACTTCCAATGATCCTTCAATAGGACCCCAGTCCAGGTGATAGGCGTGGCATCCAGGAAGCCCGTAAACCACTCAGCCATCAGGCAATTCTGTGTGGGGGCTGTGGAGAGGGGGCTGGGGGAAATTGTGGGGGGGGGGGGGGGGAATAATTGATGGGAATTGATTGGGGAGGAGAAAGGAGGGATTAGGCACAGGGGGGCCTCAATAGTGGCGGCTCCTCAGGAAGGTCACTGGAGGCACCAAGTCTGCAGCTCAAAAGAATCTGCCAGGTTCCCCTGGCAATCGGGAGGCCCAACCCTCAGCAGTTAAAGTTAAACAACGAGGCGCACAGCCTCATTATAATATTTAAAGTTCCAACTCACCTCCTTGGAGTGGATTGGCTGTCCATTCACCTCCCAGTCTCAACTAAACTCAGAAATGGGCCGGGTTGGGATAGGAAATAGGTTTTTTTCAGCTTCCTCCTTCCCACCCTCGAACCAATTCTTTCTTTAGGTTAAGGTTCAGTCCTTGACCAATACCTAGCCCTCAACCAACATTGGCTGGAAAGCGCCTCGGGGCTGAGGTCGCGAAAGGCGATATACAAATGTAGGTTTCGGATTTTTTTTGGTGTTGAGTGCATACTGCCTCTGCAAATTGGTATACTCAACTTACGTTCCCCTTACAATTATTACCAATTTCTAAAACTGCAAAAAAGCTGTTACTGAGCTAAATATAATCTCTCAAAGAGCCTTGGAAGCGTTTTGAAGAGATGGTACGAAATGGTCCATGTTTTTCTTTCTTTCCCTCCAACAGAAGACTTGCCCACTGAGATCACAAGGGAGATATGTGAGAGATCTGTTGTCTTCACAAATAGATATCGACTTTGTTAACTGACTCAAAGCTCATTCATGCTGCAACCAATCACAAGGTATCAGCGGTGACTCACTGGGCGGCACTCTCACCTCAGAATCAGAGGATCGCGGGTTTATTTTCTTTATTCTTCGCCGGCTGGGCCGGGATGTGTTGTCCATCCCTAATTGCCCTTTGAACTGAGTGGTTTGCGCGGCCATTTCAGAGGACAGTTAAGAGTCGACCACATTGCTGTGGGTCTGGAGTCACGTGTAGGCCAGACCGGGTAAAGGACGGCAGATTTCCTTCCCCGGAGGACATTGGTGAACCAGATGGGTTTTTATGATCATCAATGATAGTTTTGTCGTCAGCATTACTTTGCATCAGTGTTCGCCAAAGAAAAGGACGTTGGGGAAGAAGGGGCGGGATTCTCCGCACCGGGTTGGAGAATTGCCGGGGGAGGGGGAGGGCGTGAATCCTGCGACGCCGCTCTGACACCAGGCCGCCGATTCTCTGGCGACCGGGGAATCGGCGCCGATGGCTCAATGCAGCCCCCCCCTGCCAATTCTCCGGGCTCGACGGGCCGAATGCCCGCCGAGTTCGGTCGAGTCCCGCCGGCGTCGTTCGCGTGTGGTCCTGCCCGGCGGACCTCGGCGTTCTGGCTGCGGGGGCCGTCCTGGTGGGGGTGCGGGGGTTCCAACTCCGGGGGGGGGGGGGCTCCATGGTGGCCAGGCCCGCGATCAGGGGCCACCAATCGGCCGGCGGGCTAATTTCGGGGGGGGGGGGCTATGTTCCTCCGTGCCGGGCCCCTGTAGGGCTCCGCCATGTTGCCCGGGGGTCGGCGCGGAGACGGCAACCCACACGCATGCGCGGACCCGTGACGGACGTGCTGGTGCCCGTTTCGGCAGCTGGAGCTGGGTGAGGCGCTCCAGTGCCGTGCTGGCCCCCTGTGCGGTGCAGGTTCGCTGCTCCTGGTGGCCAGATGACGTTGTCGTAAAGAACTCCAGTGTTTACGATGGCGCCAACACTTATCCCCATTATCGGAGAATCCCGCCCATGATTCTTGGGTCGGGTGTGTGGACAGTTTGGTTCACGTTGACATCAAAAAGTAGGAGGTATTGGGGTGTTTTAAAAAACATTAAGGCAGATAAACCTCCTGGGCCAGATGGGATTTACCCCAGAATTCTGAGGGAAGCAAGGGAGGCATTTGCTGGGGCCTTGACTGACATCTTTGTGTCCTCAATGGCTACAGGTGAGATCCCAGAGGACATGAGAATAGCTAATGTGGTAACGCTGTTTAAAAAAGGTAGCAGGGATAATCCTGGAAACTATAGGCCGGTGAGCCTCACGTCGGTTGTAGATAAATTATTGGAGATAAATTTCACGGACATGATTTTTACTCATTTGGAAACAAACGGACTCATTCGCAATAGGCAGCGTGGTTTTGTGAAGGGGAGGTCGTGCCTCACTAACTTGATCAAGTTTTTTGATAAGGTGATGTTGCTCTCTTTGGTTGGCTCTGAATATGGCGGTCAATATGGTCGCCTTCTTGACCAATAAAGGGGTGGGCGCCCTGATGGCTGGGCGTGTCCTAGGTGGCTGTGGGCCTGGCTTTGTTTGTGCTTTCGGTTTGGGGAACTGGCGCCGCGAGATCTGGGGCCAGATCGGTTACTTAAGTATCTTCCTTTGTTCCTTTGTTTCTTTGTTCGGGCATAGCCTCAAAATAAGGGGAAGTAGATTTCGGACTGAGTTTAGGAGGAACTTCTTCACCCAAAGGGTTGTGAATCTATGGAATTCCTTGCCCAGCGAAGCAGCAGAGGCTCCTTCATTAAATGTTTTTAAGATAAAGATAGATAGTGTTTTGAAGAATAAAGGGATTAAGGGTTATGGTGTTCAGGCCGGAAAGTGGAGCTGAGTCCACAAAAAGATCAGCCATGATCTCATTGAATGGCGGAGCAGGCTCGAGGGGCCAGATGGCCTACTCCTGCTCCTAGTTCTTATGTTCCCGGAGATGGGCCATCCATATGCTAATGGGCCTACAGTTTCAGTCTTGTCTGGGAGCTGCGGCTCCAATATGCAGACAGGCTCTGTGCCTGCTTGCTTTCTTAACATTGTCCATTTTTCCCTGCAATCTTTGCAAATGTCCATTTTGTATTCTGGAAGTGGCCATCCCAGATGGCTACAGTGACAAAGATGATTGATGAAGGGAGGGCAGTGGATGTTGTTTACATGGACTTCAGTAAAACCTTTGACAAGGTGCCTCATGGCAGACTGGTACAAAAGGTGAAGTCACACGGGATCAGAGGTGAGGTGGTAAGATGGATACAGAACTGGCTCGGTCACAGAAGGCAAAGGGTAGCAGTAGAAGGGTGTTTTTCTGAATGGAAGGTTGTGACTAGTGGTGTTCCACAGGGATCTGTGCTGGGGCCTCTGTTGTTTGTAGTGTACATAAATGATTTGGAGGAAAATGTAGCTGGTCTGATTAGTAAGTTCGCGGATGACACCAAGGTTGGTGGAGTGGCAGAAAGTATTGAGGATTGTCAGAAGATACAGCAGGACATAGGTAGGTTGGAGACTTGGGCAGAGAAATGGCAAATGGAGTTTAATCCGGACAAATGTGAGGTAATGCATTTTGGTAGGTCTAACAGAGAGGGGAAATATACTGTAAATGGCAAAACTCTTAGGAATGTAGAAAGTCAGAGAGATCTTGGCGTGCAGGTCCACAGATCTTTGAAGGTGGCAACACAAGTGGACAAGGTAGTCAAGAAAGCATACGGAATGCTTGCCTTCATTGGACAAGGCATCAAGTATAAAAACTGGCAAGTCATGCTACATTGTATAGAACCTTGGTAAGGCCGCACTGGGAATATTGCACACAATTCTGGTCGGCACACTACCAGAAGGATGTGGAGGCTTTGGAGAGGGTGCAGAGGAGGTTTACCAGGATGTTGCCTGGTCTGGAGGATGTTAGCTATGTGGAGAGGCTGAATAGACTCGGACTGTTTTCGTTAGAAAGACTGAGGCTGAGGGGTGACCTGATAGAGGTCTGCAAGACTATGAGGGGCATGGATAGAGTGGATGGGGAGGCACTCTTTCCCAAGATGGAGGGGTCAGTCATCAGGGGGCATAGGTTTAAGGTCCATGGGGCAAAGTTGAGAGGAGATGTGCGAGGCAGGTTTTTTACACACAGGGTGGTGAGTGCCTGGAACGCGTTGCCAGGTGAGGTTGTGGAAGCAGATACATTAACGGCGTTCAAAAGGCATCTTGACAAACACATGGATAGGATGGGTATAGAGGGATACGGCACAAGGAAGTGCTGAGGGTTTTGGCAAAGGATGGTACCAGGACCAGTACAGGCTTGGAGGGCCGAAGGGCCTGTTCCTGTGCTGTATTGGTCTTTGTATTACTGAGACTAGCTTCTCAATTCCAGATTTTATTAAGTGAATTTAAATTCTACCAGCCGTCATGGTGGGATTTGATCCCATTCCTCCAGAGCAGTAGCCTGGGCCTCGGGATTACCAGTCCAGCGACATTGCCACTGTCTCCCCCACAAGTCAAGGTTCAAGTCCCACTCCAAAGATTTGAACGTAAAAAAAATGTTTATTCACGGGGTGTGAGTGTCTCTGGCTGGGCCAGCATTTATTACCCATCCCTAATTGCCCTTTAACTGAGCGACATGCCAAGCCATTTCATACGTTCATAAGATATCGGAGCAGAATTAGGCCATTTGGCTCCGACATCCGATTACGACTGATCTTACCCTAGCCTTAATTCCACCGTCCTGCCCGTTCTCCATAACCCTTCAACCCATTCAAAATCTGTCTAACTCCTCCTTAAATGGCTTAGATAGGGTAGACGTAGGGAAGTTGTTTCCATTAGCAGGGGGGACTAGGACCCGGGGGCACAGCCTTAGAATAAAAGGGAGTCACTTTAGAAGAGAGATGAGGAGAAATTTCTTCAGCCAGAGAGTGGTGGGTCTGTGGAATTCATTGCCACAGAGGGCGGTGGAGGCCGGGACGTTGAGTGTCTTTAAGACAGAAGTTGATAAATTCTTGATTTCTCGAGGAATTAAGGGCTATGGAGAGAGAGCGGGTAAATGGAGTTGAAATCAGCCATGATTGAATGGTGGAGTGGACTCGATGGGCCGAATGGCCTTACTTCCGCTCCTATGTCTTATGGTCTTATGGTCTTAAATTTACTCACTGTCCCAGCATCCACCGCACTGTGGGGGGTAGCGAATTCCACAGATTCACAACCCTTTGGGAGAAGTAATCTTTCCTCATCTCTGTTTTAAATTTGCGCCCTCTTATCCTAAGACAATGACCTCATTCTGAAATGCCCCACAAGAGGAAGCAACTGCTTTAAGTATACCTTATCCATACCATTTATCATCTTACATACCTCAATTTGATCTCCCCTCATTCTTCTAAACTCTAGAGAGTATAGGTCCCTGAACTCTTGAATTAACTGAATGAACCTCCTGTGAACTGCCTCCAATGCCACTACATCCTTCCTCAAATAAGGGGGCCAAAACAATACTCCAGGTGTAGTCTCACCAATGCCTTGTATAGTTGCAACAACACTTCCTTCCCTTTATACTCTATTCCTTTAGCTATAAATGCCAACATTCCATTCACTTTCTTTATTGGCGGTTGTAACTGCATGCTAGTTTTCTGTGACACATGAACGAGGACCCCCAGATCCCTCTGCAACGGAGCACCCCGAAGTCTCTCCCCATTCAGATAATAAGTTGCCTTCCCCTTTTTCCGATTAAAATGCATGACCTCACACTTATCCACGTTAAACTCCGTCTGCCACATTTTGGCCCACTCTCCTCCCCTATCGGTATCCATTTGTAAGCTTCTTATTTCCTCATTGCAACTTACTGTCCCATCTATTTTTATGTCGTCATTTCAAAGGGTAGTATGCTCTTCAGTATTTGCTGTGGATCGGGAGTCACAAGTAGGCCAGACCAGGTAAGAATGGCAGATTTCTAAAGGAAAGTTAACGAGATGGGTTTTTGCGCCCCAGTGACGATGACAGGGTGGAGGGCAAGAGACCGAACGGCAAAATGTTTCATGATGCAAGGCCAAAGGGAGTGGGACTGAGTCACATAAAGAAACAAAAGATATGTTGAGAAGAGGTGTAAATGGCAGAATCCTGAATAGAGCAGTTCAAAAGCAAAGAAATAATAAATAAATTGGGGCATGAGGTTAGGATCCAACGTTGTTGAATTCTGGTTTTTTTATTCATTTACGGGATGTGGGCGTCGCTGGTTAGGCCAACATTTATTGCCCATCCCTAGTTGCCCTTCAGAAGGTGGCGGTGAGCTGCCTTCTTGAACCGCTGCAGCCCCTGAGGTGTAGGTACACCCACAGTGCTGTTAGGGAGGGAGTTCCAGGATGTTGCCCCAGCGACAGTGAAGGAACGGCAATACATTTCCAAATCTGGGTGGTGAGTGACTTGGAGGGGAACGTCCAGGTGGTGGGGTTCCCAGGTATCTGCTGCTCTCGTCCTTCTAGATGGTAGTGGTCGTGGGTTTGGAAGGTGCTGTCTGAGGAACCTTGGTGAGTTCCTGCAGTGCATCTTGTCGATGGTACACACGGCTGCCACTGTTGGTCGGTGGTGGAGGACAGTTTGAATGTTTGTGGCAGGAGGAGCAATCAAGCGGGGCTGCTTTGTCCTGGATGGTGTTGAGCTTCTTGAGTGTTGTTGGAGCTGCACTCATCCAGGCAAGTGGAGGATATTCCATTGCACTCCTGACTTGTGCCTTGTAGATGGTGAACAGGCTTTGGGGGTCAGGAGGTGAGTTACGCGCTGTAGGATTCCTAGCCTTTGACCTGCCCTTGTAGCCACAGTATTAATGTGGCTGGTCCAGTTCAGTTTCTGATCAATGGTAACCCCCAGGATGTTGATTGTGGGGATTCAGCGATGGTCATGGGCGAGGGTTAGATCCTCTCTTGTAGGAGATGGTCATTGCCTGGCACTTGTGTGGTGCGAATGATACTTGCCACTTGTCAGCCCAAGCCTGGATATTGTCCAGGTCTTGCTGCATTTGGACACCGACTGCTTCACTATCTGAGGAGTCACGAATGGTGCTGAGCATTGTGCAGTCATCAGCGAACATTCCCACATCTAATAATAACCTTTATTATTGTCACAAGTCGGCTTACATTAACACTGCAATGAAGTTACTGTGAAACTCAATGCATTCTATGCTCGGTTCGAGCAGGTAACCAACAATCCGCTGGCGAGTGCCCCAGCAGCCCATAATTCACCCATACCCACCATCACAGCTTCCGAAGTCAGATGGGCCTTTCTGAAAGTGAACCCTCGGAAGGCGACGGGCCCGGACGGGATCCCTGGTCGTGCACTCAGAGCCTGCACGGACCAGCTGGCAGAGGTATTCGCGGACATCTTTAACCTGTCCCTACTCCACGCCAAGGTCCCGACTTGCTTCAAGAAGACCACCATCATACCGGTACCAAAGAAGAACCAGGCAACGTGCCTCAATGACTACCGTCCAGTGGCGCTGACTTCAGTCGTAATGAAGTGCTTCGAGAGATTGATCATGAAGCGCATCACCTCCATACTCCCAGAATGCCTTGATCCACTGCAATTCGCATACTGCCGCAACCGGTCCACATCAGACGCCATTTCCCTGGCCCTACATTCATCCCTAGAGCATCTCAAAAACAAGGACTCCTACACTAGTCTCTTATTTATTGACTACAGCACCGCCTTCAACACCATAATCCCAGCCAAGCTCATATCAAAGCTCCAAAACCTAGGACTCGGCTCCCCACTCTGCAACCGGATCCTCGATTTTCTGACCAACAGACCACAATCAGTAAGAATGAACAACAATACCTCCTCCACAATAGTCCTCAACACCGGGGCCCCGCAAGGCTGCGTACTTAGCCCCCTACTCTACTCCCTGTAGTGGAGATTACTCCCTGTACACACACGACTGCGTGGCAAAACTTGGTTCCAACTCCATCTACAAGTTTGCTGACGATACGACCATAGTGGGCCGGATCTCGAATAACGATGAGTCCGAACACAGGAGGGAGATAGAGAATCTAGTGGAGTGGTGTAGCGACAACAATCTCTCCCTCAATGCCAGCAAAACTAAAGAGCTGGTAATTGACTTCAGGAAGCAAAGTACTGTTACACACCCCTGTCAGCATCAACGGGGCCGAGGTGGAGATGGTTAGCAGTTTCAAATTCCTAGGGGTGCACATCTCCAAAAATCTGTCCTGGTCCACCCACGTCAACGCTACCACCAAGAAAGCACAACAGCGCCTATACTTCCTCAGGAAACTAAGGAAATTCGGCATGTCCACATTAACTCTTACCAACTTTTATAGATGCACCATAGAAAGCATCCTATCGGGCTGCATCACAGCCTGGTATGGCAACTGCTCGGCCCAGGACCGCAAGAAACTTCAGAGAGCCGTGAACACCGCCCAGTCCATCACACAAACCTGCCTCCCATCCAGTGACTCCATCTACACCTCCCGCTGCCTGGGGAAAGCGGGCAGCATAATCAAAGATCCCTCCCACCCGGCTTACTCACTCTTCCAACTTCTTCCATCGGGCAAGAGATACAGAAGTCTGAGAACACGCACAAACAGACTCAAAAACAGCTTCTTCCCCACTGTTACCAGACTCCTAAATGACCCTCTTATGGACTGACCTCATTAACACTACACCCTGTATGCTTCATCCGATGCCGGTGCTTATGTAGTTACATTGTATTTGTTGTGTTGCCCTATTATGTATTTTCTTTTATTCCCTTTTCTTCCCATGTACTTAATGATCTGTTGAGCTGCTCGCAGAAAAATACTTTTCACTGTACCTCGGTACACGTGACAATAAACAAATCCAATCCAATCCAATCCAAAATCCTCTAGTCGCCACATTCTGGCGCCTGTTTGGGTACACAGAGGGAGAATTCAGAATGTCCAATTCACCTAACAAGCACGTCTTTCAGTACTTGTGGGAGGAAACCGGAGCACCCGGGGAAACCCACGCACACACGGGGAGAACGTGCAGACTCCGCACAGACAGTGGCCCAAGCCGGGAATCGAACCTGGGACCCTTGCGCTGTGAAGCAACAGTGCTAATCACTGTCCTACCGTGCCGCCCTTGTGATGGAAGGCAGGTCATTGATGAAGCAGCTGAAGTTGGTTGGAGCCTAGGACACTACCCTGAGGAACTCCTGCAGTGTTGTCCTGGAGCTGAGATGATTGACCTCCAACCACCACAACCATCTTCCTTTGTGCCGGGTCCGACTCCGACCAGTGGAGAGATTTCCCCTGATTCCCATTGACTCCAGTTTAGCTCGGGCTCCTTGATGCCGTACTCGGTCAAATGCTGACTTGATGTCAAGGGCAGTCACTCTCACCTCACCTCTGGAGTTCAGCTGTTTTGTCCATGTTTGAACCAAGGCTGTAATAAGGTCAGGAGCTGAGTGACTCTGGCGGAACCCAAACTGAGCATCAGTGAGCAGGTTATTGCTGAGTAAGTGCCGCTTGATAGCACTGTTGATGACTCCTTCCATCACTTTGCTGATGGAGAGTAGACTGATAGGGCGGTAATTGGCTGGGGTGGATTTGTCCTCTTTTCTGTGCACGGGACACGCCTGGGGAATTTTCCACGTTGCCGGGTAGATGCCAGTGTTGTAGCTGTACTGGGACAGCTTGGCTAGGGGTACGGCAAGTTGTGGAGCACAAGTCTTGAGTACTATTGCCGCAATATTGTCAGGACCCAGTGCCTTCAGCCGTTTCTTGATATTATGGCAAGTGAATCGTATTGGCTGAAGACTGACATCTGTGATGCTGGGGACCTCCGGAGGAGACCCAGATGGATCATCCACTCGGCACATCTGGCAGAAGATTGTTGCAAATGCCTCAGCTTCTCCTTTAGCACAGATGTGCTGGGCTCCTCCATCATTGAGGATGGGGATATTTGTGCCTGTGCCTGTGCCTAATATTGCTCCTGGCATGCCCCCCTGCACTCTTCGTTGAACCAGGATTGATCCCTGGCTTGGTGGTAATGGCAGAGTGGGGGATATGCCGGGCCAGGAGGTTGCAGATTGCGGGTGAATACAATTCTGCTGCTGCTGATGTCCCACACCGCCTCGTGGATGCCCAGTCTTGAGTTGCTAGGTCTGTTCAAAATCTACGCCATTTGGCACGGTGGTAGTGCCACACAACACGAGTCCGGATAGTTGTGAAGTGCCCAAACCAAAAATGTCATTTTGTTTCTCAAGCGTACAGAAATCTAACTTGCCTTGGCTTCCGAGTGCAATCTGCAGGATGCCCTGAGTCACCCACTATCCCCACAGGAAGACCCAGTCCTGATTTCACAGCTCCCCGTGGTATTGCTATTTCAAACGATAAGGCTAGATGGTACTGCAGCTTAATATAGAAACATTTTGCAGCCCACTTGTCCCGATATCCTATAATTAAACATGACAAGGCACATCTAACTCTACAAGCAGGTCAGCTGGCAGAACTGGCACTAGTTCAAGGTATATATGGAGTCATGCCCCAGGAAACCCATCCATGGAATCCTTCAAAGGATAATTGTTACATATAATTTAAATAAATTATTTTATATTATATAACAACATATTATTCTTACGGTAGATAAGGCCCGTGTGTCACGTAGCATCTTTCCAAGCTGCACATTTGTGTACAGTACTATATAATAAAAATATGAGCATTTCAGATCAGAATCTTTATAACCCTGATGCCTTCATTTTTATAAAGTCGCTCCTCACTGTGCGACATAAATTTGTCAGTAGAATTTGTGTGGCGGGGAAAAGACTTTAGTCAAACCGGTGTGTTCAATTATTATTCATGGAAATGTCGTGTTGTAGCTCAAACTACTGTTTGTGACCCACAGCAATGTGGTTGGCTGTTAATCGCCCTCTGAAATTCCTAGCAAGCCACTCAGTTCAAGGGCAATTAGGGATGGGCAATGAATGCTGGCCGGGCCTCCCATCGACACCACAAATTGCCGGCTCAAAGTGGAGAGGATCTCAAGGACGATCGCACAGGCCGACTCAGACGCCAAGTTTCTACAAAGGTGCAAGAAGGCGGACATGATCCCGAAAGGACTACAGATCAAGAACCCACTCAAGTCAACGTACAACGCTGAGAGACTCTGCAGCCGCACCTCTCTCGCACTCCTCAACCACCTCATACACCAGCTCTACAACAGGCGCCGCAACCTGGAGACCAAGATAGGGCCCATAGTCTCAGCTTAGGCTCAGGACGCAGCGGACCAGCTGCGAGACACCGCCAAACAGATGGGACAACGGAACAATGCCACCAACATGCCAAGAACAGGAAACTTGGCATCGCCACGAGCAAAGGCAGCACGATGGCACAGTGGCTAGCACTGCTGCCTCACAGCGCCGAGGTCCCAGGTTCAATCCCTGCTCTGAACAAAGGACATAGAACATTACAGCGCAGTTGTAACCCTCGATGTTGCGCCGACCTGTGAAGCCACTCTAAAGCCCATCTACACTATTCCCATATCGTCCATATGTCTATCCAATGACCATTTGAATGTCCTTAGTGTTGGCGAGTCCACTACTGTTGCAGGCAGGGCATTCCACGCCCTTACTACTCTCTGAGTAAAGAACCTACTTCTGACATCTGTCTTATATCTATCTGTGGTAATATGCATTAGGGGTCATGTGGGACTGTGAAGCCGTGATGTCATTGGCTGACAGATCCCGGGTCCTGGTTGGCTGTTGACCTCTAGCTCCGCCCTGAAGGTGGAGTATAAGAACCAGGAGTTCTCCCCCGCAGGCCAGTCTGTTACTGAACTGCGGGGAACAAGTCACGCTTAATAAAGCCTCATCGACTTCATCTCTATTCGTCTCTCGTGAGTCTTTGTGCGCCACAATTTATTAAGCGTGCTTAAAGGACTATGGAGCTCAGGATCATCCCGGAATGCCTGAGGATCAGCCCCCACGCAGTGAACTCAGCAGCAGTTTTCAAACACTGGCAGACTTGTTTCGAGGCCTACCTCAGAACGGCCCCCGGCCAGGTCACAGAAGACCAGAAACTACAGGTCCTGCACTCGAGGGTAAGCCCGGAAATTTTCCCTCTCATCGAAGACGCAGAGGATTTCCAGACGGCGTTCGCAGCACTAAAGAGCATCTATGTTCGCCCAGTGAACCAGATCTACGCACGCTACCAACTCGCAACGAGACGGCAAAGTCCCGGAGAATCGCTGGACGAATTCTACGCCGCGCTGCTAATTTTGGGACGGGCCTGCAGCTGCCCGCCGGTAAACGCGATTGAACACATGGACATGTTGATGCGCGATGCTTTTGTCGAAGGTATGAACTCTCCCCAAATCCGCCAAAGACTTTTGGAAAAAGAGTCGCTGGGACTCTCAGAGGCACGGGCCCTTGCAGCCTCCCTGGATGGAGCCGCGCGAAACGCCCGCGCGTACGGCCCCGTCCGCGCGGCAGCCCCTTGGGCTCCGTGGTCCCCCTGTCGCGACAAACCCCCCCCCCCCCCCCACCCCACAGACTTGCACGGTTCAGACTCCAAGTCGTCCCGGGGGAGCCCGCTGCTATTTCTGCAGCCAGGCGAAACACCCCCGGCAGCGCTGCCCGGCCCGCGCAGCGGTTTGCAAGAGCTGCGGGGAAAAGGGCCATTTCGCGGCTGTGTGCTGGTCCCGGGAGGTCGCCGCTGTCCCAGGAGAAGAAGCAGTCCTGCGCGTTTCTAACGTTCCCCAACCCCCCCAGTGCCCTATGTACGACCCGCAAGCGCAGCAATTTTGGGTCCCGGCCACCGCTGTCCCCGGAGAACAAGGAGTCCTGCGCGTTTCAAACGCTCCCCAACCCCCCCAGCGCCCCATGTGCGACCCGCAGGCGCCGCCATTTTGGGTCCCGGCCACCACGAGGGGAGGAGGGGCGCCGCCATCTTGGGACCCCCCAGCCCTGTGCGACGCATGGGGCGGCCATTTTGTCCACCCCCGCCGCCATCTTGTGACCCCCCAGCCATGTGCGATGCATGGGGGCGGCCATTTTGTTCACCCCCGCCGCCATCTTGGACAGCAACAACGAACCCCAGTGTCGACGGCTCCACGGGGTTCGAGGACGACGCTCAAGCACTACGATCACGTCTGGCCTCAATGACGCTGGACCAAGCACGGCCCCGGACGCTCCAGACGACGACAACAACGGTGCTGATAAACGGGCACGAGACACCATGCCTGCTTGACTCCGGGAGCACAGCAAGCTTCATCCACCCCGACACGGTAAGACGCTGTTTTTTGACCATCCGTCCCAGTGCGCAAAAGATTTCCCTAACCGCAGGATCCCACTCCGTACAGATTAAAGGCTTCTGCATAGTAACCCTAACGGTGCAAGGGAGGGAGTTTAAAAACTACAGGCTCTACGTCCTTCCCCAACTCTGCACGCCCACATTACTGGGATTAGACTTCCAGTGCAATCTGCAGAGCCTAACCTTCCAATTCGGCGGCCCAATACCCCCACTCACTATCTGCGGCCTCGCAACCCTCAAGGTTGAGCCCCCATCCTTGTTTGCAAACCTCACCCCGGATTGCAAACCCGTCGCCACTAGGAGCAGACGGTACAGCGCCCAGGACCGGACATTCATTCGGTCCGAAGTCCAGTGGCTACTGAAGGAAGGCATAATCCAGGCCAGCAATAGTCCCTGGAGAGCACAGGTGGTAGTAGTAAAGACAGGGGAGAAGCAAAGGATGGTCATAGACTATAGCCAGACCATCAACAGGTACACACAACTAGATGTGTACCCTCTCCCCCGCATATCCGACATGGTCAATTGGATTGCCCAATATAAGGTCTTCTCCACCGTGGACCTCAAGTCCGCCTACAATCAGCTCCCCATCCGCCCAAGTGACCGCAAGTACACAGCCTGCGAGGCAGACGGGCGATTATACCACTTCCTAAGGGTCCCATTTGGCGTCACAAACGGGGCCTCGGTCTTCCAACGAGAGATGGACTGAATGGTTGATCAACACGGGTTGCAGGCCACGTTCCCGTATCTCGACAACGTAACCATCTGCGGCCATGATCAGCAGGACCACGACGCCAACCTCCAAAAATTCCTCCAGACCGCCAAAGCCTTGAACCTCACGTACAACGAGGACAAGTGCGTTTTTAGCACCAATCGGCTAGCCATTCTGGGCTACGTAGTGCGCAATGGGATAATAGGCCCCGACCCCGAACGCATGCGCCCCCTCATGGAATTCCCCCTCCCGCACTGCTCAAAAGCCCTAAAACGCTGCCTGGGGTTCTTTTCATATTATGCCCAGTGGGTCCCCCAGTACGCAGACAAGTCCCGCCCCTAATACAGACCACGACCTTCCCTCTGTCGACAGAGGCTTGCCAGGCCTTCAGCCGCATCAAAGCGGATATCGCAAAGGCCACGATGCGCGCCATCGACGAGTCCCTCCCCTTCCAGGTCGAGAGCGACGCCTCCGATGTAGCTCTAGCGGCCACCCTTAACCAAGCGGGCAGACCCGTGGCCTTTTTCTCCTGAACCCTCCACGCTTCAGAAATCTGTCACTCCTCAGTGGAAAAGGAAGCCCAAGCCATAGTGGAAGCTGTGCGACATTGGAGGCATTACCTGGCCGGCAGTAGATTCACTCTCCTCACTGACCAACGGTCGGTAGCCTTCATGTTCGATAATGCACAGCGGGGCAAAATTAAAAACGACAAGATCTTAAGGTGGAGGATCGAGCTCTCCACCTTCAACTATGAGATCCTGTACCGTCCCGGAAAGCTGAACGAGCCGTCCGATGCACTATCCCGCGGCACATGTGCCAACGCACAAATTAACCGCCTCGAAACCCTCCACCAGGACCTCTGCCACCCGGGGGTCACTCGGTTCTACCACTTTATAAAGTCCCGCAACCTCCCCTACTCTGTGGAGGAGGTCCGTACAGTCACAAGGAACTGCCACATCTGCGCAGAGTGCAAACCGCACTTTTTCAGGCCGGATGGTGCGCACCTGATCAAGGCTTCCCGTCCCTTTGAACGCCTTAGTCTGGATTTCAAAGGGCCCCTCCCCTCCACCGACTGCAACACATACTTCCTGAATGTGGTGGACGAGTACTCCCGTTTCCCCTTCGCCATCCCCTGCCCTGACATGACAGCGGCCACAGTCATTAAAGCCCTTAACACCATATTCACACTGTTCGGTTGCGCCGCATACGTCCACAGCGACAGGGGGTCCTCCTTCATGAGTGACGAGCTGCGCCAGTTCCTGCTCAGCAACGGTATAGCCTCGAGCAGGACGACCAGCTACAACCCCTGGGGGAACAGGCAAGTAGAGAGGGAGAACGGCACGGTCTGGAAGACCGTCCTACTGGCCCTACGGTCCAGGGACCTCCCAGTTTCACGGTGGCAGGAGGTCCTCCCGGACGCTCTCCACTCCATCCGGTCGCTACGGTGTACTAGCACTAACCAAACGCCTCATGAGCGCCGCCTTGTCTTCCCCAGGAAGTCCTCCTCTGGAACGTCGCTGCCGACCTGGCTGGCGGCCCCAGGACCCATCTTGCTCCGAAAACATGTGCGGGCGCACAAGTCGGACCCGTTGGTCGAGAGGGTTCACCTCCTCCACGCGAACCCGCAGTACGCTACGTGGAGTACCCCGACGGCCGACAGGTCACGGTCTCCCTGCGAGATCTGGCGCCCGCCGGAAACACACACACCCCCCCGACACCAATCACCCCCTCCCTGCCACCGCGCACCCCGTCACCGCCCCCTTCCCGGGAGGATCGGTCCTCCTCCCAGGTCCGACCAGAAGTGAAGCTGAAGCAGAAACCGTAAGGCTCCCGGAGACGACAACACGGGAACAAGCACCACCACTGGGGCCGAGGCGATCGACAAGGATGACCAGACCGCCCGACCGACTCGTGGCATGGATGTAACACTACAATGTTGTGGACTTTAACGAGAACTTTTTTCTTTTCCCCCTTACGACTACTGTAAATAGTGCAAAACGAAAAAAAAACCCTGTACATACTGTGATGACATGCAAAAGTTTTCCTCCCAGGACCAGCCTTGTAAACCCCTACCACCATGCGAAGCACCACCCCGCCGGGTTCATTTTTAACAAGGGGTGAATGTGGTAGTATGCATTAGGGGTCATGTGGGACTGTGAAGCCGTGATGTCATTGGCTGACAGATCCCGGGTCCTGGTTGGCTGTTGACCTCTAGCTCCGCCCTGAAGGCGGAGAATAAGAACCAGGAGTTCTCACCCGCAGGCCAGTCTGTTACTGAACTGCGGGGAACAAGTCACACTTAATAAAGCCTCATCGACTTCATCTCTATTCGTCTCTCGTGAGTCTTTGTGCGCTACACTATCTCCCCTAAATTTAAAGCTATGTCCCCTCGTGCTAAACATCACCATCTGAGGAAAAAGGCTCTCACTGTCCACCCTATCCAATCCTATGATCATCTTGTATGCCTCAATTAAGTCACCTCTTAACCTTCTTCTCTCTAACAAAAACAGCCTCAAGTCCCTCAGCCTTTCCTCAGAAGATTTTCCCTCCATACCAGGCAACTTTCTGGTAAATCTCCTCTGCACCCTTTCCAATGCTTCCACATCCTTCCTATAATGCGGCGACCAGAATTGCACGCACTACTCCAAATGTGGCCGCACCAGAGTTTTGTACAGCTGTAACATGACCTCATGGCTCCGAAACTCAATCCCTCTACCAATAAAAGCTTACACACCTTTCTTAACAACCCTCTCAACCTGGGTGGCAACTTTCAGGGATCTATGTACATGGACACCGAGATCTCTCTGCTCATCCGCACTGCCAAGAATCTTACCATTAGCCCAGTACTCTGTCTTCCTGTTATTCCTTCCAAAATGAATCACCTCACACTTTTCTGCATTAAACTCCATTTGCCACCTCTCAGCCCAGCGCTGCAGCTTATCTATGGCCCTCTGTAACTTGTAACATCCTTCCGCACTGTCCACAACTCCACCGACTTTAGTGTCATCTGCAAATTTACTCACCCATCCTTCTACGCCCTCCTCCAGGTCATTTATAAAAATGACAAACAGCAGTGGCCCCAAAACAGATCCATGTGGTACACCACTAGTAACTGGACTCCAGTCTGAACATTTCCAATCAACAACCACCCTTTGTCTTCTTCCAGCTAGCCAATTTCTGATCCAAACTGCGAAATCACCCTGAATCCCATGCTTCCGTATTTTCTGCAGTAGCCTACCATGGGGAACCTTATCAAACGCTTTACTGAAATCCATATACACCACATCAGCTGCTTTACCCTCATCCACCTGTTTGGTCACCTTCTCAAAGAATTCAATAAGGTTTGTGAGGCACGACCTACCCTTCACAAAACCGTGTAGACTATCTCTAATCAAATTATTCCTATCCAGATGATTATACATCCTATCTCTTATAAACCTTTCCAAGACTTTGCCCACAACAGATGTAAGGCTCACTGGTCTATAGTTACCGGGGTTGTCTCTACTTCCCTTCTTGAACAAGGGGACTTGCTATCCTCCAGTCTTCTGGCACTAGTCCTGTAGACAAAGATGACTTAAAGATCAAAGCCAAAGGCTCAGCAATCTCCTTCCCAGCTTCCCAGAGAATCCTAGGATAAATCCCATCCGGCCCAGGGGGCTTATCTATTTTCACACTTTCCAGAATTGCTAACACCTCCTCCTTATGAACCTCAAGCCCTTCTAGTCTAGTAGCCTGAATCTCAGTATTCGCCTCGACAACATTGTCTTTTTCCTGTGTGAATACTGACGAAAAGTATTCATTTAGCACCTCTCCTATCTCCTCGGACTCCAAGCACAACTTCCCACTACTGTCCTTGACTGGACCTACTCTTACCCTTGTCGTTCTTTTATTCCTGACATATCTATAGAAAGCTTTAGCGTTATCCTTGATCCTACATGCCAAAGACGTCTCATGTCCCCTCCTAGCTCTTCTTAGCTCTCTCTTTAGGTCCTTCCTAGCTAACTTGTAACTCTCGAGCGTCCTAACTGAACCTTCATATCTCATCTTTATATAAGCCTCCTTCTTCCTCTTGACAAGTGTTTTGACTGCTTTAGTAAACCACGGTTCCCTCACTCGACCACTTCCTCCCTGCCTGACAGGTACATACTTATCAAGGACATGCAGTAGCTGTTCCTTGACCAAGCTCCACATTTCCGTTGTGCCCATCCCCTGCAGTTTTCCTCTCCATCCGATGCATCCTAGGTCTTGCCTCATCGCATCATAATTGCCTTTCCCCCAGATATAACTCTTGCTCTGCGGTTATATATCTATCCCTTTCCATCACTAAAGTAAACGTAATCGAATTGTGGTCACTATCACCAAAGTGCTCACCTACCTCCAAATCTAACACCTGACCTGGTTCATTACCCAGTACCAAATCCAATATGGCCTCGCCTCTCATTGGCCTATCTACATACTGTGTCAGGAAACCCTCCTGCACACATTAGACAAAAACAGACCCATCTAAAGTACTCGAACTATAGCGTTTCCAGTCAATATTTGGAAAGTTAAAGTCCCCCATAACAACTACCCTGTTGCTTTCGCTCCTATCCAGAATCACCTTTGCAATCCTTTCCTCTACATCTCTGGAACTTTTCGGAGGCCTATAGAAAACCCCTAACAGGGTGACCTTTCCTTTCCTGTTTCTAACCTCAGCCCATACTACCTCAGTAGACGAGTCCTCATCAAACGTCCTTTCTGCCACCGTAATACTGTCCTTGACTAACAATGCTACCCCTCCCCCTCTTTTACCACTTTCCATGAGCTTACTTTAGAAATATCTAAACCCCGGCACCTGCAACAACCATTCCTGTCCCTGCTCTATCCATGTCTCCGAAATGGCCAGAACATCGAAGTCCCAGGTACCAACCCATGCAGCAAGTTCACCCACCTTATTCTGGATGCTCCTGGCATTGAAGAAGACACACTTTAAACCACCTTCCTGCCTGCCGGTACACTCCTGCAACTTTGAAACCTTACTCATGACCTCACTACTCTCAACCTCCTGTATACTGGAGCTACAATTCAGGTTCCCAAGCCCCTGCTGAACTAGTTTAAACCCTCCCGAAGAGCATTAGCAAATTTCCCCCCCAGGATATTGGCACCCCTCTGGTCCAGGTGTAGACCATCCCGTTTGTAGAGGTCCCACCGACCCCAGAATGAGCCCCAATTATCCAGAAATCTGAAACCCTCCCTCCTGCACCATTCCTGTAGCCACGTGTTCAACTCCTCTCTCTCCCTATTCCTCGTCTCGCTAGCACGTGGCACGGGAACAACCCAGAGATAATAACTCTGTTTGTCCTAGGTCTAAGTTTCCACCCTAGCTCCCTGAATTCCTGCTTTACATCCCTATCTCTTTTCCTACCTATGTCATTGGTACCTATGTGGATCACGACTTGGGGCTGCTCCCCCTCCCCCTTAAGGATCCCGAAAACACGATCCGAGACATCACGGACCCTGGCACCTGGGAGGCAACACACCAACTGCGAGTCTCTCTCGTTCCCACAGAATCTCCTATCTATCCCCCTAACTATGGAGTCTCCAATGACTAATGCTCTACTCCTCTCCCCCCTTCCCTTCTGAGCACAGGGACAGACTCTGTGCCAGAGACCTGTACCCCATGGCTTACCCCTGGTAAGTCTGGGTCACTGTCCGTGTGGAGCTTGCGCATTCTCCCCGTGTTTGCGTGGGTTTCACCCCGACAACCTAAAGATGTACAGGGTAGGTGGGTTGGCCACGCTAAATTGCCCCTGAATTGGAAAAAATGAATTGGGTACTCTAGATTTTGAAAATAAATCATCACGACCATCAACCAAGCCTTCCCCGGTACCACAGTTGAAACCAATACCACTGGTCCATTGTCAGGGAAGTCCATTGTCAACTTGTCGGACTACACCCTTCAACCAGACGAAATCGAAGTTCTGCCCCACCACCAAAATGAATCCCATTAGTCTCGAGGCAGACACAGAGGAATTCATCAGGTGAATGAGGCTCCGGGAGTTCTTCCATTGACCCCATGATGGCAACAGCGAACCCAATGAGGTGACCAACAAGCCAGAACAGCAGACAGAGAGATCTGCGGTGCAGCAACCGAAGAGGAAAGAGTCGAATTGGACCCGTCCGGAAGGCCGCTGCCCTAGACTCGACATGCCTGCTCAAACCGTCAGGAGTCAATGCCAGACTCATCAGCCGCACTCATAGGACAGCCCCGAACGTCACCCAAGCACAACGCAGCGCCATCCGCGCTCTCAAGAGCAACCGCAACATCGTCATCAAACCAGCAGACAAAGGAGGGGCCACCGTCATACTGAACAGAACGGACTACAGCAAAGAAGTATACCGACAACTCAACAACCAAGAACACTACAGACAGTTACCCGCAGATCCGACCAAGGAACACACCCGCCAACTTAACAGACTGATCAAGACCTTTGATCCAGATCTTCAGAGCACCCTACGTGCTCTCATCCCACGTACTTCCCGCGTTGGAGATCTCTACTGCCTCCCGAAAATACACAAGGCAAACACACCAGGCCGTCCTATCGTATCAGGCTATGGGACCCTGTGTGAGAACCTCTCTGGCTACGCCAAGGGCATCTTGAAACCCATCGTACAAGAAACACCCAGCTTCTGTCGCGACATGACGGATTTCTTACAGAAATTCAGCACCCATGGATCAGTTGAAACAGGAACATTCCTCGTCACAATGGACGTCTCAACACCAGCATCCCCCATGACGACAGCATTGCTGCAACAGCCTCAGTACTCAACACCGCCAACTGCCAATCTCCAGATACAATTCTGCAACTCATCCGCTTCATTCTGGATCACAACGTCTTCACCTTCGACAACAAGTTCTTCATCCAGACACACGGTACAGCCATGGGGACCAAATTCGCACCCCAATACGCCAACATCTTCATGCACAAGTTTGAGCAAGACGTCTTCGCCACACGGGACCTTCTACCAAAGCTATACACTGGATACCGGGTGGCACGGTAGCACAGTGGTTAGCACAGTTGCTTCACAGCTCCAGGGTCCCAGGTTCGATTCCCGGCTTGGGTCACTGTCTGTGCGGAGTCTGCACGTTCTCCCCATGTGTGCGTGGGTTTCCTCTGGGTGCTCCGGTTTCCTCCCACAGTCCAAAGATGTGCAGGTTAGGTGGATTGGCCATGCTAAATTGCCCTTAGTGTCCAAAAAGGTTAGATGGGTTACTGAGTGGAGGTGTGGCCTTAGAAAGGGTGATCTTTCAATGGGCCTGTGCAGACTCGATGGGGCGAATGGCCTCCATCTGCACTGTAAATTCTATTCTATTTCTTCCTTTGGACTCATGGCGAAGAATCATTGAAATGACTACACAATGACATCAATAAGTTCCATCCCACCATCAGACTCACCAAGGACTACTCTCCAAAATCGGTTGCATTCTTGGACACACTCGTCTCCATCAAGGACGGTCGCCTCAGCACTTCGCTTTACCGCAAACCCACGGATAACCTCACGATGCTCCACTTCTCCAGCTTCCACCCTAAACACATTAAAGAAGCCATCCCCTATGGACAAGCCCTCCGGAAACACAGGATCTGCTCAGACGAGGAGGAATGCGAAAGATACCTACAGACGCTGAAAGACGCCCTCATAAGAATGGAATATGGTGTTCGACTCATCAATCGACAGTTCCGACGCACCACAGCGGAAAACCGCACTGACCTCCTGAGAAGACGATCATGGGCCATGACCGGCAGAGTACCCTTCGTCGTCCAGTACTTCCCTGGAGCGGAGAAACTACGACATCTTCTTTGGAGCCTTCAACATGTCATTGATGATGACGGACATCTCAATAAGGCCATCCCCACACCCCCACTACATATCTTCAAACAACCACTTAACCTCAAACAGACTCTTGTCTGCAGCAAACTACCCAGCCTTCAGGAGAACAGCCACCACGATACCACACAACACTGCCATGGCAACCTCTGCAAGACACGCCAGATCATCGATATGGATACCACCATTACAAAGTGAGAACACGGTACATACTCGTGCGACTCTGCCAACGTTGTCTACCTCATGCGCTTCAGGAAAGGATGTCCCGAAGCGTGGTACATTGGCGAGACCATGCAGACGCTGCGACAACGGATGAACGGACATCGCGCAACAATCGCCAGGCAGGAATGTTCCCTTCCAGTCGGGGAACACTTCAGCAGTCAAGGGCATTCAGCCTCTGATCTCCGGGTAAGCGCTCTCCAAGGCAGCCTTCAGGACACGCGACAACGCAGAACCGCCGAGCAGAAACTGATAGCCAAGTTCCGCACACATGAGTGCGGCCTCAACCGTGATCTTGGGTTCATGTCTCATTATATTCACCCCCGCCATACTGCCGGGTTTACAGAATCCGACTAACTGCCCTGGCTTGGGCCAGTTCACACCTCGATTACCTGTGATTATCACTCACTCCATCCACACTGTTTGTTCCTGTAAAGACTTCATAGATTATCATAGAATTTACAGTGCAGAAGGAGGCCATTCGGCCCATCGAGTCTGCACCGGCTCTTGGAAAGAGCACCCTACCCAAGGTCAACACCCCACCCTATCTCCATAACCCAGTAACCCCAACCAACATTAAGGGCAATTTTGGACACTAAGGGCAATTTATCATTGGCCAATCCACCTAACCTGCACATCTTTGGACTGTGGGAGGAAACCGGGGCACCCGGAGGAAACCCACGCACACACGGGGAGGACGTGCAGACTCCGCACAGACAGTGGCCCAAGCCGGAATCGAACCTGGGACCCTGGAGCTGTGAAGCAATTGTGCTATCCACAATGCTACCGTGCTGCCCTGTTTACCTGTTAGAGACTCACGGCAGCACGGTGGCGCAGTGGTTAGCATTGCTGCCTCACGGCACCGAGATCCCAGATTCGATCCCGGCTCTGGGTCACTGTCCGTGTGGAGTTTGCGTGCGTTTCGCCCTCACAATCCAAAGATGTGCAGGGTGGGTGGATTGGCCACGCTAAATTGCCCCTTAATCGGAAAAAATAAATTGGGTACTCTAAATTTTTTTTTTAAATTAAAAGTAAAGACTCACATTCCAACCATTCTTCACATTCCAATCTGTAATAATAATAATCTTTGTTAATGTCACAAGTAGGCTTACACTAACACTTACTGTGAAGACAATCATGGGCCATGAAGGGGCTGTTTAGCACAGGGCTAAATCGCTGGCTTTGAAGGCAGGCCAGCAGCACGGTTCAGTTCCCGTAACAGCCTCCCCGAGCAGGCGCCGGAATGTGGCGACTAGGGGCTTTTCACAGTAACTTCATTTGAAGCCTACTTGTGACAATAAGCGATTTTCATTTCATTTCATTTCCAAAATCCCATAGTCGCCACACTCTGGGGCCTGTTCGGGTACACTGAGGGAGAATTCAGAATGTCCAATTCACCCAACAAGTACGTCTTTCGGGACTCGGAAACTGGAGCACCTGGAGGAAACCCACGCAGACACAGGGAGAACGTGCAGACTCCACACAGACAGTGACCCAAGCCGTGAATCGAACCCCGGACTGCGGCGCTGTGAAGAAACAGTGTTAACCACTGTGCTACTGTGCTACCGTGTGTCTCTCCTATATATATGCTGTGATTGTGAATCTATCCCCACTTCACCTGATGAAGGAGCTGCGCTCCGAAAGCTTGTGATTTCAAATAAAGCTGTTGGACTTTAACCTGGTGGTGTGAGACTTCTTACTGAGCTCTGCCAATGACACGGCCTCAGAAGGAATTCTCCGCGAGAGAAAGCTGGGGCGGGATTCTCCCTTCCGGCAGCAGAGTGTCCGCGCCGTCTGTGCGCCGCGGGATCCGCGCATGCGCAGTGGCACCGGCGGCAACGCGCGAGTGCGTGGTGGCCTACCTTAACCCCGACGCAACATGGCGCGGGAGTTCAGGGGCCGGCGTGGAAGAAAATAGGTCCGGGAGCGAGAGGCCGGCCCCGTCGGAGCCCCCCCCCCCCCCCCGCCCCGGGGTCGGATACCCCCTCCCCTCCCCCACAGGCCGCCCCCCCCCCCCCCCCCCCCCCCCCCCGACCCTGCGCGCAGAGTTCCCACCGGGTGCGACCAGGTGTGGATGGAGCTGGCGGGACTCTGACTGTGTAGAGCGGCCACTCGGCCCATCCCGGGCCGGAGAACCGCGTGCCCGCGTCGGCGTGGCCCGGTCGCAGGGATTCTCCGGCCCGGCCCCGGGTTGGGAGGATCCCGCCCCTGATTCTTCCGACTTGGGTTTTTCCCCCGACAAAATTCTTTTCTCCAGCTGGGTCCTTCTGCCCCAGCAGTCTGTCAGCTGTCTCAGCCCCCGGCAAAGTGTGGTGAGAAGGTGGGTTTCGCTGCCACAGAGAGTGGTTGTAGAAAGTAGCATCGCCACATCGTAGAAAGTAGATGCATTAAAGGTGAGGGAGAAGCGAATAGCAGGTTATGATGATAGATTTGGATGAAGATGGGAGGAGGTTCTAGTGGCACATAAATAGAAGAATAGACTCGTTTTTAATGGCTTGTGTCTGTCCTGTCGGTCCGATGTAATCTTGATATCTTTCAATGATCTTGCTTCTTTCAATTCTTCAAAGGTTGTGTTGTCAGATCTTTCACAAGTCCAGCCAACAGCTAACATTTTGTGCTTTTGACAGCTCCACCCTTAATCTCTCATTAGTCATCAACATTCTTGGCTGCATTGTCTCGGCAGTTCCCAAATGAGATTCCCACACCTTCATTGCGAAAGCTGCCACTGAGGAAAGCATGTAGGGGAGGTGGGGGCGTGGGTCTGGGCTCCAATTTGTGATAACCATCGCTTCGCCCCCGGGAACATGGATGGAGGGTTTCGAACCTGGCGGCGGGCGGGGGTGAGGAGGGTGGGCGGTATGTTCCTGGAGGGGAACGTTGGGAGTTTGGGGGAGTTGGAGGAGAAAGCTGGGCTGGAAAGAGGAAATGACTTTCGGTACTTACAGATGCGGGACTTTGTACGCAGACAGGTCCCATCCTTCCCACGCCTCCCGCCAATAGGGATCCAGGACAGAATAGTCTCTGGAGGAGAAGGAGGAGAGGGTAGAGTCTCGGATGTCTACAAGGTGCTCATGAAGGGGGAAGAATCCCAGACGGAGGAACTGAAACTCAAATGGGAGGAGGAGCTCGGCGGGGAGATGGAGGACGGGCTGTGGGTGGAAGCTCGGAGTAGGGTAAACTCAACCACAACATGTGCCAGGCTCGGCCTGATTCAGTTTAAGGTCGTTCACCGGGCCCACATGACGGTAGCTCGGATGAGCCAATTCTTTGGGGTAGAGGACAAGTGCGCGAGATGCGAGGGAGGACCAGCGAACCACGTTCACATGTTTTCTGGGGATGGAAAAAAATCAAGTTCGCCTTGAGGGGCTCTGTACTGGGGTTCGCCCGAAGGTGGCAACCATTCATTGCCTTCTCCGCGGGAAGTTACCCCAGGAAAACTGTCGTCAAAAAGCCACCGATTCCCCGTTTTGCTGGGGCTAGCAGGGAGTCGGCACAGAGCTCACAGCTCCAGCACCCGAAGCGGCCCCCAGCACTTCCGGTTCCGTGGCCGCGCATGCGCACGGCGGCCGCTACTGTGCTCCATGGCGGACTCAGCCCGCGAAACTGGACAGCTAAAGTAGTGCCCCCCTTCGGCCGCTCGCGTGTCCCGGACCGCTCGCACACTGGGCCCCCAGCCCTGAATGAAGCCCCCCCTGCCTGCGGATCAACCCTCCCCCGACTGTGGCACCTTCAGGGGCCAGTCCGGCCCCAGAGTGGGTTGCGCCCCGCCAGCCGGCGGGGAAGGGGTTTGGCACCGCGCCAACTGGTGCTGAAGGGCCTCTGCCAGCCGGCGCGTGTTGGCGCATGCGCGGGAGTGCCAGCGTGTGCTGGCATCAACCCAGCGGCCATCGCAGAGGACCACAGCGGCCGACGTGGAACAATAGAGTGCCCCCACGGCACAGGCCCACCCGCGGATCAGTGGGCCCCGATCGCGGGCCAGGCCATCGTGGGTCACCTCCCGGGGCCAGGTCCCCCTGCCCCCCCCGCGAGGACCCCGGAGGCCGCCCGCGCAGCCAGGTCCTGCGGCAAATACCTGGTGTAATATACCAGATGAGACTGGCCGAAAACGGGTGGCCACTCGGTCCATCGCGGACCGGAGAATCGCCGGGGGGGGGGGCTGCCAGGGATTCCCGCCCCCGCCAAATCCCCTGCGCTGAAGAATTCGGCAGCCGGTGGGGGCGGGATTCACGCCGCCCCCCCGCCCCCCGGTGATTCTCCGACCCGCCGGGGGTTGGAGAATCCCGCCCCTCAGCTTTTCAGGGGACGGAGAATTTAAAAATCGGACCGCTCCTGATTTTGCCGCCAAAACGGATTCTCCCCCCGGGAGCCGAACCCGATTTTGGTGTCGGGGGCAGAGAATCCAGCCCCATGTCACCTGGCAATGCTCCTATTCTTAATACAAAAGCAAAATACTGCGAATGCTGGAAATCTGTAATAAAAACGGAAAATGCTGGGAAAACCCAGCAGGCCTGGCAGCATCTGTGGAGAGCGAATCAGTTCTAACGTTTTGAGCCTCAGATGGCTCTTCAGGGAGAAATGTGATGTATTATGTACAGTAAGAAACCTTACACCAGGGTAAAGTCCAACAGGTTTATTTGGAGTCACTAACTTTCAGAGCGTAGCTCACCTAGTGAAGGAGCAGCGCTCCGAAAGCTAGTGATTCCAAACAAACCTGTTGGACTTTAACCTGGTGTTGTCAGACTTCGTACTGTGCCCGCCCCAGTCCAACGCCAGCATCTCCACATCACGTACTGTGTCAGGGGAGGGGGGGGAGCAGGGTAGGTCAGTGTCAGTGGGAGCTGGAAGAGATTGCAACAAAGATGTGTCGGGCACGAGACAGAGGCAGTGTTAAAGGCAGCATGAATGACTATAGACGGTGCTAATAATGGCAGGAAGGTAAATTCGCAGAATGTGTTAATAGGAAAACAAAGATCAGTGAAAGTAAAACATAAGAACCAGTGGCAGATGGCTCGGTGGGGGAGGGGGTTGCGTTGGGTCAAAAACATTTGGGCAAAAGAAAAGGGGTCAAGATGGTGGAGAACGGTCGCAGTCTAAAGCTGTTGAACTCGATATTGAGTTCTGAGGGTTGTAGCGCGCCTAATCGGAAGATGAGGTGCTGCTCCTCCAGTTTGCATGGGGTTTCACTGGAGCATTGCAGCAGACCAAGGGCGGACGTGAGTGGAAAATGCTGAGTTAAAATGGCAAGCGACTGGAAGGCTGGGGTCCTGCCTGCAGACTGAGCAAAGGTGCTCCGCAAAGCGGTCACCCAGGCTGCGTTTAGTTTCCCCCATGTAGAGGGGACCACATTGGGAGCAATGAGTATCATAGGCCAAATTGAAGGGGATACATGTCACCCGAAAGGAGCATTTGGGCCCTTGAACGGTGAGGAGGTAAAGGGGCAGGTGTTGCACGGGAAGGAGGTGAGGAGTTGGAGGTGATGGAGGAATGGACCAGGGTGTCATGGAGGGAGCGATCCCAACGGAATGCTGACACTGGGGGTGGTGGCATCATGGTGGCACCATGCTGGAGTTCATAGAATCATAGAATTTACAGTGCAGAAGGAGGCCATTCGGCCCATCGAGTCTGCACCGGCCCTTAGAAAGAGCACCCCACTTTAGCTTAAACCCATGCCTCCACCCTATCCCCGTAATCCAGTAACCCCACCGTACCTTCTTAGACACTAAGGACAATTTTATCAAGCACATCTTTCGGGACTGTGGGAGGAAACCGGAGCACCCGGAGGAAACCCACGCAGACACAGGGAGAACGTGCAGACTCTGCACAGGTAGTGACCCAAGCCGGGGATCGAACCTGGGACCACTGTGTTACCGTGCTGCCCCTGTATCCACCCAGATGCCTCCTAAATGTTGCTAATGTGGCTGTTTCCACCACATCCTCAGGGTCCCAGGCACCCACCACTCTCGGTGTGAAAAACTTACCCCGCACATCTCCCTTAAACTTTCCCCCTCTCACCTTGAACCTGCGCCCCCTTGTAATTGACACTTCCACCCATTAATCAGCCCATCTTACCAGCCCGTCTATATCCTCCTGTAATCGAAGGCCATCCTCCTCACTATTTACCACCCAATCAATTTTCACATCATCTGGAAACTTACTGATCAACCATCCTACATTCAAGTCTAAATCATTTATATAAACCACAAACAGCAAGGGCCCAACACTGATCCCTGCGGGGCCCCACTGGACAGGGGCTTCCAATCAGAAAAACACTCCTCGAGCATCGCCCTCTGCTTCCTGCCACTCAGCCAATTCTTGATCCAATTTGCCAAAATTCCTTGAATCCCATGGGCTCTTACCTTCGCCACCAGTCTCCCATGTGGAACCTTATCACAAGCCTTGCTGAAGTCCAAGTAGACTACATCAAATACCCTCATCTACACACCTGGTCACCTCTCCGAAAAATTCAGTCAAGTTGGTCAGACAAAACCTTCCTGGCTGATCTTGATTAATCGCTGCCTCTCCAAACGCAGATTAATTCTGTCTCTCTGAATTGCTTCCAATAGTTTCCCCACCGCTGAGGTTAGACTGACTGGCCTGTAGATTCCTGCTTTATCCCCTCCTCCCTTCTTGAATAACGGTACCACATTGGCTATCCTCCAGCCCTCCGTCATCTCTCCTGTGGCCAGAGCGAAATTGAAAATGATTGCCAGCGCCCCTGCTAATTCCCCCCTAGCCTCACTCAGCAGTTGTCTCAATGCCGTGTGATGGATCTAGTTGCAGACAAATTGGCTGCTGTGTTTCAATAATACAAATGCTAAGTGCACCTCAAATGTACTGCAATAGCTGTGAGGAACTTTGTGAAATTCTGAAGTTAGTCTCAATTCTTTCACGGGATGTGGGCCTCGCTGGGCCAGCAATTGCTGCCCATCCCTAATTGCCCTTGAACTGAAAGGTTTGCTCGGCCATTTCAGTGGGGGGCTGTTAAAAGTCAACCATATGGTTGTGGGTCTGGAGTCACATGTAGGCCAGACCAGGTAAGGACGGCAGATTTCCTTCCCTGAAGGACATTAGAATCCTTACAGCGCAGAAGGAGGCCATTCAGCCCATCAGGTCTGCGCCAACCCTTGGAAAGAGCACCCTACCTAGGCCCATGCCCCCACTCCATCCCCGTAACCCCTAACCTTTTGGACACTAAGAGGCAATTTATCATGGCCAATCCACCTAACCTGCACATTTTTGGGTTGTGGGAGGAAACCGGAGCACCCGGACGGAACCCACAGAGACACAGGGAACAAACCCTACACAGTCCCCCGAGGCCGGAATTGAACCCGGGTCCCTGGCCCTGTGAGGCAGCAGTGCTAACCACTGTATCACTGGATAGTGAACCAGATGGGTTTTTACAACGATTCATAGTTCCTGTTTTCTATGTTAAGTGGAGTTGAGAATTATCAGGTCAGATCAGTCATGATCTCATCGAATGGCGGAGCAGACATGATGGGCCGAATGGCCGACTTCTGTTCCTATGTCTTATGGTCACCATTACTGAGCCTGGCCTTATATTTCAGATTTAGTACTTGAATTTAAATTCCACCACCAAGATTTGGACACATGTCCCCGAGGCATTAGCCTGTGCTAATGTAATAATCCCAGTGTAATCATTTCTTTAACTCTTCTTTCCCCGGCCACACAATAAGATTGACCTCTCTCACGCTTACCCTTTATAAGTTGGAGCTTAGGCAGCTTATTTTGATTTGCCTCAACTTCTCCTGTATTTCTCTCAGCCTTGTTCGATTTTCTGGTAAATTGACTCTCCGAACAGGTTTCTCTATTTATAAAAGAACCCGCGGTAATGTTGCACAATGGCCAAGGTTTAGCCTAATTTATTCTTTGACTTATTTCACCCCAGATTTTACATCCCAGTTTTGTGACAAAAGCTGAATGTTGATTGTGCAAAGAAGGAAATCCCGGAGTCAGAAATAATTGATTTTCAGGAATGGCCTCGGGCAGGGTGAGTGTGTTTTACAAATGGCTGCAGTTTGCTGCCAACGCCACACGTGTGCAGTTCCACGGTTCCAGTGCCGTTCCAGTGCCGTTCCAGTGCCGTTCCAGGTGGGGTTTCAGAGCACGGGGGGGAGCACTAGGAAGCAGGAGTTTCTTTGACCGTCTTCGAGTTCCGGACTACCTTCTTCCCTCCAGCCTCTGTATTAATATTACAGCCGTTCCCGCCTGACGCACAGTGCTGACCTCTGGGGGGAGTTTTCCCAGGCAAGGGGAGCGGGTTTGTGTCCATGCAGGAGGATCCCATCTGACAAGGCCATCACTGTGCTATGATGGAAAGGCCCATCTGCCTGAGGATAATTGCTAACCGACTCCAATCTCCTTCCAGACCACAGCTCCACTCCCGTTATCAATCTATTTATTTCCCTGACCCGGGATCCCTGTTACATAATAATAATCTTTATTGTCACAAGTAGGCTTACATTAACACTGTGTGGTGAATGTATTCACCTAATGCATACATGATACTGTAACCTATGACCTATGACCTGGAAGTGGTGATACAAGCTGCTTCCAGGTACTGTACTGTAACCCCGGTGGGCTCCGCCTCTGGCTCCGCCCTCACCGGGGCCATATACAGACCGGCCGCCTGTGCGCTGCATTCATCTGTACAAACGTCTCTGGCTAGGCAAGTTCATGACTAATAAAGCCTAATGTTCACTCGCTCTCTCTGCCTCTCGGTGAATTGAAGGTATATCAATGTATTAGTCATAGACAGCACTATGGAAGCCGCTCTAAAGCCAGACAGGCTCGAACTCGACGCCCGCACATCCGAAGCCAAGAAGATATTCGAACATTGGCTTCGATGCTTCGAGGCCTACCTCGACTCCTCCACAACGCCTCCCACGGAGACCCTCAAGCTGCGACTCCTCCACGCTCGGGTGAGCCATCGAATCTCACTAATGATCGAGAAAGCAGCCACGTACGAGGCGGCGATCGCAACCCTCAAGGCACACTTTGTGAAGCCCGTAAATGAGGTGTTCGCCAGACACCTCCTCACTACTCGCCGTCAACGCTCCGGAGAATCGCTGGACGAGTATCAGGAAACCCTGACTCTACTCGCGAGGAACTGCAGCTATCGAGATGTGACGGCGGAGGAACACATGAACTCACAGATCCGGGACACCTATGCGGTGGGGGTCCGCTTGAACTACATCAGGCAGCGCCTCCTGGAAAACGGGACCTCCGACCTGCGGGACATGGTAAAGCTAGCTACCTCGCTAGAGGTGGCCTACCAGAATCTGTGTTCCCCGCGGGTCCAGCGAACCCCTTGTGGCACCCTCGTCGCGGCCCCCGTCGGACCCGACTACGTCGCAGGCCTGCGCCGCGCGTCTGCCAGCCCAGCCCGGGGAACCACAGTGCTACTTCTGCGGTCAGGGCCAACACCCCAACACGTGCAGCGACTGTGGGGGAAAAAGGGGCACTTCGCTAGAGTCTGTCTGGGCCGACCTAAGGCTCAAAAATCAAAAACACACCAGGCCCGACCCATGGATTCGCAGCCCCACAGCCCGGAACGTCCCCGGCCGATGCGTCATCAGCATTGTGCGACTCGTGAGGGCCGCCATCTTGGTCGCCAGCCCCAACACCAACCGACACGTGCGACTCGTGGGGGCCGCCATCTTGGCTGCCGGCCCCAACACCGACCGACACGTGCGACTCGTGGGGGCCGCCATCTTGGTCGCCGGCCCCAACACCGACCGACACGTGCGACTCATGGGCGCCGCCATCTTGGCCGCCGGCCCCGGCACCGACCAACACGTGCGACCGATGGGGGCGGCCACCTTGGTCGCCATCTTCGCCCCAGCCCAACACGTGCGACTCATGGGGGCCGCCACCTTGTGATTCCACCGACCACACAGGCTACCCACAGCTGGGCGCAGTCACTCTCGACCAGTCGCAGCCGAAACAGCTGAAGACCTCCATGATGGTTGTCCGGGTCAACGGGCACGAGGCCCCCTGTCTTTTCGATTCCGGGAGCACGGAGAGCTTGGCCACCCCGATACGGTAAGGCGCAGCTCCCTCCACACCTACCCAGCCTCCCAAACAATCTCCCTTGCCTCCAGGTCCCATTCGGTTCAGATCCGGGGGTACTGTATCGCTAACCTCGCGATGCAGGGCGCAGAGTACGCTCGTTTTAAGCTCTACGTCCTCCCCACCTCTGCGCCCCCTACTGCTCGGATTGGACTTTCAATGTAATCACCGAAGCCTGACCTTACAGTTCGGCGGACCCTTGCCCCACCTCATGGTGTGCAGCCTCGGGACCCTCAAGGTCCCGTCCCCCCCGTCCCCCCCCCGTCCCCCCCGTCCCCGTCCCCCTTCACTCTTTGCGAACCTCACTCCTGACTGTAAGCCCATCGCCACCAGGAGCAGGCGGTACAGTTCGCTAGACATGACGTTTATCAAGTCAGAGGTCCAGCGACTGTTGAGTGAAGGGATCATCGAAGCCAGCAACAGTCCCTGGAGAGCGCAAGTGGTGGTCGTCCGGACCGGGGAAAAGAACCGGATGGTTGTAGACTACAGCCAGATTACTAACCGGTTCACGCAATTGGATGCGTACCCCCTCCCCCGCTTAGCGGAGATGGTCAACCAGATCGCACAGTACCGTGTGTTCTCAACGGTTGATCTGAAGTCGGCCTCCCACCAGCTCCCAATCCGCCCGGAAGAACGCCACTACACTGCTTTTGAAGCAGCCGGCCGACTCTTCCACTTCCTCAGAGTACCCTTCGGCGTCACTAACGGGGTCTCGGTCTTTCAGAGAATGATGGACCGAATGGTGGACCAGTACGGGTTGCAGGCTACATACCCGTACTTGGACAATGTGACCATCTGCGGCCATGATCAGCAGGACCATGACGCCAACCTTCAGAGGTTCCTTCAGGCCCCCCAATCTCTCAATCTCACCTACAACAAAGAGAAGTGCGTTTTCCGCACTACCCGACTGGCCATCCTCGGCTACGTCATGGAGAACGGAGTCCTAGGGCCCGACCCCGACCGTATGCGCCCCCTCACAGAACTCCCCCCTCCCCACAGCCTCAAGGCCCTAAAACGATGCCTGGGGCTGTTCTCATACTCTGCCCAGTGGGTCCCCAACTATGCGGACAAAGCCCGCCCACTTATTCAAACCACCACTTTTCCCCTGACGGATGAGGCCTGCTCGGCCTTCAGCCGCATCAAGGCCGACATCACCAAGGCTGCAATGCGGGGGATGAGTCCATCCCCTTTCAGGTAGACAGCGATGCGTCAGACGTCGCACTGGCCGCCACACTCATCCAGGCGGGCAGACCTGTAGCATCCTTCTCTAGGACCCTCCACGCTTCCGAAATTCGACACCCCTCGGTCGAGAAGGAAGCACAAGCCATAGTGGAAGCCGTGCGGCACTGGAGGCACTACCTAGCCGGTAGGAGGTTCACCCTCGTCGTCGCCTTCATGTTTGACAACGCACAACGGGGCAAAATAAAAAATGACAAAATCTTGAGGTGGAGGATCGAACTCTCCACCTACAATTACGATATCAAGTATCGTCCTGGGAAGCTCAACGAGCCCCCAGATGCCCTGTTCCGCGGCACATGCGCCAGCGCGCAAGATGACCGACTTCGGGCTATCCACGATGACCTCTGTCACCCGAGGGTCACCCGGCTTACCCATTTCATTAAGGCCCACAATCTGCCCTTCTCCACCGAGGAGGTCAAGGCCATGACCAGGGACTGCCAGGCCTGCGCGGCGTGCAAACCGCACTTCTACCGGCCAGACAAGGCCCGCCTGGTAAAGGCCTCCCGGCCCTTTGAGCGCCTAAGCATTGACTTCAAAGGGCCCCTCCCCTCCACCAACCGTAATATATACTTCCTCACCATCATCGATGAGTACTCCCGCTTCCCCTTCGCTGTCCCCTGCCCCGACGTGACCTAGGCCACTGTAATAAAGGCACTGCACAGCATCTTCACACAGTTCGGTTTCCCTGCCTACGTCCACAGCGACCGGGGCACATCGTTCATGAGCGATGATCTGCGTCAGTACCTGCTCAGTAAAGGCATCGCCTCGAGCAGGACTACGAGCTATAACCCGCAGGGAAACGGGCAGGTGGAGAGGGAGAATGCGACGGTATGGAAGGCCGTCCTTCTGGCCCTCAGGCTTAGAAGTCTCCCGATCCACCGCTGGCAAGAGATCCTCCCCGACGCCCTCCACTCCATCAGATCACTCCTCTGCACAGCCACGAATGAGACCCCTCACGATCGTTTCTTTATCTTCCCCAGGAAGTCCATCTCTGGGGTCTTGCTTCCATCTTGGCTGACAGCTCCGGGACCAGTCCTTCTCCGGAGGCACATGAGGAGCCATGAGGCCGACCCCCTGGTCGAGAGGGTCCAGCTGCTCCACGCCAACCCCCAGTACGCCTACATCGAACACCAGGACGGACGGCAAGATACAGTCTCCCTACGGGACCTGGCGCCAGCTGGTTCCCCTACCAAAGCGCCCCGCTGCCCGCCGCCACCCCCAGTGCCCTGTACGCTCCCCTGGGTCTCCTGCATTGTCCCGCGCCAATACTGCCGCCACCCACCAACCCCCTGCCTCCCCCCACACCCCAACCGTCTCCGACATGCCGGACTGAGGCTCAAGCTCCAGACACAACGCCCCCGGAGTCACCACCGGCAACAACCGTGCCTGCCGCATCGCCAGAGCTTTTTTTTTGTTAAATTTAGATTACCCAATTATTTTTTCCAATTAAGGGGCAATTTAGCGTGGCCAATCTACCTACTCTGCACATTTTTGGGTTGTGGGGGCGAAACCCACGCAGACACGGGGAGAATGTGCAAACTCCACACGGACAGTGACCCAGAGCCGGGATCGAACCTGGGACCTCAGCGCCGTGAGGCAGCAGTGCTAACCACTAGGCCACCGTGCTGCCCCTCGCACCGCCAGAGCTGAGGAGATCGAAGAGAACGATCCGGCCTCCAGATAGACTGAATATATAATGAGCCCACTTCACCCCCGCTGGACGTAAATTTTTTTAACAGGTGGTGAATGTGGTGAATGTATTCACCTAATGCATGCATGATACTGTAACCTATGACCTGGAAGTGGTGATATGAGCTGCTTCCAGGTACTGTACTGTAACCTCGGTGGGCTCCGCCTCTGGCTCCGCCCTCACCGGGGCCATATATAGACCGGCCTCCTGTGGGCGGCATTCATCTGTACAACCGACTCTGGCTAGACAAGTTCATGACTAATAAAGCCCAATGTTCACTCGCTCTCTCTGCCTCTCGGTGAATTGAAGGTATCACTGCAATGAAGTTACTGTGAAAAGCCCCTCGTCGCCACACTCCGCCTGTTCGGGTACACTGAGGGAGAATTCAGAATGTCCAATTCACCTAACAACCAATTCTTTCGGGCCATGTGGGAGGAAACCGGAGCACCCGGAGGAAACCCACGCAGACACGGGGAGAACGTGCAGACTCCGCACAGACAGTGACCCAAGCCGGGAATTGAACCTGGGACCCTGGAGCTGTGAAGCAACAGTGCTAACCACTGTGCTACCGTGCTGCCCTGGTTCTCCCACTGGCCCGCAGGCGTGGCCGAATTGGATTTCTGCGCTTGCGTAGACCAGTTTGCAAGTGCAGTCGAGTGTTGGTGGCGATCTTGCATTGGCAGGAGGCAGTGTTTACAGAAAGAGCGAGAGTTAAAGTGGAAGTTGCATGTCATTACAACGCTGCATGATGCAGACTAATCGTAACTATCTGCAAGAATGCAGACAGGTCCTTTGATGTGTGGATAAACCAGGTTGCCGAGGCGTTCTTGATGTTAATCAAATTTTATGTGGTCAAAAAAATGAAGTAAAGACTGGAGAAGGTGTGAACAGCTCTGGGTGAAATCCTCTTGATCCACAGAATGCTCCATTGTTTCTTTGGTTAGGGTTGATTGACAGCTCTTTTGCAGAAATGTTCTGATTGGATCCTTGTCCTCCTCACTTGCCTCAATCTGTTCAGTTCAGCCTGGTTGCATTTCTGGGATTGACAAGCGGACACTGTTCAGTGGACAGTCTCCAAAGGACGCTTTCTTCCAAATGCCTGAAAGATTATCGGGCTATGCGAGTAATAAGTCCCGAAGATACTTTAACCCCATAATTGGCTGAGAGAAAAGAAGGAAATGCTGCAAATACTCAGCAAGTCGAACAGCTTCTATGAAGAGAGATGCAGAGTTAACATTTCAGGTTGATGATGAAGGGTCATCGACCTGAAACATTGGACAGAATTTTACTGTCCCGTCCCCCCCGACTGCAGAATAGCCAACGGTTGGCCGGAGAAATGATGGGGAGTTGAGGTTGGGTGATTCCTAATCCCAGCTCTGCTGTCAGGAAATTTACCTCGGGGCAGAAATGGCAGTGGCCAACTTAATGACCCAATAAAAGAGCTATTGTCTCCAACCTCCGCGTGGCGAGAAGGTGACCTTCCTTTGGTCTTTTGGGCTGGGGATGACCATCGGCACTGAAGGCTTCATGGTCACAGGAAGGGGCCACCTGCAACTAAGGGTGCCCCACCGCAGTCCCAATGCCATTGCTGAAGGGGTTTCCTCTCTGCCCACTGGGGCCTGTCTGCTTGGCCCTGGCAGAAAATATGAACATCATGGCCGTCATTCTCCGACCCCCCGCCGGGTTGGAGAATCGCCGGGGGCTGGCGTGAATCCCGCCCCCGCCGGTTGCCGAAGTCTCCGGCACCGGATATTCGGCGGGGGCAGGAATCGGGCCGCGCCGGTTGGCGGGCCCCCCCGCTCGATTCACCGGCCCGGATGGGCCGACGTCCCGCTGATAAATTGCCTGTCCCGCCGGCGTGGATTAAACCACCTTTTGAATGGCGGGACAAGGCAGCGTGGGCGGGCTCCGGGGTCCTGGGGGGGGGGGGGGGGGGGGCGCGGGGCGATCTGGCCCCGGGGGGTGCCCCCACGGTGGCCTGGCCCGCGATCGGGGCCCACCGACCCGCAGGCGGGCCTGTGCCGTGGGGGCACTCCTTCCCTTCCGCCTTCGCCACGGTCTCCACCATGGCGGAGGCGGAAGAGACTCCCTCCACTGTGCATGCGTGGGAAACTGTCAGCGGCCGCTGACGCTCCCGCGCATGCGCCGCCCGGGGATGTCATTTCCGCGCCAGCTGGCGGGGCAACAAAGGACGTTTCCGCTAGCTGGCGGGGCGGAAATTCCTCCGGCGTCGGCCTAGCCCCTCAATGATGGGGCTCGGCCCCCAAAGATGCGGAGCATTCCGCACCTTTGGGGTGGCGCGATGCCCGTCTGCTTGGCGCCGTTTTGGGCGCCAGTCGGCGGACATCGCGCCATTTCGGGAGAATTTCGCCCCAGTTTAGTAAAGGCAACGGAGTCAGTCTAATAAAAATAAAGTACTGGTTTATTCACATCGTATACACACTCAGGTTAGACTTTACCGGGCCTTTCTCTCTCTGGGGGCCTGTGCTGTTACATACAACAGTCCCCACCCTGCAGTTAACAGGGGCGGCCACACAGGGACTATCATCAACCCAGTCCCAGGTACCCCGAGCAGGATACTACAATAATAACAAAGGAACCTGGAATGAAGAGCTTGTCGTATGAGGAACGGTTGAGGACTCTGGGTCTTCTGCTCCTATGTCTTATGGTCTTAATAGCAGCAGGATTAGCCGGTTAGGCCTCTCGAGCTTGTACCACCATTCAGTAAAATTGATGATGATCTGTTTGTTGCCTTAGCCCCACTTTCCCGTCTGCTGCCCATAACCCTCGACTCTTATGCTGACCACCAGTCGAACACAGCCTTGAAGATATTCAATGCTGCAGCCCTCACTGCTCTCTGGGTGAGTGCTTTCCACAGACTAATGACCCTCTGAGAGAAGGAATTCCTCTGCTCCGCCTTAAATAGGAAACGCCTTATTTTGAAACTGTGTCCCCAGTTCGAGATTTCCCTGCAGCTCCTGGGGCTGGTTTAGCACAGGGCTAAATAGCTGGCTTTTAAAGCCGACCAAGGCAGGCCAGCAGCACGGTTCAATTCCCGTAGCAGCCTCCCCGAACAGGCGCCGGAATGTGGCGACTAGGGGCTTTTCACAGTAACTTCATTTGAAGCCAACTTGTGACAATAAGCGATTTTCATTTTCATTTCATTTCATTCCATCCATGCTGGGGTCTTGCTGTTCTCTGACCCATGAGTCAGGGGGTCAAACCTGCTGCCATCTGAGCTTCATCGGAGAGGGGAACCATCTCAGCACATTGCTAATCCACTTGCCAAGGACAGCCTTAAGCAAATGATGTACAGACTGGCTCAACCATGTTCTACCTTCCCCCTGCCACCCAACGACTCCCTCCGCCCACCCCCCATCACCGGGGACCCACTCAATATATCTATATCTATCTCTCCCGTTATAGCTTTGAACATTGCCCTTGCTTAAAACCATCATCCTCCGCATGCCTTCTCTCCCCTCTGAGCCTACACCTGTTACCCTCACTATGCCCGCACACCTGTTACTCTCACTATGCCCGCACACCAGTTACCCTCCCAATGCCCACACCCCTGTTACCCTCCCAATGCCCATACACCTGTCACCCTCCCAATGCCCACACATCTGTTACCCTCCCAATGCCCAGACACCTGTTACCCTCCCAATGCCCGTACACCTGTCACCCTCCCAATGCCCACACATCTGTTACCCTCCCAATGCCCAGACACCTGTTTTCCTCCCAATGCCCACACACCTGTTGGATTGGATTGGATTGGATTTGTTTATTGTCACGTGTACCGAGGTACAGTGAAAAGTATTTTTCTGCGAGCAGCTCAACAGATCATTAAGTACATGGGAAGAAAAGGGAATAAAAGAAAATACATAACAGGGCAACACAACATATACAATGTAACTACATAAGCACAGGCATCAGATGAAGCATACAGGGTGTAGTGTTAATGAAGTCAGTCCATAAGAGGGTCATTTAGGAGTCTGGTGACAGCGGGGAAGAAGGTGTTTTGAGTCTGTTCGTGCGTGTTCTCAGACTTCTGTATCTCTTGCCCGATGGAAGAAGTTGGAAGAGTGAGTAAACTGGGTGGGAGGGATCTTTGATTATACTGCCTGCTTTCCCCAGGCAGCTGGAGGTGTAGATGGAGTCAATGGATGGGAGGCAGGTTTGTATGATGGACTGGGCGGTGTTCACGACTCTCTGAAGTTTCTTGCGGTCCTGGGCCGAGCAGTTGCCATACCAGTCTGTGATGCAGCCCAATAGGATGCTTTCTATGGTGCATCTGTAAAAGTTGGTAAGGGTTAATGTGGACATGCCGAATTTCCTTAGTTTCCTGAGGAAGTATAGGCGCTGTTGTACTTTCTTGGTGGTAGCGTCGACGTGGGTGGACCAGGACAGATTTTTGGAGATGTGCACCCCAAGGAATTTGAAACTGCTAACCATCTCCACCTCGGCCCCGTTGATGCTGACAGGGGTGTGTACAGTACTTTGCTTCCTGAAGTCAATTACCAGCTCTTTAGTTTTGCTGGCATTGAGGGAGAGATTTTTGTCGCTACACCACTCCACTAGGTTCTCTATCTCCCTCCTGTATTCGGACTCATCGTTATTCGAGATCCGGCCCACTATGGTCGTATCGTCAGCAAACTTGTAGATGGAGTTGGAACCAAGTTTTGCCACGCAGTCGTGTGTGTACAGGGAGTAGAGTAGGGGGCTAAGTACTCAGCCTTGCGGGGTGCCGGTGGTGAGGACTATTGTGGGGGAGGTGTTGTTGTTCATTCTTACTGATTGTGGTCTGTTGGTCAGAAAATCGAGGATCCAGTTGCAGAGTGGGGAGCCAGGTCCTAGGTTTTGGAGCTTTGATATGAGCTTGGCTGGGTTATGATGTTGAAGGCGGAGCTGTAGTCAATAAATAGGAGCCCTTGTTTTCGAGATGCTCTAAGGATGAGTGTAGGGCCAGGGAAATGGTGTCTGATGTGGACCGGTTGCAGCGGTATGCGAATTGCAGTGGATCAAGGCGTTCTGGGAGTATGGAGGTGATGCGCTGCATGATCAACCTCTCGAAGCATTTCATTACGACTGAATGCCTACACACCTATTACCCTCCAATGCCCGCATACCTGTTACCCTCCCAATGCCCACACACCTGTTCCCCCACCAATGCCCACACACCTGTTACCCTCCCAATGCCCACACACCTGTCACCTTCCCAATGCCCACACACCTGTTACCCTCCCAATGCCCAGACAACTGTTACCCTCCCAATGCCCACACACCTGTCACCTTCCCAATGCCCACACACCTGTTACCCTCCCAATGCCCAGACACCTGTTACACTCCCAATGCCCACACACCTGTCACCCTCCCAATGCCCACACACCTGTTACCCTCCCAATGCCCACACACCTGTCACCTTCCCAATGCCCACACACCTGTTACCCTCCCAATGCCCACACACTTGTTACACTCCAATGCCTGCATACCTGTTACCCTCTCAATGCCCACACACCTGCTACACTCCCAATGCCAACACACCTCTTACCCTCTCAATGCCCACACACCTCTTACCCTCTCAATGCCCGCATACCTGTTACCCTCCCAATGCCCGCATACCTGTTACCCTCCCAATGCCCACACACCTGTTACCCTCCCAATGCCCACACAGCTGTTACTCTCCCAATGCCACACACCTGTCATCCTCCCAATGCCCGCACACCTGTTACCCTCCCAATGCCCACACACCTCTTACCCGCTCAATGCCCACACACTTCTTACCCTCCCAATGCCCACACACCTGTTGCCCTCCCAATGCCCACACACCTGTTACCCTCCCAATGCCCACACAGCTGTTACTCTCCCAATGCCACACACCTGTCATCCTCCTAATGCCCGCACACCTGTTACCCTCCCAATGCCCACACACCTCTTACCCGCTCAATGCCCACACACTTCTTACCCTCCCAATGCCCACACACCTGTTGCCCTCCCAATGCCCACATACCTGTTACCCTCTCAATGCCTGACACCTGTTACCCTCTCAATGCCCGCATACCTGTTACCCTCCCAATGCCCACACACCTGTTACCCTCCCAATTCCCACACACCTGTGACCATCCCAATACCCACACACCTGTTACCCTCCCAATGCCCATACACCTGTTACCCTCCCAATGCCCACACACCTGTCACCTTCCCAATGCCCACACACCTGTTACCCTCCCAATGCCCAGACACCTGTTACACTCCCAATGCCCACACACCTGTCACCCTCCCAATGCCCGCACACCTGTTACCCTCCCAATGCCCACACACCTGTCACCTTCCCAATGCCCACACACCTGTTACCCTCCCAATGCCCACACACTTGTTACACTCCAATGCCTGCATACCTGTTACCCTCTCAATGCCCACACACCTGTTACACTCCCAATGCCAACACACCTCTTAACCTCTCAATGCCCACACACCTCTTACCCTCTCAATGCCCGCATACCTGTTACCCTCCCAATGCCCGCATACCTGTTACCCTCCCAATGCCCACACACCTGTTACCCTCCCAATGCCCACACAGCTGTTACTCTCCCAATGCCACACACCTGTCATCCTCCCAATGCCCGCACACCTGTTACCCTCCCAATGCCCACACACCTCTTACCCGCTCAATGCCCACACACTTCTTACCCTCCCAATGCCCACACGCCTGTTGCCCTCCCAATGCCCACACACCTGTTACCCTCCCAATGCCCACACAGCTGTTACTCTCCCAATGCCACACACCTGTCATCCTCCCAATGCCCGCACACCTGTTACCCTCCCAATGCCCACACACCTCTTACCCGCTCAATGCCCACACACTTCTTACCCTCCCAATGCCCACACACCTGTTGCCCTCCCAATGCCCACATACCTGTTACCCTCTCAATGCCTGACACCTGTTACCCTCTCAATGCCCGCATACCTGTTACCCTCCCAATGCCCACACACCTGTTACCCTCCCAATTCCCACACACCTGTGACCATCCCAATACCCACACACCTGTTACCCTCCCAATGCCCACACACCTGTTACCCTCCCAATGCCCACACACCTGTTACCCTCCCAATACGCACACACCTGTTACCCTCCCAATGCCCACACACCTGTTACCCTCCCAATACCCACACAACTGTTACCCTCCCAATGCCCACACACATGTTACCCTCCCAATGCCCACACACCTGTTACTCTCCCAATGCCCACACACCTGTTACTCTCCCAATGCCCACAAACCCGTTACCTTCCCAATGCCCACACACCTCTTACACTCTCAATGCCCACACACCTGATATCCTCTCAATGCCCGCACACCTGTTACCCTCCCAATGCCCACGCACTTGTTACCCTCCCAATGCCCGCACACCTGTTACCCTCCCAATACCCACACACATGTCACCCTCCCAATACCCACACACATGTCACCATCCCAATGCCCACACATCTGTTACCCTCTCAATGCCCACACACTTGTTACGCTCCCATTGCCCACCCACCTGTTACCCTACCTATACCCTCACACCTGTTACCCTCCCTATGCCCACACACCTGTCACCCTCCCAATACCCACACACTTGTCACCATCCCAATGCCCACACACCTGTTACCCTCCCAATGCCCGCACACCTGTTACCCTCCCTATGCCCACACACCTGTCACCCACCCAATACCCACACACCTGCCACTCTCCCAATGCCCAGACCCCTGTTACCCTCCCAATGCCCACACACCTGTTACCTTCCCATTGCCCACCCACCTGTCACCCTCCCAGAGCCCGCGCACCTGTTACCCTCCCAATGTCCACACGCCTGTTACCTTCCCAATGCCCACACACCTGTTACCCTCCGATTGTCCACCCACCTGTCACCCTCCCATAGCCCGCGCACCTGTTACCCTCCCAATGCCCACACGCCTGTTACCTTCCCAATGCCCACACACCTGTTACCCTCCCAATGCCCACATACCTGTTACCCTCCCATAGCCCGCGCACCTGTTACCCTCCCAATGCCCACACGCCTGTTACCTTCCCAATGCCCACACACCTGTTACCCTCCCAATACCCACCCACCTGTTACCCTCCCAATGCCCACACACCTGTTACCTTCCCATTGCCCACCCACCTGTCACCCTCCCAATGCCCACATACCTGTTACCCTCCCATAGCCCGCGCACCTGTTACCCTCCCAATGCCCACACGCCTGTTACCTTCCCAATGCCCACACACCTGTTACCCTCCTAATACCCACACACCTGTTACCCTCCCAATACCCACCCACCTGTTACCCTCCCAATGCCCACACACCTGTTACCCTCCCATTGCCCACCCACCTGTTACCCTCCCAATGCCCACACACCTGTTACCCTCCCAATGCCCACACACTTGTTACACTCCAATGCCTGCATACCTGTTACCCTCTAAATGCCCACACACCTGTTACACTCCCAAAGCCAACACACCTCTTACCCTCTCAATGCCCACACACCTCTTACCCTCTCAATGCCCGCATACCTGTTACCCTCCCAATGCCCGCATACCTGTTACCCTCCCAGTGCCCACACACCTGTTACCCTCCCAATGCCCACACAGCTGTTACTCTCCCAATGCCACACACCTGTCATCCTCCCAATGCCCGCACACCTGTTACCCTCCCAATGCCCACACACCTCTTACCCGCTCAATGTCCACACACTTCTTACCCTCCCAATGCCCACACACCTGTTGCCCTCCCAGTGCCCACACACCTGTTACCCTCCCAATGCCCACACAGCTGTTACTCTCCCAATGCCACACACCTGTCATCCTCCCAATGCCCGCACACCTGTTACCCTCCCAATGCCCACACACCTCTTACCCGCTCAATGCCCACACACTTCTTACCCTCCCAATGCCCACACACCTGTTGCCCTCCCAATGCCCACATACCTGTTACCCTCTCAATGCCTGACACCTGTTACCCTCTCAATGCCCGCATACCTGTTACCCTCCCAATGCCCACACACCTGTTACCCTCCCAATTCCCACACACCTGTGACCATCCCAATACCCACACACCTGTTACCCTCCCAATGCCCACACACCTGTTACCCTCCCTATGCCCACACACCTGTCACCCACCCAATACCCACACACCTGCCACTCTCCCAATGCCCAGACCCCTGTTACCCTCCCAATGCCCACACACCTGTTACCTTCCCATTGCCCACCCACCTGTCACCCTCCCAGAGCCCGCGCACCTGTTACCCTCCCAAAGCCCACACGCCTGTTACCTTCCCAATGCCCACACACCTGTTACCCTCCCATTGTCCACCCACCTGTCACCCTCCCATAGCCCGCGCACCTGTTACCCTCCCAATGCCCACACGCCTGTTAACTTCCCAATGCCCACACACCTGTTACCCTCCCAATGCCCACATACCTGTCACCTTCCCAATGCCCACACACCTGTTACCCTCCCAATGCCCACACACTTGTTACACTCCAATGCCTGCATACCTGTTACCCTCTCAATGCCCACACACCTGTTACACTCCCAATGCCAACACACCTCTTAGTCCTCTCAATGCCCACACACCTCTTACCCTCTCAATGCCCGCATACCTGTTACCCTCCCAATGCCCGCATACCTGTTACCCTCCCAATGCCCACACACCTGTTACCCTCCCAATGCCCACACAGCTGTTACTCTCCCAATGCCACACACCTGTCATCCTCCCAATGCCCGCACACCTGTTACCCTCCCAATGCCCACACACCTCTTACCCGTTCAATGCCCACACACTTCTTACCCTCCCAATGCCCACACACCTGTTGCCCTCCCAATGCCCACACACCTGTTACCCTCCCAATGCCCACACAGCTGTTACTCTCCCAATGCCACACACCTGTCATCCTCCCAATGCCCGCACACCTGTTACCCTCCCAATGCCCACACACCTCTTACCCGCTCAATGCCCACACACTTCTTACCCTCCCAATGCCCACACACCTGTTGCCCTCCCAATGCCCACATACCTGTTACCCTCTCAATGCCTGACACCTGTTACCCTCTCAATGCCCGCATACCTGTTACCCTCCCAATGCCCACACACCTGTTACCCTCCCAATTCCCACACACCTGTGACCATCCCAATACCCACACACCTGTTACCCTCCCAATGCCCACACACCTGTTACCCTCCCAATGCCCACACACCTGTTACCCTCCCAATACGCACACACCTGTTACCCTCCCAATGCCCACACACCTGTTACCCTCCCAATACCCACACAACTGTTACCCTCCCAATGCCCACACACATGTTACCCTCCCAATGCCCACACACCTGTTACTCTCCCAATGCCCACACACCTGTTACTCTCCCAATGCCCACATACCCGTTACCTTCCCAATGCCCACACACCTCTTACACTCTCAATGCCCACACACCTGATATCCTCTCAATGCCCGCACACCTGTTACCCTCCCAATGCCCACGCACTTGTTACCCTCCCAATGCCCGCACACCTGTTACCCTCCCAATACCCACACACATGTAACCCTCCCAATACCCACACACATGTCACCATCCCAATGCCCACACATCTGTTACCCTCTCAATGCCCACACACTTGTTACGCTCCCATTGCCCACCCACCTGTTACCCTACCTATGCCCTCACACCTGTTACCCTCCCTATGCCCACACACCTGTCACCCTCCCAATACCCACACACTTGTCACCATCCCAATGCCCACACACCTGTTACCCTCCCAATGCCCGCACACCTGTTACCCTCCCTATGCCCACACACCTGTCACCCACCCAATAGCCACACACCTGCCACTCTCCCAATGCCCAGACCCCTGTTACCCTCCCAATGCCCACACACCTGTTACCTTCCCATTGCCCACCCACCTGTCACCCTCCCAGAGCCCGCGCACCTGTTACCCTCCCAATGCCCACACGCCTGTTACCTTCCCAATGCCCACACACCTGTTACCCTCCGATTGTCCACCCACCTGTCACCCTCCCATAGCCCGCGCACCTGTTACCCTCCCAATGCCCACACGCCTGTTACCTTCCCAATGCCCACACACCTGTTACCCTCCCAATGCCCACATACCTGTTACCCTCCCATAGCCCGCGCACCTGTTACCCTCCCAATGCCCACACGCCTGTTACCTTCCCAATGCCCACACACCTGTTACCCTCCCAATACCCACCCACCTGTTACCCTCCCAATGCCCACACACCTGTTACCTTCCCATTGCCCACCCACCTGTCACCCTCCCAATGCCCACATACCTGTTACCCTCCCATAGCCCGCGCACCTGTTACCCTCCCAATGCCCACACGCCTGTTACCTTCCCAATGCCCACACACCTGTTACCCTCCTAATACCCACACACCTGTTACCCTCCCAATACCCACCCACCTGTTACCCTCCCAATGCCCACACACCTGTTACCCTCCCATTGCCCACCCACCTGTTACCCTCCCAATGCCCACACACCTGTTACCCTCCCAATGCCCACACACTTGTTACACTCCAATGCCTGCATACCTGTTACCCTCTCAATGCCCACACACCTGTTACACTCCCAAAGCCAACACACCTCTTACCCTCTCAATGCCCACACACCTCTTACCCTCTCAATGCCCGCATACCTGTTACCCTCCCAATGCCCGCATACCTGTTACCCTCCCAATGCCCACACACCTGTTACCCTCCCAATGCCCACACAGCTGTTACTCTCCCAATGCCACACACCTGTCATCCTCCCAATGCCCGCACACCTGTTACCCTCCCAATGCCCACACACCTCTTACCCGCTCAATGCCCACACACTTCTTACCCTCCCAATGCCCACACACCTGTTGCCCTCCCAATGCCCACACACCTGTTACCCTCCCAATGCCCACACAGCTGTTACTCTCCCAATGCCACACACCTGTCATCCTCCCAATGCCCGCACACCTGTTACCCTCCCAATGCCCACACACCTCTTACCCGCTCAATGCCCACACACTTCTTACCCTCCCAATGCCCACACACCTGTTGCCCTCCCAATGCCCACATACCTGTTACCCTCTCAATGCCTGACACCTGTTACCCTCTCAATGCCCGCATACCTGTTACCCTCCCAATGCCCACACACCTGTTACCCTCCCAATTCCCACACACCTGTGACCATCCCAATACCCACACACCTGTTACCCTCCCAATGCCCACACACCTGTTACCCTCCCAATGCCCACACACCTGTTACCCTCCCAATACGCACACACCTGTTACCCTCCCAATGCCCACACACCTGTTACCCTCCCAATACCCACACAACTGTTACCCTCCCAATGCCCACACACATGTTACCCTTCCAATGCCCACACACCTATTACTCTCCCAATGCCCACACACCTGTTACTCTCCCAATGCCCACATACCCGTTACCTTCCCAATGCCCACACACCTCTTACACTCTCAATGCCCACACACCTGATATCCTCTCAATGCCCGCACACCTGTTACCCTCCCAATGCCCACGCACTTGTTACCCTCCCAATGCCCGCACACCTGTTACCCTCCCAATACCCACACACATGTCACCCTCCCAATACCCACACACATGTCACCATCCCAATGCCCACACATCTGTTACCCTCTCAATGCCCACACACTTGTTACGCTCCCATTGCCCACCCACCTGTTACCCTACCTATGCCCTCACACCTGTTACCCTCCCTATGCCCACACACCTGTCACCCTCCCAATACCCACACACTTGTCACCATCCCAATGCCCACACACCTGTTACCCTCCCAATGCCCACACACCTGTTACCCTCCCTATGCCCACACACCTGTCACCCACCCAATACCCACACACCTGCCACTCTCCCAATGCCCAGACCCCTGTTACCCTCCCAATGCCCACACACCTGTTACCTTCCAATTGCCCACCCACCTGTCACCCTCCCAGAGCCCGCGCACCTGTTACCCTCCCAATGCCCACACGCCTGTTACCTTCCCAATGCCCACACACCTGTTACCCTCCCATTGTCCACCCACCTGTCACCCTCCCAAAGCCCGCGCACCTGTTACCCTCCCAATGCCCACACGCCTGTTAAATTCCCAATGCCCACACACCTGTTACCCTCCCAATGCCCACATACCTGTTACCCTCCCATAGCCCGCGCACCTGTTACCCTCCCAATGCCCACACGCCTGTTACCTTCCCAATGCCCACACACCTGTTACCCTCCCAATACCCACCCACCTGTTACCCTCCCAATGCCCACACACCTGTTACCTTCCCATTGCCCACCCACCTGTCACCCTCCCAATGCCCACATACCTGTTACCCTCCCATAGCCCGCGCACCTGTTACCCTCCCAATGCCCACACGCCTGTTACCTTCCCAATGCCCACACACCTGTTACCCTCCTAATACCCACACACCTGTTACCCTCCCAATACCCACCCACCTGTTACCCTCCCAATGCCCACACACCTGTTACCCTCCCATTGCCCACCCACCTGTTACCCTCCCAATGCCCACACACCTGTTACCCTCCCAATGCCCACACACTTGTTACACTCCAATGCCTGCATACCTGTTACCCTCTCAATGCCCACACACCTGTTACACTCCCAAAGCCAACACACCTCTTACCCTCCCAATGCCCACACACCTCTTACCCTCTCAATGCCCGCATACCTGTTACCCTCCCAATGCCCGCATACCTGTTACCCTCCCAATGCCCACACACCTGTTACCCTCCCAATGCCCACACAGCTGTTACTCTCCCAATGCCACACACCTGTCATCCTCCCAATGCCCGCACACCTGTTACCCTCCCAATGCCCACACACCTCTTACCCGCTCAATGCCCACACACTTCTTACCCTCCCAATGCCCACACACCTGTTGCCCTCCCAATGCCCACACACCTGTTACCCTCCCAATGCCCACACAGCTGTTACTCTCCCAATGCCACACACCTGTCATCCTCCCAATGCCCGCACACCTGTTACCCTCCCAATGCCCACACACCTCTTACCCGCTCAATGCCCACACACTTCTTACCCTCCCAATGCCCACACACCTGTTGCCCTCCCAATGCCCACATACCTGTTACCCTCTCAATGCCTGACACCTGTTACCCTCTCAATGCCCGCATACCTGTTACCCTCCCAATGCCCACACACCTGTTACCCTCCCAATTCCCACACACCTGTGACCATCCCAATACCCACACACCTGTTACCCTCCCAATGCCCACACACCTGTTACCCTCCCAATGCCCACACACCTGTTACCCTCCCAATACGCACACACCTGTTACCCTCCCAATGCCCACACACCTGTTACCCTCCCAATACCCACACAACTGTTACCCTCCCAATGCCCACACACATGTTACCCTCCCAATGCCCACACACCTGTTACTCTCCCAATGCCCACACACCTGTTACTCTCCCAATGCCCACATACCCGTTACCTTCCCAATGCCCACACACCTCTTACACTCTCAATGCCCACACACCTGATATCCTCTCAATGCCCGCACACCTGTTACCCTCCCAATGCCCACGCACTTGTTACCCTCCCAATGCCCGCACACCTGTTACCCTCCCAATACCCACACACATGTCACCCTCCCAATACCCACACACATGTCACCATCCCAATGCCCACACATCTGTTACCCTCTCAATGCCCACACACTTGTTACGCTCCCATTGCCCACCCACCTGTTACCCTACCTATGCCCTCACACCTGTTACCCTCCCTATGCCCACACACCTGTCACCCTCCCAATACCCACACACTTGTCACCATCCCAATGCCCACACACCTGTTACCCTCCCAATGCCCGCACACCTGTTACCCTCCCTATGCCCACACACCTGTCACCCACCCAATACCCACACACCTGCCACTCTCCCAATGCCCAGACCCCTGTTACCCTCCCAATGCCCACACACCTGTTACCTTCCCATTGCCCACCCACCTGTCACCCTCCCAGAGCCCGCGCACCTGTTACCCTCCCAATGCCCACACGCCTGTTACCTTCCCAATGCCCACACACCTGTTACCCTCCCATTGTCCACCCACCTGTCACCCTCCCATAGCCCGCGCACCTGTTACCCTCCCAATGCCCACACGCCTGTTACCTTCCCAATGCCCACACACCTGTTACCCTCCCAATGCCCACATACCTGTTACCCTCCCATAGCCCGTGCACCTGTTACCCTCCCAATGCCCACACGCCTGTTACCTTCCCAATGCCCACACACCTGTTACCCTCCCAATACCCACCCACCTGTTACCCTCCCAATGCCCACACACCTGTTACCTTCCCATTGCCCACCCACCTGTCACCCTCCCATAGCCCGCGCACCTGTTACCCTCCCAATGCCCACACGCCTGTTACCTTCCCAATGCCCACACACCTGTTACCCTCCTAATACCCACACACCTGTTACCCTCACAATACCCACCCACCTGTTACCCTCCCAATGCCCACACACCTGTTACCCTCCCATTGCCCACCCACCTGTTACCCTCCAAATGCCCACATACCTGTTACCCTCCCAATGCCCTCACACCTGTTACATTCTCAATGCCCACACACCTGTTACCCTCCCAATGCCCGCACACCTGTTACCCTCCCAATGCTCACTCACCTGTTACCCTCCAATGCCCGCATACCTGTTACCCTCCCATTGCCCACGCACCTGTTACCCTCCCATAGCTCGCACACCTGTTACCCTCCCAATGCCCTCACACCTGTTACATTCTCAATGCCCACACACCTGTTACCCTCTCAATGATCGCCCACCTGTTACCCTCCCAATGCCCACACACCTGATACCCTCTCAATGCCTGCACACCTGTTACCCACCCAATACCCACACACCTGCCACTCTCCCAATGCCCAGACTCCTGTTACTCTCCCAATGCCCACTCACCTGTTACATTCCCATTGCCCACCCACCTGTCACCCTCCCAGAGCCCGCGCACCTGTTACCCTCCCAATGCCCACACGCCTGTTACCTTCCCAATGCCCACACACCTGTTACCCTCCCATTGTCCACCCACCTGTCACCCTCCCATAGCCCGCGCACCTGTAACCCTCCCAATGCCCACACGCCTGTTACCTTCCCAATGCCCACACACCTGTTACCCTCCCAATACCCACCCACCTGTTACCCTCCCAATGCCCACACACCTGTTACCTTCCCATTGCCCACCCACCTGTCACCCTCCCATAGCCCACGCACCTGTTAACCTCCCAATGCCCACACGCCTGTTACCTTCCCAATGCCCACACACCTGTTACCCTCCTAATACCCACACACCTGTTACCCTCCCAATACCCACCCACCTGTTAGCCTCCCAATGCCCACACACCTGTTACCCTCCCATTGCCCACCCACCTGTTACCCTCCCATAGCTCGCACACCTGTTACCCTCCCAATGCCCTCACACCTCTTACACTCTCAATGCCCACACACCTGTTACCCTCCCAATGCCCACGCACTTGTTACCCTCCCAATGCCCACACGCCTGTTACCTTCCCAATGCCCACACACCTGTTACCCTCCCAATACCCACCCACCTGTTACCCTCCCAATGCCCACACACCTGTTACCTTCCCATTGCCCACCCACCTGTCACCCTCCCATAGCCCGCGCACCTGTTACCCTCCCAATGCCCACACGCCTGTTACCTTCCCAATGCCCACACACCTGTTACCCTCCTAATACCCACACACCTGTTACCCTCCCAATACCCACCCACCTGTTACCCTCCCAATGCCCACACACCTGTTACCCTCCCATTGCCCACCCACCTGTTACCCTCCCAATGCCCACACACCTGTTACCCTCCCAATGCCCACACACCTGTTACCCTCCCAATGCCCACACACCTGTTACCCTCCCAATGCCCGCACACCTGTTACCCTCCCAATGCTCACTCACCTGTTACCCTTCAATGCCCGCATACCTGTTACCCTCCCAATGCCCACACACCTGTTACCCTCCCAATGCCCACATACCGGTTACCCTCCCAATGCCCTCACACCTGTTACATTCTCAATGCCCACACACCTGTTACCCTCCCAATGCCCGCACACCTGTTACCCTCCCAATGCTCACTCACCTGTTACCCTCCAATGCCCGCATACCTGTTACCCTCCCATTGCCCACCCACCTGTTACCCTCCCATAGCTCGCACACCTGTTACCCTCCCAATGCCCTCACACCTGTTACATTCTCAATGCCCACACACCTGTTACCCTCTCAATGATCGCCCACCTGTTACCCTCCCAATGCCCACACACCTGCCACTCTCCCAATGCCCAGACTCCTGTTACTCTCCCAATGCCCACACACCTGTTACATTCCCATTGCCCACCCACCTGTCACCCTCCCAGAGCCCGCGCACCTGTTACCCTCCCAATGCCCACACGCCTGTTACCCTCCCAATGCCCACACACCTGTTACCCTCCCAATGCCCACATACCTGTTACCCTCCCAATGCCCTCACACCTGTTACATTCTCAATGCCCACACACCTGTTACTCTCCCATTGTCCACCCACCTGTCACCCTCCCATAGCCCGCGCACCTGTAACCCTCCCAATGCCCACACGCCTGTTACCTTCCCAATGCCCACACACCTGTTACCCTCCCAATACCCACCCACCTGTTACCCTCCCAATGCCCACACACCTGTTACCTTCCCATTGCCCACCCACCTGTCACCCTCCCATAGCCCGCGCACCTGTTAACCTCCCAATGCCCACACGCCTGTTACTTTCCCAATGCCCACACACCTGTTACCCTCCTAATACCCACACACCTGTTACCCTCCCAATACCCACCCACCTGTTACCCTCCCAATGCCCACACACCTGTTACCCTCCCATTGCCCACCCACCTGTTACCCTCACATAGCTCGCACACCTGTTACCCTCCCAATGCCCTCACACCTCTTACACTCTCAATGCCCACACACCTGTTACCCTCCCATTGCCCACACACTTGTTACCCTCCCAATGCCCGCACACCTGTTACCCTCCCAATGCCCACGCACTTGTTACCCTCCCAATGCCCGCACACCTGTTACCCTCCCAATACCCACACACATGTCACCCTCCCAATACCCACACACATGTCACCATCCCAATGCCCACACATCTGTTACCCTCTCAATGCCCACACACTTGTTACGCTCCCATTGCCCACCCACCTGTTACCCTACCTATGCCCTCACACCTGTTACCCTCCCTATCCCACACACCTGTCACCCTCCCAATACCCACACACTTGTCACCATCCCAATGCCCACACACCTGTTACCCTCCCAATGCCCGCACACCTGTTACCCTCCCTGTGCCCACACACCTGTCACCCACCCAATACCCACACACCTGCCACTCTCCCAATGCCCAGACCCCTGTTACCCTCCCAATGCCCACACACCTGTTACCTTCCCATTGCCCACCCACCTGTCACCCTCCCAGAGCCCGCGCACCTGTTACCCTCCCAATGCCCACACGCCTGTTACCTTCCCAATGCCCACACACCTGTTACCCTCCTAATACCCACACACCTGTTACCCTCCCAATACCCACCCACCTGTTACCCTCCCAATGCCCACACACCTGTTACCCTCCCATTGCCCTCCCACCTGTTACCCTCCCAATGCCCACACACCTGTTACCCTCCCAATGCCCACACACCTGTTACCCTCCCAATGCCCGCACACCTGTTATCCTCCCAATGCTCACTCACCTGTTACCCTTCAATGCCCGCATATCTGTTACCCTCCCAATGCCCACACACCTGTTACCCTCCCAATGCCCACATACCTGTTACCCTCCCAATGCCCTCACACCTGTTACATTCTCAATGCCCACACACCTGTTACCCTCCCAATGCCCGCACACCTGTTACCCTCCCAATGCTCACTCACCTGTTACCCTCCAATGCCCGCATACCTGTTACCCTCCCATTGCCCACCCACCTGTTACCCTCCCATAGCTCGCACACCTGTTACCCTCCCAATGCCCTCACACCTGTTACATTCTCAATGCCCACACACCTGTTACCCTCTCAATGATCGCCCACCTGTTACCCTCCCAATGCCCACACACCTGATACCCTCTCAATGCCAGCACACCTGGTCCCCTCCCAATGCCCACACACCTGTTACCCTCTCAATGATCGCCCACCTGTTACCCTCCCAATGCCCACACACCTGATACCCTCTCAATGCCTGCACACCTGTTACCCACCCAATACCCACACACCTGCCACTCTCCCAATGCCCAGACCCCTTTTACTCTCCCAATACCCACACACCTGTTACCCTCCCAATACCCACCCACCTGTTACCCTCCCAATGCCCACACACCTGTTACCCTCCCATTGCCCACCCACCTGTTCCCCTCCCAATGCCCACACACCTGTTACCCTCCCAATGCCCACACACCTGTTACCCTCCCAATGCCCACACACCTGTTACCCTCCCAATGCCCGCACACCTGTTACCCTCCCAATGCTCACTCACCTGTTACCCTTCAATGCCCACATACCTGTTACCCTCCCAATGCCCACACACCTGTTACCCTCCCAATGCCCACATACCTGTTACCCTCCCAATGCCCTCACACCTGTTACATTCTCAATGCCCACACACCTGTTACCCTCCCAATGCCCGCACACCTGTTACCCTCCCAATGCTCACTCACCTGTTACCCTCCAATGCCCGCATACCTGTTACCCTCCCATTGCCCACCCACCTGTTACGCTCCCATAGCTCGCACACCTGTTACCCTCCCAATGCCCTCACACCTGTTACATTCTCAATGCCCACACACCTGTTACCCTCTCAATGATCGCCCACCTGTTATCCTCCCAATGCCCACACACCTGATACCCTCTCAATGCCTGCACACCTGTTACCCTCCCAATGCCCGCACACCTGTTACCCTCCCAATGCCCAGACCCCTGTTACCCTCCCAATGCCCTCACACCTGTTACCTTCCCAATGCCCGCTCACCTGTTACCCTCTCAATGATCGCCCACCTGTTACCCTCCCAATGCCCACACACCTGATGCCCTCTCAATGCCTGCACACCTGTTACCCTCCCATTGCCCACACACATGTTACCCTCCCAATGCCCACACACCTCAATGCCCGCACACCTGTTACCATCCCTATGCCCACACACCTGTCACCCACCCAATACCCACATACCTGTTACCCTCCCAGTGCCCAGACACCTGTTACCCTCCCAATACCCATACACCTGTTACTCTCCCAATGCCCACACACCTGATACCCTCTCAATGCCTGCACACCTCTTTCCCTCCCATTGCCCACATACCTGTTACTCTCCCAATGCCCTCACACCTGTTACCCTCCCAATGCCCACACACCTCTTACCCTCTCAATGCCCGCACATCTGTTACCCTCCCAGTGCCTACACACCTGTTACCCTCCCAATGCCCGCACATCTGTTACCCTCCCAATGCCTGCACACCTGTTACCCTCCCAATGCCTACACACCTGTTACCCTCCCAATGCCCGCACACCTGTTACCCTCCCAATGCCTGCACACCTGTTACCCTCCCAATGCCTGCACACCTGTTACCCTCCCAATGCTCACCTTGATGCCTCACATTATCTGCAACACCTGTTTTGTCTGTTTCGGTGACACTCACCACAAGACCATCCACTACCCAATCTCACTCCTCCCTTTCAGTGATTGTTCCCCCTCTGTCCAATGCCTGCAGTTCAACCCAAGACCGTGCCCTTTAGGACCATTTCTCTCCCACCTCCCTGTCCCTATAAGGATACCGATAGCTAAGACGCGAGGCCCTTCAGTTCACTCCCACACCCCTGCATCCTTGCCTCCCCCTCCCTGGCTCTGTCCCCATCTTGGACTCCCTCCCTCAGCCAGTCTCACTGCCCTGTGCAACCTAAACTGCCCCCATCCAATCATTGCACCATTGAACTCCACTCTCCGAAGAGGAAACAGTGGCTACTCACTCCAGCTACAGCAAGGTGACTGCCCAGCCTGCTGCACACTACCTATATGCAGTTGTAAATCTGAAGGCACATGTTGCTATTTCACTGAGAAGGGAACCTAATTCTTGCGAGCTGGCCTTTTAATGAGCATGTATAATATGTAGATGCATGCAAATGCACTTCCTGACATTTGCTGCACGGAAGCTCCTCCTGCCTTCAAACGTCCCTGAATTTAATTGTAAAAGTTTGTCCTGCTGTCATTAGCTGACTTTAGGCCTCCCGCTCAATGAGATTTCCCCACCCGCTTTGCTTCCTGCTCCCAAGAGCCACACAAAATTCCACCCCTTATCTCCGTTGCTGCCAAACCCAGTTGAGTATTTCTGGCTGCTGTGGTATTTTGCTTTGTGTTCACTGTATTTGCAATAGTTCTGTCCATGTAATTGTGTTCCCCATAAATAAATCTAACTGTTAACTTTAACCTGAATGGATTATTCTGCATTATGCACCATTGTTCACAGTGCACAAGAGACCATGATGGGCCTAAATTTATAGAATCCCTACAGTGCAGCAGAAGACCATTCGGCCCATCAAGTCTGCGGCAACTCTCCAAAAGAGCACACCACCCAAGACCACGCTGCAACGCTATCCCCGCAACCCGACCTGACCTACACATCTTTGGACACTAAGGGGAAATTTAGCATGGCCTATCCACCCACGGTCAGCATCCAACCCGGGTCCCTGGTGCTGTGAGGCAGCAATGCTAACCATTGTGCCACCCTACCGCCCGCCTGTTATATTACTTGTTTATAATATGTCATTACTCTTTGCTTTACTCCCAGAATGGGGAGCATGTGGCTCAGTGGACAGCACTGGGACTGTGGCGCTGAGGACCCGGGTTCAATCCCGGGCCTGGGTCACTGTCCGTGTGGAGTTTGCACATTCTCCCCGTGTCTGCGTGGGTTTCACCTCCACAACCCAAAGCTGTGCAGGGTAGGTGGATTGGCCACGCTAAATTGCCCCTTAATTGGAAAAAAAATAAAAATAATTGGGTACTGTAAATTTATATCAAGAAAAAGATTTCATAGAAACTACCAATCTTCAATTCAAAGCAAAACAGGTTTAATGAATAACGAATTAAATATTAATAAGTTTGTTCACTCTTACAGAACTATCACTGGTGGTAAAGTAAAATAGAATAAGTATTAACTATATTTAACTATAAGTATTAACTAAGCTATATCTCTCTCTAACTGCTGTCTAGTCACTCCCGGTTCGAAGAGAGCAAGATCCTCTGCGTTCACATATTTATACATGGAGCTAGTGCTGCCATCTAGTGGTTGTCTTACACTATGATGTAGTTGTTAACTCTTTATATACCAGCACATATACATATCACTACACCACCTACTGCTAGGTAATCTGACGGTCCAGCGAGTAGCATTGTGGATAGCACAATTGCTTCACAGCTCCAGAGTCCCAGGTTCGATTCCGGCTTGGGTCACTGTCTGTGTGGGGTCTGCACATCCTCCCCGTGTGTGCGTGGGTTTTCTCCGGGTGCTCTGGTTTCCTCCCACAGTCCAAAGATTTGCAGGTTAGGTGGACTGGCCATGATAAATTGCCCTTAGTGTCCAAAATTGCCCTTAGTGTTGGGTGGGGTTACTGGGTCATGGGGATACGGTGGAGGTGTGGACTTGGGTAGGGTGCTCTTTCCAAGAGCCGGTGCAGACTCGATGGGCCGAATGGCCTTCTTCTGCACTGTAAATTCTATCTATCTAGGTCTGTTGACCTCAGGCGGGGTCCTCCGGTCCTAGGGTGGACAGAACTGGTAAACCCCACCCACAGTCTCTGGCGCCGACCAATGTGGTAAAAGCACAATAATTGATACGAAGGCCTGTAGCTACGAAGCCACCTGGTCTCCTTCGTCCTGTCATTTTGCCGTGAATACAAGGCCAAAGCGGTCGGGAAAGAACACAAGTTATGAACAGCTTCACTTTATTTACTTGTTTTAACTTTGCTGCTGTCTTATATAGCTCCGACCCTAAACTGGAGCAGCGGGCTGTCAGTAGTGATCGAACTGCACCCAAGTAGAAGTCACTCTATTTAGGAGCAGAGGCAATAAATGCAGGGAAAGAACTGAGAAAAAAATGGCATTAAAAAAATGACACACCGTTCTTTTGAGTAAAAATAAATTCCAAGTGGCTTTGGGAATTCTGACACTCGCGAGGTTAAACATTTTAACAAGGCAGTCATATTTTGCAGAAAGATGGAGTAAAATGCAACATCAGCAGACATTAAGGCAATAATTTAGGGGAAGGTAAATGGGATAATCCTTTCCGGTCGGTCACAGCTACATTCTTCAATGCTATCGAGGACAATAAAATTGGATGATATAAGAGATAGAATTTGGTGAATTGACAGTCCATTTAAACATCTGGGTCTCCTGCCAGCTGTGGTGGAGCTGACAATGATTATAAAGACACGTAAGAAGAGAGCAAGAATGAAGGCTTTGCCCACCAGGAGTTTGCATACCTCCCCATAGACATGTAGCCTGCATAAATGCGGGCTTAAAGCTCCCAAATGAAGAATGGCCATTTGCAAGAAATAACAGAAGGACACTGCGTGCCTGTTGAAGGATATCTTAGGCAAAATAATCATCTTCAGGAGGAAAACAAAAATTGGTCAGAAAATATTTCTCATCCGGACCTCCCAGTCAAGGGTCACAGCATCACTGTACAACTAGACGTGTCCCTCCACAATTCCTTAAAGCTCCAATGTACTGAGAACACCCTGAAGATTATTGCCTTCCAATATCAGTATCTGTGGAGTTTAAAGTTTGCAGATGACACAAAACGTGGATGTACTTTGAACTGCGAGGAGAATAGCGATAGACTTCAAAAGGAAGGACTTAGACAGGCTGCTGGAATGGTGGGCATGCAGCAGGCGAAGGTTAATGCACAGAAGTGTGAAGTGAATCATTTTCAGAGGAAGAACAATGAGAGGCAATATAAAATAAAGGGTACAATTCTTTTTAAATAAATTTAGAGTACCCAATTCTTTTTCTCCAATTAAGGGGCAATTTAGTGAGGCCAATCCGCCTACCTTGCACACCTTTGGGGTGTGGGAGTGAAGCCCACGCAGACGCGGGGAAAATGTGCAAACTCCACACGGACAGTGACCCCAGGCCGGGATTCGAACCCGGGTCCTCGGCGCCGTGAGGCAGCAGTGCTAACCACTGTGCCACCGTGTCACCCTATAAAGGATACAATTCCAATGGGATGCAAGAACAGAGTGCTGAGGGCTATGTTCCCAAATCGTTGAAAGTGGGAAGGGCGATGTCAGACCAGTAGAGGCATGTCCTATCCTATAACTTTAAACAGACTGTAATTGGTTTGGAATCTTCCAGAACTAACTTTCCTTCAAAAAATGGACAATAACAGGTGCAGGGTAGGTGAATTGGCCACGCTAAATTGCTCCTTAATTGAATAAAAATTAATTGGTAATGCTAAATTTATTTATTTCTAAATTGCTTTTGGACAGAGTTGGCATGGGCTGAATAACCACCTTCAGTGTTGTATGTAACCATTCTATGGTAGTATTCTATAATTCACACTAAGCACAGAAATTAGCCTAAATACAACTAAAACAGATGTAAAATAGCAATGGTATGGCATTACATTGGACATATAATGGTAAGATTCTCAGCCACACTATGAATTAACCAATACATCGAAAGACTAGGTACATCTGGTATCTCTCAGAGAAATGCCACCGTACCAATGTATGAATGGAACGGTTACAATGAGTGTTTGACCCTATGTTGTATGAGATTAAGTACATGTCTCTACAGGCAGATTAAGCACTTGCCCACCGATACTTTTCTTTAAAGTAGTTACGCGTGAACCTGCCTGGTAAACACAGTTTATTGATTTGAAATGGTTCCTAGGAACACAAATTGATTTGTACCTAGCTCCAGACTGAATGAAGTGACTGTATGTCCAGTTCATTTTCTGGCTGTTTGTCGAATACAGCCCTCTTGGGCTCTTTATCAGCGAGGCCCCATCCACACCATTGTCATGTGAGAGTACCTTTAAGAAATGGGTGTTTAAGAAATGTACCTTTAAGAAATGGGTGTTTATCAATGATGTCAGAGTGTGGGTGGAGCTATGCTGTCTGTCAGCTTTTTACTTTTGTTTTAGGCTGTTTGCTGCAGGGTGTGTTTTAGTTTTGTTTTCAGTGTTGGGGCTGAAGCCAGTCAGAGCAGGTGTACTGTTGATCTCTCTGCCATGAAAAGACTATCTCTTGATCATTTGGTGAATCCAGAATTATAAATGTTCTCAGTAGTGAATGTAAACCATAAGACCATAAGACATAGGAGTGGAAGTAAGGCCATTCGGCCCATCGAGTCCACTCTACCATTCAATCATGGCTGATTTCAACTCCATTTACCCGCTCTCTCTCCACAGCCCTTAATTCCTCGAGAAATCAAGAATTTATCAACTTCTGTCTTAAAGACACTCAACGTCCTGGCCTCCACCGCCCTCTGTGGCAATGAATTCCACAGACCCACCACTCTCTGGCTGAAGAAATTTCTCCTCATCTCTGTTCTAAAGTGACTCCCCTTTAGTCTAAGGCTGTGCCCCCGGGTCCTAGTCTCCCCTGCTACTGGAAACAACTTCCCTACATCCACCCTATCTAAGCCATTCATTATCTTGTAAGTTTCTATTAGATCGCCCCTCAACCTCCTAAACTCCAATGAATATAATCCCAGGATCCTCAGACGTTCATCGTATGTTAGGCCTACCATTCCTGGGATCATCCGTGTGAATCTCCGCTGGACCCGCTCCAGTGCCAGTATGTCCTTCCTGAGGTGTGGGGCCCAAAATTGCTCACAGTATTCTAAATGGGGCCTAACTAATGCTTTATAAAGCTTCAGAAGTACATCCCTGCTTTTATATTCCAAGCCTCTTGAGATGAATGATAACATTGCATTTGCTTTCTTAATTACGGACTCAACCTGCAAGTTTACCTTTAGAGAATCCTGGACTAGGACTCCCAAGTCCCTTTGCACTTCAGCATTATGAATTTTGTCACCGTTTAGAAAATAGTCCATGCCTCTATTCTTTTTTCCAAAGTGCAAGACCTCGCACTTGCCCACGTTGAATTTCATCAGCCCTTTCTTGGAAACCTAATGTGCTTCTGTTAAAAAGTGTTTCTTTTGTCTTCTGGATGTTGTTTGCGAAGTTATTAAAGATTTACTTAGTGTTGTAGTCTTTGGGGTTGTATTTGAATTGACGGTTGCTAAGATGTTCACTGTATGTTTTAAAAAGGTTAACTTGAGTTCATAGAATAAACATTGTTTTGCTTTAAAAAATACTTTTCCATTTCTGCTGTACCACACCTGTAGAGTGGGCCGTGTGCTCCCCATACCACAGTCTATTAAAAGTTGTGGGTCAGGTGAACTCCATGATACACTAAACCCTGGCCCATAACACCATCCTGCTACTTTTGTTGAAAAGCAGGAGGAACTCAAAGCTTAAACCTTTTCCCTGTAAGTCATGATACCCCAGCCTCCCTTGATGGCTGGGTCAGGATGGGTCTGGGTTGCATGATGAGTCACCCATACCTGGAGGCTGTGTAAGGATGGCATTTTCTGTGAGGGTGTAGATGTGTTTTATCTCCCTTAGCTTCCATATCAAATACCGTCATCTTTGTTTGTCGTATTGTCGTTACCTCTGCTCTCTTTGCTTCAGAAATTCCATTATCTCCGGCCTGGGGTTAAAAGTAGGAATGTTGGAGAGGAGTACGATCATCTTCTCTGTTAACTTGAAAGAGGCAATTCAAAATAGCAGGATAACCAGAGGCAATTTGCTGCTTACCAAAGCCATCTTAAAAGTAATTATCTGTCCCATTCTGAAACCGATCAAAAATGATCTGGAATCTGAACGCAATTAAGGGGAAGTTAGATAAGGACATGTGGGAGAAAAGAATAGGATATGTCAACAGGGTGAGTTGAAATAAGATAAGATGCTCACGACGCGAGCATAAAACAGTTGGGCCGAGTGCTCATAATGTTATATATTCCATATAATAATGTAGTGTTCCATACCTTTTATTCCACATTACTGCAGGAACACGCGCGCATACCGATCGCATGTATAGTTTTTTATTTGTCCATATTTTTATTTGTGAGCAGCGCAGGTAAGGACAGCATATTGTATCATGTGAATTTTAACACAAGATTGCATATTATGTACAGAATAATTGAAGAATTACAAATAATAATAATCATTATTGTCACAAGTCTGCTTACATTAACACTGCAATGAAGTTACTGTGAAAATCCCCTAGTCGCCACATTCCGGCGCCTGTTCGGGTGCACTGAGGGAGAATTCAGAATGTCCAATTCACCTAACAGCATCTCTTTCGGGACTTGTGGGAAGAAACCGGAGCGCCCGGAGGAAACCCACGCAGACACGGGGAGAACGTGCAGACTCCGCACAGACAGTGACCCAAGCCGGGAATCGAACCTGAGACCCTGACGCTGTGAAGCAACAGTGCTAGCCACTGTGCCACTGTGGCCGCGCATGCACACGGCGGCGGCCGTGCCGTACAGTGTGGCGCCGTCCGGGCGCCTCCCCAGCCTGCCAGATAGTTCCCCACTGTTAACAAGGTAAATCACTGTGGGGCTTAGACAGGGTAGACATGAAAGACTTGGTTCCCCTAGTTGAGTGGTCAATCAGCATGGGAACATAGGCTTAAGGTAATTGGTAGAAGGAGTAGAGGGGACACGAGGAAAGACTTGTCACTCAGAGGGTGGTGGGCACCTGCAATTCGTTTACTAAGTTGGTGGTTGAGGCTCAAACGCCAAACTCATTTAAAAGGTCTCTGGATCTGCATCTGAAGTGTTGTAACCTTCCAGGCTACAGACCAGGGACTGGAAAGTTGGGTTCAAATCAGCAGCTATTTTATTTTTTCACTTCTCCAGTCGGTGCAGACAGGATGGGCTGAATGGCCTCTGATTCTGCCCCGTAACCTTTCTATGGTTCTATAACTGGTGCCCACCATTCCAGTCTGTCATATTTCACTCAATTTGGTGAAAAGTGTAACACAAGTCTCAGGGAGTACCACACTTTGAAAAATACATTGCCAAATATGGTCAGCTTTACTGGGTTTCGGGGCGGCATGCGGTGCAGTGGTTAGCACTGGGACTGCGCCACTGACGACCCGGGTTCGATCCCAGCTCTGGGTCACTGTCCGTGTGGAGTTTGCACATTCTCCCCGTGTCTGCGTGGGTTTCACCCCCACAACCCAAAGGTGTGCAGGCTAGGTGGATTGGCCGCGCTAAATTGCCCCGTAATTGGGGACAAAAAAAATCACACTATTTTATTTACAAACCAGGGTAAAGCACAAATCAGGGCCAGGCCTTTCGGCCCTTCGAGCTGGTCCTGCCATCCAATATGATCATGGGTGATCTGAGTGTGGCATCACCTCCACTTTCCCTCAGACTGTTATAAATCTTTGATTCCCTTGGCAACCAAGAATCTACCCAAGTCATCCTTAAAAATATTCAAATATTTTGAATGCTACTGCTCTCTGGGGAAGAGATTTCCACAGACTCGCAACCCCCTCCCCTTAAACTGGAGGCCCCTTATTTTTAAACCCCTATGACCTGGCTCTCGTCTCTCCCACACGGGCTAGATTCTCCGATTTTGCGGCTATCATTGTTAAGTCTTGGGAAATGACCAAAACGTTGGCGGCGCCCCCGCACCGATCCTCCGCCCGGTGGGGGGCGAGCAGCCACACCATATAACCTGCAGATACGGACGCAGAATGGCCGGATCCATGGCCGCGCATGCACACGGCGGAGGCCGTGTAGTACAATGAGGCACCGGCCGCGCGCATACCCGGCCTGTCAGATAGTTCCCCCCTTTAACCCCCTGCGCCATACCCGGATCCCCCCTCCCCCACCAGTCCCCCCAGCCCTCGCCGAAGCCCCCCCCCTGCCAGCAGAACGGCTCCCACCCCCGACTGTGGTGGCGCTGGACACAGTCCGCAGCCGTCACGCGAGGTCCCCGAAAATTGAGAGGACACGCGACCGGCGCCGTCGGGAAGTCGGCCCATCGGGGGGCGGAGCACAGGGGGAGGGCCTCAGGTGGCGTCCTGAGGCCGTCCCAACGCTGTGGTGTACTCCCCGAGTGCGACGCTTTTGAGAAGGCGGAGCATCGGAAAAACGGCGCCGCCCCCCGATTTCGGCGTTAAAAACTGATTCTCCGGCTAATCGCCGAATGCAATTTCAGCGTCGGCAATCAGAGAATCCCGCCCCAGAGATTTGGCCAGGACCTCTGCTTCCAGATTGCTATCCCGTTTTGCACACTGGAGGTAGCTGAGTAAGGTTGTTAGATGATTTCCTCAGAATTGAAGAATGACCACAGGTCATCACCCATCGAACTTTGGGCTGGCCTCACATTGTTCCATTCCTACTTCTCCCAATCTGTAAGCTCTTATCAGCCGCAACATCTCCTCTCATCAACACACAAATGCCTCTATTATCTGAGACAAATCGGTCTTTGTCTTCCCACCTCCCTCTGGCTTCATTAATATGCTGTCCTCAGTGACATAAACCACAGGTACAGATCAACTTTGGCATGTGTGCACTTGGGTGTATACCACATCTCTTCACTGCTTCCCTTGATCCCCCTTCAATAATTTTTACTGTCAGACTGATTGAATTGTGTGGATGAATCAAAATCCCCTCCAACAGAACATTCCTACCTGCTTTCCAAAGACTCTATCCTCTTCCTGGTAAATGACCAAACTGTGCTGTGCGAAACTTTGGCATCTGACAGTCTTAGGGTGAACCAGAACCTCATCAACTCACAGTCTGTGGTGGCTCCTGAAGATTCTCAGCTCAGTTCGGGAAGGATGATGAATCCATCTTTCCTATAAACACAAGTCTGTTTTTAAAACAAGAGAAAGCTTCAAACCTCACGTGCAATGCACGGCTTAAGCCATTTATATCCACCTCATAGCCCACTATCACCAAGCCCAGGTGCATTCTTTGCCATGTCTAACTATTTTACCAACTTCCATTCTTCCAATTTATCTGGCTCACCGTGCCGAGGTCCCAGGTTCGATCCCGGCTCTGGGTCACTGTCCGTGTGGAGTTTGCACATTCTCCCCATGTCTGCGTGGGTTTCGCTCCCACAACCTGAAGATGCGCAGGATAGGTGGATTGAACACGCTAAATTGCTCCTTAATTGAAAAAATGAATTGGATACTCTAAATTTATTGGAAAAAAATACTGTGGCTACAAGAGCAGTCAGAACTAGGAATCCTGCGGCGAGTAAATCACCTCCTTACCTCCCAAAGCCTGTCCATCAGCTACAAGGCACAAGTCAACGAGTGTAATGGAATACTCTCCTCTTGCCTGGATGAGTGCAGCTCCATCAACACTCAAGAAGCTCGACATCATCCAGGAGAAAGCAGCCCGCTTGATCGGCACCCTATCCATCACTGTGAACAATCCCTCCCTCCACCACCGATGCACAGTAGCAGCAGTGTGCAAGGTGTACTGCAGCAACTCACCAAGGCTCCTTCAACATCACCTTCCAAATCCATGATCTCTATCACCTCGAAGGACAAGGGCAGCAAATACACGGGAACACCATCACCGACAAGTTCCTTTCCAAGCCGCACACAATCCTGACTTGGAAATATATTGTCAGTCACTGGGTCAGAATCCTGGAACACCCTCCCTAGCAGCACTGTGGGTGTACCTACGCCACAAGGACTGCAGCGGGTCAAGAAGATGGCGCACCAGCACCTTGTCAAGGGAAATCAAGGACCGGTTTGGCCTAGCCAGTGATGCCTACATCCCATGAAAAATAAAAACAAAGTTCAACATTTCAAAGTGTGAGCGTTTTTGGGGGTCATCCCGAAGTACGTAATAGATTTCATCGAATTTACAGTGCAGAAGGAGGCCATTCGGCCCATTGAGTCTGCACCGGCTCTTTGAAAGAGCACCCTACCCAACCCCACACCTCCACCCAATCCCCACAACCCAGTAACCCCACCCAACACTAAGGGCAATTTTGGACACCAAGGGCAATTTGGCATGGCCAATCCACCTAACCTGCACATCTTTGGACTGTGGGAGGAAACCGGAGCACCCGGAGGAAACCCACGCACACACGGGGAGAACGTGCCGACTCCGCACAGACAGTGACCCAAGCCAGAATCGAACCTTGGAGTCTGGAGCTGTGAAGCAATTGTGATAACCACTGTGCTACCATGCTGCCCTGTGGTAAGGCGCTATATAAATGCAAGTGCATTAAATGTGTGTGTCCAATGTGGCTCTTTCCCCCCATTTGTACCCTGTGTTGCCCTATTACGTATTTTCTTTTCATGTACCAAATGATCTGCTTGAGTTGCACGCAGAAAAATACTTTTCACTGTACCTCGGTACACATGACGATAAATAAATCAAATCCATTTCAGGCCTCTCCTGCCCACTTTCTCACCTTCCCCAGGCCTGATCCCTGGCAGTGCCAATCTGGCAGTTGGGTACCACCCAGGCCTGGGTGGCACTGCCCAGGTGCCAGGTTGGCAGTGTCAGGGCACCCAGGGGTACTATGCTGCCCTGGCCACTCAGCGGTCTCCAATGGGCAGTATGGCAGCACAGTGGTTAGCACCGTTGCTTCACAGCTCCAGTGTCCCAGGTTTGATTCCCGGCTGAGTCACTGTGCGTGCGTGTGTGCGTGGGTTTCCTCCGGGTGCTCTAGTTTCCTCCCACAGTCCAAAGATGTGCAGGTTAGGTGGATTGGCCGTGCTAAATTGCCCTTAGTGTCCAAAAAAAGGTTCGGTGGGGTCACTGGGTTACAGGGACAGAGTGGAAGTGTGGGGTTAAATAGGGTGCTCTTTCCAAGGGCCGGTGCAGACTTGATGGGCCGAATGGTCTCCTTCGGCGCTGTAAATTCTATGTAATCTGTGGAATGGACTGCGAGACCGCCCAAGGTCTCATTACGTCTGGTCTATATTTGCGTACTAAATGGCACCCTGGCACGGTCTCACAGGTGCGGCCATTGACTCCAGGGCGCTGGGTGAATCCAGTGTCATTGCACCAGTTGGGTCGGATGACTTAAGATAGAGCTGGCGCCCAGCGTGGAGCCAGATTTGGGGCTCTCACCGTTGTACTCGGGGGCACAATGGGGTTGCTGAATCATACACGCTGTCCTTCTTCTCTTAGTTGGATTCAAAAGATCTCATGACACTAACTCAAAGGAGGGGAGGGGACTTGTCTCGAGTTTGGTGTCCTGGACAACAATATCACAGAATTTACAGTGCAGAAGGAGGCCATTCGGCCCATCGAGTCTGCACCGACCCTTGGAAAGAGCACCCTACTTAAGCCCCTCCTCCACCCTATCCCCGTAACCCCACCGAACCTCTTTGGAGTCTAAGGGCAATTTAGCATGGCCAATGCACCTAACCTGCACATCTTTGGACTGTGGGAGTAAACCCACGCACACACGGGGAGAACGTGCAGACTCCGCACAGACAGTGACCCAAGCCGGGAATCGAACCTGGGACCCTGGCACTGTGATGCAACAGTGCTAACCACTGTGCTACCGTGCCACCCCAGGACCATCAGACACAGAACAAGAACAACATCACCCCCAGAAGCATCAGACACAGAGGGAGGGAAGTACAGCTGATGTTTGTGGGGGCTTGCTGCCTGCACATTGGCAGGAACATTACAGCAGGGGATCCCAGTTCAAGTGGCAGGAATTTTAAACTGGGTGTGCTCTGCGTCCTGACGTCAGGACGTCGCCTATTTACCTCTTTGCCATTGGCTGAGTGGGCCTGGGTTGGCTGGCCTCTGTGATTGGCCGAGCCGCCCGTCAATCAGAGATTGTTTGGACTTTGCGCCGTCTCCACATTCCAGGGCCGGGCCGCGCTGTCAATCAAACGCAGCCCGTTTCAAGGCTCCCCCTTCACCGTGCACCGCTCGTTGGCTTGCAGAGTTTGGGAGGAAAATCAATCTTTTTTTTGAGAATGCAGGCAGCAAGCTCAGCTGTCACTTTCCCAACTCCAAAAGCCACCTTTCCTGTCCCACCCCCACCCCCAGCACACAGCTCAGCCAGCTCTTTGTAAACCACATCATTCAGTTTACACTCAGGTTAACTTTTGAATCCAGCCATTCGAGGAAACTGACATTATTAAAAAGCTGGTCAGGTAATGTCGCACATTCAAGATCAGTCCGGGGAGAGGATGCCGTTGGGAAAACAGCAAGAATTAACACCAAATAAAAACTGCTGATATTTTTACAGCCAACATTAGAAGTTAATTCAATGACTATAATTGCCAGTAACTGAGACGTATGATTATAGATAGTATACATGATTATGTACAGTATGCATGATTATGTATAGTTTACATGATTATATACAGTATGCATGATTCTGTACAGTACGCATGATTATGTACAGTATGCATGATTATATATAGTATACATGATTCTGTACAGTACGCATGATTATATACAGTATGCATGATTATATACAGTATGCATGATTATATATAGTATACATGATTCTGTACAGTACGCATGATTATATATAGTATACATGATTATATACAGTATGCATGATTATATACAGTATGCATGATTCTGTACAGTACGCATGATTATATATAGTATGCATGATTATATATAGTATACATGATTATATACAGTATGCATGATTATGTACAGTATGCATGATTATGTATAGTTTACATGACTATATACAGTATGCATGATTATATACAGTAGGCATGATTATGTACAGTATGTATGATTATGTATAGTTTACATGATTATATACAGTATTCATGATTATGTACAGTATGCATGATTATGTATAGTTTACATGATTATATACAGTATGCATGATTATATACAGTATGTATGATTATGTATAGTTTACATGATTATATACAGTATGCATGATTATGTAAAGTATGCATTAGTATAGTTTACATGATTACACACAGTATGCATGATTGTATACAGTATGCATGATTCTGTACAGTACGCATGATTATGTATAGTTTACATGACTATATACAGTATGCATGATTATATACAGTATGCATGATTATGTAAAGTATGCATTAGTATAGTTTACATGATTATATACAGTATGCATGATTATATACAGTATGCATGATTCTGTACAGTATGCATGATTATGTATAGTTTACATGATTATATACAGTATGCATGATTGTGTACAGTTTACATGATTATATACAGTATGCATGATTATATATAGTATACATGATTATATACAGTATGCATCATTATATATAGTATACAAGATTGTGTACAGTATACATGATTATATACAGTATACATGATTATATAGAGTATACATGATTATATACAGTATGCGTTATATACAGTATGCATGATTGTGTATAGTTTACATGATTATATACTGTATGCATGATTATATACAGTATGCATGATTGTGTACTGTATACATGAGTATATAGAGGATACACGATTATATACAGTATGCATGATTATATACAGTACGCATGATTATGTATAGTATACATGATTATATACAGTATGCACAATTATGTACAGTATACATGATTATATACAGTATGCATGATTATGTATAGTTTACATGATTATGTACAGTATGCATGATTATGTACAGTACACATGATTATGTATAGTTTACATGATTATAAACTGCATGATTATATACAGTATGCCTGATTATATATAGTATACATGATTATATACAGTATGCATTATATACAGTATGTACGATTATGTATAGTTTACATGATTATATACAGTATGCATGATTATATACAGTATGCATGATTATATATAGTATACATGATTATAAACTATGCATGATTATATACAGTATGCCTGATTTATATATAGTATACATGATTATATACAGTACGCATGATTATATACAGTATGCATGATTATGTATAGTTTACATGATTATATACAGTATGCATGATTATATATAGTATACATGATAATAAACTATGCATGATTATATACAGTATGTATGATTATGTATAGTTTACATGAGTATATACAGTATGCATGATTATATATAGTATACATGATTATAAACAGTATGCATGATTATGTATAGTTTACATGATTATGTACAGTATGCATGATTATGTACAGTATGCATGATTATGTACAGTTTACATGATTATATACAGTATGCATGATTATACACAGTATGCATGATTATGTACAGTATGCATGGTTATGTATAGTTTACATGATTATATACAGTATGCATGATTATATATAGTATACATGATTATATACAGTATGCATGAGTATGTACAGTATGCATGATTATCTATAGTTTACATGATTATATACAGTATGCATCATTATATACAGTATGCATGATTATGTACAGTATGCGTGATTATATATAGTATACATTATATACAGTATAAGAACATAAGAACTAGGAGCAGGAGTAGGCCATCTGGCCCCTCGGGCCTGCTCCGCTATTCAATGAGATCATGGCTGATCTTTTGTGGACTCAGCTCCACTTTCCAGCCCGAACAACATAACCCTTAATCCCTTTATTCTTCAAAAAACTATCTATCTTTATCTTAAAAACATTTAATGAAGGAGCCTCTACTGCTTCACTGGGCAAGGAATTCCATAGATTCACAACCCTTTGGGTGAAGAGGTTCCTCCTAAACTCAGTCCTAAATCTACTTCCCCTTATTTTGAGGCTTTGCCCCCTAGTTCTGCTTTCACCCGCCAGTGGAAACAATCTGCCCGCATCTATCCTATCTATTCCCTTCATAATTTTATATGTTTCTATAAGATCCCCCCTCATCCTTCTAAATTCCAACGAGTACAGTCCCAGTCTACTCAACCTCTCCTCGTAATCCAACCCCTTCAACTCTGGGATTAACCGATGACTTCCGGTTGCGGTGATGCCGAGCTAGCCGCACGTTTCGGCGGCTCCAGCTCCGACGGACCTTTGGGCTCTTTTAAGAGCCCCAACGGGGAATTTTGTGTCGACCCAGTCCGGTGTGGGGTGTGGGAGAAGGGAGTCCCTCCCAAACGAAGGAGGAAAAAACCGGCAGCGGCGGCTGCAGCCCGAGGAATCATCGACCAAAAGATCAGAGGGAGAGAAGTTCAAGATGGCGGCGGAGAAAGCGCAGGCGACATGGGGGCCTGAGCAGGATGAAATCGTGAGATGGTGCGCGGAGCTGCTGAAGAGGGAGGTGCTGACCCCGATGCTACAGGCAATTGAGGGGCTCAAGGAGACATTAAAGACCCAGGAGACAGAGCTTCGCGTGGTGGAGCAGAAGGTGACAGATATTGAGGACGAGATCCTGGGCCTGGCGGTTAAGACTCAGACGCACGAGGCACTTCATAAAAAGTGCACTGAAAGGATCGAGGCCTTAGAAAACGGAGTGCGAAGGAAGAACTTTCGGATACTTGGTCTCCCTGAGGATGTGGAAGGGGTGGACTGTGGAGCGTACGCAAGTACGATGCTGAGCTCACTGATGGGTGCTGAGGCCCCTACGGGCCCCATGGAGGTGGAGTGGGCAAATCGGATTCCATCGAGAAGACCAAAAGCGGGAGAACCACCGAGGGCGATAATCGTGCGATTTTACCGCCTTAAGGTCAGAGAAGAGGTCCTGAGATGGGCTAAAAAGGTGCGGAGTAGCTGATGGGAGAACGCTGTGGTACGGATATACCAGGATTGGGGTGCGGAGGTGGCGAGAAGGAGTGCGAGCTTCAACCGAGCCAAAGAGGTGTTGCATAAAAGGAAGGTGAAGTTTGGGATGCTGCAGCCGGCAAGACTATGGGTCACGTATCAGGAGAGACACCATTATTTCGAGACGGCGGAGTAAGCATGGTCCTTCATCAAAGAAGAGAAATTGGATGGGAACTGAGGGACTGACGCTGCAGGAAATGTTATTGTTATTGATTTTGTTAATGTTATGGGTGAAGTTAATTGAGAAGCAAACTGGGAAGGGGGGAGACATTGGGGAAATGTGGGCGCCGGTGATGGGGGAAAGACGGGACACAGTCGGAGAATGGGGAAGGGGAGGGGGAGGGGAAAGGGAGCTGCGCCATAAGAGGCGGGTCAGGTAAACGGATGTTCCCGCGCCAGAAAGAATTAGGCGGGAAGACAGGCGTAAGGCGGATGGGAGTTCCCCCACACGGGGGGGGGGGGTCGAAGAGTGAGCAGGAGCAGCCGGGGTCAGTTGAAGTCAGCTGACTTACGGAAGTGACATGGGGGGAGCAATCAAGCTAGATAGGGATATAGCGGGGGCGGGGGGGGGGGAGGGGGACAACTGGGTTGCTGCTGCGGAAATCCAAAAGGAAATGGCTAAAGAGTGGGTAGGCGGGGATGGTGTGCGACGCTGGGGGAGCGAGCGGGAGCGCGGAGGCGGGATATGGGACTGGCCTAGAGAAGGTAATGGCTAGTCGACACGGGAGGGGTGCAGGTAGCCCCCTAGTGAGGCTGATCACGTGGAACGTGAGAGGCCTGAACGGACCGATAAAAAGGGCCCGAGTGCTCGCGCATTTGAAAGGACTAAGGGCAGACGTGGTTATGCTCCAAGAGAGCATAACCAAAAGGTGGCGGACCAAGTTAGGCTAAGGAAAGGATGGGTGGGACAGGTGTTCCACTCAGGACTGGACGCAAAGAACAGAGGGGTGGCATTTTGGTGGGGAAACGGGTAGCATTTGAAGCAAAGAACATCGTAGCAGATAGCGGAGGTAGATATGTAATGGTGAGTGGTAGGCTGGAGGGAATGGAGGTCGTGTTGGTTAATGTGTATGCCCCAAATTGGGACGATGCGGGATTTATGAGACGGATGCTGGGGCGTATACCGGACCTGGAAGTAGGAAACTTGATTCTAGGAGGGGACTTTAATACGGTGCTAGACCCGGGGCTAGATAGATCTAGCTCAAGGACCGGAAGGAGGCCGGCAGCGGCCAAGGTACTTAAGGGGTTTATGGACCAAATGGGGGGAGTGGATCCATGGCGATTTCTTAGACCTAGGGCTAGGGAGTTTTCCTTCTTCTCCCATGTCCATAAAGTGTACTCCCGGATAGATTTTTTTGTTTTGGGAAGGTCGTTGATCTCTAGGGTGGAAGAAGCTGAGTACTCAGCCATAGCGGTTTCGGATCATGCCCCACATTGGGTGGACCTGGAATTAGGAGAGGGCGGGGAGCAGAGAACACTCTGGCGATTAGATGTGGGACTGATGGCGGATGAGGGAGTGTGTGCAAGAGTGCGGGGGTGTATTGAGAGATACCTGGAGGTCAATGACGATGACGAGGTCCCTGTGGGAGTGGTTTGGGAAGCACTGAAAGCGGTGGTCAGAGGAGAGCTGATCTCTATTGGGGCCCACAAAAGGAAAACAGAGGCCAAGGAAAGGGAAAGATTACTGGGGGAGATTTTAAGGGTGGACAGGGAATTTGCAGAGACCCCGGAGGAGGAATTGTACAGGGAGAGGAGACGACTCCAGACGGAGTTTGACCTTCTGACCACCAGAAAGGCGGAGGTACTGTGGAGGAAGGCACAGGGGAGGAGGTATGAATATGGGGAAAAGGCTAGTCGCCTGTTGGCTCATCAATTGCGAAAGAGGGCAGCAGCGAGGGAGATAGGAGGAATTAGAGACGAAAAGGGAGACACGGTGCGAAGAGCAGGGAAGATAAATGAGGTGTTCAAGACCTTTTATGAGGAACTGTATAGGTCTCAACCCCCAGAGGGAGAGGAGGGGATGCGGCAGTTCCTGGACCAATTGAGGTTCCCGAAAGTGGAGGAGCAGGAGGTGGTAGGCCTAGGGGCACCGATTGAAGTGGACGAGGTCATTAAGGGACTGGGAAGCATGCAAGCAGGGAAGGCCCCGGGGCCAGACGGGTTCCCGGTGGAATATTACAGAAAATATGTGGACTTGTTGGCCCCGTTGATGGCGAGGACGTTCAATGAGGCCAGGGAAGGGGGGACTCTACCCACGACGATGTCGGAGGCGACGATATCGTTAATTTTGAAGAGGGACAAAGATCCGTTGCAGTGCGGGTCCTATAGACCTATTTCACTATTGAACGTGGACGCCAAATTGCTGGCAAAGGTACTGGCATCGAGGATAGAGGACTGTGTCCCGGGGGTGGTGCACGTAGACCAGACAGGGTTCGTAAAAGGGAGACAACTGAATGTTAACGTGCGACGACTATTAGGGGTGATAATGATGCCCCCAGTGGAGGGGGAGGCAGAGATAGTGGCGGCAATGGACGCAGAGAAGGCATTTGATAGGGTGGAGTGGGAGTATTTATGGGAAGTGTTAAGGAGGTTTGGGAACGGGTTTATTAGCTGGGTTAGACTTCTTTATGGGGCTCCAACGGCAAGCATAGTTACAGGTCGACATAGATCGGAGTATTTCCGACTATATAGGGGAACAAGACAGGGATGCCCGCTGTCTCCATTGTTGTTCGCGTTGGCAATTGAACCTCTGGCCACAGCGTTGAGAGACTCCAGGAAATGGAGAGGGGTGATTAGAGGGGGAGAAGAACACCGAGTCTCGTTATACGCGGATGACCTATTGTTATATGTGTCGGACCCAGCGGGGGGGATGATAGAGGTTATGCGAATTTTGAGGGGGTTCGGGGAATTCTCGGGGTATAGGCTAAACATGGGGAAGAGTGAATTATTTGTGATACATCCAGGGGACCAGAGTAGAGAGATAGAAGGCTTGCCGTTAAAGAAAGTGGAAAGAAACTTCCGATACCTGGGGATTCAGATCGCTAGGAGCTGGGGAACCTTGCACAGACTTAATCTGACACGGCTGGTAGAACAAATGGAGGAGGACTTCAAGAGGTGGGACATGCAGCCTCTATCGCTGGCGGGCAGGGTGCAAGCAATTAAGATGATGGTCCTCCCGAGGTTCTTATTTGTATTTCAATGTCTCCCTATATTAATCACCAAGACCTTTAATAAAATAGACAGGAGCATCACGAGCTTCGTGTGGGCAGGTAACCGAGAGTAAGGAGGGGGTTCCTTCAGCGTAGTAGGGACAGAGGAGGATTGGCACTACCGAACTTGGGCGATTACTATTGGGCCGCCAATGTGGCAATGATACGTAGATGGATGATGGAGGGTGAGGGAGCGGCGTGGAAAAGACTGGAGAGAAAGTCTTGTAAAGGGACGAGTTTAGAGGCGCTGGTGACGGCGCCGCTACCGTTCTCACCTAAAAAGTTTACCACAAACCCGGTGGTGGCGGCAACACTGAATATCTGGGGACAGTGGAGGCGACAGAGAGGGGTGCGGGGAGCCCTGGTGGGGTCCCCTATCAGGAACAACCATAGGTTCGCCCCAGGAAGAATGGATGGAGGATTTCAGAGCTGGTACCAGTTGGGAATTAGGAGGGTGGGAGATTTATTTATAGATGGGACTTTTGCGAGCTTGGGAGCATTGGAGGAAAAGTATAAGTTGCCCCGGGGAAATTTCTTGAGATATATGCAGGTGAGGGCGTTTATTAGACAACAGGTGAGGGAATTTCCGTTGCTCCCGACACAGGGAATACAGGACAGAGTGCTTTCGGGGGTGTGGGTCGGAGAGGGCAAGGTGTCAGAGATTTATCGAGAGATGAGGGAAGAGGGGGAGGAGTCGGTGGGCGAACTAAAAGGAAAGTGGGAAGAAGAATTAGGGGAGGAGATAGAGGAGGGTATGTGGGCTGATGCCCTAAGCAGGGTAAATTCCTCTTCCTCATGCGCCAGACTTAGCCTGATTCAATTTAAGGTGCTACATAGAGCACACATAACGGGGGCAAGATTGAGCAGGTTCTTTGGAGTGGAGGACAAATGTGGGAGGTGTGGCGGGAGCCCGGCAAACCATGCACATATGTTTTGGGCATGCCCGGCACTGGAAGGGTATTGGAAGGGAGTGACGGGAGTGATTTCGCAGGTGGTGAAGGCCCAGGTCAAACCAGGCTGGGGGTTAGCTCTATTTGGAGTTGCGGAAGAGCCGGGAGTGCAGGAGGCGAAAGAGGCCGACGTTGTGGCCTTTGCGTCCCTAGTAGCCCGGCGTAGGATCCTACTCATGTGGAAGGAGGCGAAACCCCCCGGACTGGAGGCCTGGCTAAACGATATGGCGGGGTTCATTAAACTGGAGCAGATAAAGTTTGCCCCGAGAGGATCGGCTCAAGGGTTCACCAGGCGGTGGCAGCCATTTCTCGACTACCTAGGGGAACGTTAGAGGGAAGACAGATGACCAGCAGCAGCAACCCGGGGGGGGGGGGGGGGTTTAGTTTAGTTTAGGTCAATAGATAAGGGGGTTTTGTTACTTGTGTATGGTTAAAAATTTCTGTATTGTTACTGTTGCGTTTGTTTTGTAAGAGGAAAAATTGTTGTTTGGGAAAAAAAAATTCCCATCCGAGGGTCAGACGGCGGCTTCCACAGAACGTGGGAGCCATTCACCCGACTGTTCCGGGACCTGTTTGTGGGCAACGAACAAGCAGGGTGGCAAATAGCCAGGTAGCCAAGAATCAGGGGAAAGTAGCCAAAGCATGAGAGGGAGAGACAGACCGGGAGGGGAGGGGGGGGGAACAGCTAAACCTATGAGGAAAGAAACGCGAACCATAGGAGGGGGGGAGGGGAGGGGAGAGGGAAGAGACAGGGAACAAGAGAAGAGAATCAGGAAGGTGGGGGGGGCAGGGGGGAGGGGGGGGGGGGACAGGGAAATGAGAGCCGAAGGGAAGGCACGGGATACAATAACAAACAGGGCATCTCCAGGAGTAGGGAACGAGGAGAATGAAGGCGAAAGACGGGAGGAACGGCAGAAGTGGCGGTGAGCACGAGACGGCAGCGAGATCCGTCCGGGAGGAGCGACAACAACACCAAACCCATTCGAGTATTGCCCACTGTAATTGTCTCTCCGGCACCCGAATGTATATTTACCTCCCCGGTCTCCACCACCTCCCCCACTCCCTCCCTCCCTCCCACAAACAGTCGCCTACTTATATGTTGTAAACAATTTAGCCAGTTGTAGAGTTGCTGCTGTTGAGCTGGTGCACAATACCCGACCAGTTATCTTATTTTTAAACTATTTACTATTTTCTTTTCTTTGGTATGTTTGGGTGTGCCCTTCTCTTCTATATGTGTATATATATATATATGTTTCTTATCCTGTGTACATAACGGTAAATATACTTTGTTCAAAAACCCAATAAAAAACATTTATAAAAAAAACCAGAGGCTCGAGCCAGCAGCCCATGTGCATGGACCACACCCTGAGGGACTGGCCGCCCAGCAGGCCAGGGAGGGACCCAGAGGAGGAGGCTGACGATGATCCAAGGTGTACAGGCGTCACTGGTCATTTGAGGAGATTTGAGTATGTGCCACAGGCGACTCCTCCTCAGCAAGGGGACGCTGTGCCGTGTCCATCCGCGCATCAGAGGTGGAGGCAGCCTGCTGCTTACTGCGCCCTGTGGCCTTTGATGCTCTTGGCAGGTGTCCTCTGGAGGGCCTGGGGCCAGAGGGCCCTGGCCGGCTAGTCATAGAATCATAGATGTTTCCAGCATGGAACAGGCCCTTCGGCCCAGCTTGTCCATGCCGCCCAGTTTCTATCACTAAGCTAGTCCCACTTCCCCGCATTTGGCCCGTATCCCTCTATACCCATCCTGCTCATGTAACTGTCCAACTGTTTTTTAAAGGAACAAATTGTACCCACCTCTACCACTGCCTCGGGCAGCCTATTTCAGGTGCTCTCCACCCTCTGTGTGAAGAAATTTCCCCTCTGGTCTCTTTTGTATCTCTCCCCTCTCACCTTAAACCTATGCCCTCTACTTCCAAACTCCTCTACCTTCGGGAAAAGATGTTGCCTATCTACCTTATCTTATCTACCTTATCTGTGCTCCTCATTATTTTATAGACTTCGAAAGGTCACCCCAAGCCTCCTACGCTTCAGTGAAAAAAGTCCCAGCCTATCCAGCCTCTCCTTATAGCTCAGACCATCAAGTCCTGGTAGCATCCTCGTAAATCTCTTCTGCACTCTTTCTAGTTTAACAATATCCTTCCTATAATAGGGTGACCAGAACTGAACACAGTATTCCATGTGTGGTCTTACCAATGTCTTGTACAACTTCAACAAGATGTCCCAACTCCTGTATTCAGTATTCTGACCAATAAAACCTCGCATGCTGAATGCCTTCTTCACCACATTGTCCACCTGTGACTCCACCTTCAAGGAGCTATGAACCTGTACCCCGAGATCTCTTTGTTCTGTACCTCTCCCCAACTCCCTACCATTAACTGAGGAGGTCCTGCCCTGTCGGTGGCACATGTCTCGCCGTGGCGCCCTGTTCCGCCTGCTGACCCCAAGCCACCCCGTTTTCAGGAGGGAGGGGGATTGGGATCGGCCTCCAGTGTTCCTTCCTCCCGGTCAGTGCCGTAGGGTCCTGGGGGTCACACTAGGATGGAGGGGCAGCTGGATTGAGCTCCAGAGGCCTCTATGTCATCTGGCTATGCCAGCCTTGGAAGCACCCATTGTCTGCACCATGATGCCAGTGCCTTCAGCGATGCCCCTCTGTGAATGGACCATGCTCTGCAGTGCCTCGCCAATGTCCACCTGCATCTGGGACATAGAATTTACAGTGCAGATGGAGACCATTCGGCCCATCAAGTCTGCACCGGCCCTTGGAAAGAGCACCCTATTTAACCCCACACTTCCACTCTGTCCCTGTAACCCAATGTCCCCACCGAACCTTTTTTTGGACACTAAGGGCAATTTATCATGGCCAATCCACCTAACCTGCACATTTTTGGATTGTGGGAGGAAACTGGAGCACCCGGAGGAAACCCACGCACACACGGGGAGGACGTGCAGACTCCGCACAGTGACCCAAGCCGGGAATCGAACTTGGGACCCTGGAGCTGTGAAGCAACTGTTCTAACCACTGTGCTACCGTGCTGCCCAAAGTCAATATCAGGAGTGGGATGCTCCGCAGCGCCCTGCCAATGCCCACCTGAGACTGGGACATGCTCCGCAGCTCCTTGGCAAGGTCCACCTGCGTCAGGGACACGGTGCCCAGCAACCAAGTCATGCAGTCATGGCCCTTAGCCATGGCCGTCATTGATTAAGTAAGGCCTTGGACACCACACTCATACTCCATACTCTCCACTGCGGCCGCCACCCTAGCAGTGCTGGCCTCGGTGCCACACATGGACGGCGCCATCTCCAGTGCCCTCAGCCTTTGGGACTCCTCCAATCGGCTATGGACTTGCTGTATTCGATCCCGGCTCTGGGTCACTGCCCGTGTGGAGTTTGCACATTCTCCCCGTGTCTGCGTGGGTTTCACCCCCACAACCCAAAGATGTGCAGGGTGGGTGGGTTGGCCACGCTAAATTGCCCCTTAATTGGAAAAAATGCATTGGGTACTCTAAATTGTGGGTCTGGTCTGCGCGGTGGCATGCCTGCGTGCTGTCTGGGGTTTGCTGTGCGGGATCGATTTAAGAGCTGCTCCCAGTAGTTAGTGGGGAGCTGCCGAGGGCGGTCCCGGTGGGTCAGCTGGCGGGATAGTCTTTACTGGCACAAAGCCCAGGGGGCATCATTAAGTGTCCTAATTAACGTTCCTGGTGACATCCTAGCTGGGTCGGCATTCGGGAATTACCCGGCTGTTCCTGTTTGCTACCACACTTAGAACATTTCCGTTAGATCGCACCCATGGTGTTTCAAGGGCTCATCTAAAAGCTTCTTAAACGTTGTGGGGGTTCCCGCCTCTAACACCCTTTCAGGCAGCGAGTTCCAGACTCCCACCACACTCTTACTGAAAAAGCATTTCCTCAAACCCCCTCAAAATCTCCTGCCCCTGACCTTAAATTCATGCCTCCTGGTTATTTACCCTTCAACCAAGGGGAAACGTTCCTTCCGATGCGGCCTATCTATGTCCCTCAAAATTTTGTACACCTCAATCTGGTCCCCCCCCTCAGCCTTCACTGCTCTCAGGGAAACCCCAGCCTACCCAGCCTCTCTCCATAGCTAAAGCACTTCAGCCCAGGCAACATCCTGGTTGGTGAACCTCCACATTATACGAAGGATGTGACAGCAGGGGAAAGGGTGCAGAGGAGATTTACAGGGATGTTGCCTGGCTGGATAGTTTTAGTTCTGAAGAGAGATTGGATAGACTGGGGTTGTGAGTTCTCCCAGTGAGCCAGAGAAGACACAGCCAGAGTGAGACAGCAAAGAATGAGTTTGGGAATTCGAATCTAGGTGGGAATTGAATCAAATCAAATCGGTAAGGCAGCTCCTTTTAAATTTCAGGCGTTTAAATTAATTTAATTTCATCTAGAATTGTGCAGTGTAGGTTAACAAGGCTGCCCCACCCACTCACATAACTGGTTGGCAGTTAAGTGTCAGTCACTTTAATCTACTTTGATCTAAAAGCAGGTGGGGGAGGGGAGTCAATTCAGGACAATTTAAAAAGAGCAACTTGTAAACTCACTCCCAGTGAGTTCTCCCAGTGAGCCAGAGAAGACACAGCCAGAGTGAGACAGCAAAGAGTGAGTTTGGGAATTTGAATCTAGGTGGGAATTCGAAGCTGGGTGGGGAAGAGGTGCTTTTTATCCCTGGTAAGTGACTGATAAGTAGTTTTTCTTTTCATTGTCTAATTTATTTATTTTTTCTTTCGTTTTTGGAATTGTAGTTGTATACGTTAACCTAAGGTTTAAGACATGGCAGGAGATCTCAGACCCGTGTCATGCTCCTCGTGTGCGATGTGGGAGCTCAGGGACATGTCCACTGTCCCTGAGTCCTTCACGTGCAAGAAGTGTGTCCAGTTGCAGCTCCTGTTAGACCACTTGACGGCTCTGGAGCTGCGGATGGACTCACTTTGGAGAATCCGCGATGCTGAGGACATTGTGGATAGCACGTTTAGAGAGTTGATCACACCGCAGGTGAAAGTTACTGAGGGAGATAGAAAATGACTGACCAAAAGACAGAGTAGGAAGGCAGTGCAGATGTCCCCTGCGGTCATCCCCCTGCAAAACAGATATACCGCTTTGGATACTGTTGAGGGAGATGGCTCACCAGGGGGAGGCAGCAGCAGCCAGCTTCATGGCACCGTGGCTGGCTCTGCTGCGCAGCTGGGCAGGAAGAGGAATGGCAGGGCTATAGTGATGGGGGACTCAATCGTAAGGGGAATAGACAGGCGGTTCTGTGGACACAATCGAGTCTCCAGGATGGTATGTTGTCTCCCTGGTGCAAGGGTCAAGGATGTCTCGGAGCGGCTGCAGGACATTCTGGGGGGGGAAAGCTGAACAGCCAGCTGTCGTGGTGCACATAGGCACCAACGATATAGGTACAAAATGGGATGAGGTCCTACAAGCTGAATTCAGGGAGTTAAGAGTTAAACTAAAAAGTAGGACCTCAAAGGTAGTAATCTCAGGATTGCTACCAGAGCCACGAGCTAGTCAGAGTAGGAATGTCAGGATAGATAGGATGAATGCGTGGCTCGAGAGATGATGCAAGAGGGAAGGATTCAAATTCCTGGGGCATTGGAACCGGTTCTGGGGGAGGTGGGACCAGTACAAACCGGACGGTCTACACCTGGGCAGGACTGGAACCGATGTCCTAGTGGGGGTGTTTGCTAGAGCTGTTGGGGAGGGTTTAAACTAATGTGACAGGGGGATGGGAACTGATGCAGGAAGTTGGAAGGTAGTAAAACAGGGACAGAAACAAAAGGCAGTAAGGGGGAAAGTGTAAGGCAGAGAAGCCATAGTCAAAAATCTAAAACGGCGAGAGTACAAGGTACAGTGACTGAGGGGAGCTCAGTGAATAAGACCAGTAATACTAAAAAGAATAAAACGGGAAGTAAAAACATTAATGGTAAGCGACGCAGTAGGTTGTTACATGAAGATATGGGTTCAACGACAAGGAAAATTAGGAGAAACGTTAATAGAAATATAACTTAGGAGAGGTTACTGATCGAGGTGTTAAGATTCAAAACAGAGGTAAAAAAAAGCCAACATAAGTGTACTTTACCTGAATGCTCATAGTATTCGGAATAAGGTAAATGAGTTGATGGCGCAAATCATCGTGAATGACTATGATTTAGTGGCCATTACTGAAACATGGTTAAAAGATGGTCACGACTGGGAGTTAAATATCCGAAGGTATTAAACTATTCGGAAGGACAGAGTGGATGGTAAGGAGGTGGTGTAGCTCTGTTATTTAAGGATGACATCCGGGCAATAGTAAGGGATGACATCGGTGCAATGGAGGATAAGGTTGAATCCATTTGGGTGGAAATCAGGAATAGTAAGGTGAAAAAGTCACTGATAGGAGTAGTCTATAGGCCACCAAATAGTAACATTATGGTGGGGCAGGCAATAAACAAAGAAATAACGGATGCATGTCGAAATGGTACAGCAGTTATCATGGGGGATTTTAATCTACATGTCGGTTGGTTTAACCAGGTCGGTCAAGGCAGCCTTGAGGAGGAGTTTATAGAATGTATCCGCGATAGTTTCCGAGAACAGTATGTAATGGAACCTACGAGGGAACAAGCGGTCCTAGATCTGGTCCTGTGTAATGAGACAGGATTGATTAATGATCTCATAGTTAGGGATCCTCTCGGAAGGAACGATCACAATATGGTGGAATTTAAAATACAGATGGAGGGTGAGAAGGTAAAATCAAACACTAGTGTTTTGTGCTCAAACAAAGGAGATTACAATGGGATAAGGTAGACTGGGAGCAAACACTTTATGGTGAAATCCAAGCGATTTTTCACAGTGCTCAGCAAAGGTTTATACCAACAAAAAGGAAGGACAGTAGAAAGAGGGAAAATCGACCGTGGATATCTAAGGAAATAAGGGAGAGTATCAAATTGAAGGAAAACGCATACAAAGTGGCAAAATTAGTGGGAGACTAGAGGATTGGGAAGTCTTTAGGGGGCAACAGAAAGCTACTAAAAAAGCTATACAGAAGAGTAAGATAGATTATGAGAGTAAACTTGCTCAGAATATAAAAACAGATAGTAAAAGTTTCTACAATATGTAAAACAAAAAAGAGTGGCTAAGGTAAATATTGGTTCTTTAGAGGATGAGAAGGGAGATTTAATAATGGGAGATGAGGAAATGGCTGAGGAACTGAACAGTTTTTTGGGTCGGTCTTCACAGTGGAAGACACAAATAGCATGCCAATGACTGATAGAAATGAGGCTATGACAGGTGAGGACCTTGAGAGGATTGTTGTCACTAAGGAGGTAGTGATGGGCAAGCTAATGGGGCTAAAGGTAGACAAGTCTCCTGGCCCTGATGGAATGCATCCCAGCGTGCTAAATGAGATGGCTAGGGAAATTGCAAATGCACTAGTGATAATTTACCAAAATTCACTAGACTCTGGGGTGGTCCTGGCGGACTGGAAATGAGCAAACATGACACCACTGTTTAAAAAAGGAGGTAGGCAGAAAGCGGGTAATTGTAGGCCAGTGCGCTTAATTTCGGTAGTAGGGAAGATGCTGGAATCTATCATCAAGGAAGAAATAGCGAGGCATCTGGATGGAAATTGTCCCATTGGGCAGACGCAGCATGGGTTCATAAAGGGCAGGTCGTGCCTAACTTATTCAGTGGAATTTTTTGAGGACATTATTAGTGCGGTAGATAACAGGGAGCCAATGGATGTGGTATATCTGATTTCCAGAAAGCCTTTGACAAGGTGCCACATAAAAGGTTGTTGCATAAGATAAAGATGCATGATATTAAGGGGAAAGTAGTAGCATGGATAGAGGATTGGTTAATTAATAGAAAGCAAAGAGTGGGGATTAATGGGTGTTTCTCTGGTTGGCAATCAGGGATCAGTGTTGGGCCCACAATTGTTCACAATTTACATAGATGATTTGGAGTTGGGGACCAAAGGCAATGTGTCCAAGTTTGCAGATGACATTAAGATGAGTGGTAAACCAAAAAGTGCAAAGGATACTGGAAGTCTGCAGAGGGATTTGGATAGGTTAAGTGAATGGGCTAGGGTCTGGCAGATGGAATACAATGTTGACAAATGTGAGGTTATCCATTTTGGTAGGAATAACAGCAAAAGGGATTATTATTTAAATGATAAAATATTAAAACATGCTGCTGTGCAGAGACCTGGGTGTGCTAGAGCATGAGTCGCAACAAGTTGGTTTACAGGTGCAACAGGTGATTAAGAAGTCAAATGGAATTTTGTCCTTCATTGCTAGAGGGATGGAGTTTCAGACTAGGGAGGTTATGCTGCAATTGTATAAGGTGTTAGTGAGGCCACACCTAGAGTATTGTGTTCAGTTTTGGTCTCCTTACTTGAGAAAGGACGTACTGGCACTGGAGGGTGTGCAGAGGAGATTCACTAGGTTAATCCCAGAGCTGAAGGGGTTGGATTACGATGAGAGGTTGAGTAGACTGGGACTGTACACATTGGAATTTAGAAGGATGCGGGGGGGATCTTATAGAAACATATAAGATTATGAAGGGAATAGATAGGATAGATGCGGGCAGGTTGTTTCCACTGGCGGGTGAAAGCAGAACTAGGGGCCAAACCTCAAAATAAGGGGAAGTAGATTTAGGATTGAGTTTAGGAGGAAGTTCTTCACCCAAAGGGTTGTGAATCTATGGAATTACTTGCCCAATGAAGCAGTAGAGGCTCCTTCATTAAATGTTTTTAAGATAAAGATAGATAGTTTTTTGAAGCATAAAAGGATTAAGGGTTATGGTGTTCGGGCCAGAAAGTGGAGCTGAGTCCACAAAAGATCAGCCATGATCTCATTGAATGGCGGAGCAGGCTCGAGGGGCCAGATGGTCTACTCCTGCTAGATCTTATGTTCTTATGTTTCCTTGGAGCAGAGGAAACTGAGGGGGGACCTGATTGGGATGTATAAAATTGTGAGGAGCTTAGACAGAATAGACAGGAAGAAACATTTCCCTTGGTGGAGGGATCAATGACAAGGAGGCAGAGATTTAAGGTAAGGAGCAGGAGGTTGAGAGGGGATGTGAGGGGAAACCTTTTCACCCAGAGGGTGGTGGGAGCCTGGAGCTCACTGACCCTCATAACATTTAAGAAGTATTTAGATGTGCACGTGGGATTCCAAGACATACAAGGCGATAGGTCAAGTGCTGGAAAACAGGGTTAGAATAGTTAGGTGGGTGATTCTGACCAGCGCCAACACGATGGGCCGAAGGGCGTTTTCTGTGCTGTAGGGCTCTATGACTTTTAAGTTTCTTACAGTGGATTGTAATGAAGATCAGACAGGAGAGGTAATGTTCTTTTGTAAAAGCGAAATAAGTGGATACTTGAAATCTGAAATAAAGACACAAAATGCTGTGAAGATTCAGCAGCTCTGTGATCAGCTGTGCAGAGAGAAGCACAGAGAAGCACTCTCACCGCCCGCAGGATCAGCGGCACGGGCGGAAAATATAGTGAGAAACGGCAAACAAGCGATCACGTTTCCCGATTTTCCCCACCACCCGCCGGCGATGTCACAAGATTCACGCCCACAAAGGGCGTGGAACTCATATTAATAAATTAGAATGAATGGCAGCACGGTGGCGTAGTGGTTAGCACTGCTGCCTCACGGTGCCGAGGTCCCAGGTTTGATCCCGGCTCTGGGTCATTGTCCGTGTGGAGTTTGCACATTCGCCCCGTGTCTGGGGTAGGAGGATTGGCCACGCTAAATTGCCCCTTAATTGGAAAAAATGAATTGGGTATTCCAAATTTTTTTTTTTTAAAAGCCTATTCAGACATTGTCTATTCCCCCTCTAGGACTTCTGAAAATCACTGACATATTCTAATCGCCTGACTCACAGATCCACCCTTCAAACAAATTTTACTGAAAGTAAAAATGTTGGAAAACTTTCTATCAGTAAAGGGCAAAATGTGCTTTTCTTATTCAGGAACCTAGGTGACAGGCCATGATTCTTATTGTTGGATCAAGATTGTAAAGAAGAGAAAACATGAGGTGCATCAAGTAGTGGTTTAGGGACAAGGCTTTAAGGCCAAAATAAAACACCAATAATGAAATTTGTAGTAGAGATGTTGGAGACATTTAACAAAAAGTAACATACCAGGGATCAACCTTCAGAAAATAGACGAATACAAAAGAACATTAGGTCTGGCAACATCTGTGGAGAGAGGAACAGAGTTAACATTTCGAGTCTGCATGCCTCTTCTTCAGAGCTGAAGAGGGGCAGAAGATGGATTACATGTGATCACACCAAATGTGATGGATCCATTGAGCGGACTCTTACCAGAATGTGGCAAAGTGTCAGGCACAGGCAGAAAACTGGTGTGTAACTCTCCCGACCAGTTTTCTCACGGAATCGTAAGCCTCTTTACCAAAGATAAATCAGCGGGTGTGGTTTACGCCGTCACTCTGGGTGGGGTGGAGCCTCGAAGAACTGGGAATGGGCTCCAAAGAGATAGGGGCCCCCCCCCAGCGTCCACTCTACTCCCCACTCACCAGTAATCAACCCCATGGATGGGGCTCCCGTTAGGGTCTGCGTCTGGCACTGCCCCGGCACAGGCTGGCACGGCCAGGTTGGGCTATGCTCACCTTTGCACCTTGGAAGAACCCCTTCGACTGTCTCACGCCTGGCGAAACTTGTTGTAAATCTCGCCGACTTGACGTCACATTGACGAGGTATGAATATTTAGTGAGGGGGATCGTTTGGTTGGGGGGAACGGTGCTAACAGCACTTAAATGCATCCTAATTTATTCATTGATTTATTTTTATAAATTTTGCGTGGCCAATCCACCTACCCTGCACATCTTTGGGCTATGGGGCGAAACCCACGCAAACACGGAGAGAATGTGCAAACTCCACACGGACAGTGATCCTGAGCCAGGATAGAACCTGGGACCTCAGCGCCGTGAGGCAGCAGTGCTAACCACTGTGCCACCCTGCTGCCCTGAATAGGCTTTTTTGACCACAGGCTGCATTTACAAATAGTTCGTGAGGTAGCAAATATTTATAAAATACAAGGGTTGAAAAATTGGTCTTCAAATGACAGGTAAAGCGTTTTGGCCATCTTCAACACCGCCCATGAGAGTAGGGGGATTGTGATGTCAGACAGTCAAAGTGGTCCAGTTGATGTCATGTTCTGAACACTCCCAGAGTGCCTTTCGCTGCATGAGCGACACTCCCTCCCCTCCTGCTCCCAACTTAAAGGGTTAGTTATCCAACATGCATGTGAGCTGTCTTTGCCCTTGCCTTTGTTTGTGACATACCTTGGTGTGTTTTTGGAGAAGTTTTGGTGGCTTGTTATATTTTGAAGGGAGTATTCCCAGGGGTGCAGTGCCAAATTTTGAAGTACCATATCATTTTTAAATCTACTATGTTGTTTTTCCTATGCATTAATCATTTGAAATCTCCAAACATCCGTAAAACCATGCTTTTTAAGTGAAAACTATTAGTGCCCGAAGGCATTTTTTTCAAACCATGTGGTATTTTGAATCATTAGTCTTTATCATCGCTAGAATTTCATTATGCAACAGTTTAATTATTTAATTTAAGCTTACTAAAAACATGAATTACAGAAAACTTTACTTATTCTGACTGGTATACAGAAGGATCACTGCTTTTCTTCATTTATATTAATGACCTAGACCTGGGTGCACAGGGCACAATTTCAAAAGGGCAGCACGGTAGCACAAGTGGATAGCACTGTGGCTTCACAGCGCCAGGGTCCCAGGTTCGATTCCCGGCTTGGGTCACTGGCTGCGCGGAGTTTGCACGTTCTCCCCGTGTCCGCGTGGGTTTTCTCCGGGTGCTCCGGTTTCCTCCCACAGTTCAAAGACATGCAGGTTAGGTGGATTGGCCATGCTAAATTGCCTGTAGTGTCCATAAGGGTTGGGAGGGGTTATTGGGTTGCGGGGATAGGGTGGAAGTGAGGGATTAATGTGGGTCGGTGCAGACTTGATGGGCCGAATGGCCTCCTTCTGCACTGTATGTTCTATGTAATTCTATGTAAAATTTGATAATGTGGCGAGACTTGAAAAGGTTGTGAACTGCGGGGAGGGTAGTGATCGACTTCAAGAGGATACAGACAGGCTGGCGGAATGGGCCCACATGGCAGATAAAATTTAATGTAGAGAAGTGTGAAGTGATACATTTTGGTCAGAAAAAAATGAGAAGTGACATGAAAGAGAGGATACAATTGTAAAGGGAATGCCGGAGCAGAGGGATCTGGGTGTATAAGTGCTTAAATCATTGAAGGTGGCAGGGCAGGTTGATAAATGATACCGAATCCTGAGTTTTGTAAATAGGAGCACAGAATCAAAAAGCAAGTAAGTTATGAACATTCATAAAACCTTGGTTCAACCACAATGGGAAGGATGTGACGGTTTTAAAACTGGTACCGAAAAGATTTACGAGAACGGGGTCCAGGATTAGAGACTTCAGTTATGTGGATAGATGGGTGAAGCTGGGGCAGTTCTCTCTGGAAAAGAGAAGGGTGAGAGGAGATTGTTGGATGGGTTCAAAATTATGAGGGCCCTGGACAGAGTGCATGGCGAGAAACTGTTCCCATCGGCAGAAGGTCGAAACTCTAAGGTGATTAACAAAAACAACCAGGAAAAACTTCTTTAAGCAACAAATGATTTGGATTTGGAATACATACACTGCTTGAGCACGTGGTGGGGACAGATAAAATTATGGTTTTCAAAAGGGAACTGAATAATTATCTGAAGAGAAAACATTTCACTGGGCTGGATTTATTGTCGTGTGCACCGAGGTACAATGAAAAGTATTGTTCTGTGTACAGTCCAGGTTGATTGCTCCATAAATGAAATACATAGAACATATAAATACACGAGAATACATAATAAAAATACATAAACAGAGATAGCGGGTGAAGCATACGGTATATCATAGAATTTACAGTGTAGAAGGAGGCCGTTCAGCCCATCAATTCTGCACCAGTTCTTGGAAAGAGCACCCTACTTAAGCCCACACCTCCACCCTGTCCCTGTACCCCAGTAACCCCACCTAATCTAAGGGCAATTTAGCATGGCAAATCCTCCTAGCCTGCACATCTTTGGACTGTGGGAGGAAACCGGAGCACCCGGAGGAAACCCACGCAGACACGGGGAGAACACGTAAACTCCGCACAGACAGTGACCCAAGCCGGGAATCACACCTGGAACCCTGCAGCTGTGAAGCAACAGTGCTCACCATGTGCTACCGCGCTGCAGCTGTACAGAAGATGCGTAGATAGATCAGTTCAGTCCATAAGAGGGTCATTCAGGAGTCTGGTAACAGCGGGGAAGAAGCTGTTTTTGAATCTGTTAGTGTGTTTTCTCAGACGTTTGTAACTCCTGCCCAATGGAAGAGGTTGGAAGAGAGAATAACCCGGGTGGGAGGGGTCTTTGATTATGCTGCCCGCTTTCCCCAGGCAGCGGGAGGTGTAGACAGAGTCAATGGATGGGAGGCGGGTTCACGAGATAGATTGTGCTGTGTTCACAACTCTGACGTTTCTTGCGGTCTTGGGCCGAGCAGTTGCCATACCATGTTGTGATGCAGCCGGATAGGTCTATTGTACAGGTCTACAGGCAAAAGGCAGAGGAGTGGGACTAGCTGAGTTGCAGTTGCAGGAACTGACACAGCAACGATGTGCTGAATGGCTTCCTTCTGTGCTGTAAACATTCTAACGTGTATAGATACATTCCAGGAGGTTAATAAACACATGAGGAAGAAAGAAGCTGAAGGTTACCCTGATACTGTGATCAAGAAGGGTGGGAAGAGGCTTATGCGGAACATAAACACCAACATAGATGAAGTGGCCAAATGGCCGAGTTCTGTGCAGTACGTCTCTTGTAAAGTTGTCAGCAGAGAATACAAACACCACACTGCGGTTCACATCCTCAGTCCATCAGAACCAACTGTGATGATGAGGAGGTGTCAGGAAATTGGGTTGAAGATGTAGTGGACAATTTAGGGGTAAACAGCCTGAGGGTAAAACTGCTGGCACCGAGTCAGAGGTATGCGTCCACCCTGGCTTGAGTTATATTATCAGACTTAAATTCGTTAATGGGAATAAACAAGATACTCCTGTTCAGTCAGGGTGATTCACTCACGATCCATTGTCCTCCAAACCACTCTAGTCTTTTTTTAAAATAATTTTTATTAAGGGTTTTCATAAAATATCAATAACAAAATGAAAAAGAAACCCAATAGAGTTAAGTACAAAACACAGTTCAGAAAAACAACCCTCCATACCCCCCTTCCCCCCTGTACATAAATAATAAATTAACATTAACCCCCCGACTTAATACAGCAAGTATATACACCCCCTCAGACCCTCCAGTGTAAATAACAAAAAAAATAATAAAGTGACCCCCCCCCAGAGTTGCTGCTGCCATTGACCAATGTCTACCGCTCTGCCAGGAAGTCTAAGAACGGTTGCCACCGCCTAAAGAACCCTTGTACAGACCCTCTCAAGGCGAATTTCACCCTCTCCAACTTAATAAACCCCGCCATATCGCTGATCCAGGATTCCACGCTTGGGAGCCTCGCATCCTTCCACTGAAGAAGAATCCTTCGCTGGGCTACCAGCGACGCAAAGGCCAGAATTCCGGCCTCTTTCGCCTCCTGCACTCCCGGCTCCTCTGCCACCCCAAATATTGCGAGCCCCCAGCCCGGCCTGACACTGGATCCTACCACCCTCGACACCGCCCTCACTACGCCCTTCCAAAATTCCTCCAGCGCTGGGCACACCCAGAACATATGGGTGTGGTTTGCTGGGCTCCCTGAGCACCTAACACACCTGTCCTCACCCCCAAAGGACCCGCTCATCCTTGTCCCGGTCATGTGTGCCCTGTGCAGCACCTTAAATTGTATGAGGCTGAGCCTCGCGCACGATGAGGAAGAGTTCACCCTCCCCAGGGCATCTGCCCACGTCCCTTCCTCAATTTCCTCTCCCAACTCCTCCTCCCACTTACCTTTTACCTCCACCACCGAGGCCTCGTCCTCCTCCTGCATCACCTGGTAAGTTTCCGAGATCTTCCTCACTCCCACCCACCCCCCGAGAGCACCCTGTCCTGTGCCTGTGTGTGGCAGTAGCCGTGGGAATTCCACCACTTGCCGTCTGGCAAACGCCCTTACCTATAAGTACCTGAAGGTGTTCCCCGGCGGGAGTCCGTACTTCTCCAGCTCACCCAGGCTCGCGAACTTCCCGTCCACAAACAGGTCCCCCAGCCTTCGTATCCCTGCCCTGTGCCACCCCGCAAACCCTCCACCTGTTCTTCCTGGGGCGAACCGGTGGTTCCCCCGTAATGGGGTCCCCGCTGAGGCCCCCATTTCCCCCCTGTGCCACCTCCACTGCCCCCAAACTTTGAGGGCAGCCACCACCACCGGGCTCGTGGTATACCTCCTTGGAGGGAGTGGCAGCGGCGCCGTTGCCAGCGCCCCCAGACTCGTACCCACACAATACGCCGTCTCCAGCCTCTTCCATGCAGCCCCCTCCCCCTCCATCATCCACTTGCGCACCATCGTCGCATTGGAAGCCCAGTAGTATCCACAGACGTTGGGCAGCGCCAGTCCCCCCTATCTCTACTTCACTCTAGGAACACCCTTCTCACCCTCAGAGCCCCTCGCGCCCACACAAACCCCATTATACTCCTGTTAACCCGCCTGAAAAAAGCCTTCGGGATAAACACTGGAACAGGAACAAAAACCTTGGGAGCACCGTCATTTTGATTGACTGCACCCTACCCGCCAAGGACAGCGGCAACGCGTCCCACCTCTTGAACTCCTCCTCCATTTGCTCCACCAGCCTTGTAAAATTAAGCCTATGCAGGGGCCCCCAGCTCCTGGCCACCTGGACTTCCAGATACCTGAAGCTCCTCTCCACCTTTTTTAGTGGGAGCTCGCCAATCCCCCTGTCCTGGTCCCCTGGATGAACTACGAACAGCTCGCCCTTCCCCATGTTGAGCTTGTACCCCGAAAAGTCCCCGAATTCCCTAAGAATCCTCATTACCCCCGGCATTCCTCCCACCGGGCCCGCCACATACAGTAGCAGGTCGTCCGCAAAAAGTGACACCCTATGCTCCTCCCCACCACGCCCCCACCCCCTCCAGTTCCTTGACTCCCTCAGTGCCATAGCCAAGGGTTCAATCGCCAGTGCGAAGAGCAGGGCAGATAAGGGACACCCCTGTCTCGTCCCTCGGTGCAACCGAAAGTACTCGGACCTCCTCCTGTTTGTGGCCACACTCGCCATCGGGACCTCATACAACAGCCTAACCCACCTGACAAACCCCTCCCCCAACCCAAACCTCTTCAGCACCTCCCACAGGTACCCCCACTCTACCCTATCGAAGGCTTTCTCAGCGTCCATCGCCACCACTATCTCCGCCTCCCCCTCCCTCGCCGGCATCATGAAAACGTTCAAAAGCCTCCGCACATTCGCGTTCAACTGCCTCCCCTTCACAAACCCCATCTGGTCTTCATGGATGATCTGCGACACACAATCCTCAATCCTCGTGGCTAAGACCTTCGCCAGCACCTTGGCATCTACATTTAGCAAGGAAATCGGTCTGTAAGACCCACACTGCAGGGGATCCTTGTCCCGCTTCAGGATCAAGGAGGTCATTGCCCAGGACATCGTCGGGGGCAATGCCCCCCCCCCCTCCCTTGCCTCATTGAAGGTCCTAACTAACAGCAGGCCCAACAGGTCCATATATTTTTTATAGAATTCGACCGGGAAACCGTCCGTCCCCGGTGCCTTCCCCGCCTGCATGCTTCCTATCCCTTTGATCAGCTCCTCCAGCCCAATCGGGGCCCCCAATCCCGCCACCAGTCCCTCTTCCACCTTTGGAAACCTCAATTGGTCCAGGAAGCGGCCCATCCCTCCCTCCTCCCGTGGGGGCTCGGATCGGTACAATTCCCCGTAGAAGTCATTGAAGACCCCATTGATGCTAGCTCCACTCCGCACCACACTCCCTCCCCTGTCCTTAACACCCACGATCTCCCTAGCTGCGTCCCGCTTCCAAAGCTGATGCGCCAGCATCCGGCTTGCCTTTTCCCCATACTCGTAGATCGCCCCTGGGCCTTTCTCCACTGCACCTCCACCTTCCTGGTGGTCACCAGGTCGAATTCGGCCTGCAGGCTACGCGCCTTCCTCAACAGGTTATCAGCCGGATCAGGGGGCTACCCGACTCCCGACCCCGCCGACTAGCCATAACCCCTCCTCGGCCAGCCACGCGCCTGCACCCCACACCTGGCCGGTTCTCCACAGCGGCATACCCCCGTCTCCACCCCCCCCCCCCCCCCACTCGCTCCAGCTCCTCCTTGACCATCGCAGCAGCAACTCAATCCCCCCCCCGGGCTAGGACCCATCCTAGCTGATTTACTCCCCCCATTGCACTTCCGCAAGTCAGCTGACCCCGGCCACTCCCGCCTCTTGTTTGACTCCTCCCATTGTGTGGCACACCCTCCTCTCCCGTCCCCATCCATAGGCTCTCCCCCTCCCCCTACTGTTCTAAGCGCGGGAAACAACCCTCGCTTCCCCGCCCCGGCCCCGCCCCCTCCAGTCTTCAGAACGGGAAAAACCCGCGCTTTCCACCTACCAGGCCCCGCCACCTCGGACGCAGCTCCTTTTACAGGCCCGGTCCCCTCACCCCTGACTCGGGCCTCCCTTCCCCCGCGGGGCCCCATCTCACCTCCAAGAGCCCCCCCCCCCCCGACCAACCCGACCAAAACAGTGCCCAACCCGCCCCAGCCACCCTCACCGACCCAAAAGAGAAAAAACACAAAGAAAAAGACACCCGGAGCAATACAAAGGCCCCCCCCCGAAACAAAAATAAACATAGCATATCAACCGCAGTCCCCAATCGCCCGTCCCGACCCTCAATCTGTGTCCAACTTCTCGGCCTGAACAAAGGCCCACGCCTCCTCCGGAGACTCAAAATAATGGTGCCGGTCCTTGTAGGTGACCCACAGTCGCGCCAGCTGCAACATGCCAAACTTCACCCCCTTCCTGTGCAGCGCCGCCTTTGCTCGATTGTACCCGGCCCTCCTCTTCGCCACCTCCGCACTCCAGTCCTGATATATCTGAAACTCCGCGTTCTCCCGCCTGCTGCTCCTCTCCTTCTTGGCCCACCTGAGCACACACTACCGATCGACGAACCGATGGAACCTCACCAGCACCGCCCGCAGAGGCTCGTTAGCCTTGGGCCTCCTCGCCAGCACTCTATGGGCCCCTTCCAGCTCCAGGGGCCCCTGGAAGGACCCCGCTCCCATCAGCGAGTTCAACATGGTGACCACATAGGCCCCCACGTCCGGCCCCTCCAGCCCTCCGGGAGGCCCAGAATCCGCAGATTCTTCCGCCTTGACCGATTCTCCATCTCCTCGAACCGCTCCTGCCATTTCTTGTGGAGCGCCTCGTGCGCCTCCACCTTTACCGCCAGGACTAAGATCTCGTCCTCATTGTCAGAGATCTTTTGTCGAGCCTCGCGGATCGCCACTCCCTGGGCCGTCTGTGTCTCCAGCAGCTTATCAATAGACGCCTTCATCGGCTCTAGCAGGTCTGTTTTAGTCTCTCTGAAGCAGCGCTGGATACCCTCCTGCTGCTCCTCCGCCCACTGCCTCCACGCTGCCTGGTCTCCATCCGCCGCCATTTTGTCCTTCTTCCCTCACACCTTCTTCGGGTCCACTACCACCTTTTTTGTTGCCCCGCTCCTAGTTGAGGCCATATACTGAGGGGGAGCTGTTGTAGACTCCTTCCCACACTGGGAAACGTCAAAGAAGTGCCGTGGGGGCCCTGAAAAGAGCCCAAAAGTCCGTTTTTGAGGGAGCCGCCGAATGTGCGACTTAGCTCCACATAGCCGCAGCCGGAAGTCCAAGCCACTCTAGTCTGACCAGCCCATTACGAGTCTGATGACCTCTTTCGTCCGTACATTTATTTATTTATTTAAATTTTAGAGTACCCAATTAATTTTTTCCAATTAAAGGGCAATTTAGCGTGGCCAATTACCCACCCTGCACATCTTTGGGTTGTGGGGACGGAACCCACGCAAACACGGGGAGAATGTGCAAACTCCACACAGACAGTGACCCAGCGCCGGGATCGAACCTGGGACCTTGGCGCCAGGGCTAACCCACTGCGCCACCGTGCTGCCCTTTTGTCCGTAAATTGGTGGTTAGTTGCATATTCGTGGCATGTTGCTGTTCATTTGTGCAAATGGGAATGGGCAATCAAATGTCCAGATAATGATGATGAGTTCAAGCCTGGACACACCTGGACCAAACCACCTTTGAGGGGATAGGCAGAGCTTAGAGAGATAAAAGAATCCTGTTCAAACAGGCGGAGACAAAAGGATTTGGAAACCGATTGAAGGAGGCCATAAAGAAACTGACACAGAGACAGGCTTTTGGAAAGAGTCTGGAGGAGACTCAGAAACAGCAGGAATATGTTCCATAAATGCATTTTTGCCCACCTGTGTAAGTGGAGTTGAGAGCTGTCTGTTCATTTTACGTGCTGTTTAGTGGGAAATGGTGTGTTAGGGTTAAGAGATACATGTAAGCTGTTCTTGTTAGGTTTGAAGTTTAAATATTGTTTTTCTTTTGTAATAATAAAGTTTTGTTTGTAAAATAACCAAGCCCTATTTCTCACGCAATCACTCCTGCAGCAAATCGATCTTGACGCACAGTCTTAAAAATAAAAAAATGTTGCGGTTCTGGTCCAATATCATAGCCACTGCTGGGATCTGGTCTGGCGTCTGTAACACAAGGAATTAATATTCAATAGGCAAACGCAGCAGGGTGTTTAGGGACATTAATGCTGCTTTAGTTCCCAGGAACCTTGAGCTTCAAAGACCCTGAAATGCCTGTTTATAAGAAAACTCTGTGCAGGGAGTTGTACGGTCTATATTTAATAGTCTGGGAGCTGTACAGGAGGGTTACTGGTGTTGCTGCTGCTGCACATTGATCCAGAGACATTCAGTGCATGAGGCCCTGGGCCCGGCCTTCCCCCCCCCCCCCCCCCCCATCACCCCTTAATCTCCCAGGCTCTGGATTCACAACACACTGCGAACTCTAGACATTCCGACTAACTCTTATCATCGAGCCTGAATTCAATCTCCAAACCGACCCTTGTCTCCCGCACAAAACCGCCGGTAAAAATCACTCACGTAGTCGCCGTGCCTTCTGACTTGGCGCCAAAAGTCACACGGTCCCACGTGGTTGCAAGAGGGCTTCCTCCAGTTCTGGTGTTGGCACCAATGAGCTAAATCCCCCCACCCCCACCGCAATCTGTTACTCCTGGAAAGAAATAGCTTCAATATTGGAGGCAGTGAGGATTGAAATCGGCATCAATCTTACAGATTGAAAATCCCGTCAGGTAATAAGTGGAGTGGATCCACTGAGGTCCAAAAATATGTGGGGCATGTAATGGATTGCCAATCAGCACAGGAGAGTTTACCATCCAGCGGTGAATATTAAAGCCTTTAAATAGGAGGTGCCAGAGCAGCAGTCTGGTGTTCTCCAGCATCTCCAGCAGCACTATACCCCTGAATCGTCCCCTTCCTGACAGGGAGGTCAGAGGAGTTTGTTTGCCTTGTGTAGAGAAAGTCTGCTGAAGGTTTGGGGGCTTTAATTGAATTGTGGAATCATTGAAAGTTTGTGACACAGGATGAGGCCACATGACTCATGGCAACTGCACACTCTTGGCCAGGGCGATTGAGCACAGGCTGTAGAGATGGGAAGCTGTGCACAGCCAGGAGTAATGTGTGAGGCACGTTATGAGCAAGGAAGTGGCCACTGAACGGCACCATTAACAGGATATGGAGCCTCACAGCAGGGGAGAGATGGAGAGACCATCGATCACACACGAGGCGAGACGTAAAGAACTTCAATCGAGGCTTTATTGAGCAGACTTGTTCAGGCTCGTTCCCCAGCAGCTCAGTCACAGAATGCAGCTGCGGGGATTAACCCAGGTTCTTATACCCCGCCTATCTGGGTGGAGCCCAGTAGGCGGCAGATCCAATCGGGATCCAGCATCAGTCCTCCAATGGCTCCTCGGCATTCATGGTGTACCGTATTACCCCTAATACATACCACCACATTCTCCCCTTGTTAAAAAAGAACCCTGCTGGGTGGTGGGTGGTATGGTGGGAGGGGTTTACAGGGTCGGTACCTTAACCATTGAACTATATACAATCATGCCGCTTTTACTGGGCCACCGAATTATTCACATTTTACCCGATTTGCAGCTTTAACTATTTACAACAATGCCGCTTTGCTGGGCCACTGAATTATATACATCTTAAGTCGATTCGATGAGTCGAGATGGTGCTCTGGTCGCCCTTTCCGATCATCTCAGCCCGGGTGGTGGTGGTGGTGCTGGCTCGGGTCCGGTCGACTCTGGGAGCATCGCACTGTCCCCCTCTGTTTCCTTACCCCTGGATGGGCCTGGGAGGAGAACTGATCCCCCCGGGAAGGGGGTGGCTGTGGGGTGCACCGGCGGTAGTGAGGGGGAGGTGATTTGTGTTGGGGGGGGGCGGGTGGGGAGCTCCGGCGGGCGCCAGGTCCCGCAGAGAGACCGTGTCCTGTCGGCCGTCTGGGTACGCCACGTAGGCGTACTGCGGGTTTGCGTGGAGTAGATGTACCTTTTCCACCAGTGGGTCTGATTTGTGCGCCCGCACATGTTTCCGGAGCAGGATGGGTCCCAGGGCTGCCAGCCAGGTCGGAAGTGACGTTCCAGAAGCGGACCTCCTAGAGAAGACAAGGAGGCGCTCGTGAGGCGTTTGGTTAGTGGTGGTACACAGCAGGGACCGGATAGAATGAAAGGCATCCGGGAGTACTTCCTGCCAGCGGGAAGTTGGGAGACTCCTAGACCGTAGGGCCAGTAGGACGGTCTTCCAGACCGTTCCATTCTCGCTCTCTACCTGCCCGTTCCCCCGGGGGTTGTAGCTGGTCGTCCTGCTCGAGGCTATGCCCTTACTGAGCAGGAATTGACGCAGCTCTTCACTCATGAAGGAGGACCCCCTGTCACTATGGATATAGGCGGGGAAACCGAACAGGGTAAAGATGGTGCCGAGGGCTTTAATGACCGTGGCCGCGGCCATGTCGTGGCAGGGGATGGCGAAGGGGAAGCAGGAGTATTCGTCAATGACATTAAGAAAGTACGTGTTGCGATCGGTGGAGGGGAGGAGGCCTTTGAAGTCCAAACTGAGGCGTTCAAAGGGACGGGAAGCCTTTATCAGGTGCGCTCTATCTGGCCTGAAAAAATGCGGTTTGCATTCTGCGCAGATTTGGCAGTTCCTGGTGACTGTTCGGACGTCCTCGACGGAGTTAGGGAGGTTGCGGGCCTTTATGAAGTGGTAGAAACAAGTGACCCCCGGGTGGCAGAGGTCCTCGTGGAGGGCTTGGAGACGGTCCACTTGTGCGTTGGCACAAGTGCCGCGAGATAGGGCATCAGACGGCTCGTTCAGCTTTCTGGGACGGTACAAGATCTCATAATTGTAGGTGGAGAGCTCGATCCTCCACCGCAGGATCTTGTCGTTTTTATCTTGCCCCGCTGTGCACTATCGAACATGAAGGCTACCGACCGTTGGTCGGTGAGGAGAGTGAATCTCCTACCGGCCAGGTAATGCCTCCAATGTCGCACAGCTTCCACTATGGCTTGGGCCTCCTTTTCCACTGAGGAGTGGCGAATTTCTGAAGCGTGTAGGGTCCGGGAGAAGAAGGCCACGGGACTGCTCGCTTGGTTGAGCGTGGCCACCAGAGCTACATCGGACGCGTCGCTCTCGACCTGGAAGGGGAGGGACTCGTCGATGGCGCGCATCGTGGCCTTTGCGATATCCGCTTTGATGCTGCTGAAGGCCTGGCGGGCCTCTGTCGACAGGGGAAAAGTAGTGGACTGGATTAGTGGGCGGGCCTTGTCTGCATACTGGGGGGCCCACTGGGCGTAATAAGAAAAGAAGCCCAGGCAGCGTTTCAGGGCTTTGGCACAGTGGGGGAGAGGGAACTCCATGGGGGGGTGCATGCGTTCAGGGTCGGGGCCTATCACTCCATTACGCACTACGTAGCCCAAGATGGCTAGACGGTCGGTGCTAAACACGCATTTTTCCTCGTTGTAGGTGAGGTTGAGGGCGTTAGCGGTCTGGAGGAATTTGTGGAGGTTGGCGTCGTGGTCCTGCTGGTCGTGGCCACAGATAGTGACGTTGTCGAGGTACGGGAACATGGCCCGTAAACCGTGCTGGTCGACCATTCGTCCATCTCCCGTTGGAAGACCGAGACTCCGTTCGTGACGCCGAATGGAACCCTTAAGAAGTGGTATAGCCGCCTGTCTGCTTCGAAGGCAGTGTACTTGTGGTCACCGGGGCGAATGGGGAGCTGGTGGTAGGCGGACTTAAGGTCCACGGTGGAGAAGACCTTGTACTGTGCAATCCGATTGACCATGTCGGATATGCGGGGAAGAGGGTACGCATCTAGCTGCGTGTACCTATTGATGGTCTGACTGTAGTCTACGACCATCCTTTGCTTCTCCCCTGTCTTCACTACTACCACCTGGGCTCTCCAGGGACTATTGCTGGCCTGGATTATGCCTTCCTTCAGCAGCCGCTGGACTTCGGACCTGATAAACGTCCGGTCCTGGGTGCTGTACCGTCTGCTCCTAGTGGCGACAGGTTTGCAATCCGGGGTGAGGTTCGCAAACAGGGAGGGCGGTTCGACCTTGAGTGTCGCGAGGCCGCAGATAGTCAGTGGGGGTATAGGGCCGCCAAATTTGAATATTAAGCTCTGGAGGTTGCATTGGAAGTCCAACCCCAGGAGAGTGGGAGCGCAGAGATGGGGAAGGACATACAGCCGGTAATTTTTGAACTCTCTCCCCTGCACCGTTAGGTTTGCGATGCAGAACCCTTTGATTTCAACGGAGTGGGACCCCGCCCCCAGGAAAATATTTTGGGTGCTTGGCCGAATTACAAGGGAACAGCGTCTTACCGTGTCCGGGTGAATAAAACTCTCCGTGCTCCCCGAGTCGATCAAACACGGTGTCTCGTGCCCGTTCACCAGCACCTTTGTCATTGTCGTCTGGAGTGTCCGGGGCCGCGACTGGTCGAGGGTCACCGATGCCAAACGTGGTTGGTGTATCAGATCGTTGTCTTCAGGCAGTGTGGAGCCGTCCACGCTGGGGTCCTTGCCTGTCAGCCAAGATGGCGGCGTCCATGGATCGCACGCGGTCGGGGGTGGACAAAATGGCCACTCCCATGAGTCGCACGCGGCCGGGGGTGGACAAAATGGCCGCTCCCATGGAATGCACGCGGTCCATGGGTAGGAAGATGGCGGCGCCCGTCCCCCCCTCGTGGTGTCCGGGGTCCAAAATGGCGGTGCCCGTTGGCCGCCCGTGGGTTGCTGGGGGAGTTGAGCCCGTGGTCCCATTTGTTCCCCGGAGATAGCAGCGACCCCATGGGACTGGCACACCGCTGCGTAGTGCCCTTTTGCAGGTGGCCGAGCGAGCCACACATCCTGTGTGTCTGTGGTAAGAGATGATGAAATATGCATGGCAAGGAATATCGCTGGGAGCGCAAATCAGTCTCAATGCTAATTTGCATGGTGTGTGCCTGTGATTTTTAAACTTTTTTTGTTCGGTGATAAAATGCTCAGCAAGCAAGAGTGGGTGAGTCCTTTTGCTCATAGTGGCTGCTTTACTTCCTTGGTAACTGATAGATGTTTCCTACGTAACTAGAGACACGTGAAGTGTAGTTATCCGAATTGTCTAAGTGTATGGAAGAGACTTTTTACTAAGATGAGTGCAGATGGCCAAAATGGTGTAGACAGCACGGAAAGAAAGATTAATACCTCCCACTTTGTTGGGGGACAGAGAATTGCAGATTCGTCTTCTGTGACTTGTTCTATAAATCCACTGGCTGAACATTGTAATTTGAATGAATGCTGTTTGCTGAAGATTCGCTCCTCCTTCCCAGCAATTTCTGTCTACTTCTTTGCACAGTGCTCAGTTTTTCATTCACCAGACATGACATCTGCAAACCAAATTCTGTGCAGTGGCTTGAATCTAAAGTGTGTGAAGCATTTTGGCACAGTAAATAATGCCAAACTGTTTCCATTGGCAGGAAGGTCAGCAACCCACAGGGCCCAAATTTAATGTAATTGGCAAAAGTGACAGAGTTGAGATGAGAAGAATTTTTTTCAACACTGCCAGTTTGTCGTACCCTCAATAACGACACGAGAGTGTAGAATGGTAACTGACGGGTTTAATAAGCAGAGAACTAGCCAGCTACAGAGACGTGTGCTTACTGAGTGCCGCCTACAGGGCGTCACCTCATGTACGGCTCCCTGGTGGGCGGAGCCGGAGGCGGAGTCCCCCAGGGTTCCAAACCCGGTCTTAAAAGGGCTTCACCTACATGGTGTTAAGGGTACAGTAACCATTTATCACACAGTTGGTGTGATCCAGACTGCCTTAAAGGATGGCGGAATGAACAGCCAGTAAATCCCGCTCCACATTTCCTGTTTTCACAATTTTTGCTCATACTCTTCCATCAATGTAAATTGCTATGTAAACACTTGCAAATCCAGGTTAACTGTTGCATGTTTCTGAAGCCTCTGTTACCATCTTGTCTACAAAGCCAATTAAAGTTCATCGGCTGAAATGTTAATTGCAGTTACTCGGGTTATATTAAATGTTGAACTGTACATCAACGTACAGAGCAAAATGACTGGTTTGTTGACCAAATCAGATGAACTGTGCTGGAAAAATCAGGAGAAACAGAAGTAAAGCGAAGAACAATTCGCACAATCACAGGGGGGTTTCTACCTGTTGAGGGTCAGTTTAGCTCAGTTGGCTGGGCAGCTGGTTTGTGATACAGAGCAAAGGCGGAGGTGTTGGGCGTCTTGAAAAACATTGCTGGAGAATAGCTAATGTTGTTCCTTTGTTCCTGGGTGTGCTAGTGCATGAGTCGCAAAAGGTTGGTGTGCAGGTGCAACAGGTGATTAAGAAGGCTAATCGAGTTTTGTCTTTCATTGCTAGAGGGATGGAGTTCAAGACTAGGGAGGTTATGCTGCAATTGTATAGGGTGTTGGTGAGGCCGCATCTGGAGTATTGTGTTCAGTTTTGGTCTCCTTACCTGAGAAAGGACATATTGGCACTGGAGGGTGTGCAGAGGAGATTCACTAGGTTGATCCCAGAGTTGAGAGGATTAGATTATGACGAGAGGTTGAGTAGACTGGGACTGTACTCATTGGAGTTTAGAAGGATGTGGGGGGATCTTATTGAAACATATAAAATTATGAAGGGAATAGATAGGATAGATGCGAGCAGGTTGTTTCCACTGGTCGGGGAAAGCAGAACTAGGGGGCATAGCCTCAAAATAAGGGGAGGTAGATTTAGGACGGAGTGTAGAAGGAACTTCTTCACCCAAAGGGTTGTGAATCTCTGGAATTCCTTGCCCAGTGAAGCAGCTGAGGCTCCTTCTTTAAATGTTTTTAAGAAAAAGATAGATGCCTTTCTAAAGAATAAAGGGATTCGGGGATATGGTGTACGGGCCGGAGAGTGGAGCTGAGTCCACAAAGATCAGCCATGATCTCATTAAATGGCGGAGCAGGCTCGAGGGGCCAGATGGCCTACTCCTGTTCCTAGTTCTTATGTTCTTATGTTTAAGAAGGGTAGCAAGGATAATCCAGGAAAATACAGGCCGGTGAGCCTTACGTCAGTGCTGGGGAAATTATTGGAGAGGACTCTTTGACACAGGATTTACTCCCATTTGGAAGCAAGTGGATGTATTAGCGAGATGCAGCATGGTTTTGTGAAAGAGAGGTCATGTCTCACTAACTTGATCTAGTTTTTTGAGGAAGTGACAAAGATGATTGATGAAGGAAAGGCAGTGGATGTTGTCTACATGCACTTCAGTAAGGTCTTTGACAAGGTCCCTCATGGCAGGCTGATACGCATGGTAGCATAGTGGGCAGCATGGTAGCATAGTGGTTAGCACAGTTGCTTCACAGCTCCAGGGTCCTAGGTTCGATTCCAGGCTTGGGTCACTGTCTGTGCGGAGTCTGCACATTCTCCCCGTGTCTGCGCGGGGTTCCTCCGGGTGCTCCGGTTTCCTCCCACAGTCCAAAGATGTGCAGGTTAGGTGGATTGGCCGTGATAAATTGCCCTTAGTGTTCAAAAAGTTGGGTTGGGTTGCGAGGAGGGTGGAGGTGTGGGCTTGGGTAGGGTGCTCTTTCCAGGGGCCGGTACAGACTTGATGGGTCGGGTGGCCTCCTTCTGCACTGTAAATTTGATAATACAGAAGGTAAAGTCGCATGTGATCAGAGCTGAGCTAGCAAGGTGGATACAGAACTGGCTAGGTCATAGAAGGCAGAGAGTAGCAATGGAAGGGTGCTTTTCTGATTGGAGGACTGTGACTAGTGGTGTTCCGCAGGGATCAGTGCTGGGACCTTTGCTGTCCGTAATATATGTAAATGATTTGGAGGAAAATGTAACTGATTAGTAAGTTTGCGGATGACACAAAGGTTGGTGGAATTGCGGATAGCGATGAGGACTGTCAGAGGATACAGCAGGATTTAGATCGTTTGGAGACTTGTGTGGAGAGATGGCAGATGGAGTTTAATCTCAGGTTAAACCATCACCAGTCAGCTCTTCCCCTCAAAGGGGAGAGCAGCCGATGGTCACCTGGGACAATGGCGACTATACTGACTTTTTACTGGACCTGTTGCATCATCTGTCCCGTTTCACTTGCACCTTTTATGTAACAGCCTGGACCTTATTTGGAGTTTTATTTTCAGTCCCTTACCCACACTGAGTTAAAAGTAGTAATAGATTAGAGACACTATTCATATATCAAAGCAGTTGCTGGCGCCCGAAACAATCAACCCCTTAAATAACCATCTGTTACAAATGATACCATGGCTAGATTGTAAATCCTCATTCAAGATATGTCTCGATCTAACAGATAGAACTAAAGGAGTTTATTTAGAAGTTAGAGTGCTGACTTAAGAAACCTAGTTGACAAGCTGATGCGATTTTACAGCAACAATTTGTATTTATGTTGCACCATCAGTGTAATAAAATATGCCAAGATGCTTTACAGAAGCAATTTGAAAAAAGATATACACTGAGCCACGTAAAATCATAGAATGGTTACAGCACAGACAGCCATTTGGCCCATCATGTCCATGCAAGCTCTATGTAAGAGCAACTTGACTTCTTTCCCTCAACACCTCCCCGCGTTCTTTTTTTTATAAAATCCCTACAGAGCAGTGGGAGGCCATTCGGCCCTTGGCAAGAGTACCCGACCTAGGCCCATGCCCCCACCCTACCCTCTTAATCCAATGACCCCCACCTAACTGTTACGTTCTTGTGCTTGGCCGGTGTGAATGATGCACAGAAGAATGTCTAGTTCGTGACTAGTTAAAATGTTTTATTATAAAATAAATGCGTGGTAAAGATAACTAGAAGAAATATATTACAAACTACTAATACTGACAAATTATCCTAGAGCTACTCCACGTCTGACTATCCACTAACACGACTAAGTCCCAACTCCTCAAGGTGCAGAGTTATGTGGTAGATTTACACTGCCACCCACTGGTCGGAGGTCGTTTACACCATTATATACATGATTGCTATGCATATCATTACATTAACCTTATTGGACACTAAGGAGCAATTTAGCATGGCCAGTCCACCTAACCTGCACATCTTTGGACTGTGGGAGGAAACCGGAGCACCCAGAGGAAACTCACACAGGCACGGTGAGAACGTGCAAACTCTACATAGGCAGTTACCCAAGATCAGAATTGAACCCTAGACCCTGGCACTGTGAGGCAGCAGTGCTAACCATTGTGCCGCCCCTTCCACAGAGCTTTGAAAATATTTTCTCTTCAGGTGCATTAAATCTCCTTTTGAAAGTTACAATTGAATCAACCTCCACCAGCCCTTCATGCAGTGCATTCCAGATCCCAAACACGCAATGCATTAAAAAAGATTTTCCAGGGTGGCACGATGGTGCAGTGGTTAGCACTGATACCTCATGCTGCCGAGGACCCAGTTTGATCCCAGCCCCGGGTCACTGACCATGTGGAGTTTGTACATTCTCCTCTTCAGATTATCCTCTTGAAACTGTTTATTCTTTTGCCATGCACCTTAAATCCGTGTCCTCTGGTTCTGATTTTCGTGCCCATAGGGAAAATCTCTCCCTATCCACTCTCTCTAGATCCTTTATGATTTTGAACACCTCCATCAAATTTCCTCTCAATCTTCTTTTCTCAGGACCTCCGTGGAGAGAGAAACAGAGTAAACGTTCTGAGTCCGTATGACCCTGATGAAGGGAAGTACGTTAGCACAGTAGTTAGCACTGTTGCTTAACAGCTCCAGGTGTTGAATCCCAAATTTCTTTCTCTGTCAGTCTGGCCTCAATAAAAGTCGAGATGGATTTGCAAGTAAAAAGAAGTTATTTTATTCAGCTTGCAAGCTACCTAGTCCACAGTGATACAGATAACATGTTGCTTTCTGCAGCCCCGGGAACTAAGTGAAGGTCCCAGACAAAGAGATCAGTACTCATACATTCAAATGGCATCAAGTTTCACATACTCGACACCCATAGGTCATCCTATGTCCCTCCTGACTTGTTTGATCTATTCTGATTGGCTCACTTCCAATCCCTTTCTCCGGCCCCTATCAATGCAGCATCACTCTCATAGACACACCTCTTCCTGCTTTTTCCATGCGGTCTAAAATCCTTTGTCTCTACTTGCCAGAATCAAAGTGGCTTATTTCTACATTACATTAACTAATATCTCTAAAGTAACTATTTTATATCACATTCGTCACAGGGTCCCAGGTTCGATTCCCGGCATGGGTCACTGTCTGTGCAGAGTGTAATCTTCTCCCTGTGTCTGCGCGGTTTCCTCCGGGTGCTCCGGTTTCCTCCCACAAGTCCCGAAAGACGTGCTGTGCTGTTAGGTAATTTGGACATTCTGAATTCTCCCTCAGTGTACCCGAACAGGCGCCAGAGTGTGGCGACTAGGGGATTTTCACAGTAACTTCATTCTTCACAGTAACTTTTGTTTGCACTGAGTGCTGAATTTGGTGCTTTTTGAGTGCTATAGTAAGAGTTTGGTGACCGAGGGAGTATAAGGCTTCATTTTTATCTAAAGTTTAGTCTTTCTTTTATTTAGTTAATTAACTTAAAAGTTGCTGTTTGGTTTAGAAGAAGGTGAATTTTCAATAAGCTTTAAACAGGCTTCTACTTGTAGGCACTTGCAGCTGGAGCTTGTTAATTAGTTAATTGGATTAGGCCAGTTTTTCAGAGGCTAGATTCACAGTATAAAAGTGATCCCCTACAGTGCAGACTTTGTTTGCACTGAGTGCTGAATTTGGTGCTTTTTGAGTGCTATAGTAAGAGTTTGGTGACCGAGGGAGTGCTGAATTTGGTGCTTTTTGAGTGCTATAGTAAGAGTTTGGTGACCGAGGGAGTTAGGTGAGGAGGGAGTAAGGTGCTCCTTTCATTTTGTTTCCGACATTTCCGCAAAGAGTGCGAAGAGAGCCAGGAGTTTACAGAAAGTGTAGCTGACTGAGAGCAGAGTCGGAGGGCGGAGATCTAGTTAGTCCACAGGGCAGCTATATTCTGTCAGGTAAGAAGGGATGGAGGCTAGGCCAGTTGCATGCTCCTCCTGTAGGATGTGGGTGGTGAGGGATACCACCGGTGTCCCCACTGACTATACCTGCGGGAAGTGCACCCAACTTCAGCTCCTCAAAGACCGTGTTAGGGAACTGGAGCTGAAGCTGGATGAACTTCGGATCATCCGGGAGGCAGAGGGGGTGATTGAGAAGAGTTACAAGGAGGTAACCACACCCAAGGTACAGGACAAGAATAGCTGGGTTACAGTCAGGGGGAAAAAAACAAACAGGCAGACAGTGCAGGGATCCCTCGTGGCCGTTCCCCTTCAAAACAAGTATACCGTTTTGGATGCTGTTGGGGGGGATGACCTACCGGGGGAAGGCCCTAGCGGCCAGGTCTCTGGCACTGAGTCTGGCTCTGGGGCTCAGAAGGGAAGGGGGGAGAATAGAAAAGCAATAGTTGTAGGAGATTCAATGGTTAGGGGAATAGATAGGAGATTCTGTGGTCGCGAGCGAGACTCCCGGAAGGTATGTTGCCTCCCGGGTGCCAGGGCCAGGGATGTCTCGGATCGTGTCTTCAGGATCCTTAAGGGGGAGGGGGAGCAGCCAGAAGTCGTGGTGCACATTGGTACCAACGACATAGGTAGGAAAAGGGGTGTGGAGGTAATGAACAAGTTTAGGGAGTTAGGCTGGAAGTTAAAAGCCAGGACAGACAGAGTTGTCATCTCTGGTTTGTTGCCGGTGCCATGTGATAGCGAGGCTAGGAATAGGGAGAGAGTGCAGTTGAACACGTGGCTGCAGGAATGGTGTAGGAGGGAGGGCTTCAGGTATTTGGATAATTGGAGCGCATTCTGGGGAAGGTGGGACCTGTACAAGCAGGACGGGTTGCATCTGAACCAGAGGGGCATCAATATCCTGGGAGGGAGGTTTTCTAGTACTCTTCGGGAGGGTTTAAACTAATTTGGCTGGGGAATGGGAACCGGATTTGTAGTCCAGCAACTAAGGTAGCCGATATTCAGGACGCCAAAGCATGTAGTGAGGCAGTGGGGAAGGGAACACTGACAAAGGAGAGTACTTGCAGGCACGGAGATGGGTTGAAGTGTGTATACTTCAATGCAAGAAGCATCAGGAATAAGGTGGGTGAACTTAAGGCATGGATCGGTACTTGGGACTACGATGTGGTGGCCATCACGGAAACTTGGATAGAAGAGGGGCAGAAATTGTTGTTGGAGGTCCCTGGTTATAGATGTTTCAATAAGATTAGGGAGGGTGGTAAAAGAGGTGGGGGGGTGGCATTATTAATTAGAGATAGTATAACAGCTGCAGAAAGGCAGTTCGAGGAGTATCACCCTATTGAGGTAGTATGGGTTGAAGTCAGAAATAGGAAAGGATCAGTCACCTTGTTAGGAGTTTTCTATAGGCCCCCCAATAGTAGCAGAGATGTGGAGGAACAGATTGGGAAACAGATTTTGGAAAGGTGCAGAAGTCATAGGGTAGCAGTCATGGGCGACTTTAACTTCCCAAATATTGAGTGGAAACACTTTAGATCAAATAGTTTGGATGGGGTGGTGTTTGTGCAGTGTGTTCAGGAAGCTTTTCTAACACAGTATGTAGATTGTCCGACCAGAGGAGGGGCAATATTGGATTTAGTACTGGGTAATGAACCAGGGCAAGTGATAGATTTGTTAGTGGGGGAGCATTTTGGAGATAGTGACCACAATTCTGTGACTTTCACTTTAGTAATGGAGAGGGATAGGTACGTGCAACAGGGCAAGGTTTACAATTGGGGGAAGGGTAAATACGATGTTGTCAGACAAGAATTGAAGTGCATAAGTTGGGAACATAGGCTGGCAGGGAAGGACACATGTGAAATGTGGAACTTGTTCAAGGAACAGGTGCTACGTGTCCTTGATATGTATGCCCCTGTCAGGCAGGGAAGAGATGGTCGAGTGAGGGAACCATGGTTGACAAGAGAGGTTGAATGTCTTGTTAAGAGGAAAAAGGAGACTTATGTAAGGCTGAGGAAACAAGGTTCAGACAGGGCATTGGAGGGATACAAGATAGCCAGGAGGGAACTGAAGAAAGGGATTAGGAGAGCTAAGAGAGGGCATGAACAATCTTTGGCGGGTAGGATCAAGGAAAACCCCAAGGCCTTTTACACATATGTGAGAAATATGAGACTGACTAGAGCGAGGGTAGGTCCGATCAAGGACAGTAGCGGGAGATTGTGTATTGAGTCTGAAGAGATAGGAGAGGTCTTGGACGAGTACTTTTCTTCTGTATTTACAAATGAGAGGGGCGATATTGTTGGAGAGGACAGTGTGAAGCAGATTGGTAAGCTCGAGGAAATACTTGTTAGGAAGGAAGATGTGTTGGGCATTTTGAAAAACTTGAGGATAGACAAGTCCCCCGGGCCTGACGGGATATATCCAAGGATTCTATGGGAAGCAAGAGATGAAATTGCAGAGCCGTTGGCAATGATCTTTTCGTCCTCACTGTCAACAGGGGTGGTACCAGGGGATTGGAGAGTGGCGAATGTCGTGCCCCTGTTCAAAAAAGGGACTAGGGATAACCCTGGGAATTACAGGCCAGTTAGTCTTACTTCGGTGGTAGGCAAAGTCATGGAAAGGGTACTGAAGGATAGGATTTCTGAGCATCTGGAAAGACACTGCTTGATTAGGGATAGTCAGCACGGATTTGTGAGGGGTAGGTCTTGCCTTACAAGTCTTATTGAATTCTTTGAGGAGGTGACCAAGCACGTGGATGAAGGTAAAGCAGTGGATGTAGTGTACATGGATTTTAGTAAGGCATTTGATAAGGTTCCCCATGGTAGGCTTATGCAGAAAGTAAGGAGGCATGGGATAGTGGGAAATTTGGCCAGTTGGATAACGAACTGGCTAACCGATAGAAGTCAGAGAGTGGTGGTGGATGGTAAATATTCAGCCTGGATCCTAGTTACCAGTGGCGTACCTCAGGGATCAGTTCTGGGTCCTCTGCTGTTTGTGATTTTCATTCATGACTTGGATGAGGGAGTTGAAGGGTGGGTCAGTAAATTTGCAGACGATACGAAGATTGGTGGAGTTGTGGATAGTGAAGAGGGCTGTTGTCGGCTGCAAAGAGACCTAGATAGGATGCAGAGCTGGGCTGAGAAGTGGCAGATGGAGTTTAACCCTGAAAAGTGTGAGGTTGTCCATTTTGGAAGGACAAATATGAATGCGGAATACAGGGTTAACGGTAGAGTTCTTGGCAATGTGGAGGAGCAGAGAGATCTTGGGGTCTATGTTCATACATCTTTGAAAGTTGCCACTCAAGTGGATAGAGCTGTGAAGAAGGCCTATGGTGTGCTCGCGTTCATTAACAGAGGGATTGAATTTAAGAGCCGTGAGGTGATGATGCAGCTGTACAAAACTTTGGTAAGGCCACATTTGGAGTACTGTGTACAGTTCTGGTCGCCTCATTTTAGGAAGGATGTGGAAGCTTTGGAAAAGGTGCAAAGAAGATTTACCAGGATGTTGTCTGGAATGGAGAGTAGGTCTTACGAGGAAAAGTTGAGGGTGCTAGGCCTTTTCTCATTAGAACGGAGAAGGATGAGGGGCGACTTGATAGAGGTTTATAAGATGATCAGGGGAATAGATAGAGTAGACAGTCAGAGACTTTTTCCCCGGGTGGAACAAACCATTACAAGGGGACATAAATTTAAGGTGAAAGGTGGAAGATATAGGAGGGATATCAGAGGTAGGTTCTTTACCCAGAGAGTAGTGGGGGCATGGAATGCACTGCCTGTGGAAGTAGTTGAGTCGGAAACATTAGGGACCTTCAAGCAGCTATTGGATAGGTACATGGATTACGGTAAAATGATATAGTGTAGATTTATTTGTTCTCGAGGGCAGCACGGTAGCATTGTGGATAGCACAATGCTTCACAGCTCCAGGGTCCCAGGTTCGATTCCGGCCTGGGTCACTGTCTGTGCGGAGTCTGCACGTCCTCCCCGTGTCTGCGTGGGTTTCCTTTGGGTGCTCCGGTTTCCTCCCGCAGTCCAAAGATGTGCAGGTTAGGTGAATTGGCCAATGATAAATTGCCCTTAATGTCCAAAATTGCCCTTGGTGTTGGGTGGAGGTGTTGAGTTTGGGTAGGGTGCTGTTTCCAGGAGCCGGTGCAGACTCAAAGGGCCGAATGGCCTCCTTCTGCACTGTAAATTCAATGATAATCTATGATTAATCTAGGACAAAGGTTCGGCACAACATCGTGGGCCGAAGGGCCTGTTCTGTGCTGTATTTTCTATGTTCTATGTTCTATTGCAGTGTTAATGAAAGCTTACTTGTGACAATAAGATTATTATTATTAAGAATCACCCAGGCTCGAAACGTTAACTGTGTTTCTCTCTCTACAATGTTGCCAGCGCTGTTACGTTCTTCAAGAATTTAGGGGGCAACACGGTGGTGCAGTTGCATTGCTGCCTCAGGGTGCCGAGGTCCCAGGTTCGATCCGGCTCTGGGTCACTGTCCGTGTGGAGTTTGCACATTCTCCCCGTGTCTGCGTGGGTTTCACCCCCACAAACCAAAGATGTGCAGAGTAGGTGGATTGGCCACGCTAAATTGCCCCTTAATTGGGAACAATTAATTGGGTACCCTAAATTTACTTTTTTAAAATTTCTTCCAGAATTTAGATTTTTATTTCAGACTTTCAGCATCTGCAGTATTTTGCCTTTATTTATTATTAACCCAGTTTCTCTAATCTCGCCATGTAAACTGAAGTGCCACATCCCAATGGAATAGTTCTCAAAGAACAAAGAAAAGTACAGCACAGGAACAGGCTCTTCGGCCCTCCAAGCCCGTGCCGACCATGCTGCCCGTCTAAACTAAAATCTTCTACACTTCCGGGGTCCGTATCCCTCTATTCCCATCCTATTCATGTATTTGTCAAGATGCCCCTTAAATGTCACTATCGTCCCTGCTTCCACCACCTCCTCCGGTAGTGAGTTCCAGGCACCCACTACCCTCTGTGTAAAAAACTTGCCTTGTGCATCTCCTCTAAACCTTGCCCCTCACACCTTAAAACTATGTCCCCTAGTAATTGACCCCTCTACCCTGGGAAAAAGTCTCTGACTATCCACTCTGTCTATGCCCCTCATAATTTTGTATACCTCTATCAGGTCGCCCCTCAACCTCCTTCGTTCCAGTGAGAACAAACCGAGTTTATTCAATCGCTCCTCATAGCTAATACCCTCCATACCAGGCAACATCCTGGTAAGTCTCTTCTGCACCCTCTCCAAAGCCTCCACATCCTTCTGGTAGTGTGGCGACCAGAATTGAACACTATACTCCAAGTGTGAGTATAACTAAGGTTCTATACAGCTGCAACATGACTTGCTGATTCTTATACTTAATGCCTTCTCATAATTCTTTTCTGTCTCCATTCTATAGTCTGCACATCCTTCAGTCGAGGCTACACCAGTGATTTATAAAGGTTCATCCAAACTGTTTTGCTTTTGTAATCTCCCTTAATAAAGCTCAAGATCCTTTTTAACCACTTTCTCAATCTGACTTGCCACTTTCAAATATTGGTGCACATATAGCCCAAGGTTATAAAGTTCCTGCATCAACTTTAGAATTGTACCCTTTATTTTGTGTTCTCCTAACCTTTCCTACCAAAACCTATCACTTCACATTTCTCTGTATTGAATTTCATGTGCGCCTATTCCACCAGCCTGTCTATGACCTCTTGAATTCTTTATCCTCCTCACGGTTCACAATACTTCAAATTTTGTATCGCTGCCAGTAATCTTTTTAATACACAGGGGAGCTTTCTGCAAGGATCAGATTTTCTGATGAGCCAGGGATTACCTTCAGATATGTGGTAATGACAAGTAATAAACTGCAACTGTAATTGTCTTCATCACCACTCACAAAATGGTGTCCTTGACAGAGGAGACAAGTGTCGGGCTGTAATACCTGCTGCAGTGTAGCAGTCAATAGCTTGATAGCTACAAGGTGACGTTGATAAGAGTTCAAATTACAACTTGAGTCAAAAAAGTTGTGGGTTCAAGATCCCCTCAGAGGCTTGGGCACATATCTGGTCATCAATTATTATAGGTGCTGCCTTTTGACTGAAATTAGAACAGGGGATGGGGGGTGGGCACCTGATTGTGCATGTGGTTTGCAGCAATGTTTGATTCTAATTAATGTGAAGCAGGCGGTTTCCCCGCAGTGTCAGAACCAACACTTATCCCTCAGCCCACAACAATAAAATAGATGAACATTGCAGAGACATTGACTGAATATCAGTCACTGTGAATGATTGACAGCCAAACTGATAGTGGCCATTTAGTGGCAAGGCCTGAGACTTAATTTCTACCCCTATTATAGTATAAAATTACTAGGAATAACAGTTCAAATCATGATCTCTGAAACAAGAGAAAGCAAAGAGAAATATTTAATAAAAGTAAAGCTGAACTTGCGTACTTATAGTGTCGTTTATAACTTCAGGAAGTTCCAAAGTGCTTCAGAGTCAATCAAATTCTTTTGAAATGTGGTCATTGTTGAAATGTGGGAAATGCACACAGCAAGGCCCCACCACTGCAATGTGATATTGATCAGATCATCTATTTTTAGTAATGTTTACCGAGGGATGAATATTGGCTGGGGACACGGCGAACTTTCCACTCTTCTTCAAAATAGTGTCATGGGATCTTTGTCATCCACCCGAGAGGGCAGACAGGAGGCTTGGTCTCTTCTGAAAGATGGCACGTCTGAAAGAGCAGTGCTTCCTGTACTACCCGGGAGGGTGAGCCTAGATTTTGTGCTCAAGTTTCTGGAATGGACAGGGGACAGTGGCAGATTACGAAACAATCAGCAGCTCCTGGACCTCCACCGCCGAAACAAGTATCCACAGATATTGGAGATTATCCAAACGCCTTTTCCAGCATCAGACTTTTTCAATGGATACTGGCAGGAGGGAGTTTCTAGGGATATTATGGTGCTTCCATTGCTTGTTTACAGTTATGTCCACTGGTTGGAGTCATACTTTGCACAAAGTGTCATGAGAATGTCGCTTTAAGAAATGTTTGGCTGCTCATATTGCTGCACTGATGTCAGATTGTGGGTGGAGCTGGGCTGTCTGTCAGCTTTTTACTTTCATTTTAGGCTGTTTGCTGCAGGGTGTGTTTTAGTTTTGTTTTCAGTGTTGGAGCTGAAGCCAGACAGAGCGGCTGTACTGTTGATCTCTCTGCCATGAAAAGACTATCTCTGATCATTTGGTGAATTCAGAATTATAAATGTTCTCAGTAGTGAATGTAAACCTAATGTGCTTCTGTTAAAAGGTGTTTCTTTTGTCTTCTGGGTGTTGTTTGGGAAGTTATTAAGGATTACTTAGTGTATTCTTTGGGGTTGTATTTGAATTGATGGTTGCTAAGATGTTCACTGTATATTTTAAAAAGGTTAACTTGAGTTCATAGAATAAACATTGTTTTGTTTTAAACAATACTTTTCCATTTCTGCTGTACCACACCTGTAGAGTGGGCCGTGTGCTCCCCATACCACAATCTATTACAAGTTGTGGGTCAGGTGAACTCCATGATACACTTTGGGGTTCTCTAAACTCTGGCCCATAAAAAATGGAAAATGGTTGTGTGGTTGGAGGTCAATCATCACAATTCCAGGACATCACTGCAGGAGTTCCTCAGGGTAGTGTCCTGGGCCCATCCATCTTCAGCTGCTTTATCAATGACCTTCCTTCCAACATAACGTCAGAAGTGGGGATGTTTGCGGATGACTGCACAATGTTCAGCACCATGCACAACTCCTCAGTCAATGAAGCAGTCCATGTCCAAATGCAGCAAAACCTGGACAATATCCAGGCTGGGCTGACAAGTGGCAAGTTACATTCGCACCACTCAAGTGCCAGGCAATGACCATCTCCAACAAGAGCGAATCTAACCTTCGCCCCTTGACATTCAATGAAATTACCATCGCTGAATTCCCACAATCAACATCCTGGGGAATACCATTGACCAGAAACTGAACTGGACTAGCCATATAAATACTGTGGCTGCCAGAGCAGGCCAAAGGCTAGGAATCCTATGACAAATAATTCATCTCCTGACTCTCAAAAGCCTGTCCACCATCTACAAGGCACAAGTCAGGAGTGTAATGGAATACTCTCCACTTGCCTGGATGAGTGCAGCTCCAACAACACTCAAGAAGCTCAACACCATCCAGGACAGAACAGCCCGCTTGATTACCACCCCTTCCGCAAACATTCAATCTCTCCACCACCGATGAACAGTGGCACTCGTGTGCCATCCACAAGACACACTGCAGGAACTTGCCAAGATTCCTTAGGTCACATAGAAACATATAAAGAATGTCAGTTGAATTGTCATATGTCTCCGAACGGGTCGAGGGCATCCTGAAGGGGGAGGGCAAACAGGCAGAGGTCGTTGTACATATTGGGACTAACGACATAGGCAGGAAGGGGCATGAGGTCCTGCAGCAGGAGTTCAGGGAGCTAGGCAGAAAGTTAAAAGACAGGACCTCTAGGGTTGTAATCTCGGGATTACTCCCTGTGCCACGTGCCAGTGAGGCTAGAAATAGGAAGATAGAGCAGCTAAACACGTGGCTAAACAGCTGGTGTAGGAGGGAGGGTTTCCGTTATCTGGACCACTGGGAGCTCTTCCGGGGCAAGTGTGACCTATATAAGAAGGACGGGTTGCATCTAAACCGGAGAGGCATAAATATCCTGGCCGCGAGGTTTGCTAGTGTCACACGGGAGGGTTTAATCTAGTATGGCAGGGGGGTGGGCACGGGAGCAATAGGTCAGAAGGTGAGAACATTGAGGGAGAACTAGGGAATAGGGACAGTGGGGCTCTGAAGCAGAGCAGACAGGGAGAAGTTGCTGAACACATCGGGTCTGGTGGCCTGAAGTGCATATGTTTTAATGCAAGAAGTATTACGGGTAAGGCAGATGAACTTAGAGCTTGGATTAGTACTTGGAACTATGATGTTGTTGCCATTACAGAGACCTGGTTGAGGGAAGGGCAGGATTGGCAGCTAAACGTTCCAGGATTTAGATGTTTCAGGCGTGATAGAGGGGAATGTAAAAGGGGAGGCGGAGTTGCGCTACTGGTTCGGGAGAATATCACAGCTGTACTGCGGGAGGACACCTCAGAGGGCAGTGAGGCTATATGGGTAGCGATCAGGAATAAGAAGGGTGCAGTCACAATGTTGGGGGTTTACTACAGGCCTCCCAACAGCCAGCGGGAGATAGAGGAGCAGATAGGTAGACAGGTTTTGGAAAAGAGTAAAAACAACAGGGTCGTGGTGATGGGAGACTTCAACTTCCCCAATATTGACTGGGACTCACTTAGTGCCAGGGGCTTAGACGGGGCGGAGTTTGTAAGGAGCATCCAGGAGGGCTTCTTAAAACAATATGTAGACAGTCCAACTAGGGAAGGGGCGGTACTGGACCTGGTATTGGGGAATGAGCCCGGCCAGGTGGTAGATGTTTCAGTACGGGAGCATTTCGGTAACAGTGACCACAATTCAGTAAGTTTTAAAGTACTGGTGGACAAGGATAAGAGTGGTCCTAGGATGAATGTGCTAAATTGGGGAAGGCTAATTATAACAATATTAGGCGGGAACTGAAGAACATAGATTGGGGGCGGATGTTTGAGGGCAAATCAACATCTGACATGTGGGAGGCTTTCAAGTGTCAGTTGAAAGGAATTCAGGACCGGCATGTTCCTGTGAGGAAGAAGGATAAATACGGCAATTTTCGGGAACCTTGGATAACGAGAGATATTGTAGGCCTCGTCAAAAAGAAAAAGGAGGCACTTGTCAGGGCTAAAAGGCTGGGAACAGACGAAGCCTGCGTGGAATATAAGGAAAGTAGGAAGGAACTTAAGCAAGGAGTCAGGAGGGCTAGAAGGGGTCACGAAAAGGCATTGGCAAATAGGGTTAAGGAAAATCCCAAGGCTTTTTACACGTACATAAAAAGCAAGAGGGTAGCCAGGGAAAGGGTTGGCCCACTGAAGGATAGGCAAGGGAATCTATGTGTGGAGCCAGAGGAAATGGGCGAGGTACTAAATGAATACTTTGCATCAGTATTCACCAAAGAGAAGAAATTGGTAGATGTTGAGTCTGGAGAAGGGTGTGTAGATAGCCTGGGTCACATTGAGATCCAAAAAGACGAGGTGTTGGGTGTCTTAAAAAATATTAAGGTAGATAAGTCCCCAGGGCCTGATGGGATCTACCCCAGAATACTGAAGGAGGCTGGAGAGGAAATTGCTGAGGCCTTGACAGAAATCTTTGGATCCTCACTGTCTTCAGGGGATGTCCCGGAGGACTGGAGAATAGCCAATGTTGTTCCTCTGTTTAAGAAGGGTAGCAAGGATAATCCAGGGAACTACAGGCCGGTGAGCCTTACTTCAGTGGTAGGGAAATTACTGGAGAGAATTCTTCGAGACAGGATCTACTCCCATTTGGAAGCAAATGGACGTATTAGTGAGAGGCAGCATGGTTTTGTGAAGGGGAGGTCGTGTCTCACTAACTTGATAGAGTTTTTCGAGGAGGTCACTCAGATGATTGATGCAGGTAGGGCAGTGGATGTTGTCTATATGGACTTCAGTAAGGCCTTTGACAAGGTCCCTCATGGTAGACTAGTACAAAAGGTGAAGTCACATGGGATCAGGGGTGAGCTGGCAAGGTGGATACAGAACTGGCTAGGTCATAGAAGGCAGAGAGTAACAATGGAAGGATGCTTTTCTAATTGGAGGGCTGTGACCAGTAGTGTTCCACAGGGATCAGTGCTGGGACCTTTGCTCTTTGTAGTATATATAAATGATTTGGAGGAAAATGTAACTGGTCTGATTAGTAAGTTTGCAGACGACACAAAGGTTGGTGGAATTGCGGATAGCGATGAGGACTGTCAGAGGATACAGCAGGATTTAGATTGTTTGGAGACTTGGGCGGAGAGATGACAGATGGAGTTTAATCCGGACAAATGTCAGGTAATGCATTTTGGAAGGTCTAATGCAGGTAGGGAATATACAGTGAATGGTAGAACCCTCAAGAGTATTGAAAGTCAAAGAGATCTTGGAGTACAGGTCCACAGTTCACTGAAAGGGGCAACACAGGTGGAGAAGGTAGTCAAGAAGGCATACGGCATACTTGCTTTCATTGGCCGGGGCATTGAGTATAAGAATTGGCAAGTCATGTTGCAGCTGTATAGAACCTTAGTTAGGCCACACCTGGAGTATAGTGTTCAATTCTGGTCCCCACACTACCAGAAGGATGTGGAGGCTTTAGAGAGGGTGCAGAAGAGATTTACCAGAATGTTGCCTGGTATGGAGGGCATTAGCTATGAGGAGCGGTTGAATAAACTCGGTTTGTTCTCACTGGAACGAAGGAGGTTGAGGGGCGACCTGATAGAGGTCTACAAAATTATGAGGGGCATAGACAGAGTGGATAGTCAGAGGCTTTTCCCCAGGGTAGAGGGGTCAATTACTAGGGGGCATAGGTTTAAGGTGAGAGGGGCAAGGTTTAGAGTAGATGTACGAGGCAAGTTTTTTATGCAGAGGGTAGTGGGTGCCTGGAACACGCTGCCGGAGGAGGTGGTGGAAGCAGGGACGATAGTGACATTTAAGGGGCATCTTGACAAATACATGAATAGGATGGGAATAGAGGGATACGGACCCAGCAAGTGTAGAAGATTGTAGTTTAGTCGGGCAGCATGGTCGGCACGGGCTTGGAGGTCCGAAGGGCCTGTCCCTGTGCTGTACATTTCTTTGTTCTTTGTTCTTTGTATACATAGAAAATAGAAGCAGGAGGAGATCATTCGGTTCTTCGAGCCTGCTTCGCTATTCATTATCATCATGGCTGGTCATCTAGGTCAATACCTGATCCTGCCTTCCCCCCATATCCCTTGACCCCCATAGCATCAAGAGGTATACCTAATTCCTTTTTAAAATTACACAATGTTTTGCCCTCAATTACTTTCTGTGATAGCGAATTCCACAGATTCACCACTCTCTGGGTGAAGAGATTTCTACTCACCTCAATCCTAAAAGGTTTACCCCTTATCCTCAAAATATGACCCCTAGTTCTGGCGGCCCCTATCATCGGGAAGATTCTTTCTGAATCTACCCTGTCTAATCCTGTTACAACCTTCCAAACTAAAGACCATTACCATCTAGAAGGATAAGGGCAGCAGATACCTGGGAACCCCACCACCTGGAGGTTCCCCTCCAAGTCACTCACCATCCCTACTTGGAAATATATCGCTGTTCCTTCACTATCGCTAGGTCAAAATCCTGGAACCCCTAATCCCCTAACAGCATTGTAAGTGTACCTACACGTCAGGAGCTACAGTGGTTCAAGAAGGCAACATATCACCACCTTCTGAAGGACAACTAGAGATGGGCAATAAATGCTGGTCTAGCCAGTGACACCCACATCCCGTAAATGAATAAATAGAATCATAGAATTTACAGAGCAGGAAGAGGCCATTAGGCCCATCGAGTTTGCACCGACCCACTGAAAGAGCACCCTACTTAGGCCCATGCCTCCAGCCTATCCCCGTAACCCAGTAACCCCACCTAACCTATTGGATACTAAAGGGCAATTTAGCATGGCCAATTCACCTAATCTGCACATCTAAAAAATACAAACTATGTAAGGCACTAGTGGTCTTTAGCACTTCTAAATCAACAATTTATTTATATAAATGTATTTTATTGGGTTTTTGAACAAAGTATATTTACCATTATGTACACAGAATAAGAAATATATAAATGAAGAGGAGAGAAGGGCACACAAACATACCAAAAAAAAAGTAATAATAAAAAATAAAATAAGAAATAAAATAAGATAACTGGTCGGGTATTGTGCACCAGCTCAACAGCAGCAACTCTACAACTGGCAAAATTGTTTACAACACATAAGTAGGCGACTGTTTGTGGGGGGCAGGGGGGGGGAGGTAGATATACATTTGGGTGTCGGAGAAACAATGACAGAGGGCTATACTCGAATGGGTTTGGTGTTGGCGATGTCACTTGCTTCTCCCGGACGGATTTCACTGACGTTGTCATCTCGCGCTCACCTCCGCTTCAGCCGTTCGTCCCACCTTTCGCCTGTATTCTCCTTGTTCTCTGTTCCTGTAGATGCCAAGTTTGTTATCGTATCCCGTGCCCTCCTTCCGGCTATCATTCCCCTACCTACCCCCCACCCCCCTGGTTCTCCTCTACTGTTGCCTGTCTCTTCCCTCTCCCCCCCGCTTCTGCCCCCTTCCCCCCTCCTGTGTGTCATGATATCCACATCAGCATATCATGGTGCAATCACACACACACTGATGGACAGGCAGTTGGACCAACCAGCACACACAGAACATCGCAGCCAATCACCAGTGAGAGCACACACACTATAAAACAGGGAACACCACAGTTCCCGCTCATTCTACCAGGAGATAGCTCAGAGCACAGGGCTCACAGCGCGCCACTCAGACATAGACCATGTGCTGAGTGCCTCACTAAGATAGCGATAGGGCTGGGTCCACAGGTTAGCTGGTGAAGCACGTACCCAAGCAAGTAGTTAGTTGTTACAGTTGTTTAGACAATAAAACTGAGTTGTACCATCTACAGCCGTGTTGGATCATTTGTGCATCACAACACCCAACACGACATGGTACCAGGGGTGGATGCTAACCAGCGACTGTGAGACCTACCTGCACCCTTTCAGAAATCTGCCATCATGCTCCATGGAAAACATCAGCCCGCCGCAGCCGCTCCGAATCGCTGGTAATCTCGGCGTAAACTGGAAGCTGTTTAAACAGCGCTTCCAGCTCTTCCTAGAAGCCACGGACAGGGAGAATGCATTGGACACCAGGAAGATCGCCCTCCTCCTCTCCACGGCGGGGCAACACGCCATCCGCATCTATAACTTCCTGCCATTTGCGGAAGGCGAGGACAAAACAAAATATAAGACGGTGCTTCTGAAGTTCGAGGAACACTTCAGCATGGAAGTCAGTGAGAGCTTTGAGAGGTACCTATTCCAGCAGCGCCTGTAGGGTAAGGATGAGCCTTTCCAATCTTACTTGACACACCTCCATATCCTCGCACAGTCCTGCTGCTATCAGGCCACCTCCGACTCCATGATGCGGGATCAGATAGTTTTTGGGGTCATCTCGGACACCCTACGCCAGCAGCTCCTTAAAATTAAGCGCCTCACCCTAGCGACTGCCATCGAGACTGTATCCTCCATGAGAACGCGACCAGCAGGTACTCCCAAATCCAGGCGGCCGAAACGGCACGGCTCAGGTCCTACGAGGCGGAGCGGGTCCAGTCGATAGAGTTCCTCCCGGCCCATGGCCCGGACAAGAGCGGCCATTTCGCTGCTTTCTGAGGCCGCCCGCGCTTGTACGCGGCAAAAGAGGGGACGTTGACGCAGAGGGACGTGATGCGCAGGCGCGCTCTACGCAGGACCGCACCACGCATGCGCGGTGGTGCAACAAACGGCATGACGTCACGACGTGCGGCAACTGTGGCTCCGCCCACTTAAAGCGGCAATGTCCGGCCAAAGCGCGACAATGCCTCCGCTGTGGCAGGATGGGCCACTATGCTGCCTGCTGTCGAGCAGCTCAACCTGCCAACTCCCAACAATTCCGCCAGCCTCGCAGGGACGTGCGGGCCATTCAGCCCCCCTACACTGAGTCATACCCAGATAGTATGCAGACCAGCGATACCGAAGACAGGGAGCCCTTCCGCATTGCGGTAATCCACAAGAACCGGATATCCCCAAGTCGGAACCACCAGCCGCTGCCAGTGCACAGCACTGATCCGGGCGATGAGTGGTGTGCCACCCTAACGGTCAACTGATCCCAGATCACATTTTGCCTGGACACTGGTGCCTCCGCCAATCTCCTCGCATGGTCAGCCTTCCAGACCCTAAAGGTTAAACCACCGATTCTGCCATCCCACTGTCAGCTGGTTGACTACAATGGAAACGCCATCCCGGCCACGGGGTCCTGCCAGCTCGAGGTTACACACAACTCGCACAAAGCCACATTATCATTTGAACTTGTAGGATCCTCGAAGGACTCTCTGTTAGGCGCACAGACGTGCAAGATCCTCCACCTCGTTCAGCGGGTGCACACTCTGTCTCCAGAAGGCACGTCCGATTTCCCGAATGCAGACTTTAGGGCGCAGCTCCACTCACTCCTCGCGCACAACCAGGAGGTTTTCGAGGGCATGGGTACACTGCCCTACACGTACAAAATACGGCTCAAACCGGACGCCACCCCTGTCATTCACGCACCTCGTTCATTCAGAACACCCAACACGACACTGTGGTTCGCCTTTCTTTCCTCTTAGGTTTAGCTGTCTCCCCCCACCCCCCGCCTTCCCGGTCTATCTCTCCCTCTCATGCTTTGGCTACTTTCCCCTGATTCTTGGCTACCTGGCTATTCTTCTGCTTGTTCGTTGCCCACAAACAGGTCCCGGAACAATTGGGTGAATGGCTCCCACGTTCTGTGGAAGCCGTCGTCTGACCCTCGGATGGCCAATTTGATTTTCTCCATTTGGAGAGATTCCGAGAGGTCGGACAGCCAGTCTGCAGCTTTGGGTGGTGCTGCTGACCGCCAGCCGAACAGGATTCTACGGCGGGCGATCAGGGAGGCAAAGGCAAGGGCGTCCGCCCTCCTCCCCATGAATAGATCTGGCTGGTCTGAAACTCCGAAGACCGCCACTTTCGGGCATGGCTCCACCCTGATCCCTACCACTTTGGACATTGCCTCGAAGAAGGCTGTCCAGTACCCCGCAAGTCTGGGGCAAGACCAGAACATGTGGGCGTGGTTGGCGGGGCCTCCTTGGCACCGTTCACATCTATCCTCCACCTCTGGGAAGAACCTACTCATACGGGTTCTTGTTAAGTGGGCTCTATGTACCACTTTTAGCTGCGTCAGGCTGAGCCTTGCGCAAGTGGAGGTGGAGTTGACCCTTTGCAGTGCTTCGCTCCAGAGTCCCCACCCTATTTCAATCCTCAGGTCCTTCTCCCATTTCTTTCTTGTTGCGTCCAGTACGGTGTCGGCCCTTTCTACCAGTCGGTCATACATGTCGCTACAGTTTCCTTTATCTAGTATGCTTGCGTCCAGTAACTCTTCTAGTCGTGGTGGTTGTGGGTAACTCCTTGTCTCCTTTCGTAGGAAGTTTTTGAGTTGTAGATACCTTAGCCCGTTCCCCCTGGCTAGCTGCAATTTCTCTGTCAGTTTGTCCAGTGTTGCGACCCTGCCGTCCGTGTATAGGTCCCTGACTGTCAGTGTCCCTCCGTCCTGTCCCCACCTTTTGAAGGTGGCGTCAGCCAGCGCTGGTGTGAACCAATGGTTGTTGCAGATTGGAGCTTTGTCCGACATTTTGGTCAGGCCAAATTGCTGCCGTAGTTGGTTCCAGGACTGGAGGATGGCTATCAACACCGGGCTGCTGGAGTGTTTTGGGGGGATGGGAGTGCTGCCGTGGCGAGGGCCCGGAGGGAGGTCCCCATGCAGGAGGCCTCTTCCGCGCGCACCCACTCGGCCTCTGGCTCCTTGATCCATCCCCTTATTCGTTCGGCCGTCGCCGCCCAGTGGTAGAATTGTAGGTTTGGGAGGGCTAGCCCCCCACTGGATTTTGTTTGTTGTAGGACCTTCTTTGGGAACCTAGCATTCTTCCCCCCCCCCCCCCCCAACGAACGCCATGATTAGTTTGTCCAGTGCTTTGAAAAAGGCCTTGGGGATGTAGATCGGGATGGATCTGAATAGGAAGAGGTACCTGGGCAGCGCGTTCATTTTGATCGTCTGGACTCTCCCCATGAGGGAGAGTGGGAGTGTGTTCCATCTTTGCAGGTCCTTTTTTACTTCCTCTGTCAGACTGGTTCCATTTGTGGATCCCTTTCCAGTCGTGGGCTATTTGGATCCCCAAGTCACGGAATTTGAGTCGGGCTTGTTTAAGCGGCAGTCCCGTTAGGGCTGCCCCACCTACTTGTGGGTGTACCGGGAAGATCTCGCTTTTGCTCATGTTGAGTTTGTAGCCCGAGAAGGCGCCAAATTCTTTCAGGAGCGCGATGATTCCGTCCATGCTGCTCTGTGGATCCGAAATGTAGAGGCGCAGGTCATCTGCATAGAGTGAGACTCTGTGCTCTCTGCCGCCCCTTCAGATCCCCCTCCAGCTTTTTGCTGCTCTGAGAGCAATTGTTAATGGCTCGATCGCTAGAGTGAACAGCAGCGGGGACAGTGGGCATCCTTGTCTGGTGCCCCTGTGCAGCTGGAAGTATCGGGAGTTGGTGTTGTTGGTCCGTACGCTCGCCATGGGAGCATTGTATCGGAGTTTTACTAAATCAACAGTTGATAGACCTATCAAGAAACAGGCTTACTTGATCCTCATGACATCATTGTTTATGCCAAGGACTTTGGCAGTGCTACTCCGAAGCTTCATGAGATAATTGAGAAGTTGCATTGAGCCACCCGTTATTAATAAGAGTTGGAGACCTCATATGCAATCAAGGAGATAAAACAGATTCAAAAAAACATTTGATGTTGGGAAAGATTAGAAAATACCATAAACAACTTGAAGTAAGAAGCTTTCAGCTTATGATTCATCTGGTCATTTGTTGGTGTCACGAGACTCCTTCAGAGTCTACAAAATTATGAGGGGCATAGGCAGAGTGAATAGTCAGAGACATTTTCCCAGGGTAGAGGGGTCAATTACTAGGGGGCACAGGTTTAAGGTGCGAGGGGCAAGGTTTAGCGGAGATGTACGAGGCAAGTTGTTTTACACAGAGGGTAGTGGGTGCCTGGAACTCGCTGCCGGAGGAGGTGGTGGAAGCAGGGACGATAGTGACATTTAAGGGGCATCTTGACAAATACATGAATAGGGTGGGAATAGAGGGATATGGATCCCGGAAGTGTAGAAGATTTTAGTTTAGACGGGCAGCATGGTCGGCGCAGGATTGGAGGGCCAAAGGGCCTGTTCCTGTGCTGTACTTTTCTTTGTTCTTTGTTGTTCAGAGATGAACAGTCGAATGCTCCTGATTTTAAATTACAGTTGGTCAGGAAAATCCTTTCAAGTCAGCCATTTAAAGTATCACTTGAAAAAAAAAGGAACTATTATTCTAATTTTTGAAATTGAACACAAATGGAAACTTTTACTGAAATTAAAATGTAGCTCGTCATGGGTATTCCACAATGCCACAGTTGATGCCATCTTCACAATGGGAGAGAGACACAGTGACTCATAATTGTGGATATGTGCAGAGGGGACCCTCCTGAGTTGTATTACTACTGTGTGACCACCCATGTATGTATCATCTGGCTCTTGCTTCATGCTCATTGGAATCTCAGCCTGCAAATTGGGACCATTCCTCTCTGTCACGGTGCATCAGATGCGATCTACCCCACTGTTCCTGCCCATGGACCACCCTGAAAATTGTTTACGACTGCTGTTTTGTTAGTGTACATTGCCAACTCTTGCTGGGAAGATGTGTGGGCACCTAACATATTTAACTATTTTTATACCAGAAATGACTTTAGTCGGCGATTGAGAAATCTAGGTGCCTAGTGTAGGAAACGTTAATACCAATTTTGACAACTTATTGCAAATATTCACCTGCAGACTACCAACTTCTCCAACAATTTACAGATATTTTGAAACTTAATATTAGTGTGATTTAATCATTACCTCTCCAATCCTCTTCATCCTTGATGCTTCATCTAATTTTCCTGATTCAAGGGCGTCACGGTGAGGCAGTGATTAGCAGTGCTGCCTCACGGTGCCGAGGACTCGGGTTCGAATCCGGGTCTTACCCCCACAACCAAAGATGTGCAGGGAAGGTGGATTGGCCACGCTAAATTGCCCCTTAATAAAAAAAAAAGTTTCCCAATTTAAGTATTGCAGAAAAAAAGACATCTTGTCAAAGCATTTCACCTTGCACTCATCAGGTCTGCAAGAATACCAATGTCAGGAGAAACAACTTCTTACTGTATGAGGAGAGGGCGCTGATTGGTTGCCAAGTGGACTCTGATTGGTAGAGGCATTGCCATGGAGAATGCACCAGTTGATAGTGACAGACAGTTAACTGCCAAGCATTATTTGAAATTTAAACCAGGCAGCTCGACTCTGATTGGTCAAAGCACTGCCCTGTGGAATGAACCAGTGAATGGCTATCACTTATTTTGTTTAGCTGAAATAGGCATAATGTGTATACATGTTCTTTCTAATTGCAAAGAATAGGGCCCTGTGTATTAATATATGTAGCGTCCAGTACATGCAAATGCACCACATCATGTGCCCCAAAGACAATCTTAAATTGGTTGTCTGTGAAATTTCTAACACGCAGGACTTTTTAGCAAGTGTTGTCCTATCGCAAAATCATATCTAATGTTGGACACAGTGTTTTGCGATCTGCAAGCATGAGCTGGTTGGGTAGGGTCTGTACTTTGCCATTGCGAATATAAAAAAATAAATCCTCTAGTCTTTGGGACTTACAGCCTACGTACTAGGCATCACACTGCCACTGAAATATATATAGCATATTACTCATTTGTGTGATAGGCAGAACGTCTATTTGGCTTGATGCCAGCTCCTGTTGGTGGTGAATACCCCTTGTGATGCTATTGCATAGTAGCAGAGTGAAATGGCCAGCTTCACCTGTTGCTCAAACCTTTGAGATACCTTGGGCAGGATTCTCTGACCCCTGCCGGGTCGGAGAATCGCTGGGGGTCGGCGTGAATCCCGCCCCCGCTGGCCTCCGAATTCTCCCACCCCCCAAAAACCGGCGTGGCGTGAGTCGCGCCGCCCGCCTCGGAGAATGGCGGGGTCCGGCGCGACTCAATGGGCCCCGGGGCCGCCCGAATTCTCCGGCCCGCGATGGGCCGAAGTCCCATCCGCCTGTAGCCAGTCCCGCCGGCATAAATTGGAGTTGGTCCCTTACCGGCGGGACCTCGCGGCGTGGGCGGCCTCTGGGGTTATTGGGGGGGTCACGGGGGGATCTGGCCGCGGGATGTGCCCCCACGGTGGCCTGGCTGGCCCGCGGTCGGGGCCCACCGATCCGCAGGCGGGCCTGTGCCATGGGGGCACTCTATTCCTTCTGCACCGGAGGCTGTGGTCATCCGCCATTCCCGGTGTGGAATAGCATGCGCTGACACTCCCGCGCATGCGCGGACCCGCGCCGGCCGGCGGGGTCCCTTCGGCCCCGGCTGCCGCGGCGCCAAAGGCCTTCCACGCCGGCCGGCGAGGCGTAAACCGCTCCGGCGCCGTCCTAGCCCCTGAAGGTGCGGAGGATTCCGCACCTTTGGGGCGGCCCGACGCCGGAGTGGTTCCCACCACTCCACTGCGCCGTTTCTGCCCGCCCCGCCAATTCCTGGAGAATCCCGCCCAAGCCTTCGGAGTAATGTGAGGTAGGCTGGCCTCTTTTCAGAGCTGAAAGTGACAGCCTTAAGCTCGTTAATGAATTTAGAATTTTTTTTTAAATGGGTACAAAGCAGGGTAAACCCATGGGAAGATGATCCAACAGGAAACTATTTAGGCACCAATATGTAGTGTCTTGAAAAGGACTAATTATAGGACATTACTAGCAAATAGGGATGTCATGAATCCCATTCATCTTGAATCTCCACCATTGTAATCATGGTGGGAACCATCCTATGAACTGAATTTAGCTTTGGAATTATCTAAAGCACTGCTCCCTGGAGGTCACTAGGATCCCATCCAATTCATTGTTCCATAATAATCATACTCCCATTTCCTTATTACAACATTACAGATATTAATCCTGAAAGAAAGGAGTAGCAATATGCAGCTGTTTATAAAATCTTCAAGTTGAATACCCCTTTGCTTGACTCCCCTCCATAAAGTATTCAAAGGGAACTTTGAACGATCGCCTGCCACAATGTTTGCTCTTTCGCTCATCAATTGCGTTAGTGATATTCTAGAAAAGAGTACATTTGTCACTGGCTTTATGTACTTATGGACTGCTGTGCAAAATGCTCTTCCATCTCCCGCTGGCTATCGGGAGGCCTGTAATAAACCCCCAACATTTTGAATGCATTATTCCTATCCCTGAGCTCTAGCCATATTGTCTCGCTGTATGAGCCCTCTGAGGAGTCCTCCCGCAGTACAGCTGTGATATTCTCCTTAACCAGTAGGATACCTCCCCCACCCCTTTTACATCCCCCTCTATCCCGTCTGAAACATCTAAATCCTGGAACGTTTAGCTGCCAATCCTGTCCTTCCTTCAACCAAGTCTCTGTAATGGCAACAACATCATAGTTCCAAGTACTATTCCAAGCTGTAAATACATCTGCATTACCTGGGGAGACGGTGGCGCAGTGGTATTGTTACTGGACAAGTAATCTAGAGACCCAGGATAATTATTTGGGGACCCAAGCTCGAATCCCACCAGGGCAGTTGGTGGAATTTGAATTCAATAAAACAAATCATTGTTGATTGTTGCAAAAACCCATCTGGTTCACTGGGAAGGAACTCTGCCGTCCTTGTCTGGCCTACAGGTGACTCCAGACCCCCAGCAATGTGGTTGACTCTTAAATGCCCCCTCAGGGATGGGCAATAAATGTTGGCCCAGCCAGCGATACCCACATCCCATGAACAAATTTTTAAAAATGTTATACTTCACATTGAAACAAATGCACTTCAGACCACCAGACCTGTTGTGTTCAGCAACATTTCCCTGCCAGCTCTTCCTCTGAGTCTGACTGGCCCTGATCTCTAGTTCCCCCCTCATTTATTTCACCTCCTGACCTCTTGCTCCAGTTCCCGCTCCCCTGCCACACTAGTTTAAACCCTCCCGTGTGACACTAGCAAATCTCGCGGCCAGGATAATAATCTTTATTAGTGTCACAAGTAAGCTTAGATTAAGACTGCAATGAAGTTACTGTGAAAAGTCCCTAGTCGCCACATTCCGGCACCTGTTTGGGTACACAGAGGGAGAATTCAGAATGTCCAGTTCACCTAACAGCACGTCTTTCGGGCCTTTATAGATAACCATTCAGGATATTTATGCCACTGCAGTTTAGATGCAACCTGTCCTTCTTCTATAGATCCACGTGCCCCGGAATAGATCCCAATGGTCCATAAATCTGAAACCCTCCCTTCTACACCAGTTGTTTCGCAGCACTCCTATTCTTAGCCTCACTGGCATGTGGCACAGGGAGTAATCCCGAGATTACAACCCTAGATGTCCTGCTTTTTAACTTTCTATCTAAATCCCTGAATCCCTATTGCAGGACCTCATCACTCTCCGTGCCTATATCGTTAGTACCAATATGTACCCCGACCTCTGGCTGTTCACCCTTCCATTGCAGAATGCCCCCTGCCTGTTCAGAGACATCCTGGACCATGACACCAGGATATACCATCCTGAAGTCTCTTTCACATTCACAGAAATGCTTGTCTGTGCCTCTGGCTATGGAGTTCCCTATAACTGTTGCTCGAGTGCTCTTTGATCCTCCCTGCTCAACAGCAGGGCCAGCCGTGGTGCCACTGCTCTGGCCGCTGCTGCTGCTGTTTTCCCGATAGGCCATGCCCCCCAACACTATCCAAAATGTATACTTGTTCAAGAGGGGGACAGTCACAGGGAATTCCTGCACTGACTGCCTGCCCCATCTAGCGGTCACCCATCTATCTTGGGTGTAACCACGTCTGTAAAACTCCTGGCTATGACAGTTTCCGCCACCTGCATGCTCCAAAGTGCATCCAACTGCTGCTCCAACCGATTCATGCGATCTGTGAGGAGCTGCAGATGTAGTTGTCCAGAATGCTCGAAGCTTCACGGACTTCCTACATCTCACAAGTGAAGCATTTTACCTGTCTAACTACCATTTCTAGAACTAATTAATAAATTAATTTAAAACTTAATACTTATTAAATTAAAATAAGTTAGATCCCTATATGCGTCCCAGCACTAGATTTGTATTAGAAATGTAAAATGCTAAATACAGTAATCTCCTGCATTTGGTTTAGATACCCCTTTACTTATGATTAAGTAATTAATTAATTAGGTTTAATTAGTTTAACAATGTTTTATTTCCAAATTGAGGGCAGACTCCCTACCAGTCAATTGGGTCACAGCTTTCCTGTATGTCACTTTTTCAATTTTTTTCACCTGAGGTCAGTTACTCTATTTACTCAACGGCTGCAACTCCGCCCTCCGACTCTGCTCCCTGTCAGCTGCACTCTCTGTAAACTCCCGGCTCTCCTCACGTTCTTTGAAGAAATGTAGGAAATGAAAGGAGCACCTCGCTCCCTCCTCACCGAACTCCCTCAGTCACCAAACTCCCACTTTAGCACTCTAATACAGCTCAAAGTCAGCACTCCAGTGCAAACGAAGTCAGCACTGTAAGGTGGCTCACTTTTATACTGTCTGACTCCAGCCTCTGAAAACTGGTTTAATCCAGTTATCTCATGAACAAGTTGCAGCTGCAAGCGGAGCCTGAGGGAACTCTGTTCAAAGTTGGTTTAAAACTCACCTTCTCCCAACCCAACATCAACTTGGAAGTTAATTTACTAAATAAAGAAAGACTAGACTTTAAATAGAAATGAACTCTTAATTTTCCTCAGTCACCAAACTCCCACTTTAGCACTCTAATGCAGCCTGAAGTCAGCACTCCAGTGCAAACAGATAAAGTCATTATCATATTGCTGTTAGTGGGATCCTGCTGTGTGCAACCTGACTGCCGTGTTTCCTACATTAAACAGTTACTACTCTTCAAAAGTACTTAATTGATGTAAAGCACTTTGAGTCATAGAACATAGAACATAGAACAATACAGCGCAGTACAGGCCCTTCGGCCCACGATGTTGCACCGAAACAAAAGCCATCTAACCTACACTATGCCATTATCATCCATATGTTTACCCAATAAACTTTTAAATGCCCTCAATGTTGGCGAGTTCACTACTGTAGCAGGTAGGGCATTCCATGGCCTCACTACTCTTTGCGTAAGGAACCTACCTCTGACCTCTGTCCTATATCTATTACCCCTCAGTTTAAAGTTATGTCCCCTCGTGCCAGCCACTTCCATCCGCGGGAGAAGGTTCTCACTGTCCACCCTATCCAACCCCCTGATCATTTTGTATGCCTCTATTAAGTCTCCTCTTAACCTTCTTCTCTCCAACGAAAACAACCTCAAGTCCATCAGCCTTTCCTCATAAGATATGAGTCGCCCTGAGGTTGTGCAATGTGCTATATAAAAGCAAGTTTTTATTACTATCTTGATAAGTCAATGGACTATGCATCGGAGAGTGTTTCAAGAATAAACGTGGCTTCACTGTTTTCCACAGCTGCAGCTGGAGGAGACAGATGAACAGGACGAAGCCTTCTTCAACAAAGAACAGCTGGCTAAGGGCGAGGCCAAAACCCGGTGGTGGGTGGGAGGGGGAGGCAACGACAGCCTTTACAGTGAGAAATGCAAGATACAAATTTACTTTGCAGAGTTCAGCTGGAATGCTCAGCCCCCTGCCCGGAACACTGAAAACAAACTGCTCCGTGCCAGCAGCCCTGGTAACCTCAGTCACCATTCCAGTAATCCTCCATCACTAACACTGAAATGATTCTGCTAATGTTTTCATCTAGGACTTCCCGCTGAGGCAAATCTGTAAACTACTCTACAAACACACAAGGCTGTCATCCTTCTTTGCCAAGGAGAAGTAGGGCCTTTGTCACTTCCATGGCCCACAATTCATCACTCCCCCCAAACTCAGTAGATCCTCATAACTCTCTGATATTATTATATTATTAGTATTATTATTGTTCCTTTGTCCTTGTACCCCAATCCCTGCAAGAAAATAATGGTATGGCCCTCCTCCCAGAGTTAGGGCACGATTCTCCGGCCACACTGCGCCGGAAAAGCAGCTCGCCACGGCACAACGTGGCAGGCGAAAGCCGGGAGACCCCGCTCCCGGGATCCACCTTGGAGATCGCGGGTGAGTGTGTTTAGTACAGGTCCCCACAAACGGGGACCAGACGGAACACACTCGGGGTCTCTGAGGGGATTGGAGGCCCCTGGCTGCATGCCCTTTGGGCAGGGTGGTGCCTTGGCACTGCTGGTGCCAGCTGGGTTTCCTGACAGTGCCAGCCGGGCACACTGGAAATGCCAGGTGCCAGGTTGGTGCTGCGAAGCTGGCATTTTTGCACACGCGCAATTGGGCTGGGGTTGCTCGGTGTACGTGTTGGAGGAGGGGAGCTGGGGGCACCTCACATGTTGCTTTCGGGTTGGGGAGGGAAGGTGGGATTCTTTTCGGGACCTCGGAGATCGGGATGCCATTTAAAAATGTCATCCTGATTTCTCACTACAATGGGGAGTTCTGGCGAGCGGAGCTTCCCATTGTAAAAAATGGGGCTATGTGCGGCCTTGGCCGTGAGTTCCCCGCTCAGGCCCCTTATTCAAAGCGAGTCGTGTTGAATAGCCATGCGAGTGCCGGGAAACACGTGACTAAACGGGCCCTCTCTGAAACTTCGTTCCCTTTTTGGAAGGTCGCGCCCTTAGTGTGAAACACAGTTAATAATGACACATATTTATCTCCCAAATAAATATGTAGCATGATCTCACCTCTGGGAGGTGAGTAGTGAATTTAAAAAGCCTTGCCTGGTCCCGTGTCTGTTCTTCTTTTCTGTTTTCTGTTTTATTTGTTTTTATATAAGGCGGGAACCGGAAGTTCGACCCGCGGACCTCTGGGAAGTCCCCCCCCACCCCCCCCCCCCCCGCCCCCCCCCCCCCACCAATAAATTCTGGTGGAGAGGAAACCCGAGACACTACACGTGTAGTGTCTCCCACCCGCCCTCCTCCTCTAACCTAATAATAAGACCCATTGGTGTATAAGTGCCATATTATATTATTATATTAGCATTGTGCAGGTCAAGGTTCGGAGGTGGAGGAGCAGTCTCTGTCAGCGAGAGAACCTGAGAACATCTAAGACACTCAGAAGGTAAGAAGGTAAGTAAGTGATTTTTACTTATTTTTACTTTTATATCTTTTTTCAAATTGTGTGTGTCGGGGGGAAACTGAAGTGACATCACAGAAAAGCTGTGGCCAGAGTGGCTGGTTGGGATTCTACCCTAAATTAAAAAATTTTTTTTTGAGTATTTGGTAACTAATTAAACATAATAACTTAATTATAATTTAGAGGATATCTAAGCCAGAGATCGGAGAGTATTATAGTTAGCTATCGCATTTCTATTAGAAATCTAGTGCTAGGAAACAGATAGTTGACAGTAACTTTGAAATTAAAAAAAAAAGTATTTAAAAAAAAAGACAAATTTTAATTTTAATTAATTGACGCAGTGTCAGTTAGAGGGGTGCTGTGCTCTGACTGTGAGATGTGGCAGGTCCGGGAGGCTTCCAGCGTCCCGGATGGCTTCATCTGCAGAAAGTGCACCCAACTGGAGCTCCTCACAGACCGCATGGTTCGGTTGGAGCAGCAATTGGATGCACTTAGGAGCATGCAGGTGGCGGAAAGCGTCATAGATCGCAGTTATGTAAATGTGGTCACACCCAAGGTGCAGGCAGAGAAATGGGTGACCACCAGAAAGGGCAGGCAGTCAGTGCAGGAATCCCCTGTGGTTGTCCCCCTCTCGAACAGATATACCCCTTTGGATACTGTCGGGGGGGATAGCCTATCAGGGGAAAACAGCAGCAGCCAGAGCCGTGGCACCACGGCTGGCTCTGATGTTCAGAAGGGAGGGTCAAAGCGCAGAAGAGTAATAGTAATAGGGGACTCTATAGTCAGGGGCACAGATAGGCGCTTCTGTGGACGTGAAAGAGACTCCAGGATGGTATGTTGCCAGGGTCCAGGATGTCTCCGAACGGGTAGAGGGAATCCTGAAGGGGGAGGGCAAACAGGCAGAGGTCGTTGTACATATTGGTACTAACGACATAGGCAGGAAGGGGCATGAGGTCCTGCAGCAGGAGTTCAGGGAGCTAGGCAGAAAATTAAAAGACAGGACCTCGAGGGTTGTAATCTCGGGATTACTCCCTGTGCCACGTGCCAGTGAGGCTAGAAATAGGAAGATAGAGCAGATAAACACGTGGCTAAACAGCTGGTGTAGGAGGGAGGGTTTCCATTATCTGGACCACTGGGAGCTCTTCCGGGGCAGGTGTGACCTGTATAAGAAGGACGGGTTGCATCTAAACCGGAGAGGCATAAATATCCTGGCCGCGAGGTTTGCTCGTGTCACACGGGAGGGTTTAAACTAGTATGGCTGGGGGGTGGGCACGGGAGCAATAGGTCAGAAGGTGAGAGCATTGAGGGAGAACTAGGGAATAGGGACAGTGTGGCTCTGAGGCAGAGCAGACGGGGAGAAGTTGCTGAACACAGCGGGTCTGGAGGCCTGAAGTGCATATGTTTTAATGCAAGGAGCATTACGGGTAAGGCAGATGAACTTAGAGCTTGGATGAGTACTTGGAACTATGATGTTGTTGCCATTACAGAGACCTGGTTGAGGGAAGGGCAGGATTGGCAGCTAAACGTTCCAGGATTTGGATGTTTCAGGCGGGATAGAGGGGGATGTAAAAGGGGAGACGGAGTTGCGCTACTTGTTCGGGAGAATATCACAGCTATACTGCGAGAGGACACCTCAGAGGGCAGTGAGGCTATATGGGTAGAGATCAGGAATAAGAAGGGTGCAGTCACAATGTTGGGGGTATACTACAGGCCTCCCAACAGCCAGCGGGAGATAGAGGAGCAGATAGGTAGACAGATTTTGGAAAAGAGTAAAAACAACAGGGTTGTGGTGATGGGAGACTTCAACTTCCCCAATATTGACTGGGACTCACTTAGTGCCAGGGGCTTAGACGGGGCGGAGTTTGTAAGGAGCATCCAGGAGGGCTTCTTAAAACAATATGTAAACAGTCCAACTAGGGAAGGGGCGGTACTGGACCTGGTATTGGGGAATGAGCCCGGCCAGGTGGTAGATGTTTCAGTAGGGGAGCATTTCGGTAACAGTGACCGGAATTCAGTAAGTTTTAAAGTACTGGTGGACAAGGATAAGAGTGGTCCGAGGATGAATGTGCTAAATTGGGGGAAGGCTAATTATAACAATATTAGGCGGGAACTGAAGAACATAGATTGGGGGCGGATGTTTGAGGGCAAATCAACATCTGACATGTGGGAGGCTTTCAAGTGTCAGTTGAAAGGAATACAGGACCGGCATGTTCCTGTGAGGAAGAAAGATAAATACGGCAATTTTCGGGAACCTTGGATGACGAGTGATATTGTAGGCCTCGTCAAAAAGAAAAAGGAGGCATTTGTCAGGGCTAAAAGGCTGGGAACAGACGAAGCCTGCGTGGAATATAAGGAAAGTAGGAAGGAACTTAAGCAAGGAGTCAGGAGGGCTAGAAGGGGTCACGAAAAGGCATTGGCAAATAGGGTTAAGGAAAATCCCAAGGCTTTTTACACGTACATAAAAAGCAAGAGGGTAGCCAGGGAAAGGGTTGGCCCACTGAAGGATAGGCAAGGGAATCTATGTGTGGAGCCAGAGGAAATGGGCGAGGTACTAAATGAATACTTTGCATCAGTATTCACCAAAGAGAAGGAATTGGTAGATGTTGAGTCTGGAGAAGGGGGTGTAGATAGCCTGGGTCACATTGTGATCCAAAAAGACGAGGTGTTGGGTGTCTTAAAAAATATTAAGGTAGATAAGTCCCCAGGGCCTGATGGGATCTACCCCAGAATACTGAAGGAGGCTGGAGAGGAAATTGCTGAGGCCTTGACAGAAATCTTTGGATCCTCGCTGTCTTCAGGGGATGTCCCGGAGGACTGGAGAATAGCCAATGTTGTTCCTCTGTTTAAGAAGGGTAGCAAGGATAATCCCGGGAACTACAGGCCGGTGAGCCTTACTTCAGTGGTAGGGAAATTACTGGAGAGAATTCTTCGAGACAGGATCTACTCCCATTTGGAAGCAAATGGACGTATTAGTGAGAGGCAGCACGGTTTTGTGAAGGGGAGGTCGTGTCTCACTAACTTGATAGAGTTTTTCGAGGAGGTCACTAAGATGATTAATGCAGGTAGGGCAGTAGATGTTGTCTATATGGACTTCAGTAAGGCCTTTGACAAGGTCCCTCATGGTAGACTAGTACAAAAGGTGAAGTCACACGGGATCAGGGGTGAGCTGGCAAGGTGGATACAGAACTGGCTAGGCCATAGAAGGCAGAGAGTAGCAATGGAGGGATGCTTTTCTAATTGGAGGGCTGTGACCAGTGGTGTTCCACAGGGATCAGTGCTGGGACCTTTGCTCTTTGTAGTATATATAAATGATTTGGAGGAAAATGTAACTGGTCTGATTAGTAAGTTTGCAGACGACACAAAGGTTGGTGGAATTGCGGATAGCGATGAGGACTGTCTGAGGATACAGCAGGATTTAGATTGTTTGGAGACTTGGGCGGAGAGATGGCAGATGGAGTTTAATCCGGACAAATGTGAGGTAATGCATTTTGGAAGGTCTAATGCAGGTAGGGAATATACAGTGAATGGTAGAACCCTCAAGAGTACTGAAAGTCAAAGAGATCTAGGAGTACGGGTCCACAGGTCATTGAAAGGGGCAACACAGGTGGAGAAGGTAGTCAAGAAGGCATACGGCATGCTTGCCTTCATTGGCCGGGGCATTGAGTATAAGAATTGGCAAGTCATGTTGCAGCTGTATAGAACCTTAGTTAGGCCACACTTGGAGTATAGTGTTCAATTCTGGTCGCCACACTACCAGGATGTGGAGGCTTTAGAGAGGGTGCAGGAGAGATTTACCAGAATGTTGCCTGGTATGGAGGGCATTAGCTATGAGGAGCGATTGAATAAACTCGGTTTGTTCTCACTGGAACGAAGGAGGTTGAGGGGCGACCTGATAGAGGGGCATAGACAGAGTGGATAGTCAGAGGCTTTTCCCCAGGGTAGAGGAGTCAATTACTAGGGGGCATAGGTTTAAGGTGAGAGGGGCAAGGTTTAGAGTAGATGTACGAGGCAAGTTTTTTACGCAGAGGGTAGTGGGTGCCTGGAACTCGCTACCGGAGGAGGTGGTGGAAGCAGGGACGATAGTGACATTTAAGGGGCATCTTGACAAATATATGAATAGGATGGGAATAGAAGGATACGGACCCAGGAAGTGTAGAAGATTGTAGTTTAGTCGGGCAACATGGTCGGCACGGGCTTGGAGGGCCGAAGGGCCTGTTCCTGTGCTGTACATTTCTTTGTTCTTTGTTCTTTGTTATCTCGAATGCACTGCCCAAAAGGGCGGAGGGAGCAGATTTGGTCCTAACTTTCAAAAAGGAGAATTGGATCTTCATTTAAAGGGAAAGGAATGCTGATCTACGGGCTCTAGCAGTGGCAGTGGGACTAATTGGTAGCAAAGCTCAATATTTAGGAGCTAGAAATCTGCAGGGAAAGCAGATAATAATAGATCAGGGAGCATCTGTGACTAGAGATACAGTTAATGTTTGGAGGTTGAAGACTGTTGGTTGTCGAAACTCATTGGCAGCTTTCAAAGGGCTGATAAAGGTAGGTGAGACTGAATAGCAAAATGTTTCTTAAAAAAAAAAGATAAGAATTAGCCATGATCAATCTGAAGGTCTGAATGGTCTCCACCTGTTCCTGTGTTCCTCTAAGACAGGAGGAACCCTAGTTGGTGTTGTCTTCAACCAAATGATGCAGGAGGCAATCAAAATTTGTGACATCCCAAGAACTGATAGCATTTGAGAGGTTGTGGCTGGTGGTTTCTCTTACCAGAGTTACTGCTCATCGCTTGAACCCCTTCATGAACTCCAAGCAATTGCATCTTCAAGACAACTTTAAGGGGCTGGTTTAGCACAGTGGGCTAAGACGGCTGGCTTGTAAAGCAGAACAAGACCAGCAGCACAGGTTCAATTCCCGTTCCAGCCTCCCCGAACAGGGGCTGGAATGTGGTGACTAGGGGCTTTTCACAGTAACTTCATTGAAGCCTACTTGTGACAATAAGCGATTATTGTTATCAACCAGTCTGATCAAGCCTTGAAATTTGCAAATGTCCAGCCTCTCAATGCTACTCCCATTCCTGACTCTTTCTTCCCCTCAAGCCATTGTCAGCAGCAAGAACCTAATCAAAATCCCTTTCATTTTATGGATTTAATTCATTCTTGAATTATGGGCATCACGAATGAGGTCGGAATTTATTGGCAATCCCTAGTCCTTCTAATGTAGCAATTTGATCCAATTGAGTGGTTTGCTCGGCTACCTCAGAGAGCAGTTACAAGCACATTGCTTTGAAACCAGAGTCACATACAGATATGTAAAATGGCAAATTTACTGGTACCATTTTTAAAAAATGTCTCTCAACCACCATCACTAAAAAGTTTATCTCATTGTTTGTTTCTCAGACCTTGTGCACGAAATAGAGTCTATGTTTGCCACATTACAACGGTGACTATACTTCAAAATGGGCGCCAGTTTAGCTCAGTTAGCTGGACAGCTGGTTTGTGATGCAGAGCAAGGCTAACAGCTCAAGTTCAATTCTCGTACCGGCTGAGGCCCCGCCTTCTCAACCTTGTCCCTCGCCTGAGGTGTGGTGGTGATCCTCAGGCTAAATCACCACCAGTCAGCTCTGTAGAGTACTTGTCAATTATCTTTAAAGGTGCTTTAAAGGCAGCACGGTGGTGCAGTGGGTTAGCCCTGCAGCCTCACGGCACCGAGGTCCCAGGTTCGATCCCGGCTCTGGGTCACTGTCTGTGTGGAGTTTGCACATTCTCCGTGGGTTTCGCCCCCACAACCCAAAGATGTACAGGCTAGGTGGATTGGCCACGCTAAATTGCCCCTTAATTGGGAAAAATGAATTGGGTACTCTAAATTTTTTTTTTTTAAAAGGTGCTATATAAATACAAGTCTTTCTTTGTTTCACCAGGAATAAAATCGAGTGTGGCCAGCAAGTACCACTGAGTAGTGGTAAGAAATGCTGTGAATCTGGAAGGTTTAAATCATTGTGGGTCTAATCTGGCAGTTCTCCAATTAAAGGAAATCCCTGCTGCGCAGACAGTTTATTTCTCTGCAGCCTTCAGAGTAGAACTACTCAGCATTACACTTTATACTTCTTATAGCGTTAAAAATAATGTTTCTTTTAACAATTGATTAAAGAAAGTAACATTACTTTTTAATAGACTTCTCTGTTTAAATAAAAAAACAACCCCTTCCAATATCTTTCAGTTCAAATGGACAGGAATTATTTGACATTTTCTAATGTAAGAAAAAAGAAAGAAATGATATATTCAGTCCAACTGATTGTGAATGGTAGAAGTTCTGAAGACCAGTTTAGGAAGCAGCCTGCTAATAGTCATACACATGGGCAGCACGGTAGCATAGTGGTTAGCACAATTGCTTCACAGCTCCAGGGTCCCAGGTTCGATTCCCGGCTTGGGTCACTGTCTGTGCGGAGTCTGCACGTTCTCCCCGTGTGTGCGTGGGTTTCCTCCGGGTGCTCCGGTTTCCTCCCACAGTCCAAAGATGTGCAGGTTCGGTGGATTGGCCACACTAAATTGCCCTTGGTGTCCAAAATTGCCCTCAGTGTTGGATGGCGTTACTGGGTTACGGGGATGGGGTGTAGGTGTGGGCTTAGGTAGGGTGCTCTTTCCAAGAGCCAGTGCAGACTTGATGGGCCGAATGGCCTTCTTCTGCACTGTAAATTCTATGACATGGAGAAAAAAAAATTGACTGCAGAAAACTGCATCCCAAAGAAAACAATTGGCAGATCCATTTCAATGCAGAGAAACATGGAACGTAAGAGCAGGAGTATCGATCCCGGCCCCGGGTCACTGTCTGTGTGGAGGTTGCACATTCTTCCCGTGTCTGCGTGGGTCTCACCCCCACAACTCACAGATGTGCCACGGTAAATTGCCTCTTAATTGGAAACAAAAGAATTGGATACTCTGAATTTATTTTTAAAAAGCCTACTTGTGACACCAATAAAGATTATAATTCTTATTATTATCCAATACCGCACAGTGTTCCTCCAGGTCTACTGTATCTGCATCATCCATTTCCTTTGTAAACACGGTGACAAAATATTCATTTAAAACCCTTCCCACAGACTCTGCATCGACACACAAGTTCCCCTCTTCATCTCTGATAGGTCTCACTTTTTCCTTAACTAGCCGTTTCCCATTATAATATTGGTAAAACATCTTTGGGTTTCTTTAACGATACTTGCTCATCTTTTTTCTCTTTGTCCTCTCTTTGATTTCTTTATTTCCCTTTTGACTTTGTCCCTGCACTGCCTATACTTGTCTAGGTTATCTGCAGTGCTTAGTTCTTTGTGCCTATTGCGTGCTTTCTTTCTGTGTTTGATCTTCCCCTGTATTCCTCTAGACAACCAAGGGGGTTTCGATTTGGCAGTACCACTCTTATTCTTGAAGGGGACATGTCTACTTTGTACATTTAGGATCTCTCCTTTTAGTGCTTCCACTGGTTTTCTACTGATTTATCCTCTATTATTATTATTATAGCAGTGCTGGCCAGTCCACCTCAGCCAAGTCCCTTCTCATATTTTCTTTGCTTTTAATATAAATTTAGAGTGCCCAATTCATTTTTGTCCAATTAAGCGGCAATTTAGCGTGGCCAATCCACCTAACCTGCACATATAATAATCGCTTATTGTCACAAGTAGGCTTCAATGAAGTTACTGTGAAAAGCCCCTAGTCGCCACATTCCGGCGCCTGTTCGGGGAGGCTGGTACGGGAATTGAACCCGCGCTGCTGCCTTGTTCTGCATTACAAGCCAGCTGTTTAGCCCAGTGTGTAAACCATCTTTGGGTTGTGGGGGCAAAACCCACGTAATCACGGGGAGAATGTGCAAACTCCACACGGACAGTGACCCAGAGCCGGGATCGAACCTGGGACCTGTAGCCATCTGGGATGGCCACGTCCCGATTACAAAATGGACACTTGCAAAGAATGCAGGGAAAATTGGACAATACTGAAAAACAAGCAGGTGCAAGGCCTGTCTGTTGATTAGGGCCTTGGCTCTCAGACAGGACAGAAACTGCTAAGCCATCTACATACTAATGAGCCATCTCCAGGGACAAAAGGGAAACATTTAGATAAACAATGTTAAGGCAGACACCCCGGCGCCAGAGGAGACTCAAACAAAGCCAACGGCCACCTAGGACACGTCCAGCAACCAGGGAACCCACCCCTCTATTGGAGGAAGATTGGTGAGAATGATTGGGAAAGGCCCAATTAATTGAGGCCAAGTTCAAGGCCCGCCCAAAAGCGTGCAAAGCCTTTTCAGCTATAAAATGTATTCCCCAAGAGAGAATCTTTCTTCTTTGGCCTTAGCTCTCAGCGAAGAGAGACCAGCCTAGCAGCTACGCCAGACCAAGTAAGTTCCAAGTCAATGCACACTACGAGATAGACGTTCCTAGTTGCTATCCTGTAAACAGCTCAACCCAGCAGCCTCAGGACCGAGCAACGGCCATTGTTCCTCTGACTGAGTGGGCACCCAAAGCTAAGTATAGGCTTTAGTAATAGTGATAGTTTAGTTTGTAGAGTTTATGCATGAGTAGATTTGACTGTGTGTAAATAAATGAGCATTGCTTTTGAACTTACTAACTGGTGTATCGAGTCATTGATCAGTATTCGGTTCTGAACCTTGTGGCGGTGTCGAAAGATACCTGGCGACTCTTGAGCAAACGTAATTAAACAGAGACAAATTAAGAGACAACACCAAAGGGAGCAACAGACCTCGGCGCCATGAGGCAGCAGGGCTAATGCACAGCGCCACCGTGCTGCCCACGCCTTCTCATTTTTTCAATGGGACAAGCGATGGGAACAGCGACCCCCCTGCCAGCAAACTGCGCACCACTGAGAAAGACACAGCTGAGGGACCGGAGAATCAGGCCCCTTGCTATGGTTCTTGGGTGCCTGAGACTAGGCCTCCCATGTGCCCTCCTCACCACAAGTAAAGCTAAATTCTGCAGTGGGTGGGTGGGGGGGGGGCAGCGGTTAACGTTAGACAATAAATATCTTCACTGAAATTTAAAGCAAAACCAGCGATAGACATTTGCTATTGTGTTCGACATGGATGTAGAACAGTGACACTCTGAGTGAGTCTGTTCTATTTCCAGGCTCTGAGCAAGTTTTATACAATAAAGGCAGTCAAGAGGAGTAACACTTGGTGACAGCATTCTTATCCCATACCCATAATGAGCCAGACGTGTAGTGGCTTCAGTTGTTATTTCCTTCTGAAGACAGGAACACCAAAATTCAGAGCTGTGGAGAGGAAAAACAAAGCTTTCAATATCAACTTCTCCCAGTTTCCAATCTCAGCTGGGCTGACTAAAGAGATGACACATCTCTGTACAGCCTGCAACAACTCACACATATGTAGCACCTTTAACGTAGAGAAAACGTTCCGAGGGACTTCACAGGAATGTAATCAGAAAATAAATTGACACGAAACTAAATCAGGCAATCAGATAGATGCTCAGTAGGGCCAAAAGCTTGGCCAAAGGGTTAAGTTTTAAGAAGCATCTTAAAAGAGGGCAATGAGGTGGAGATGCAAAGCTGTTTAGGGAAAAAGTTTCAGAGCCTAGGGCGTTGATAGCTGAAGGCACAAGAGCCACAGGTGGGGCAAAGGAAGTCAGGAACTCACAAGAGTGAACGGGCGCGTTTCAACGAACAAAAATTGGTTTTGGGCATGATTGGCTGGGGTGTTTCACCACGGCCGCGTTGGCGACATTGCGGCTCGTATTGAACGGCAGTGCCAAAAATGGGTCCCACAAGATTCCCGACATTACTGGCTGGCTGCCTCGCCATCGGATTTGCCCGACTCGCGCCTCAGCAGCTCGCCGCTAACAAGGGAGAGCTGCTTGTAAACACTCCCTCACCACTCATTCCCAGTCAACACACAAGCTTGGGAGCGCACAGACCTGCTCCTCGCTTTGGGGATTCCGACTTCACAAGGCCTCTCAATGTTGTGGATGAGGGGTGGGCCACCTTGTTCCCCGAGTGGGCTGGATGACCAACAGCAGGGTCAGCAAAGCCACCTGGGAGGCAGTGGCAGCGGCTGTCAGCGGGGGCAGCATGACAGGGAGGAACAATGTCAACGTAGGAAATGAAATGAAAATCGCTTATTGTCACAAGTAGGTTTCAATGAAGTTACTGTGAAAAGCCCCTAGTCGCCACATTCCGGCGCCTGTTCTGGGAGGCTGGTACGGGAATTGAACCGTGCTGCTGGCCTACCTTGGTCTGCTTTCAAAGCCAGCCCCAACTCTCGAAGTTTGGAACTTTCAAAGAAGGCAAAGGACCTCCAATGAGCTGCAAAGGTAAGTTACCACCTCTCTCCTGGCATCAGCTCCACCTGCCACCCTCAAATTTCCAAACCCAAGGGTGGCACAGTGGTTAGCACTGTTGCCTCACGGGGCTGAGGACCCGGGTTCGATCCCAGCCCCAGGTCACTGTTTTTTGTGGAGTTTGCACATTCTCCCCGTGTCAGCATGGGTCTCACCCCCACAACCCAAAAAGATTTGCAGGGTAGGTGAATTGGCCACGCTAAATTGCCCCTTAATTGGAAAAAAAAATTGGGTACTCTAAGTTTTTTTTAAATTCCCAAACCCAACCCCCACCCCAAATCACTGGCTGACACCTCACACTCTCCCCACATCCAATCTTCGGGCCTATTCCTCAGAACCCTCTGGCACCCACACGCACAACCCCTTCATGCCCTGGTGCGGTGCTTACACATCATCTGTTAGAGACTCCCTGGTCCTGTGTGGCTCACAAAGCCTTCTCTTTGTCCTTGCAGGGGAAGATAGTCCATAATAAGCGGGAAAGGGCCAAGATGGGGGGGGGCGGAGTCCCAGAGATCTGAATCCTCACCTCCTATGAGGAATGGGCCCTGGAAATCGCCAGGTTGTCCGAGGAGGGAACAGCGAGGTTGGTCGACACCAGAGAGGTGAGGATCTACTATCCCATCACCCAGATGATCTGTCTCAAGTGGGTTGTTCATGTCAGACAAAATGATCCTTTCCACTCACTGACCACATGTCCGTTGTCTCACAAGATCTCCATCTGTTATCCCCCTGCCGCCCAAAAAAACACCTTGGAGGAGAGCTACAAGGAGACCACCATTGAGGCATCACAGCTTTCACCTGCACCTTCCACTAATACAGTGTCATGCACCTTGGTGGGCGCCATTAGTGGACAGGCTTCCGGGGCACAATCTGCTGAGCACCACACGGTTGCAGATGCACATAAGATGGAGGCAGGAACAGTCAAGGGGGACAGCAGTCTGAGGGATTCCAGGATTCAGTAGGGTCCCAGCCGGGTGCCAAGCCTCTGGACAGGTTCGCCCAGAGCTGATGCAGATGACAGGACATAGCCATGACATAGAAAATAGGAGGCAGAGGAGGCCATTCGGCCCTTTGAGCCTGCTCCACCATCCAATATGATCATGACTGATCATCCAACTCAATAGTCGAATCCTGCCTTCCCCCCATATCCTTTGAACCCCTTCGCCCCAAGAGCTATATCCAACTGCTTCTTGAAAACATGCAATATTTTGGCCTCAACTACTTTCTGTTGGTAGCGAATTCCATAGGCTCACCACTCACTGGGTGAAGAAATTTCTCCTCATTTCTGATCTAAATGGTCAACAACGTATCCTCAGACTGTGACCTCTGGTTCTGGACACACTCACCATCGGGAACATCCTTCCTGCATCTACCCTGTCCAGTCCTTTTAGAATTTTATAGGTTTCTATGAGATCCCCCCTCATTCTTCTGAACTCCAGCGAATACAATCCTAACCGACTCAATCGCTCCTCGTACATCTGGAGCAGTTGAGGGTTCTGGGTCTGTACTCGTCGGAGTTTAGAAGGATGAGAGGGAATGTTATTGAAACTTACACGATACTGAGAGGCTTGGATAGAATGGATGTGGAGAGGATGTTTCCACTGGTAGAAAAAACTAGAACCCGAGACCACAGCAAAGGTTTGCCAGTCTGATTCCTGGAGCGGCAGGACCATAGGACCATAAGATAAAGGAACAGAATTAGGACATGAAATGAAATGAAAATGAAAATCGCTTATTGTCACAAGTAGGCTTCAAATGAAGTTACTGTGAAAAGCCCCTAGTCGCCACATTCCAGCGCCTGTTCGGGGATGCTGGTACAGGAATCGAACTGTGCTGCTGGCCTGCCTTGGTCTGCTTTAAAAGCCAGTGATTTATCAAGCGGAGGAGTATTAGAATTGTATTGAAAGAAACCTTGTTCGTAATTTCTACAATCATCTATGCGTTCTACTTATCGTGGATTGAACGGCTGGCGTGCCTGGATCCGCACCCTGCACAACGTGGCGGTTGAATGGGGCCTGTAGAATTGGAACAACACAAACATTGACAGAGGGTTATGAGATTTAGGGAGGCTACAGAAATATGGAGGGGAAAGGCCGTGGGGGATTTTAACAAAAGGATGGAAGTTTTAAATTTGAAGCGTTGAAGGACTGGGTTCCAATCCAGGTCAGTAAGCACAAGAGTAATGGATGAACCAGATGGCAGAGTTTTGAATCAGCTCAAGTTTATGGGGTGGAAGTACGTGGTCTGTCATGGGTATGGGATTGGAAGCTCAATTCCAGGCGACCTATAACAATGAGGTTGTGGAAAACCTGGTTCAGCCGGAGACTTGGCAAGGGAAGGGGATGGAATTGGGTGGCTCAGGAAGGGCTTTGGTCTTCTTAATGCTTAATTTGTGGAAGTTTCTACTCAGCCAGTACATGATGTTGGACAATCATAGAATTTACAGTGCTGAAGGAGGCCATTCGGCCCATCGAGTCTGCAGCGGCCCTTGGAAAGAGCACCCTACCCAAGCGCACACCTCCACCCTATCCCCGTAACCCCACGTAACCTTTTTGGACACTAAGGGCAATTTAGCATAACCAATCCACCTAACCCACACATCTTTGGACTGACAATCAGCCTGATAACATAGGCATTGAAGAGATGAAGAGAGATAGAACTGAGTAGTGTTGGATATCATTAGTGTACATGTGAAATCTGATGTGCTTTTGGGTGATGTCACTGAGTGGCAGTAGCTAGATGAGAAATAGGAAGGAGCCCAGGATAGAATTGAAATATCGAATATTGAAACAGCACCCCACTCACCACCTTCAACCTCCACTCCCTCCACCTCCAGAGTACAATTGCAGCATGTACCATATAGATGTGCACAGAAACTCACCAAGGCTCCTTTGACAGCACCTTCCAAACCCGCAACCTCTTCCAACTGCAAGGACAAGGGCAGCAGCTGCATGGGAACACCCCCACCTGACAATTACCCTGCAAATCATACACCACCCTGACTTGGAATTGTATCACTGTTCCTTCACGAGTGCGGGCTTCAAGACTCCCTTTCAACCAGCACTCTGGGTGTACCTACACCAGATAGAGTGGAGCATTACAGAAAGGCAGCTCATCACCACCCTCTCAAAGATGGTTAGGGATGGGCAACAAGTGCTGGCCTAGCCAGCGACACACACATCCCACGCGCACATGAAATAAAATTCTCAGGCGTCCTCAGTGATAACAGGAGTGCAAAGAGAAGCTAATGAAGCAGGCTGTCTGTCCGTGACTAGGTAAATTAAGAGTGGAACCGGGAAAAGGCATTCTCAACCAACCCTGGAGAGAAAGGTGGTGTGATCCACCATCTCAAGGCTGTGGGAAGGTTAAGAAGGATGAGGAAGCATCGTCACATAGGATGTTATTTGTGCTGTGGCAGGGACCAAAACTGGATTGGCCAGGGTCAAACATGGAAAATTAGGTTGGGAAAACTGGGCAAAGGTGTAGAGATATAACTCCTGAAGTGTGTCTCCACCATGCCTTACAGCAACTAGCCAGATGGGTTGACCTAGCTTCTTCCCAATGAGAGCCACAGAAGGCCTTACAGATAAGTGGATTTTAAATAAATTTATATACAGTACATAAAAAATTACACAAACATTTTAGCAGTATCAAAGTGTGATTCAAGAGGTGCAATTATCAATCACACCGTTAGAATTAATAAAGAATAGTGATGGCGTCCTACTGACTTTCTCGAAATTATAAATAATTTATAAGCACTGCAGGTTTAAGAAATATGTGATGTTTCTTACATGTGGAGTAATCCAGCATATAGTGTTGCTGCAAGATCCTTTATTTATTGCTAAAGTCTTTACTCTTTAAATGTAGAAGAGCACAGGACGATTCTAATACTGTTTAATAACTTTAATTAGTACCTTCACATGGAAAGTAAAGACCATGTAGCTCAGGCAAATGTCAGTGGAAATTAGGCTGGAAGGAACTCAACCCCGAATTGCTAATACAGAACAACATTAGAAGAATTCAAGACCTGGTTATCACTTGTTGTTTCGGCAATGAGAATGATGGATGATGCAAGGAGAGAATAATCAACACAGGGTAGGAAAGAATTGGTGAAAACATATGGACCTGAATGCTCCAGGTCTCTTCTCAGGATATGCTGAATTTGCAGCCATCCGCCAGGGTGCTAGTAGGGGCGTTATAACCGACTGTATGACACATGGGCTAGGAAGAACAAGATCTGGCAGGTATGATGCCATTACTGTTGAACAGCCCTGGCAATATTTATTGTTTTGGATGGTATGTAAAGAACGGGCATTTGGGCAAGATACAATGCTCAAGGAACTGTACCACAGAAGGGAGTCTACACTTTAAAGAGAGGATGAGGGAGTTCATTTTGTGAAAAATTCTTCCCTTTCTTTTCTATGTCCTGTGGCACAATACAATACTTGCTGCGACAGCGGAGAGGCAAACCTACTGTTGGCTAAGTGGAGCTGGCTGACTTGTGAACTGATTTGTATCTCCCTTCCTGGGTAAAAGATCCATGCCTGCACTTAGTAAATCTCTCCAACAACCTCAGCAGGTCTGACAGCATCTGTGGAGAGGGAAGGGAGCTAACGTTTTGAGTCTGGATTACTCTTTGTCAAAGTCATCCAGACTCGAAACATTACCTCCTTTCTCTCTCCACAGATGCTGTCAGGCCTGCTGAGATTGTCCAGTATTTTCTGTTTTGGTTTCAGATTCCAGCACCCGCAGTAATTTGTTTTTCTCTCCGATGATCTGACATTGAGAACTTGCTGGGGAGGTAAAGTTGATTTTGTGCAACAGTGTCCTCGGGGCAAACCAGCATTTACATCACTCACAATTTTTATTTAGGTTGACTTCAGTACAACGAGCTGTTGATCCACTACCTCACTTCCTCTTTTTCACTATCACACAAAATCAGAATTACCTCCACGGTGTGGTAACAGCGGATGCGGCAGAACAGCAATGAGCACATCAATATTCTGTCGTAACAAGCAGCCCTGAGAAGCAGTATTTGAAAATGAGGAAGGAAAAATGAGAAGACTCGAATGCTTCAATGATGCAACACATTTGTATTTGGTGCAAGAATAGAGGATGTATATCTCAACAAAAGGAGATCCAGTATTCAGCATATCCTGTGGATTGGAAGAAACAAATGTCCCAAAGCATTTTACAGCCAATTAAATACTTTTGAAGCGTAGTACAGTTGTTGTGTAGGAAACGCAGCATACAATTTGCAGACAGCAAGGTCCCACATAACAGATAATCTGTTTCTAGGTGTTGTCAGAGATACATATTGGCCAGGACACCAGGAAGAACTCACCCATTCTTCAGCAAAATAGTGCCGTGGATCTTTTGCTAAAGGGCTGACCAGACCTCGGTTTAAAGTTTCACCCAAAAGTTGACATTGACTAGAGTGCAACACTCCTTCAGTATTCACCTTCGTAGTGGAATTTGAACTCACAACTGATGACTCAGAGCAAGAGTGCTGCCAACTGAGCCATGTCGGACATCTCCAAGATCCATGTCCCGGAACTCCCTGTTTGAATATCCCCAATTGTTTAACACCCCTTGACCATGACTCCAATCAATCTCACAAAGCACATTTTCTATTGACACTCACTGCACCATACTCGCTGCAGCTTTTGACACAGCCTATCACCGCATCCTCTCCGACGTTTCTCCTCTGTTGTCCACCTGGGTTGGGTTACCGTCCCCTAGTTCTGCTCTTACCCATCTGACTGCAGCCAGAGTATCTGCATCTACAGCTCCTGTACTAAGGGGCTGCACGGTGGCGCAGTGGTTAGCACTGCTGCCTACGGCGCTGAGGACCCGGGTTTGAATCCCCGCCCTGGGTCACTGTCCGTGTGGAGTCTGCACATTCTCCCCGTGTCTGCGTGGGCTTCACCCCCACAACCCAAAATGTGCAGGATAGGTGGATTGGCCACGCTAAATTGCTCCTTAATTGGAAAGAAATAATTGGGTACTCTAAATTTATTTTTAAAACGCTCTCGCTCTATTATGTTTGATTTGATTTGATTTATTGTCACATGTACCAAAATACAATGAGAAGTATTTTTCTGCAGCCAAGGGTACGTACATAAAAAAGAATAATCAACAGAGTACATTGACAAATGGTACATCGACAAACTGTGATTGGTTACAATGCGGAACAAGGGGCAAAACAAAGCAAATACATGAGCAAGAGCAGCATAGGGCGTTGTGAATAGTGTTCTTACAGGGAACAGATCTCCCAAGGATCGATTCTGGTCTCCCTCTTCCTGATCTACCGGTTGCCTTGTGATGTCACAACCTGCAGACAAACAATCATTATAATAATCTTTATTGTCACAAGTAGACTTGCATTAACACTGCAATGAAGTTACTGTGAAAATCCCCTCGTCGCCACATTCCGGCACCTGTTCACCAAATCTACCTTGTGATCCCTCTCCTTATCCCTTCACTGCCAGTGAGTTGTCAGATTTGACATACAGTTGGACTTCCGGTGGTAGCCATGGAGTGAGTGGTCACACACAGGGCAGCTCTGACCCAAAGGCGTTGGTTTGGGCACTTTAAACCCGTTAATCGGATAGCCCCGGCAGGAAAGTGGTGCAGAAGGCGGAGAAGGTGAGCTTCTCCCCAAGATTGGTATGTCTTCTAGCTACCAGACCCGGCAAAAAACAGTCAAAAACCTGGCTAAGGAATTGGAGGGAACTCGTGGCACAGCAGCAATTGGGAAAATGGCAGAGGAGGAAGGGTCAACATCAGTGGGAAAGGCCCAGATGGAGCAGTTGATGGCCTTCATCAGAGATGAATTTTGACAGCAGAGTATGGAGATGCAGGGAGACTGGTCGAAGCCCCTCTGCGAGGGTCGCTGGACCGAGTGGAAAAGTGCCTCGAGGCACAAGGAGCAAAGTTATGGGAGGTGGAGACGATGGTCTCCGACCAGAGCGACCAGATTATCATAGAACTTACAGTGCCGAAGGAGGCCATTCGGCCCATCGGGTCTGCACCGGCTCCTGGAAAGAGCACCCTACCCAAGGTCAACACCTCCACCCTATCCCTATAACCCAGTAACCCCACCCAACACTAAGGGCTATTTTGGACACTAAGGGCAATTTATCATGGCCAATCCACCTAACCTGCACATCTTTGGACTGTGGGAGGAAACCGGAGCACCCGGAGGAAACCCACGCACACACGGGGAGGATGTGCAGACTCACCACAGACAGTGACCCAAGCCGGGAATCGAACCTGGGATCCTGGAGCTGTGAAGCAATTGTGCTTTCCACAATGCTACCGTGCTGCTCAAGCCCAAGTATCCATGGAGGCGGAGGTGGGGGCCCTGGGGGACCTGTGTAAGTCGCTGAAGTTGAAGGTGAAGGAGCAAGAAAACAGGTCCAGGTGGCAGAACGTTTGGATCGTGGGACTGCCAGAAGATGTGGAAGGGACGAGCGCCACAAAATATGTGCCAAAGATGTTGGCCGGGCTGGTGGAGCAGGGAGTGCTAGACAAGGCCCCAGAAGTGGACATGGTCCATAGGTCCTTAAGGCAGAGGCCGAGAATGGGGGAGCCGTGACGGGTGGGATTGTGTGGATGCACAAATTCTTGGAGAAGGAAAAGATCTTGCGAAGGGCCAGGGAGAAGCGAGACTGCGAATGGGAGGGGAACTGGGTCCAAATATACCGAGATATCGGTGCGCAGCTGCCGAAGAGGCGTGCAGGGTTCAACAGGGCCATGGCGATGTTGTACCAAAAGAAAATTGGGTTTGGGGTGCTGTACTAAGTGAAAATGTGCGTCACATTTAAAGGCTGGGAGTATCATTTTGAAACGGCAGGAGAGGCGAATGACTTTATAAGTGACAGTAAACTGTGGGAGAACTGAGAGTTGGTGTGAGCTGGAGGAGCTGCATCTGTAAAGGTTGGAGGGTATAGTTGATGTATGTTGACGGAGGGTGGCGTGGGGCACTTTTTGTCTTGTTTATTGCTTGTTGTTACTGTATATTGTATTTTGTGGAGTTACAAGTTTATAAGTTTGTATGGGGGTAATTGCCCCCTCCCCCCGTCTGTGCTGTCTATTTTGGAGGGGGTGGATTGCAACTTTGGTTGTTTTGTCACTGTGAGCGGGGAGGGGGTTGCAGGTGGCCCCTTGAGCGGAAGCTGCCACACCGGCAGGTAATGCTGGTGAACGGAGATGAGGTGTGGAGGATGCCGAGAGAGGGGACCAGATGATGGGAGGGGGAGGGAAAATTGCAGCGCGGCAGAGTCGGAGACTAAGCGTGGTCATGGACGAAGAGGGGACCATCTTGGATGGGCCTGATTTAGGATGGTATTAGAGGGGGACAATGGTGGACGATAGAGGGGAGTGGAGACGTAAGCCTCGGGCAAGAATTGTAACGTGGAACATTCGGTGGCTAAACAGGCCGATTAAGAGATCCCGGGTCTTTGCGCGCTTGAGGAGTTCAAAGGCGGAGGTGATTTTCTTATAGGAGACACACGACACACCTCCAAGTGAAGGACCAGGTTAGGCTGAGGAAGGGATGGGTGGGAGAGATATTCCATACAAGGTTTGATTCAAAGTTGCAGGGGGTGGCCATTTTGTTGAACAAGAGAATGAGGTTTGTGGGAGCTAAGGAAGTACGGGACCCTGGCAGGGAAGATATGTAATAGTGAGTGGGGTGTTGGAAGGGATGCCAATGGTGTGAGTTAATGTATATGCGTCGAATTGGGATGATGTGGCGTTTGTGAGAGATTTGCTCGGAGCGATCCCGAATCTGGATACACACCAATTGATTATGGATGGAGATTTTAATTGCGTGATGGAACCAAGGGTGGACAGGTCGAGCCCCAGTCAATGGGAAGGTTAAGGATGGCAAAGCAATTGAGAGTGTTTATGGAGCAGGTGTGAATGATCGACACGTAGAGGTTTAAGAACCCGAGGGGGGATGGAGTACTCCTTCTCGCACATGTATAAGGTGTAACCATCTGGGATGGCCACTTCCAGAATACAAAATGGACATTTGCAAAGATTGCAGGGAAAAATGGACAATGTTAAGAAAGCAAGCAGGCACAGAGCCTGTCTGCATATTGGAGCCGCAGCTCCCAGACAAGACTGAAACTGTAGGCCCATTAGCATATGGATGGTCCATCTCCGGGAACAAAGGAAGATACTTAAGTAACCGATCTGGCCCCAGATCTCGCGGCGCCAGTTCCCCAAACCGAAAGCACAAACAAAGCCAGGCCAACGGCCACCTAGGACACGCCCAGCCATCAGGGCGCCCACCCCTTTATTGGTCAAGATCAATACGAGTGATCAAGATACGGTCCAATTAATTGGGGCCAAGTTCAAGGCCCGCCCAAAAGCGGCGAAGCCCCTTCAGGTATAAGAAGAAGGCCCCAAGAGAGAATCGTTCTCTTGGACCTGGCTCTCACAGCGGAGCGACCCGTCCATCAGCTACACCAGAAGCAAATAAGTCCAACGCTCGCTACCAGATGGACGACCTTAGCCATTTCCCCTCTACCACTTCGATCCCAGCAGCCTCAGATCCGAACAACGGCCATTGTTCCTCTGACTGAGTGGGCGCCCAAAGCTAAGTATAGGCTTCAGCAGTAGTGATAGATTAGTCTGTAGTATTTCGTGTATGAGTATATATTACTGTGTGTGTAAATAAATAGTATTGACTTTGAACTAACTAACTGGTGTACCGAGTCTTTGATCAGTATTCGGGTTTGAACCTTGTGGCGGTATCGAAAGATACCTGCCGACTCTATAGCAAACATAATTAGGATTAAGGAAGGCGACCATATTGACCGCCATATTCAGAGCCAACCAAAGAGAGCAACAAAGGTGTACTCGAGAATTGATTTCTTCGTGGTGAGCCGGACGGTGCTGTTGGGGGTGGTGGAGGTGGATTATGTGGGAATCGTATTATCCGTATTATCATGTGCCGCATTGGCTGGAGGCGAGGCTCAGCGAGGGGTGAGTGCACAGGCCGGGATGGAGGCTAGATTTGGGTTTGTTGGCGGATAAAGGGTTCTGTGAAAAGGTGTGATTGGGGAGTACATGGAAATCAATCAGAATGGGGAAGTGTTGGCGGCCACATTCTGGGAGGCGTTAAAGGCGGGGAGCTTATCTAGTTTAAGGCACACAGGGACAGGAGACGGAGGGAGGGTATGGACGGCTGTTGGATGAGATAATTGAAGTGGGCAGGAGATTCGCGGGGGCCCCCGACTAAAGAGTTGCTGGCAGAGAGGAGGAGGTTGCAGCGGCAGTTTGATAGGTTGACGACGGGGAAGTCAGTGGGGCAGTTAAGGTGGGAGAGGGGGGTTCAATAAAAATATGGGGAGAATACAAGTCACATGCTAGCTCAGCAGCTGAGGCGGCAGGCTGCGACCAGGGACATTTTAAAAGTAAGAACGGAGAAGCGGGAGGTAGTATCAGGGCCGGGGAAGATAAGTGACGCGTTCCGGGGGTACTCTGAAAAGATATATAGGGCGCTGCCTGGTGGAGAGGAAGGGGACACGGGTCAGTTCCTTGACAGCTTGGAGTTCCCAAAGATGGAGGACGAGAGGAGGTAAGCATTGGAGAGCCGCTGGGCCTGAGGGAGGTGATTGATAGTATTAGGGGGATAAAGTAGGGGAAAGATCCGTTGCCGGAAGGTTTTCCGGCAAAGTTTTAAACGGCGTTTTCAATGGAGTTGGTACCGCATTTGTTGGGGATGTTTTTTTAAAAAATATTTTTTATTCCCTCCTTTTTCACATTTTCTCCCAAATTTACACCCACCAACAACAAACAATAATCAGTAACAAATATGTCAATCCCCACATCAATAACAACGATCCCATCCTCCCACCAACCCCCAAACATTAGCCCGCGTGTTAACATAAACAAATGGCAAAAAGGAATCAGGGGTCACCCATAGTCGCCATTAACACACACAGCCCCCCCACCCCCCAACCCACCCACCCCAACTAATGTTCGATGTTATCCAGTTCTTGAAAGTGCATAATGAATAATGCCCATGAATTGTAGAACCCCGCCATCCTTCCCCTCAGTTCAAACTGAACCTTCTCAAGAGTCAAGAATTCCAACAAGTCCTCGCGCTATGCCAGGGCACAGCGTGGAGATGTCGCTCTCCATCCCATCAGGATCCACCTTCGGGCGATCAACGAGGCGAAGGCGACAACGTCTGCTCTGCACCCGTTTCTAACCCTGGCTGGTCCGACACCCCGAATATGGCCACCCGGGGGCCCGGGTCCACTTTAGAAATTACCCTAAAAACCTCCTTCCAGTAATCCTCTAGCTTTGGACAGGATTACGAACGTGATTAGCGGGGGCCCCCCGCAACGTTCACACACATCTTCTACTCCTTCAAAGAATTGGCTCATCCTCGTGAGGTGTGCTCTGTATACCACCTTCAGCTGTATCAGCCCCAACCTCGCACACGAGGTGGAGCACCTCACACCAGAACCCCTGCTCCATATCCTCTCCCAACTCTTCCTCCCACTTTGCTTTGATCCCTTCCAGTGGTGCCTTCTCCTCTTCCAAAATAGCTCCGTAAACCGCTGACAGTACCCCCTTCTCCACTCCCCCTGTCGTCAGCACCTCCTCCAGCAATGTGGAGGCCGGCTCCACCGGGAAGCTCTGTATCTTTCTGGGGAAGGTGGGACCTCTACAGACAGGATGGTCTACATCTGAACCTGCGGGGCACAAATATCCTGGGGGGGAGATTTGTTAGTGCTCTTTGGGGGGGGTTTAAACTAATGCAGCAGGGGCATGGGAACCTGGATTGTAGTTTTAGGGTAAGGGAGAATGAGAGTATAGAGGTCAGGAGCTCAGATTTGACGTCGCAGGAGGGGGCCAGTGTTCAGGTAGGTGGTTTGAAGTGTGTCTACTTCAATGCCAGGAGTATACGAAATAAGGTAGGGAAACTGGCAGCATGGGTTGGTACCTGGGATTTCGATGTTGTGGCCATTTCGGAGACATGGATAGAGCAGGGACAGGAATGGATGTTGCAGGTTCCGGGGTTTAGGTGTTTTAGTAAGCTCAGAGAAGGAGGCAAAAGAGGGGGAGGTGTGGCGCTGCTAGTCAAGAGCAGTATTACGGTGGCGGAGAGGATGCTAGATGGGGACTCATCTTCCGAGGTAGTATGGGCTGAGGTTAGAAACATGAAAGGAGAGGTCACACTGTTGGGAGTCTTCTATAGGCCTCCAAATAGTTCTAGGGATGTAGAGGAAAGGATGGCGAGGATGATCCTGGATAAGAGCGAAAGTAACAGGGTAGTTATTATGGGAGACTTTAACTTTCCAAATATTGACTGGAAAAGATATAGTTCGAGTACATCAGATGGGTCGTTTTTTGTACAGTGTGTGCAGGAGGGTTTCCTGACACAGTTTGTTGACAGGCCAACAAGAGGCGAGGCCACATTGGATTTGGTTTTGGGTAATGAACCAGGCCAGGTGTTGGATTTGGAGGTAGGTGAGCACTTTGGGGACAGTGACCACAATTCGGTGACGTTTACGTTAAGGATGGAAAGGGATAAGTATACATCGCAGGGCAAGAGTTATAGCTGGGGGAAGGGAAATTATGATGCCATTAGACGTGACTTGGGGGGGATAAGGTGGAGAAGTAGGCTGCAAGTGTTGGACACACTGGATAAGTGGAGCTTGTTCAAGGATCAGCTACTGCGTGTTCTTGATAAGTATGTACCGGTCAGGCAGGGAGGAAGGTGCCGAGCGAGGGAACCGTGGTTTACCAAAGAAGTGGAATCTCTTGTTAAGAGGAAGAAGGAGGCCTATGTGAAGATGAGGTGTGAAGTTTCAGTTGGGGCGATGGATAGTTACAAGGTAGCGAGGAAGGATCTAAAGAGAGAGCTAAGATGAGCAAGGAGGGGACATGAGAAGTATTTGGCAGGAAGGATCAAGGAAAACCCAAAAGCTTTCTATAGGTATGTCAGGAATAAGCGAATGACTAGGGAAAGAGTAGGACCAGTCAAGGACAGGGATGGGAAGTTGTGTGTAGAGTCTGAAGAGATAGGCGAGATACTAAATGAATATTTTTCGTCAGTATTCACTCAGGAAAAAGATAATGTTGTGGAGGAGAATGCTGAGCTCCAGGTAAATAGATTAGATGGCATTGAGGTACGTAGGGAAGAGGTGTTGGCAATTCTGGACAGGCTGAAAATAGATAAGTCCCCGGGACCTGATGAGATTTATCCTAGGATTCTCTGGGAGGCCAGGGAAGAGATTGCTGGACCATTGGCTTTGATTTTTATGTCATCATTGGATACAGGAATAGTGCCAGAGGACTGGAGGATAGCAAATGTGGTCCCTTTGTTCAAAAAGGGGAGCAGAGACAACCCCGGCAACTATAGACCGGTGAGCCTCACGTCTGTAGTGGGTAAAGTCTTGGAGGGGATTATAAGAGACAAGATTTATAATCATCTAGATAGGAATAATATGATCAGGGATAGTCAGCATGGCTTTGTGAAGGGTAGGTCATGCCTCACAAACCTTATCGAGTTCTTTGAGAAGGTGACTGAACAGGTAGACGAGGGTAGAGCAGTTGATGTGGTGTATATGGATTTCAGCAAAGCGTTTGATAAGGTTCCCCACGGTAGGCTATTGCAGAAAATACGGAGGCTGGGGATTGAGGGTGATTTAGAGATGTGGATCAGAAATTGGCTAGCTGAAAGAAGACAGAGGGTGGTGGTTGATGGGAAATGTTCAGAATGGAGTTCTGTCACAAGTGGAGTACCACAAGGATCTGTTCTGGGGCCGTTGCTGTTTGTCATTTTTATCAATGACCTAGAGGAAGGTGCAGAAGGGTGGGTGAGTAAATTTGCAGACGATACTAAAGTCGGTGGTGTTGTCGATAGTGTGGAAGGAAGTAGCAGGTTACAGAGGGATATAGATAAGCTGCAGTGCTGGGCTGAGAGGTGGCAAATGGAGTTTAATGTAGAGAAGTGTGAGGTGATTCACTTTGGAAGGAATAACAGGAATGTGGAATATTTGGCTAATGGAAAAGTTCTTGAAAGTGTGGATGAGCAGAGGGATCTAGGTGTCCATGTACATAGATCCCTGAAAGTTGCCACCCAGGTTGATAGGGTGGTGAAGAAGGCCTATGGAGTGTTGGCCTTTATTGGTAGAGGGATTGAGTTCCGGAGTCAGGAGGTCATGTTGCAGCTGTACAGAATTCTGGTACGGCCGCATTTGGAGTATTGCGTACAGTTCTGGTCACCGCATTATAGGAAGGATGTGGAGGCTTTGGAACGGGTGCAGAGGAGATTTACCAGGATGTTGCCTGGTATGGAGGGAAAATCTTATGAGGAAAGGCTGATGGACTTGAGGTTGTTTTCGTTAGAGAGAAGAAGGTTAAGAGGAGACTTAATAGAGGCATACAAAATGATCAGAGGGTTAGATAGGGTGGACAGTGAGAGCCTTCTTCCGCGGATGGAAATGGCTAGAACGAGGGGACATAGCCTTAAACTGAGGGGTAATAGATATAGGACAGAGGTCAGGGGTAGGTTCTTTACGCAAAGAGTAGTGAGGCCGTGGAATGCCCTACCTGCTACAGTAGTGAACTCGCCAACATTGAGGGCATTTAAAAGTTTATTGGATAAACATATGGATGATAATGGCATAGTGTAGGTTAGATGGCTTTTGTTTCGGTGCAACATCGTGGGCCGAAGGGCCTGTACTGCGCTGTATTGTTCTATGTTCTATGTTCTATCTCCTTTCTGGCAAAATCTTGAACCTGCATGTATCTAAACATTTCCCCCTGCTCCGAGTCCATACTTCGCTTCCAGCTCCTTCAGTCCTGCAAACCGACCCCTAAGAAATAAATCTTTTAGTGTCTTAATCCCCTTCTCCTCCCATTTCTGAAAATTTCCATTCCACCTCCCTGGCTCAAATCTGTGGTTCCCCCGAATCGGCATTTGCCTTCACCTTGCCCCCAACCTGAAGTGTTGGTGAAACTGCCTCCAAATGCTCAATGAAGCTATTATTACCAGGCTCCCTGAGTATTTCCCTGGGGCTATTGGGAGCGGCGCTGTTGCTAGTGCTTTCAATCCCGACCCCCTGCACAAACTCGTCTCCATTCTGACCCACTAGGAATCAACCCCTCTTACCCAGCTCCGCACCTTCTCCACATTTGCCGCCCAGTAGTAATACATCAGGTTCGGAAGACCCAAATCCCCTGCCTGCCTTCCCCTCTGTAGCAGCACCTTTCTAACTCTGGCCACCTTCCCTCCCCATATGAACAAAGTAATCCTTCCCTTGATCTCTCTGAAAAAAGCCTTTGGCAGGAAAATCGGCAGGCATTGAAAAATAAACAGAAATCACGGCAACATGTTCATTTTAATCAGAATCCCAAAATGTATCATGAGTTCAACCAACCTCCCCCTTTAATGTATTTGTTGCTTTTCCGAGCACACGGCTTGTTCTCCAGGTGTGATATTACAGTTATGGACACATGGGTTTTTAAACACAAAACATGTTTATTCTATGAACTCAACTTAACCTTTTAAACAAACATTGGATCAATTAACACCCCTTACTTCAAAGATAACCCAAAAATAACACAACACTAAATAATCCTTCAGTTAATCCTTTCAACATCCCAGAGACTTAACACCTTTAAACAGAAACACCTCAGGTTAAAGGCATTACTTTTAGGAGTTTAAATCACCCAAATGATCCAGAGATAGTCTTTCATGGCAGAGATCACTGCAGATCCAGCTCACTGCAAAACACAGTCACACACCCAAGCTCTTTTCCTCAAAACTGAAACTAAAACCTGCAAAATGGCTGATCTAAAGCCCAGCTCCACCCACACTCTGACATCACTGCATTTTCTTAAAGGTACATTGCATAAACATCCATTTCTTAAAGGTACTCTCACATGACACCTCCGCCCAAGAAAAAAAAATAAACCATCAACTTCAAGATGGTTTCATTTTTACTTTTGCACCATCCACTAAGAAATGCACACAGTAAATATACATTTTCATTTAAAGAAAACAACACACTCAAACAGGTATAACAGTATAGTCCCTTTTTCTTTGTTCTTCGTCCTCCAACCAAAATCCTTTGTCCTCCAACCGAATTCCTTCTCGATTGACAGTCTCTTTGAACAAGAAAGTCTCTGCACGGTCCATCCATTCCTCTACAATTCTCTTTAGAATCAGATACTTTAGTTCAATCTGCCCACAGGGACCCTTGTAATTCTCCAATACAGGAACATTGGTGATCACAGCTTTCAGGCAGTCAAACGCCTGTCGAAAGTCCGCTGTCCATTGAAATTTTTTACGTTTCTTTAGCAAGTCCATCAGTGGAATAATCACGCCACAAAACCTTTGCACAAAGGTTTGATCAAATTCATTCATGTTAAGAGATCGCATTGTCTCCCTTCGTCTTGAGGGTATCGGAAACTCTGTAAGGAAAGTGATTTGGGCTTCTCCAAATTCACTTTTGGCTCGGTTCATCACCAAACCTGCCGCCTGAAGTCGATCAAAGAACTCCATACGATGTTTTAAATGTTCTTTCCATGTCTGGAAGTTGTAAATAAAAGCAGATTGTCACAATTTCTCAATGCAATCCTTCAAACGCGGGAAAGGATAAGAGTCCGTTCTTGTAACTACATTCACCTGTCTGTAGTCCATACACAACCATTGGGTATCATCTGGTTTAGGTACCATCTCTATGGGTGAGCTCCATTGGCTGCAACCCACTTCAATTATGCCATTTGTAAGCATACTCTCAATCTCTTTGTTAACCTGTGCCAATTTTAAAGGGTTAAGTCTATATGGATGTTGTTTGATCGGAACAGCAGTTCCCACATCTACATCATGTATAGCCATTTTAGTACTTCCCAATTTATCTCTACAAACTTGCCCATGTGATATCAATAACTCTTTCAGGTCAGTTCGTTTTTCCTCTGGAAGGTAACTTAACAATTTTTAAGAACATCCTCATTTTCCAATTTAATTTGAGTTATGTCAAATTCACAGTCATCTGGATTTGGTTCATCACTTTGAGTTAGAAACATTAAAACCTCCTTTTTCTCTCCTTCCCTTTCAAAGTACCTTTTAAGCATATTCACATGACACACTCGGTGATTCTTCCTTCTATCTGGTGTTTTTACCACATAATTCACCTCATTTAATTTCCTTTCAATCTGATATGGTCCACAAAACCTAGCTTTTAAAGGCTCCCCTATCACTGGTAACAACACTAAAACTTTATCCCCACTGGCAAAACTACGAACTTTGGATTTCTTGTCCGCTACCCATTTCATCACATTTTGTGCAACTTTCAAATGTTGTCTAGCCAATTCACCTGCTCTATTTAATCGTTCCCTAAAATTTGACACATAATCCAATAGTGTAATTTCCGATTTCTCACCCACCAATTTTTCCTTAATCAATTTAAGTGGTCCTCTCACCTCATGACCAAAAATTAGTTCAAAGGGAATAAATTTGGTAGACTCATTAGTTGCACCTCTAATTGCAAACAATACAAATGAGATTCCTTTCTCCCAATCCTCTGGATAATCTTGACAATACGCCCTCAACATTGTCTTTAATGTCTGATGCCACCTTTCTAACGCTCCCTGCAATTCTGGATGGTACACAGTTGATTTAAATTGTTTTATTCCCAAGCTATCCATAACTTCTTTGAATAACTTTGAAGTAAAATGTTATCCTTGATCCGATTGAATTTCTGTGGGTAGTCCATATCTAGTAAAGAATTTAAGTAACTCCTCCACAATCCTTTGAGCTGTAACATTACGTACTGGAATGGCCTCTGGAAACCTAGTAGACACATCCATTATAGTCAAAAGATATTGATTCCCACTTTTTGTTTTAGGAAGCGGTCCTACACAATCGATTATGACCCTCGTAAAAGGTTCCTCAAATGCTGGAACGGGTATTAAGGGCACTGGTTTTAGCACTGTTTGAGGTTTTCCTATCACTTGACATGTGTGACATGATTGACAAAATTTAACTACATCTTTAAGTAGTCCAGGCCAATAAAAATGTTTCTATTTTAGCTTGAGCTTTCCTTATTCCCAAATGACCTCCCACTGGTACCTCATGTGCAACTCGCAACACCTCCTTTCTATACCCTACTGGCAATACTACTTGATGAACTTCTGCCCAGTTTTCATCCGCCTGCATATGTACAAGTCTCTATTTTCTCATCAAGACATCACTTTTACAGTAATAACACTCTGGTATACTCTCAGATTCCTCTTTCGTATATACTTTCTGATATATCCGTCTTATTTCTACATCTTTCTGTTGTAACTCCGCCAATTTTCCTGAACTAAAAATATCCGCCTCATCCTCCACCTGTTCTTGTTCTTTTTCAACCATCTGATCAAAAATTGTTTCTGACAATCTTCACTCTTTGATTTCTCCTCTTGTCTAAACCTGTGACCTTGTGACTACACAATCCGGAAAAATCCCAGGATATTCGTCCTTCAACACTTCAGTTGACTGATTTTCCACTGGCTTATCAACCACAGTAGGCATCAGTCCCAGCTATATCATTACCCAAGATAAACTGTATTCCTGGACAAGATAGTTTATCTATTACTCCTACTACCACTTCACCACTCTTCACTAGATTTTACAACCTTACCTTATATAATGGAACGCTACTCCTCTCACCCTGAATTCCACCTTTCATGGCAGAGATCACAGCAGATCCAGCTCACTGCAAAACACAGTCACACACCCAAGCTCTTTTCCTCAAAACGTAAACTAAAACCTGCAAAATGGCTGATCTAAAGCCCAGCTCCACCCACACTCTGACATCACTGCATTTTTTTTAAAGGTACATTGCGTAAACATCCATTTCTTAAAGGCACTCTCACATGACACCGACCCGCCAGTGACAGAGGGAGACCATCCCACCTTGCCAGATCAGCTTTCACTCTCCCCACCAAACTAGAAATGTTGTACCTGCGGAGCCCTCCCCCACTCCCGGGGTTGGGGATGTTTAATGAGGCACTGGAGAAGGGGGAACTCCCAGAGACACTGACGCAGGCATCGATTTCATTAATCCCGAAAAAGGGGAAGGATCCTTAGTGTGGGTCATTTCGTTGTTGAACACTGAGGTGAAAATGTTGGGTACGTTGGTGGCGGGAAGGAGGAGGGATGTGTGCCAGAGGTAGTGGTGGAGGACCAAATGGGTTTTGTAAAGGACAGTCAAGGGGTGGCACAGTGGTTGGCACTGCTGCCTTACGGCGCTAAGGAGCCAGGTTCGATTTCAGCCCTAGGTCACTGTCCGTGTGGAGTTTGCACATTCTCCCCGTGTTTGTGTGGGTCTCACCCCCACAACCCAAAGATGTGCAGTGTAGTTGGATTGGTCACGCTAAATTGCCCCTTAATTGGAAAAAAAAGAAATGGGTACTCTAAATTTATGTTAAAAATGTAAAGGACAGGCAGCCCTCCAGTAATATCAAGAGGCTGTAGAATGTGGTAATGACACCATTGAGGGGGAGGGGGCCAGGGCCTGTTGTCTTCATGGATGCAGAGAAGGCCTTTGATCGGGTGGAGTGGAGGTATTGTCATGTGAGAGTACCTTTAAGAAATGGGTGTTTTTTATAGAATAACTGTAGTGGGTGTACCTTTAAGAAATGGGTGTTTATTACTGCAGTGATGTTAGAGAGTGGGTGGAGCTGGGAAGTCTGTCAATTTTTAGTTTCACTTTGAGAAAAGCTTGGGTGTGTCTGTGTTTTTTTGGTTTTGTTTCAGAGTTGGAGCTGCAGTCAGCCACAGAATGTGTAATGTTGTTCTCTCTGCCATGTAAAGACTATCCCTTGATCATTTGGTCAATTCAGTTAGAACTGTTCTCAGTAGTGAATTCAAACCTGATGTGCTTCAGTTAAAAGGTTTTTTAAAAATCTTATGGATGTTAAAAGGAAAGGAAAGATTACTTAGTGTTGTATTCTTTGGGGGTTGTATTTGAATTAATGGTTGCTAAGATGTTCACTTGAGTTCATAGAATAAACATTGTTTTGCTTTAAGTAGACCATAATGCCCTTCGAGCCTGCTCCATCATTCAATGATTATGGTTGATACTCTGCCTCAACTTCACTTTCCTGCACTAAGTAGTCATTGAAAGATATTGGAGTAAAACCTTTTTTTTAAACTCCTTTAATTAAATTTACACCTTATATAGGGGGAAGAACAGAGGTGAAAATCGGTAGAAAAGTGAGTAATCCACTGGCCATTTTCCTGGAGATGGAATCAAGTGCTGAGGGCTGCCACCCACAAATGGCAAGGAGCCAATTAAACTGAGTTGAAGGCCAATCATACAAAGTTTCTGGTTGGTTGGCCGGTCTCCATTGCATCAGGACCAGGTCAGCTGCCTGGAGGCAGCTCCCTGGCAGCTGACCAGGTGTGCCAGCTCTCCAAGCACCTTCTGAGCCCTCACTGCCTACCTTTTTAAAAATAAATTTAGAGTACCCAATTCATTTTTTCCAATTAAGGGGCAATTTAGCGTGGCCAATTCACCTACCCTGCACATTTTTTGGGTTGTGGGGGCGAAACCCACGCAAACAAGGGTAAAATGTGCAAACTCTGCACGGACAGTGACCAGGGGCCGGGATCGAACCTGGGACCTCGGCGCCGTGAGGCAAAAGGGCTAACCCACTGCGCCACCGTGCTGCCCCTCCCTGCCTACCTGACCACAGCTGAGACTGCAGAGTGCCATTACCCCATCCTTGATGGTAGCCCAGCAGTTGGGCCATTTTTAAATTCTAAAGTTTTAAAAGTGCTGATGGAGGCTCCTCTGCTTGAAACAGCAGGCTGCAGCTATTGGCTCTCCAGCTTTGAAAACCCGCCCACCATCCTTAATTGGAGAAGAGCAGATCCTCTGCCCACTAACTGGCCAAATCAGGGGAAATCACTGCTGGGTAACTGCTCCTGGCACAGTGCAGTGCCAGGACCCCTATTTGACCCCCTAAAACGCTAAATCCAGTCCTTAAGTCTGTGGTTGAATTAAATAAGTCAATCCTAAACTGAACAGACAAAAATCCTTAATTTCTCTTGCAGTTTTGTCTAATGAGGTGACGCTAAATGAACAAAGGACATGAATAAACAAGTTGTCCATAACAATAATCTTTATTTGTGTCACAAGTAGGCTTACATTAACACTGCAATGAAGTTACTGTGAAAAGCCCCTAGTCGCCACTTCCGATGTCTGTTCGGGTACACGGAGGGAGAATTCAAAATGTCCAATTCGCCGAACAAGCATGTCTTTTTGGGACTTGTGGGAGGAAACCGGAGCACCCGGAGAAAACCCACGCAGACACGGGGAGGATGTGCAGACTCTGCACAGACAGTGACCCAAGCCGGGAATCGAACCAGGGTCCCTGGCGCTGTGAAGCAACAATGCTAACCACTGTGCTAAAGAATAACCTTGAGTTTGTTAATCACTCAGTCCCGGGAATGACTGATGTGGTAGGAATACATGAGTTATGGTCCAGCTGCACTGTGGAGGAGCATGCATGTTTCTTTTTACACACTTAAAAGGATCAATGACTGAAATGGTGGATGGGAGTGGATTGATGACTGTCTGCTTCTATCTGTGTTTAACCAATTTAAAGTCATATTAAAGTGTCTTGTAAGATTTTTAGGTCATTTGTCAATGTTTTATATAGGGTAGAACTCTAAAGGTGGAGGAAGAGTGCCATGTTTTAGTAGGCCTCTGATTTACGTTGCAACTCAACAATATGATGAGAGATTTGGAATAGGAAAGGATGTTGAAGTTTAAGCTGTCAGATAGAGGAACTGGAAGCATGTCATATTGTTTATTCCTAAGCCACTTTCATTGATGTTGAGCTGTTGGTTACGGGAGTGGGAGCCGCCCATCGCCATCAGTACATGGTCAATTCTAACATCTCCTTATGTGGTCATGTTTTGTTTTATAATGGCTCTGTGAAGTGCCTTTGGGAATGTTTTAATACATTAAAGGTGCTATATAGATGCAAGTTATATGTGCTGCAAAGAATAACGACTGCAGCACAAACTGTGGAATGAAAATGAAATATTTTGGTCTGTATGGGACAGTACCACATCAGGTGGCATATATGCGCAACAGAAAGTTACACAATCCAAGAAGTCATTCCAGTGACAGAGGGACCTAGTGCATGAGTCACAAAACGTTGGTTTACAGGTGCAACAGGTGATAAGAAGGCAAATGGAATTTTGTCCTTCATTGCTAGAGGGATGGAGTTGAAGACTAGGGAGGTTATGCTGCAATTGTATAAGGTGTTAGTGAGGCCTGGAGTATTGTGTTCGGTTTTGGTCTCCATAACTGAGAAAGGACATACTGGCGCTGGAGGGTGTGCAGAGGAGATTCACTAGGTTAATCCCAGAGTTGAGGGGGTTGGATTACGAGGCGAGGTTGAGTAGACTGGGACTGTACTCGTTGGAATTTAGAAGGATCCGGGGGGATCTTATAGAAACATATAAAATTATGAAGGAAATAGATAGGATAAATGTGGGCTGGTTGTTTCCACTGGCGGGTGAATGTAGAACTAGGGGGAATAGCCTCAAGACAAGGGGAAGTAGATTTAGCACTGAGTTTAGGAGAAACGTCTTCACCCAAAGGGTTGTGAATCTATGGAATTCCTTGCCCAGTGAAGCAGTAGAGGCTCCTTCATTAAATGTTTTTAAGATAAAGATAGATAGTGTTTTGAAGAATAAAGGGATTAAGGGTTATGGTGTTCGGGCCGGAAAGTGGAGCTGAGTCCACAAAAGATCAGCCATGATCTCACTGAATGGCGGAGCAGGCTCGAGGGGCCAGATGGCCTACTCCTGCTCCTAGTTATTATGGATGCGGGCGACTTGGGAACAGGGAACTGCGGGGACCTGTATGGGCGACTGTTTGGGGGGGGGACACTTTGGATCAAAGCACTGAACATGCACAGGGCTAAGCCTAATACAACTAAAGGTGTTGCACAGGGCGCACCTAACCAGAACTCGAATGAACAGGTTCTTTCCAGAGGTGGAGGACAAATGTGAACGGCGCCAGGGAGGCCCGGCCAACCACACCCACATGTTCTGGGTCTGCCCCAGACTTGTCGGGTTCTGAATAACCTTCTTTGAGGGATGTCCAGGGTTGTGGGGGTGAGGCTGGAGCCATGCCCAAAAGTGGTGGTTTTCGGGCTCTCAGACCAGCCAGAACACTTCATGGGGAGGGGAGCCGACGCTCTAGCCTTTGCCTTCCTAATCGCCTGCCGAAGAATCCTGCTTCGCTGGCGACCAGCAGAACCAGCTAAATCTGCAGACTGGCTGTTCGACTTGTCGGAATTCCTCCAACTGGGCTTCCACAAGATGTGGTGGCCAATCACCAACTTGTTCCAAGACCTGTTCGTAGCCAGCAGTAGTGGGGCACAGGTGCACCACTAACATGGAAAGGTGGGGGGGGGGGGGGGGGGGGAAAGAGGAGAAGGAGGGGGGCAAAAAAACCTGTGGGGCACACCAGAATGTAAACGGCAGAGCTGCGGGTGAGGGGCCTGAAAACAAGAGGGAGGGAGCAGAGTCAAAAACAGCACGCTGGCTGACACACACAAAGTGCCCAAAGAGGGCAGAAAGGCCAGATAGGGCATGCAGCCATGGTGGAGGAAGACAGTCAGAAAGTTCCAGGTTTGTGCACATGTACATACATTTCACTCTGTTGTCTGTTGAGTGGGGTGGGGTGGGGGGGGGGGGGGGGGGGGGGGGGGGGGGGGGTGTTCCGACCAATATTTATCCTTCAACCGACATGACTAAAGTATTATCACATTGGTTGCCACACTTCCTACAGTACAACAGTAGATACATTTCAAAAGTACTTCCTGGTTTGTAAAACGGTGTCCTGGGGCTGTGAAGGGCACCATATAAATGTGACGTTCTCTTCTACAATTTCTGCACTTGAGCTCCTTGGAGTTGACAAAAGGAATAAAGTACAGGCCAGGCTTTTTTCCCCTCATTGAAACCTAGTGATTATGTATGCAGAGGCTTCAGATGAGGACATAATTGGGTTCGATAAATGATACCTTTTACAGTTGAACAATCTTCTGGCAGTCAATGTCAAGGTTCACTCATGGGAAATGGTCACTTTGATGTCTCAAGGAACAGCTAATGGCATCTGGGAAAAACAGTTTGCTGAAGAGTCAAACAGAATGGTGAAGGTAGGGGAATGAACACTGAATGTATGTAGGAACAGCAAACTTTGCAGATCATAATTAATATGGTAGATATGGTGTTCAGAGTTTGAGTGAATCTGCGAGCATCACAATTTAGCACATAACTGGAGTTAAGGCAGGCAATATAACTTGACTGATGTCCTAAGGGTATTGGATTAAAGAGGTGACCTATTACTCGGCATCAAGTACTCCAGGTCAGGCAGCACGGTGGCACAGTGGTTAGCTCTGCTGTCTCACGGTGCCTAGGATCCAGATTTGATCCCGGCTCTGGGTCACTGTCCATGTGGAGTTTGCACATTCTCCCCGTGTTTGCGTGGGTTTCGCCCCCACAACCCAAAGATGTGCAGGGTAGGTGGATTGGCCATGCTAAATTGCCCCTTAATTGGAAAAAATGAATTGGGTACCCTAAATTTTTTTTAAAACCAAGTCCTTTGGTCAGGTAAAGTTGAGCTCAGATGTAGACCGCAAACTTTTTTTATTCTCTCATTGGATGGAAGTCTTGAACTTGCTAGGAACAGGGCTGATATTTAACAAACTCCACTTATTTTATACAAATGCAAAATACCGCGGATGTTGGAAATCCACAATAAAAACAGAAAATGTTGGTAATAGGTCAGGTCAGGCTGCATCTGTGGAAAGAGAAACCGAGTTAAAATTTCAGGTTTGCTCGGAGGGAAAAGAGTTGTGGGTTACATAGATACATAGAAGATAGGAGGAGGAGGCTTTTGGCTCATTGAGCCTGCTCCACCATTTATCACGATCATGGCTGTTCATCCAACTCAATAGCCTAATCCTGCTTTCTCCCCCTAGCCTTTGGTCCCATTCTCCCCAAGTTCTATATCCAGCCGCCTCTTGAATATATTCAATGTTTTAGCATCAACTATTTCCTGTGGTAATGAATTCCACAGGCTCACCATTCTTTGAATGAAGAAGTGTCTCCTTATCTCTGTCCAAAATGGTTTACCCCGAATCCTCAGGCTGTGACCCCTGGTTCTGGGCAAACCCATCATTGGTAACATCTTCCCTGCATCTACCCTGTCTAGTCCTGTTAGAATTTTATAGTCTCTATGAGATGCCCCCTCATTCTTTTGAACTCCAGCGAGAACAATCCCAGCCTAGTCAATCTCTCCTCATAAAACAGTCCCGCCATCCCCGGAATCAGTCTGGTAAACCTTCGCTGCACTCCCTCGAGAGCAAGAACATCCTTCCTCAGAAAAGGAGACCAAAAGAGTTCAGGTCACACTCCAGAAGCTAGAGCACATAATCTAGGCTGACACTCCAGTGCAGTACTGAGAGTGTGCTGCACTGTCACAGGTGCCATCTTTTGAATGAGATGTTAAATGGAGGGCCCAACTGCCCTCTCAGGTGGACATAAAATATCAATTATTCGAAAAGTAGCAGTTGAGTTTTCCCCAGTGACTTGGTCAATATTTATCCCCCAATAATCTTGTTAAAACACAGGTTATCCGGTGATTCTGTCACTGTTGTTTGCAAAAACTTGCTGTGTGCAGACTGTGTTAAATAATGGGTTAAGAGACATTCCAATTAGTTGTCTCATTTATGCTAAGTATCCAATAATTGACACTGATATTTAAAGAGGCTTCAGGTGGCTTTTGTGTCAGGTGATGCGAAGATATAGTTTTGTGCAGAGTCTGTTAAAGTGAAATAAAAGTGTTTGTAAAAGGAACAGTACCTTTGACTCTTTATACAACAGCAGCTAAGTGTCAAACAAATGGTACCAGAGGATGGTTGCTGTGCAAATGTGAAGGGTTGAAAGATACAACTTTTCCAGACCAAACAAAGGAGTGAGTGAGAAGAAAGAAAAAGATACATAGCTGAACCTAGGATAAAGGTGGCCGGATATGACTACCCCACCCCCCCAATAATTTTTTCTGAAAGGGGATAGTGCGACCACAATGGAGAAGTGCAGTACTTATGTGGACTACGGTAACTGTCTTGGGAAAGAGAAAACATTGGCTCTTCCTCCACCTTATGACAGTAAAATCTGAAGCAAAGTGTTTTCTGAGCTGGAATTGGAAGAATTAGACTCATAAGAAGGTCTGGAGACTCTATTACGTTATATGGATAAAATTTATAAAAAGGATGACTTGTTAAGTGCATATGGAGCATGGTCGGATTTTTACAGGTTCCGGAAAATAGAGGATTTCTCCATGGAAGACTATATAATGGAATTTGGCAGACTATATAAAAGGCTACAGAAACACAACCTGGAATTTCCAGTCTGTGTTGGCCTTTAAATTACTTGACTGTGCTAGTGAACAACATGGATAGGCTCCTGGTTTTGACAGGAGTTCAGTTTGCGGATAGGGATACCTTATTCGATCAGATGACAGAAGCTTTAAAAAAGCTTCTGGGGAAACATTTGATTCTGATGGCTCTGATGACCCAAATAGGTCAGCCTGCAATAAAGCAGAATATGGAAGATACATTACTAACAGGATGGCGAAATCGCACGGCTACAAACAGGTTCCAAGGCTATAGAAGGAGATCGGGACCCGGAAATTATGAAGACAGAAACCCAGTTAGAACCGACAAGAGGAAGAATAGCCCCAGAAGTGCCCAGGGTATGATAAATCGATGTTTTCGATGTGACTCTCAATATCATTATGCTTTCAACTGTCCAACACGTTATAATAGAGTGTTTGAAGCGACACATGACACGGAAGAGTCAGAAGAGGAAAAAGATAGTGACCAGAAAGAAGGCACTGTCCTATTAACTGCAGAGAGTCGTGAACACCGCCAGTCCATCACACGAACCTGCCTCCCATCCATTGACTCCATCTACACCTCCCGCTGCCTGGGGAAAGCGGGCAGTATAATCAAAGATCCCTCCCACCCGGCTTACTCACTCTTCCAACTTCTTACATCGGGCAGGAGATACAGAAGTCTGAGAACACGCACGAACAGACTCAAAAACAGCTTCTTCCCCACTGTCACCAGACTCCTAAATGACCCTCTTGTGGACTGACTTCATTAACACTACACCCTGTATGCTTCATCCGATGCCAGTGCTTATGTAGTTACATTGTATTTGTTGTGTTGCCCATTATGTATTTTCTTTTATTCCCTTTTCTTCTCATGTACTTAATGATCTGTTGAGCTGCTCGCAGAAAAATACTTTTCACAGTACCTCGGTACACGTGACAATAAACAAATCCAATCCAATCCAACAAGCAGTTTTACGCCGGTAATGAGGGTGTTGGTTGCAGAATCCTTCAATTGTGCTGTATTGGACAGTGGCTGCACATCAACTGTGTGTGGAATTGACTGGTTAAAATGTTACCTGGACTCCTTGAATGCTGAAAATTGTAACAAGGTTAAGGAATTTGATAGTTCCACAAGTTTCAGGTTTGGGGATGATAATACTCTGAAGTCATTGAAAAGAGTGGTGATTCCTTGCAATATTGCCGGAGTGAATCATTTCATTAGCACGGATATTGTATCAAGTAAGATATCTTTGCTTCTGAGCAAACCGTCGATGAAGAAAGCATACATGAAACTGGATATGGAACAGGATAAGGCAACAGTTTTTAGAAAGACGGTGGACTTACAATTTACACAGTCGGTTCACTATTGTATCCCATTACTGACAAATAATATTTCCAAGTACAGTTGTTAAGGATGTGTTAATGGCAGTTGAAAATGGGATATTAGCTGATAAAAAGCTTGTGGTATTAAAACTTCATAGGCAATTTGCGCATCCGTCTCCTCGGAGACTGAAAATGTTATTAAAGAATGTAGGGGTAAGGGATGAAGACTATACTAAACTGATAGAACAGGTTAGTGATCGCTGTGAAGTTTGTAGGAAGTACAGAAGGACACCAGCATGACCGATAGTAACTTTACCTTTGGCCAGAGATTTTAATGACATTGTGGCCATGGAACTTAAGATCTGGGATAAAGCCAATAATATATTTATTTTGCATTTTGTAGATTTAGCAACCATATTTAGTCAATCAACGAAGTAAAGAAAAGAGAGTAATTCTGGATCAATTCGTGGAAAAATGGATAGGGACAGGAATGGGCCCATTGGGTCCATACGGACAATGGGGGAGAATTTGCTAATGATGAGTTTAGGGATATGTGTCAAAAGGTGAATGGCGGAAAGCCCATTTAGTAATGGTGTGTGTGAAAGAAACCATGCAGTAATAGATGACATGCTCTGTAAAATTTTGGCAGATAGACCAAACTGCAAGCTAAATTCAGCTTTAGCATGGGCGGTACATGCAAAGAATTCAGTGCAGATGGTTGGGGGCTATAGTCCCCAGCAATTAGTGTTTGGTAGAAATCCTAAAATTCCATCCATTTTTGATGACCAGCCTCCAGCTTGGGAAGGGATTACAATTAGCTCTGCCATTGCTGAGCATTTAAATGCATTACATAGCAGTAGAAAAGCTTTTTTGGAAGCAGAAGTCTCTGAACGAATTCGTAGAGCTATAAGACATAATGTACGGACATCAAATACCGTTTTTCAGCAAGGAGACATTGTATACTAATAAGAGAGACAATTTTAATGAATGGAAAGGCTCAGGGAAGATCATAGGCATAGATGGCAACACAATTATTTTGCAACATGGCAATCAAACTGTTAGGGTACATTCACCAAGGATAATGGGTACAGATTACAAATTTTCAAATTTAGGCAGAGCAGACAGACATGATGAGGAACCAGAGTTATCTGGTACGCACATGTTACAGAACTATGAGGACCAGTTAACTGATATAGACAGGATTTCTGTAGAGGAACACAACACTTCTGATGAATTAGAACAGGCCATTTTTCCAAAAGGACAACTGCCAAAAGTTGGCACAAAAGTGACATACTTGCCTGAAGGGTCTAGTCAATGGAAGGATGCAACTGTTAGCAGAGCAGGGAAGGCCACTGGAAAGTATAAACATTGGTTGAATGGTGTATAAACATTAACTTGAAGGTGTAGCTGAGCTAGAGACACTAGCTGTTCAAGTGAAGACAAGCATCCAGCAGAGGGCAGTAGAGCAGAGCTGCTGATTGGCTGTTGCAAAGGAAATTTGCATACCTCCGTTGTGGTCACCCTAACTTGAAGGTGTACCTGAGCTAGAGACCCTAGCTGTTCAAGTGAAGACAAGCATCCAGCAGAGGGCAGTAGAGCAGAGCTGCTGATTGGCAGTTGCAAAGGAAATTTGCATACCTCCGTTGTGGTCACCCTAACTTGAAGGTGTACCTGAGCTAGAGACCCTAGCTGTTCAAGTGAAGACAAGCATCCAGCAGAGGGCAGTAGAGCAGAGCTGCTGATTGGCTGTTGCAAAGGAAATTTGCATACCTCCGTTGTGGGCACCCTAACTTGAAGGTGTACCTGAGCTAGAGACCCTAGCTGTTCAAGTGAAGACAAGCATCCAGCAGAGGGAGTAGAGCGGAGCTGCTGATTGGCTGTTGCAAGGGAAAGTTGCATACCTCCGTTGTGGTCACCCTAACTTGAAGGTGTACCTGAGCTAGAGACCCTAGCTGTTCAAGTGAAGACAAGCATCCAGCAGAGGACAGTAGAGCGGAGCTGATTGGCTGTTGCAAGGGAAATTTGCATACCTCCGTTGTGGTCACCCTAACTTGAAGGTGTACCTGAGCTAGAGACCCTAGCTGTTCAAGTGAAGACAAACATCCAGCAGAGGGCAGTAGAGTGGAGCTGCTGATTGGCGGTTGCAAGGGAAATTTGTATACCTCCGTTGTGGTCACCCTAACTTGAAGGTGGTTTGTGAAGGAGCTGTTGTCAAGTGACACTAAAGAACCTACCTCCGACATCTGTCCTATATCTATCTCCCCTCAATTTAAAGCTATGTCCCCTCGTGCTAGACATCACCATCCGAGGTAAAAGGCTCTCACTGTTCACCCTATCCAATCCTCTGATCATCTTGTATGCCTCAATTAAGGTCATGAACAGTGTTATAGGGGCGCAGTGGTTAGCACTGCTGCTTCACGGTGCCGAGGACCCGGGTTTGATCCTGGCTCCAGGTCACTGTCCGTTTGGAGTTAACACATTCTCCCCGTGTCTGCATAGGTCTCACCCGCACAACCCAAAGATGCACAGGGTAGGTGGATTGGCCACGCTAAATTGCCCCTTAATTGGATTTTTTAAAAAAAAAATGGACTGTGTTATATAAATTATGGTCATAGAATAAAAAATACAGAAGAGGCCTTCAGCCCATCAAGCCTGCACCGTTTTTTAAAAAACTACTCTAATCTACATTAATTCCACTTCCCAGCACTTGTGCCATACTCCCATAGCCTTGAATGTTATGACATTTCAAGTACTCATCCAAGTACTTTTTAAAAGTTGCAAGGTTTCCTGCCTCCGCTATCTTCTCAGGCAGTGCATTTCAGGCTCCAACCACCTTCTGATGAAAATCCTTTCCTCAAATCCCCGCTAAACCTCATGCCTCTTATTTAAAACTATGCCCCCTTGTTATTGATTCTTCAACCAAAGGGAACAGCTGCTCTCTATCCACTCTGCCCATGCCCCACGTAATCTGATACACCTCAATCAGGTCCCCTCTCAGCCTTCCCTGCTCCAAAGAAATCAACCTGAGCTTATCCAGCCTCTCTTCATAACTAAAATGCTCCATCCCAGGCAACATCCTCTAGTGCGATTTTATCCTTCCTAGAGTGTGGTCTTTTCTTACTACAGAAAGGATACTGAAATACTCGAGGGCTACATGGTTACATTTGGTGGGCTCACGATTTGAACTCTTGAACATTATCCATTTATGCTCCTGGCAACATTGCCTGAGAGTATGGTGTGAGCTTTTATATTGTTGAATCCGCGTTAGGCAGAATGCATAGACGAAAGTAGAAATTACAGAACATTGTTTATTTTGATACAATTACAACACTCCTCCACTCCCCGAAGGGTCTTCTTTCCCAACCTGCAGCTAGGTTGTTTTTATACAACTGGGGCTCTTCTTGTAAAGGGGAAGTCCCGCCCCCTTAAAGGGGAAGGCCTGCCTATCTTAAAGGCGAAGTTCACATCCAGGGAGGTCAAGGGAAATCATGTGGTCCTGATCCTGGGACTCCATTGGGATTATAACATATATGTAGGTCAATGTTACTCAGCTTTTCTTCTCCGTTGTCACTTGAGTGTCAACTTTGCTCAACAGGTAGTCACCTCAAACATAATGTTGCATGATTTTTAAAAATTCATTTTTGTGGGCATCGCTGGCTAAGTCAGCATTTATTGCCCATCCCTAGTGTTCAATCCCCATTCCAGGTCTTTAGTGCATGCTCTAAGGTAACATTTTGCTGAGAGTGTTGAAATCTTCAGATGGATCTTTCAGGTCATCTATTTGCCCAGGTGGATGTAAAAGATTCCAGGGCATTATGTGAAGAAGAATGGGACTGTTCTCCAGGTTTCCTGGTCAATATTCATCCATCTTTCAATCCCACCAAAATACAGATCACTGGGCCATTTATTTTATTTAGTGTCTGTGGTGGTGTTTGACTAGGTAACAGCAGTGACTATGGGGGAGTTTCAACCACTAAAAAGATAGGTTTGGGGTGAGTGGGATGTTAATCTCAAACCTGAATCCAATCCCCCTCAAACCTGCCAAATTCCAGTTTTAAACTGGAAACAAATTTGCTTCCAGAAAGTGGACCTCATTGAATCATTTAATGAGACTGCGTGTCTGATTTTATCACTCCTCTGACATCAATGTTGGTCAACCAGGTTCTCTGGGCCTCGGAAAACTGGCAGCTAAAGGGAGAATTCTGCATGGAAGAAGTAAATGCTTGTGTGCTAGGAGGAAATTGGGGTGCTTCACTAGGCCGCACCGCCCCTGCCAAGATAATCCACCTCCCCCATCACAATCACCCTACCCGTCCTCCCCACGGACAATCCATGTCTGTCCCTCACCTCTCTGACCTACCATGATCACTCTCGACCCTCCAAATCACTTCCCTTGTGTGATCTCTAACTCAAGGAGCAGGAAAGCTGCTACTGGTTTGTGGCCTCTTCTGGACTGTTGCCTGCCTGACAAGCTTGGCTCCCTGTCGATCAGGCTGGTCTCTGGATGGGGAAACTGTATAAAGGAAATGCACACTATAATAATAATAATCTAAAGTGACTACCTCTCATTATACCGAGTAAATTGAATAACCTGACACTGTACTGAGTAAAATGAATAATAATAATCTTTATCTTTATTTAAAAAAAAAAAATTTGGAGTACCCAATTCATTTTTTCCAATTAAGAGGCAATTTAGCATGGCCAATCCACCTACCCTGCACATCTTTAGGGTTGCGGGGGCGAAACCCACGCAAACACGGGAAGAATGTGCAAACTCCACACGGACAGTGACCCAGAGCCAGGATCGAACCTGGGACCTTGGCGCCGAGAGGCAGCAGAGAGGCAGCAGTGATCTTTATTTTTATTGTACGAGTAGGATTACATTAACACTGCAATTAAGTTACTGCAAAAATGCTCTAGTCGCCACACTACAGCGCCTGTTTGGGTACACTGAGGGAGAATTCAGAATGTCCAAATTACCTAATTCACTATGGAGTTAAAATTCTACAACTTTTGGTGGGGAGGAGAGGGGGAAGAACTTACCCTACCCCCCCTCCCACTGAATAAAAGGTCCATACTTTAAAAGTAAATCATTGGCCACTTTAATGTCTTGGTAAATTATAGGGATGTGTTAAGGGGATCAATAAATCAAAATTCCTTCATTCCTGATTTAACATTCCACTATCCTGCACAAAAATATTGATATTCTCCCCAATCCTGAGGTGATTGACAAATTTTGTTAGGTCTAACTTGACTCACCTTCAATCTATCACACTTTCATCACATCCAGATAATTTGCTCAATGCATTCTTTGCCTGCCACCTGACTCCAGTTATTCTAAGGCTCGAAGACAAACATTCTATCCACAGATCTGCTCATTTGTTACCCCTGTATTTTCCAACAGAGCCTTGGCTTCAAAGTCTTCATCTTCTTCAAGACCACGGTCCACCCTACCTTTGCAATCTCCTCAGGCTCTATGTTCCTGCACCATGGTTTCGCTAATGGAACACTACATTCTCCTTCTGCTCCCATTGGTGGAAAAGCATTTGGAAAATCCTGGAACTCCCTCCCTAACAGCACTGTGGGAGTACCTACACCACATAGACTGCAGCAGATCAAGAAGGCAGCTTACCACCATCTTCTCAAGGGCAATTGGGAATGGGCAATAAATGCTAGCCTAGCCAGCGACACCCACATCCCATGAATTAACTTTTTGAAAAGTTATCTATTCAGTCCCACGTTCTGGAATTCCTTTCCCAGAGTTACTCATCATTGTCCATCTTCAAAGTCTTTCCTAGCTCATTTGTGAGATTCAAGGTTATCTTCCCTGTTGGTCAGGTCTGACTCCCAAGTATTGTGTGCGTGCTACACTGATGGAGGTGTCATGCTAAATCGAGGCTCTGCCTATCCTCTTGGGTATAAGATCCCATGGCACTTTATCAAAGAAGAGCAAGGAGTTCGCCCCGGTATCCTGGCCAATAATTATCCCTTAAACCAACATAATTAAAAACAGATTACTAGTTATCATGTTTGTGGGAGCTTGCTGTTGACAAATCGGCTGCGAATCATTTGAGCAGTCCACCAGGCTTCTGGAGATACGATGCTGATGCTCAGACTAAGCATCCTCCAATACCCTCTTTCATGGGTATTGGGCATTATGGTGATCTGCTATGCTCTCCATTACATGACCACGTTCCAGAGAATTGATGCCTTCGAAGGAGACAACTCATTGGGGCGCAGGAGCTTAGAAAGGAACAGGAAGACGAAGGAGATGACGATGAATAGCGAGGTAACCCTGCTGGATGATGAGGTGAACTCCTCAGGCCACCCTCAGAGATGAGGACCTCCTTCCTGTCCCTTGGCCTCCAGCATTTGATCTAGATCGGTATCGATGAAGCGAGAGCCTGTCCTGCCCAGGATGCCAGGCCTCTGGCGCTCCTGTGACATCTCGCTTCCCTCTGCTTCAGTGGAAGGCTTTGACACAAACTGCAGATTTCTCCTTTGGAACAACCAGCAGCCTAGTGATGGTGTCATGGGAATCAAAATGAGATTTCTTCTGACCCACCTCCATTGGCTCTAATTGGGCACGAACCCCTCCTTCATACCAATGATAGCTTTCCCCCCGATGAAAATCCAAACTTTAATTAGTTTCCTTGCCAGAGATGGGTTTCTGACCCAAAAACAGAAGTGTGACAGGGCCTAATTTATTTTTTATAGAACATAGAACATTACAGCCCTCGATGTTGCGCCGACCTGTGAAACCAATCTAAAGCCCATCTACACTATTCCATTATCATCCAATGCCCTTAACGTTGGCGAGTCCACTACTGTTGCAGGCAGGGCATTCCACGCACATACTACTCTCTGAGTAAAGAACCTACCTCTGACATTTGCCCTATATGGGGTATTATTTGGGTCCCATTCACCACCTACATAATGGAGGATCGCCGACAGGGCGACCTTCAATTCAGAGGTTGAGGATGGTCTCTTCGCAGAAGGTAGAATCGTAGAACGATCCAACTCAGAACGAGGTCATTCGGCCCATCGGGCTGGTGCTGGCTCTATGAAACAGCGCTCCAATTGGTTCCACTTGCCACCCCCCTCGGCTTGTGGTTTGGCCAGCGATTCCGTCTGCTGCATCTGCAATAGTCTTTGCCGGTGGGGGGGGGGGGGGGGGGGGGGGCGAGGGGCAACTCTTTTGACAAATGCCCCCACCGCCCCCCCGAAAACTTGCCCGCTTGGCCTTGGAAGAAAAGATAACCCCCCCACCCCAGAGAAATAGATCCCAGCTAAAATCTGCCTTTGCAATAGCCACAGATTATTGAAGGCCTTCTGCAGTTGTGTGACATTTGGATGGGACTATGTTTGGCCATGCCAATTAAAACCTCCTCTAAAAATGCACAGTCTTTGTAACATTGGCCACACTTTAAATGCTGGCAGCTCCAGAGTGGCCGGGCTGAGAGGGGGCGGGAGTGCAAGTTGGTTGGCGGCGGCGGCACCCTTGTGCAAAGCATGAGCTCGCATTCCTCCCCCTGAAGTATTATTATTAATTTTTTTTTTTTTAAAAGGCGGGGGTGTGGGTAAGAGAGGAGTTGTTGTTGTTGTCGTGTCGGATTTGGCGTCGTCGTCGTCCTTTGCTGATCATCTGGAGAGAAAGAGAGAGACTGAGAGAGAGAGAGAGAGAAAGGGGAAGTGGAGGAAAAGAAAGAGAGAGAAAAAAATCCAACAAAAATAAATCTGCCCGAAGGCCTGGAAGTTGTGAGGAAAAGAAAGTGGAGAGAGGGAGGGGGGGATAGAGAGAAAAAAAAACACAAGGAGGGGGGGGGGGGGGGAGTGGAAGAGGGTTCCTTGAAACAGGCGGCGCACATTTTCTTGTTGTTTTTGAATCGGGGAGAAGTTCCAGCTCCTCCATATTGGAGAGCAAAGGACGACGCTTGGAGAAGAAAATAAAAGAGGGGAGGGGAGGAAAGCAGAAGAAGAAGAAAAAAAAAGAAACGACCCCCCCCCCCCTCCTCCCGAAGGAGGGACGACGCCGGGGCGGCGAAGGAGGAGAAGGACGACGACGACGAAAAAAGGGGGATAAATAAACACCTCGCCAGCAAGACTCCGGGAGGCCAAAGAAACATTTATTTCCTCGGCGTTCGCTGCCGGATAACATTTTTTTGGGGGGTTTTGAAACGCTTCGGCTGTCAGCCCTTCACTCACCGTTCGGCCGGCCTGTCAGCTCCCGGCTCGGCGGCGGCGGCGTCCTCTCTGCTGGGCCGGCGGCGGGCGAAAGGCGGTTATTTTTTGAATTCTCCCGACATAAACATGATTATAAATGGTTGACTGAGAGAGAGAGAGGGGGGGGAAAAAAAATCCCGGGGGGGGGGGGGGGAGAGGAAAGTTTGCAGATCATATTTTCTGCATTTAATTTTTTTTTAAAAAAAGTATTAATTTTTCCAACCTTTTAAAAAAAATTTTTTTTTTTTTTTGCCTGTGGCGGGTGCGTGTTTAAAATAACAAAACACACAACCCCGACATATATATATATTTTTCTCTTTCTGGGCCGTACAATCGGAGCGTTTTGAGGCAGGAAAGCGCGGCCCAAGGCAGCCCAGGGGTCTGCTCGATGGACAGCACGTCCATTATAACGCAGGTCAGCAAAGAGGATGAGGTTATTTCATCGTCCCAGGAAAAAGGTAAGCGATTTTCATTTTGGAATGTCTTTGTCCCGTCTTTATTTTTTATTTTTTTGTTTTTGTTGAGATTTGAGCCAGGGTATGAATGTTGTGAGTGAGAGGAGGGGAGGCTGGAAGGAGTTTGGAAAGTCCAGGAGCAACCTTGGGTCTCCCTGACTTCTTCCCCAGCTCTTCTTTTCCCCCTTAGTTTTGTGTGTGTGTGTGTGTGTGTTAGCTCCTTTATTTTTAAGATGCTGATTATGGGGGGGGGGGGGGGAGGTAATAAGGCATAGGTCATTCCTTTTCCCCCTTGCAGAATTTTATAAAGGTTTTTTCTTTTATAAACTTGAGCTGCAAAAAGTATGGCTGCTTTTGTTTCCCTGATCAAAACTTAACAATTAATAATGTTTTGAGCCTGCTCGGGGCACCCAAGGGAAATAAGTGAATGAAAATGAAAATCGCTTATTGTCACAAGTAGGCTTCAAGGAAGTTACTGTGAAAAGCCCCTAGTTGCCACATTCCAGCGCCTGTTCGGGGAGGCTGGTACGGGAATTAGGGAGGCTGGTATGGGAATTGAACCGTGCTGCTGGCCTGCCTTGGTCTGCTTTCAAAGCCAGCGATTTAGCCCTGTGCTAAACAGCCCCTGCGGTGCGGTGTGAGTTCTTCTTCTTTCCACCCACTCTGGAGTGTCATCTTCCAACAGAAGTTCAAAAAGACTGAGAAGCCCCCCACCCGCCCCAAAAGTTAAAATCGAGATTGTGCTTCCTCTGACTCAGCGCAACCACTTGATGGTTTTGTGCACCTCAGGAAAGAAACAGAAATGTGCAATTGCTACTGATTTTAGAAGAGCGAGGCAGTATTCTAGATTTGGTGGAAAAAGATATATGGTACAATGGTATTGGATTAATTTACTAGATGATAACTCGGATGGTTCATATTTGGAGCAGGATTTAATTATGTGCCTGTGTGGTCAAACCAGAATCTTGTGCAATGCTTACTTTTTTGTGTGGAGGGAATGGAGCAGTATAGGTCGGTGTGTGTATATTATGTCGGAACAAATGGTCACTTGTATAACTGTGCTTCGGAGGAAATCAAATAATTTTTCAAAGGGGGACTTTATTGCAAGCATTTTAAAATCAATGTTTTCCTGAGCTGATACTCAGCCCAAGTATCATCAAAAGCTCCTTGAAGAAAGATCCTTGTAACATAAATTTGTCAAAAGTACGTTGCCATTTTAAAGTCTTCTTTTTAAAAACTTGTGAGTTTGACGTTTTATTACTGTGTATACAACTATTTCCATCGGTAGTAATTTCAGGAATTTCCATTACACTCCGTGTTCCCAAGAGAGAGGTTTTAATAAAATGCAGGGTATTTTAATTCCAGACAAGTACTTCAACATGTGTGGTCTTGAATTAGCTGCAATACTGTTTGTGTTTCCACACTTGCACTTTTACTGTAATAACAAAGTTCACCTTTTTAAAAATAATGCAGATGTGTGGTTAGAAATAAGAGCTTGTTATGGTGCAGTAGCATATGATTAATACCTGCACTCGTCAGGTTAACCGTGACTCCCATTGTGACTTTGCCAAACTCAAAGTAACTGGTCAGCTCGGACTGTGTAGATATAATTTATCAAATCCTGCCTGGCAGCATTAGATAATGCCTTGTGTCTATACAGTATTTCATGTTATCACTGCTTAAAATGAAACATCATAGATGATATCAAGATCCTACTGGTTTTATGACGACATAGCAGGAAATGCTTATATATTCGTGTAAATTTGTTTCTTTAACTCCCTCCACTAGGCTGTGTTGCTGCCTTTTCTTTCTCCAAAAACAGACTATAGACTTTACTTCGCAGTGCCTTGCCATTACCCATGTCATGGAGTGCTTTCCATTTCCCTCTGCTGAGTAAGGTCTTGTGATAGGAAACTGGAGGTTAATGCTGCTGAGCTTCAGTTAACTTTGTAAATGGCTCCCTTTGTGCATACTTTTAGCTTGGCGCTGTTTTTCCTTAATTTGGAAAAGGAACATATCCTTTTGTAAAAGGTTAAATCCTTCTTGCATTACAAGGCTGACATGGTATGTGCAGTACTGTGACGTTTGGTGACATTTTCACAACATGGCTGTGCCACCATGTCACTCCTTCATCTTGTGCCAGTCCTGTTCTGATTCGTTTCAGAATGAAAAATTCCATGTACAGTAACATCCAGCAAATATTGGGCCAAGATTTTTTAAAGCACTGTCATGAATATTTCCACACGTTTTGTCCATAATTAAAATTCCCTTTGCGTTTTCAGCAGCAGAGCTATTCATGAGTTAAAAAGTAGTTGAACAGAAATACACAATACCACTGTGTGGTTTATAGTCAACCGTCACCACTGAGACACATACAATGTGACCAGTTTTCTGAGGCCAATTTTACAATTGATGTTTTATGGTGGTACTAAAGTCAACCACTCCAACTTGAAAAGAATACTTTGCCTGACTAATTAAAATTAAAAATGCCCTAATCTGTCAGTGCTATTACTTCACTATTAACCGTACTTGCCCAACATGGTGACACTCCCACATTAACAAGAGGAGCCATTGCTGTTAAAAATATCCTGATCATTTGGCTGTAAGTTACATTATAGTTGTCAAACCTTGCAACATGAAAGGATGTGTAACATAATATATAAATTGAAATATTCCAAAGTGGTAATGTCATCTTTGGGTTCAGGTGAGCATTGTGAGAGTGATTTAAGATTTACAATTTGAATCTCTGGGCCGAGATTATTCATTTATGACACTACTCAAGTGTTGATTCTTTTACATGCTGACATGAGGCTTTGTTGTAATTGTGCATTGATTATTATCTACATAAACCAGTAGGACTGGGAATTAAATATACCAGGCTGTTGTAAGGCCTACAGGAAGGTTGGAAATATGGTAGAGGAGGGAGAGGAGTCCTCGTGATTCAAGATGAAATTGCTTCAATGATAAGAGGATTAATGAGAAGTAAGCAGGCTATATGGGGACTCTATGGGTAGATATAAGAAATATAATGATTTGAGACTGTAGTGGGAGTTGTGTATAGGTCCCTTAAGTAGAATATAGTAAGTTAGATTGTTTAAATTCAGAAATTGGACAAACGTAATTAAAACAATGTTTTGTGGAGTATTTTAATTTTCATGTAGATTGGAATAAGCATACTAGCACATGTCAAAAAGGTTGTGTCACATGTTGAGAGTGTCCAGGATAGCTTTATGTAATATGTCTTTGAACCAACAATAGGGCTAGCCATATCAGATTTATTAATGAGTAAAGCAATGAGTTAGGGCCAGCTTAGCTCAGTTGGCTAGACAGCTGGTTCATGAAGCAGAGCGAGGCCAGCAGTGCAGGTTCAATTCCCGTACCGGGTGAGGTTATTCATAAGGCCCTGCCTTCTCACCCTCTCGCCTGAGGTGTGGTGATCCTTAGGTTAAATCACCACCAGTCCGTTCTCTCCGTCAAAGGGGAAAACACTGTGGGCATCTGGCATTATGGCGACTTTACCTTGCCGAGTAACGGACCAGATCTAGTTAATAGCCTACTGGTGCCTGAATATTTATCAAATAGTGATCATAATACAATTAAGATCAATCTTGTGTTTGAAAGGGAGAAACATGAAACAGTTGCTTTTAGATTATTTTATGCGTTGCGACAGACGCTGTCCACAGTGAATCAGGGAAATCTGTTGATAGATGAAACAAGTGAAGATTAGTGGGAAATGTCAAAAAGCACATTTCAGATCATACTGAAACAGTTTATATCTTAAAGAGTCCCTCTTTGCCAAAAAAAGCTGTGGATGGCTAGAGAAGCAACATAAAACCAAAAGAAAAAGCATACAAAAATTCAAAATATAGCACATATCCTGGCAAAACGGATTGTAAGCTCTACAAAAGGGAGTATGAATAGAAAACTTGAGCATCAAGATCAACATTTTTTTACAATTACATTGAGAAAAAGTGGTCTGGGGCATTGTGGGTCCCTTAAACTGAGCAGTGATATTGTAATTAAAAATATGGACGTGGTCGACATGCTGAATAATTTTAGAGGAAGGGGTCAGCATGCTGGACAAATCAAAGGAACTAATATTGAATCCGGAATAAGGAGTCACCAAAATTACCGGAAGCCAAATAACTGTAATGAAGGCGATAAGTGACATGTCCCCAGGAGTAGGTAGTTTTCATCGCAGGGGTTAAAGGAAATATCTAACCTTCCAGAGTTCTCTTGATTTGGAAACTTTTAGATTGAAAAATTGTGCATGTCGCTCTGTGATTTAAGAAAGAGATAGCTAACACCCGTTGATGGGAAATAACTGAAGTTTATAAATAAGCAAAAGGCGATTGAACGCCATAAATTTTCAACTGATTGGTCTGACATTCTGGCTTTCTAATCTGTTTGACTTCTTGTTGACCAGAGATATTAAGCAACATAGAGATAAACCAAATTGTGGGCAGAACAGGCACAAGGGGCTAAATAGTTGGTTCTGTTGCTGTGTTCCTATAACGTGTAGTTTGTCCATGACAGACTGTTAATAATCCTGTGTGAAAGCTTATTTCTTCCAAGATCTAGAACATGTTTGCAATTTGGCGTGCTTACTGCATCAACCGAATTCTTCACATAGACGTTTGCTGTGTAAACCTTCTGAGTGAAATCTTGTGGTATTTTCAGTTTACAAATGCATATAAAGGCAGAACTTGCTTTGTATAAATGTGTATGGATTTGCTGTTAGCTGTATAAATATAAACTTGAGATTGGGAGGGGTCTCTGCCTGCTTTCCTGGAAGGTGGCTTTTATCTTCAATCGTCATGTTAAATTAATATGTTTATGAAATTCCAAAATTCCTTTGGAGCTGTTAAGAACTCCCTCCAGTGGATCATTGAACTTGGAGATGGCTGTAACTTTTCAAATGCATTATTTTCTATCTCTCTGGAACTTTCTGCAGAGTTCATGAATTTCAAAGGCTAATATTTTAAGCTTTGATGTGCTGGGCTCCAGAAGTAGGCTGAAGCATGAAAGAGTGGGTATGGGCTGGCCTTTGGCGAAACAGAACTGAAAGTGAATGCTAAACTTAACTGGATTCTCTTTTGTATGTTTTTTAAGGATTGGCTATTTACTGCTGCATCTGGGCTTGTGCTATTCTGAATGTGTCATTGTTTAATTTCTGTAAATAAATTTAAATTCATCCCAGTGATTGATTAGTTTGGGTCTGCTGTAGTGGTTTGGACACCCATTAGGCGCCAGTGATATAGGATTGTACTCCCAAAGGAGTAGAAAGGTACAGGACTGCAGGCGTTGCTTCGTACAGGATGTGAGATCCATTTTGCGGTGTTCCTTTGCAAAGGGAAACAGCTCCATAAAATAATGTACATCTCATATGTAGTAGCAAGTTGAGAGATTCCTGACTTGTGATACCTTTCAACATCTTAACTTATTTAAAAGTGAATGAAAATAACTTGCGTTCAATATGCACACACAAAAGGCTAGTAGTAACTCCGTTTTCAAAAGGGAGGGAATGGTGTGATGTTACCATCAAATCTCCCAACAGGCATGTGGGTGATTTGGCTCAATTGGTGCCCCTGAATTGGGGGGGGGGGGTGTGAACAGCCAGCTGTCATGGTGCACATAGGCACCAACGATATAGGTAAAAAAACGGGACAAGGTCCTACAAGCTGAAGGGGGGGGGGGGGGGGGTGAACAGCCAGCTGTCATGGTGCACATAGGCACCAACGATATAGGTAAAAAAACGGGACAAGGTCCTACAAGCTGAAGGGGGGGGGGGTGAACAGCCAGCTGTCATGGTGCACATAGGCACCAACGATATAGGTAAAAAAAACGGGACGAGGCCCTACAAGCTGAAGGGGGGGGGGGTGAACAGCCAGCTGTCATGTTGCACATAGGCACCAACGATATAGGTAAAAAAACGGGATGAGGTCCTACAAGCTGAATTCAGGGAGTTAGGAGTTAAACTAAAAAGTAGGACCTCAAAGATAGTAATCTCAGGATTTCTACCAGTGCCACGAGCTAGTCAGAGTGAGAACGTCAGGATAGATAAGATGAATGCGTGGCTCGAGAGATGGTGCAAGAAGGAGGGATTCAAATTCCTGGGGCATTGGAACCGGTTCTGGGGGAGGTGGGACTAGTACAAACCGGACGGTCTGCACCTGGGCAGGATTGGAACCGATGTTCTGGGAGGGTGTTTGCTAGAGCTTTTGGGGAGGGTTTAAACTAATGTGGCAGGGGGATGGGATCCAATGTAGGAAGTCTGAGGGAAGTAAAACGGGGCTAGAAACAAAAAGCAGTAAGGGGGAAAGTGTAAGGCAGAGAAGTCATAGTCAAAAATCAAAAAGGGCCACAGTACAGGGTACAGTGACTGAGGAGAGTGTTGAAAGGGAGGTGGCCAATGCAGGATTGAGGGTGTTGTACCTAAATGAACGCAGTATACTGAACAAGGTAAATAAGCTTGTTGCGCACATTGAAATTGGCCGGTACGATGTTGTGGGCATCACAGAGATGTGGCTGCAAGGGGATCAGGGCTGGGATCTAAATATCCAAGGATATATGTCCTATCGAAAAGACAGACAGATGGGCAAAGGGGGCGGGGTTGCATTGTTAGTAAGGAATGAAGTTAAATCGATAGCAAGGAGCGATATAGGATCAGAAGGCATCGAATCTCTGTGGGTAGAGTTGAGGAATCGCAAAGGTAAAAAAAACCTGATGGGAGTTATGTACAGGCTCCCTAGCAGTAGTCAGGATGTGGGGCAGAAAATAAATTAGGAGATGGAAAAGGCAAGCAAAAAAGGCAATATTACAATAATCATGGGGGACTTCAATATGCAGGTGGTCTGGGAAAATCAGGTTGGTAGTGGATCCCAAGAAATGGAATTTGTGGAATGTCTGAGATTTTTTTTGGAGCAGATTGTGACAGAGCCCACTAAGGAACAGGCAAGTCTGCATTTGGTGATGTGTAATGAAGCAGACTTGATTAGGGAACTTAAGGTGAAGGAACCCTTGGGGAGCAGTGACCACAATATGATAGAATTTACCCAGCAGTTTGAGAGGGAGAAGCTGCAATCAGATGTAACAGTATTACAATTAAGGGTAACTACAAAGACATGAGGGAGGAGCTGGCCAGAGTTGATTGGAGAAGGGGCCTAGCAGGGAAGACAGTGGAACAGCAATGGCAGGGGTTTTTGGGGGTTATTAGGGAGGCACAACAGATATTCATCCCAAGGAGGAGGAAACATGCTAAGGCATGGCATCTATGGCTGACTAGGGATGTCAAGGACAGCATAAAGGCTAAGGAAAAAGCATACAAAATGGCGAGAATTAGTGGGAAAGCAGAGGATTGGGAAGCCTTTAAAAGCGAGCAGAAGACAGCTAAAAAAGCAATAAGGGGGGGGGAAGAAGATGAAGTACGAGTGCAAGCTAGCTAGTAATATAAAGGAAGATAGGAAGAGATTTTTTCAATATATAAAAGGTAAGAGAGAGGCAAAAATAGACATTGGACCACTAGAAAATGTGGCTGGAGAAGTAATAATAGGAACAAAGAAATGATAGACAAACTGAATAGTTACTTTGCATCAGTATTCACGGTGGAAGACACCAGTGGGATGCCAGAGCTCCAGGAGAACCAGGGGGCACAGGTGAGTGCAGTGACCATTACTAAGGAGAAGGTTCTGGGGAAACTGAAAGGTCTGAAGGTGGATATGTCACCTGGACCGGATGGACTACACCCCAGGGTCCTAAAAGAATAGCTGAGGAAATTGTGGAGACATTAGTGATGATCTTTCAGGAATCACTGGAGGCAGGGCAGGAAGGGTCCCAGAGGACTGGAAGGTGGCTAATGTAACACCACTGTTTAAGAAGGGAGGGAGGCAGAAGATGGGAAATTTTAGGCCGGTTAGCCTGACTTCAGTCATTGGTAAGATTTTAGAGTCCATTATTAAAGATAAGATCGCGGAGTACTTGGAAGTGCATGGTAAAATAGGACTGAGTCAGCACAGCTTCGTCAAGGGGAGGTCGTGTCTGACAAATAGTTCTTTGAGTAGGCAACAAGCAAGTTAGACAAAGGAGAATCCGTGGATGTGATTTATTTTGATTTCCAGAAGGCCTTTGACAAGGTGCTGCATAGGAGACCGTTAAATAAGTTAAAAGCTCATGGTGTTAAGGGTAAGATCCTGGCATGGATAGAGGATTGGCTGACTGGCAGAAGGCAAAGAGTGGGAATAAGGGGATCTTTTTCAGGATGGCAGCCGGTGACTAGTGGTGTGCCTCAGGGGTCTGTGCTGGAACCACAACTTTTTACAATATACATTAATGATCTGGAAGAAGGTACTGAAGGCACTGTTGCTAAGTTTGCAGATGATACAAAGATCTGTAGAGGGACAGATAGTATTGAGGAAGCAAGGGGGCTGCAGAAGGACTTGGACAATCTAGGAGAGTGGGCAATGAAGTGGCAAATGAAATACAAAGTGGAAAAGTGTGAGGTTGTGCACTTTGGAAGGAGGAATTTAGGCATAGACTATTTTCTAAATGGGGAAATGCTTCAGAAAGCAGAAGCACAAAGGGACTTGGGAGTTCTTGTTCACGAGTCTCTTAAGGTTAATGTGCAGATTCAGTCAGCAGTTAAGGCAAATGCAATGTTAACATTCATGTCAAGAGGGCTAGAATACAAGATCAGGGATGTATTTCCGAGGCTGTATAAGGGTCTGGCCAGACCCTATTTGGAGTATTGTGAGCAGTTTTGGGCCCCATATCTAAGGAAGAATGTGCTGGCCTTGGAAAGGGTCCAGAGGACATTCACAAGAATGATCCCTGGAATGAAGAACTTGTCGTATGAGGAACGTTTGAGGACTCTGGGTCTGTACTCATTGAAGTTTAGAAGGATGAGAGGGGCTCTTCTTGAAAGGTACAAGAAACTGCGAGGCCTGGATAGCGTGGATGTGGAGAGGATGTTTCCACTTGTAGGAAAAACTAGAACCAGAGGACATCATCTCAGATTAAAGGGACGATCCTTTAAAAAGGGACGATCCTTTAAAACAGAGATGAGGAGGAATTTCTTCAGCCAGAGGGTGGTGAATCTGTGGAACGCTTTGCCGCAGGAGGCTGTGGAGGCCAATTCACTGAGTGTCTTTAAGACAGAGATAGATAGGTTCTTGATTAATAAGGGGATCAGGGGTTATGGGGAGAAGGCAGGAGAATGGGGATGAAAAAATATCAGCCATGATTGAATGGCGGAGCAGACTCGATGGGCCAAGTGGCCTAATTCTGCTCCTATGTCTTATGGTCTATGGTCATTCGGCTGAATTGGTGCCTCAGTCAACCAAGTAAAATAAAAGACTGATAAATATAGGATGAGTGTTTATTAAAGTGACTCTGAAAGATGTAAGAATTTTGGAACTCTGAATATTGTGTGAACATTGTTATAGTTTTGATCTTAGTTAATTACGCTTTCTTAGTGTCAATGTTGGCCTCGTTGGTAGTTTTCACGCTTCTGAGGAAGTTTTTGGATTCAAAGCTCAGTCCTGGACTTGAGCACACAAATCATGGCTGACACTTTCGTATGGCTCTGAGTGAGTGCTATTCTGTCTTTTGAATGAGACGTTAAATTGAAACATCCATTGTCTGCCCTCGGGTGAATGTAAAAGATCCAAGACTATTTCAAAGAAGGGCAGGGGAGTTATCCCCCATGTCCTGGACAATATTTATCCTCAATCAACATCACAAATTAGTAGATCATCTGGTCGGTATCACACTGCTGATTATGGAAGCTTGTGATGCACAAATTGGCTACTACCTTTCCTGCACTACAACAGTGACTCCACTTCAAAAGTACTTCAATGGCTGTAATATAATTTAGGATGCTGTGAGGTTGTGGAGGGTATTATATTATGTGGCATGCATAACGAGGTGGCAGATCTGTGAGTGACAGGTCGATTACTTGTAGACAAAGTATTCTGTTTAACTGCAAGTTTTGAAATTTTGAATTGCCATTGGGAACAAAGTTACGATTTATTTCAGCGGAAGACCTTGTGTTTTGCAATTGGGTGAGGGTGGAATTGATGTCAACAATATGTCGAGCTCGATAATGTCTCTTCTAGTTATCCCATATGTTCTTTTGTCACTAAGGTAACAAGAACTTACCTGGTACACTTTCTCATTATGCTTCAAATACAATGCTTTTTTAAAAAAACGAAACAGTGTGGCAGTGTGCTGGAATACCAATCTCAATGTGCAGTAAGATGTAAATTCCACATCCCCTCCCCCATTTATTGAGTTGTGCCCTCAGTCACTTGGGACCAGTAAAGGCACTGAGCAGAAGCAGTGTTTCTAATTTTTTTATTTTTATTGAATTTTTCCATTTTTACAAATAACACAAATCCTCTGGATTGGTACAGCACAGCATAAAGGCCTCAACATACATGAATACAAAAAAAGACAGGAGAATAACAGTTGTTTTAGCTTAATTACTAAACTTGGTGCTTCTGTATGTGCGAATGGATATACTTGAAGATAAGGCCATGAAAGAATGGTAAAATTGCACACCTTGCCCTGGAGCGAGTGCTCGCAGCACAGCCTATGAGAATCTAGGATAAAATCCTTGTGCTGTATTTGGGCGTGCATCAGAACACTCCTTTCCAGTCAGACCAGAGGTATCCATAACATATTATGATGTATTTTCTCGGATACAAGACCTGTCTATACCTTTTGCAGGAACCAGGGCCTGGATTCTCCGCCGGCATGATTCTCCAATATACCGGCGCCAGGGGGTTTCCCGATGGCGTGGGGCTGCTCCACCATGGGAAACCCCATTGACCGGCCGGCGTAACGGAGAATCCTGCCGGCCGGTCGGGGCAGAAATGTGGTGCGGCAGGGCGGAGAATTGCGCCCCAGATGCTTTTAACCCCCCCCAAAAAAGCAAAGACAAAAACTACAGAAATTTTTTTGCGAGGACATTGTTCTAAGAGGATACTTTATATATAACCACCTGATGCAAGAAACTCCAGCACAATACAAGCAATCGTCAGTCTACACCTTTTTATACAAAGACCAGCAAATATTCATACAGTTGGTCCAGATTATAATCAATGCGGTCCGCGTCTCCCAACACATTAACAGTGACAGGATAAAAAGATAATACAAAGGACAGAGGATGTCAGGATATCAGAGTACCAAGAGCCCATTGTCTCATGGTGTACGCCCCTCACCACAAGACAATAAGGAAATAGCTGTTTAGTCGAAACCTCCCAACGCATCTTGGCCCAGAAGGAACGTCCCAAGCATAGGGGAGCAACAGGATACCTCCTACAGTACAAGACATTGCTTGACATTGTACACTCTTGAATATAGGAGCTAGTAGACCAAGGACATCCACACCATGCCAAAGCTCATACACACACACAACCTACCACCTCTCTTTCAGAGGGTCGGTGCAGACTCGATTGGCCGAATGGCCTCCTGCACTCTAGGGATTCTATTATTCTAAGCACATCTGCGGCTTCATACCGGCCCTGTTGACACTGGATGATTTACACCATCCTCCACCGAGGAAACCTCTCCAACAAGGAACAGAAGAATCATCAAGACACCCACCAACTGGGCGTCTCGGGAGGGGTACAATCCTACCCCCTTTGACATGGTAATGGAAACCCTCTGAAATACAATATACCTGCAGCAGCATACTACCTACCCAAGTAAGGAAAGGAACCCCCAAAAAGAAAGGAACCTCTAAAAAGAGAGGAACGCCAGGGTTAGCCAAGGAATGCCAGGCAAAGTCTGGTACTGTACACCATTGCAAAAAGGATACTGGGGCAGAACAGCATAACCTCACCAGAGAGACAAAGCTGCCTGCCCAGGGGAGACCCGGCTCCAAAATGCCAGGTAAAGTCTGGTACTGTACACCATTGCAAAAAGAATACTGGGGCAGAACAGCATAACCTCACCAGAGACCCAACGCTGCCTATCCAGGGAAGCCCCGGCTCCAAAAAGGAGGACCACCTGGAAGTCCATATATAAGACCATCTGGAGGAGGGGGTCTATCTCCCCCACACGGTCTACCCTTAAACCAAAGAACGACTCCCAACAACATCGATCCACAGTACTCGGGGCTCTTACTCAAACTCTGCAGTGGAACCCTATCTCGAGAGGGCGATCAGACCAGAAGCCTCTAAAGGGGAAAACACTACCTGATCCAGGTAAACCGACCCCAATCCAGGTGTGCGCCATTACACATTTTCCCCTACTCCCAACCACCTCAGACACGTCAGCCACAAAGAAGAATCCGAAGGAACCCAGCCCCCTCTAGGATACATGATGTGTCCGGACCTTCATAGGAGATGAGCACGGATTCCATAACCCCAACATTAAAAATAAAAACACAACACAATAGTTGTAACTGGGGTCTTTCCTCACAAATAATGAGGGCTTGCAAGGCCATACCATACATCACCACACCAATCATCCTCTCACCACCCTGTCTTGGCCCTACTCATCTTCTCTATAAACAAAGTGAGGTATTTGGAAAATGTGCTCTTTGTAAATGCAAGGATTACAGCACATTTTTAAAAAAAAAACTCGGTTGATACTGCACAAACCTCACCACGTTACCGACCAAGTATGGTTTTCATCATAACAGGATAACTGCTGACAACCGCCTCTGAGATCATACATCACACACCATGGTCTGGATAAAAGACGGTAATAGTCACAAGGGGATAACATTCAGCAATATTGATTTAACTGCAGGATAATATCACCATCCAAGGAACCTGGAAAGGTCAAAGCCATGACAGGATCGTTGAGTAGCATTCAGGATCCCTGCAGATTTTCATTGAAGCGCCTGCGCCACACCACCATTTCGAAGCCCAGGAAACAAGAAACCTAGGCCCTCGGGCCACAATGGCCTGACGTGTCCAAGCGCCCCCAATACCCCTCTATGAATATCCAGGACAAGGGCAACATTGGATCAGTGGCCAGGATTTCCAATCGACCCGTAGACCTCCCAATACCACGCCCAGCCTTCATATTGAGATAGCGAAAGCATGGCAGCCAACTCTGAGTCGGCTTGGTATTTGTCCCCTGCTCCTCTCAGAAGACTGGGTACATAAACACTCCCTGTCTGGCCCCATCTCCCCGAATCGACCAGGCTATTCCACAAACCATGCAACAAGGACCAAGGTGCCTGCCCTATCGAGTGACAGGATTCTTTTCTCTGCTTCAGCTGTTCTCTCCAGGATATTTTGCGGTCTTCAAAGTGAGCACCGACAGCCTGCACTAAGGAACCGAGGCCATCATCCATGGCATCACTCACCGTGGCATCCATCATCTTGATGTTGCCAGCACCACCGAGCTCACCAACAAAACCTCCCCTATAAGCTGGACCCCAGCCCTGGCCACCTCCAACCGCCTAAATCAAACACCAATTTTTTTTATTTTTTTTTGACTTGACTCGACTCCTCATCGCCAAAATCTAGCCAGGATCATCCAAGGACATAACACACGACGTACACACCAGAAACAAATAATTAAGGGATGTGCCTCCGGATCAGAAAAAGGGATTAAAAGATGAGCAGAGTCGGTGCTTGTGAAAACGCAGTTGTTCCTGTGCTCACATCACATGACCCCCCTCCCGAAATCTATGCATCATGACGAGCGCTGCCTTCTAGTCCATCATCCCCTGCACACGCTGACCTACATTCTTTGTTGACAAATGGCTCCGGTTTAAAATTATTTTGTATTCAAAATCCCTCATGGCTTCCACCCTCCCTATTTCCATAAACCCTGCCACCTTTATAACCCTTGGTGAACTCTGGATTGCTCCTCTTGTCCAACCACCACCATAGGTGGTCATGTCTTCCCCGTCCTCATAACCCTCCATTCGATTTTCTTGTGAAGCACAATTTACATTTTTCAATAAGTTCCCACAAAATCTATTTCATTCGAACAATACCAACTTTCTTCAGACTGAAACACGCTGAAGTTGGATAATATTTATTTGGAGACTCTGACTGGGAAGGCGACCGAGTGCTCTTGAAACCAAAAGATAATTAAATCTTGGAGTATTTTAGTCTTCAGAGCTGGAGAACAGTTTGCAGGGCTAATAATGTTAATTCGTTTTACAGATGCACCCTAAATATTTTAATTTAATTTTTTTCTCTCCCAAAAATAAACTTCAAAGGCATTATAAAGGTTGCTTTGTGCACCGTGTAATCCTAAGCAATAGTAAACCTGTATTCCTCTGTTTCTGAACAGCAGGAAGAGCACAGTTTTATTTGAAAATTAAATCTCACTGAACGTGCTGCTTTGGAATAGTGAATAGAGTTTCTCTGGTTTTTTGGAAGATCTTGGCCCTCCGGTTCTTTCTATTCCCCGAAGGCCAGTGCTGCTTAAAGAATATTCACTGACAGGAAAAAAAAGCAAGTGATGCCATTAAGAATTTAGCCAGTGGCCGTTTCAGTATGTTAGGCTTATTGAAACTGGGATTCATTCCGGGGCAGATCTTTCAATTCATCAATTATTATAATAACCATTTAATTATTTGTTGCTTTGCAAAGTCATAGAGACTTGCATTTTGTTGCAGATTTGCTTATTTAACCAGGAACTACTTTTATTTAAAAAATTAATAAATTTAGAGTACCCAATACATTTTTTCCAATTAAGGGGCAATTTAGCGTGGCCAATCCACCTAACCTGCACATCCTTTTGGGTTGTGGGGGTGAAACTTACGCAGACACGGGGAGAATGTGCAAACTCCACACGGATAGTGACCCAGAGCCGGGATCGAACCTGGGACCTTGGCATCGCGAGGCATCAGGGCTAACCCACTGCGCCACCGTGCTGCCCCAGCCGGGAACTACTTAACCAAAATTGATTTGATGATCTTCAGTATCATACATGAGAAGCGAGATTCATTTAGTTTTGGTGTTCATAACTTCCCTTCCCTTTGCTTTCAATCTGTTGATTTGCTGTTTTAATTGTGTAATAGTCCACCTTTTTGACAGAATTAATTAAAAATTTGGAAGCATAGGTCATCTTTGAATACAGGATGAAATATCTGAGATAATGGTGTTATGTGATCTTCTACAAATATCATTCCTTCTTGTACAGTATTAAGATTTTAACCCTTGAAGACTCAGGATATGTTTTAAATAGCTGTGCTATATAATACTGTACTCCACTCTTCAATTATAGAGCTTTCTGTGTGCAAAGTATTTTTTAGCCCAAGTTCGAATCACCTTGCTTTGATGCTGTTTGAAGGCTGTGTAGTTAAGCACTCTAACTTGCCCTGAGAGACCTGTCTGATCACCACCTCGGCGTTGCCATCTTGTTTCTAGTCAAAGTTTTTAAGGAGATCAATATTATTTAGCAAAATCATTTTGGAGACAATAGCTGCATTGTGTGTCAGCATTTCAAAAACATGGAAATGCATGAGGAAAGGTAACGATTCAACCTCCCTCTGGACATCTGGCCAAACAGGGTAGACGAGATCTCCAAACTGAGATTGGAATAGTTGCTGTGTTGAGAGGGATCTCCGACTTGGAAGGTGGTTGCTTGATTCTGGAGTACTTGAGGGGAGTCAGAAAGGCAAAAGCAAAAACTTTTGTTCACAATATGTAGCCAATTTCCTGTAGCTTTGCAGACAGCTGGTTATGGATCTGAGCTTATAATCATAGAATCTACAGTGCAGAAGGAGCCATTCAGCCCATCGAGTTTGCACCGGCCCTTGGAAAGAGCACCCTACCTATCCCCACCGCATCTCTGTAACCCCACCTAACCTTTTTTGGACACTTAAGGGCAATTTAGCATAGCCATTCTACCTAATGCTACACATCTTTGGACTGTGGGAGGAAACCGGAGCACACGGAGGAAACCCACACAGACATGGGGAGAACTTGCAGACTATGCACAGACAGTGACCCAAGCCGGGAATCGATCCTGGGACCCTGGTGCTATGAAGCCATCGAGCTAACCACTATGCTACCGTGCTGCCCACAGCTTGATATTGTGATCGAGCAGCTGATGGGTTAGCCTGTTATTTAGCTAAATAGGTCTCGAGGCCAGATTGGACTAATTATTGTTTGAAGTTTCTGCAGATGACCAGCTTTGAGAAACGTGCTTACAAGTTTTATATAAAATGGTAGAGGGACTGAAATTAATATGGCAGTAGCGAGAAATGGCTGATAGCGAATCACCAACCCATTTTACACTGCCTTGATCTCTGGCATGGACTTGAAGGCTGCCTCCTGTACCTTAATAACTGTATGACTCTGATCTTTGTCTCCTGTTGACTTTTGGTGTAGACCATGGGGAGGAAGAAAGTCTTATTTTATTTCCCTAAAAGCAGTATTCTTCTTCATTTAACTTTACATTCTATTATTTGTTATGGGAGAAAGGAAAATGAGGATAAATTGCATTTCTGTGCTGCTTTTCCTGTGTTTTTTCTGTGTTATTTGTACAGAAAAGTAGCTCAAAGAAGTACTTAACATTGGGTGATCAAGATAACAAGGGAGGGGAGACAAAAAGACAAGTAAAAGGATGGATTTTAAAGACTGGGTAGTTTTAAAAGCAGTAATGAAGTGGAAAGAAAGGTTGAAGGAACAAAGCAAGGAGGGGCAGCACGGTGACAGTGGATAGCACTGCTGCCTCACAGCGCCGAGGTCCCAGGTTCGATCCTGGCGCTGGGTCTCTGTGTGGAGTTTGCACATTCTCCCCGTGTTTACGTGGGTTTCGCCCCTACAAACCAAAGATGTGCAGTATAGGTGGATTGGCCGCGCTAAATTGCCCCTTAATTGGAAAAAAATGAATTGGGTACTCTAAATTTATTTTTAAAAAGGAATGTAATGGCTGAAGAAGTGGGCACCAGTGGCAGAGTATGTAGTGATTGTGGGACAGGGAAGAGTCCAAAAGGTTACATGGAAAGTTCACTCGGGTAGATGCAGATCTTAACTTTCAGAATTTGAAAGTTAACTTGTTGAGGCACTGGGAGTCAATGATGCTTGGAAGGGGGCAGCACGGTGGAGCAATGGTAAGCACTGGGACCAAGGCGCTGAGGACCCACGTTCGATCCCGGCTCTGGGTCACTGTCCGTGTGGAGTTTGCACATTCTCCCCGTGTTTGCGTGGGTTTCACCCCCACAACCCAAAGATGTGCAGGGTAGGTGGATTGGCCGCGCTAAATTGCCCCTTTAATTGGGGGAGAAAAAAATTGGGGTATTCTAAATTTATATTTAAAAAATGATGCTCGGAAGGAATGATGATGGTTGGGCTGTGTGACTCTTGTGCATGGGAGAACATGTCCTACTGTGTTCTGATTTGAATGATTTGAAGTTATAGGGGTGGTTGAGGGAGAGCAGATGGGGGGTGGTTGAACGAAACCAAGCCTCACGGCAGTGAAAGCATGTGATGAAGGGGCGCCCCGGATTGGGTGGGGGGGTTGCCGATGAAGGCTGGTGAAATTATGCATAGTGGAAGAAAGCTGATTGGATATGAGGAGGGCTCAAGCAATGCACATGATTTTGTTTTTAAAATACATTTAGAGTACCCAATTATTTTTTTCCAATTAAGGGGCAATTTAGCGGTACCCTGCCCATCTTTTAGGTTGCGGTGGTGAGACCCACGCAAACACGGAGAATGTGCAAACTCCACACAGACAGTGACTCGGGGCCGGGATCGAATGCGGGTTTTCAGCGCCCGTGAGCAGGCAATGCTAACCATTGCACCATCGTGCTGCCCGATTTCTTGTAAATAGATGTTTGTCCAAATTTTTTTTCAATTGATAATAGGTGCATTTCTGCATGCAGAGTTAATGATTCCTTGTTGAGCGAGCCACTGGCCTACAGTGACTGAATAAGTCAAATTCTCATTTATTGATTTCCATCAGACCCGACAGTGAGTGACCTGCTAATAATGTACTCCAAGCAGCTCTTCCTCCTTATCACTGCATCAGGTTATGATAAATAAGTCAAGTCCTGTTTTAATTGTTTTAGGGTTTTACAAGTGTTTTCAGTATTGCAAATTGCGATTCTTGCACATTTCCCATTCAGAATTAATTTTATTTATCGTGGCTCTCAAGTGTTCACTTCACCATCATTTTCACAAGTAGCCTCTTGAACCTTTAGATTTCCGTATGCATAAGACAAAGAATATTCACTGTTTAAAGACTCTTTGCTAATAGAGCAAAAATGTTTCAAACTCTGCACAAAGCAGATGTTCACAAATTAGGCAGCGAAGTGTATCTCCTGGTGATGTTCTCTGTCTGTGTGAGGGGAAGAACCCAGGCTATTGTAGCCAGGTTGTGGAAACCTCAGCAGCTAATTTATACAGGGATTTGGCTGAAATTTGCAGAGTAGCTGGGGTACCATCAGTTAGCACCATTGTTCTAATCTGACAGCTCAGGCCCATAAACCTTTTAGCATTGCAATGGTTAAAGCCGGCTTGCTCGTTTAAATTCCACATTCCGACTTTGTTAAACTCCTCTTTGTATGTGGATGAACGAAAGAGCCTGTTAAGTTCTCCGCTTGGTATGTCTAATTTGTGTGGGTGTCGAGCTGCACAGAGGCACAGAGATCTCTCTCTTGCCCTGCTGGTTTTTATCTTGCCCCACCCATTCTCCCCAATGTTCCTTGAAATTGTTTTCAATCTTAAGCCTTCTTCAGTGCCGTGGTTGGTTTGCTGTCTCCACTCAGACTGAAGATCGAGGAAATTTTACTGCATGTAAGCATGGCAAAGTCTCCAAAAGGGCCAGCGTTCTGTTCCTTCCTCCAGGTTCTCTCTCTCTCTCTCTCTCTCTCTCTTCTCTCTCTCTCTCTTCTCTCTCTCTCTCTTCTCTCTCTCTCTCTCTCTCTCTCTCTCTCTCCTCTTCCCTTCCCCCCCCCCCCCCCCCCCCCCCCCCCCCCCCCCCCCCCCCATAGGTTGACAGCACTTTCCTATGCATATGTGCAATTGATTTATATACCCATTGGAGTTAATCTTGTGTTCCTTTAGATAATTATGGCCTAATGATGTGATCTATGCCTATTAAATGGGGAGACAGTGGCTAGGAAGTTAATGTCACTCAATGAGTAATCCAGATGAGGCTGTTTTTAAAATAAATTTAGAGCACCCAATTATTTTTGGCCACGCTACATTGCCCCTTAATTGGAAAATCTACCTACCTTGCGCATCTTTTGTGTTGTGGGGGTGATACCCATGCAGACGCTGGGAGAATGTGCAAAGTCCACACTGACTGTGACCTGGGGTCGGGATCGAACCTGGGTCCTTTGTGCCGTGTGGCACCAGTGCTAACCACTGCGCCACTGTGTCGCCCCTATCGAGAAGAGTTTCAAGGGACAATGCTTCAAATCCCATCGTGGCAGCGTGTGAAATTTAAATTCGGTTAATGAATCTGAAGTTTTAAAGCTGGTCTCGGTAATGGTCACCATGAAACCACTTGTCGATTGTCGTAAAAACTCATCCAGTTCACTATTATGTTGCAAAATGCCATAAAGGGTGGCACAATGGCTAGCACTGCTGTCTCACAGCACCAGGGACCCAAGTTTAATTCCGGCCTTGGGTGACTGTGGAGTTTGCACGTTCATTTTCTTTTTTTAAATAAATTTAGAGTGCCCAATTCATTTTTTGTGAATTTAGCGTGGCCAATCCACCTACCCTGGACATCTTTTTGGGTTGTGAGGTGTGAAACCCACCCAAACATGGGGAGAATGTGCAAACTCCACATGGCCAGTGACCCAGAGCCGGGATCGAACCTGGGACCTTGGCGCCATGAGGCAGCAATGCTAACCATTGCGCCACTGTGCTGCCCTGAGTTTGCACATTCTCCCCATGTCTGCGTGATTTCCTCCGGGTGCTCCGTTTTCCTCCCACAGTCCCAATATGCACAGGTTTGGTGGGGTTATGGGGATAGTATGGGCCTAGGTAAGGTGCTCTTTCAGAGATCCTGTGCAGACCCGATGGGCTGAATGGCCTGCACCGTAGGGATTCGATGACTATTGTCCTTTACATTGGGGACTGGTTTAGTACACTGGGCTAAATAACTGGCTTGTAATGCAGAACAAGGCAGCAGCGCGGGTTCAATTCCCGCACCAGCCTCCCCGAACAGGCGCCGGAATGTGGCGACTAGGGGATTTTCACAGTAACTCCATTGAAGCCTACTTGTGACAAGTGATTATTATTATTCCATTGCTCCGGGTTTGAAGAGATTTTCTCATGAGGAGAGGGTGAGTAGGTTGGGCCTGTACTCATTGGGGTTTAAAAGAATCCGAGGTGACCTTATTGAGAAATATAGGGTTCTCTGGCGACTTGATGGGATAGATGTTGAGAGGTTGTTTCCTCTTGTGGGAGAGTGCAGGACCAGAGGGTTAACTCTCAGAGTAAGGGGTCGCACATTTAAGATGGAAATGAAGAATTTCTTCTCTCAGAGGGTAGTGAATCTGTGGAATTCTTTACTGCAGAAAGCTGTAGAGACTGGGTTATTAACTAGGTTGAAGCTGAAATAGGCAGATACATCAGTAAGGAAATCAAAGATTCGGGGATAAAGTGGAGTTGAGGATTATCATATCAGATCAGGCATCTCACTGAATGGCAGAACAGACTTGATGGGCCGAATGGCCTACTTCTGCTCCAAAGTCTGTCTTGAAAGTACCTGGATCTACACCTGAAGTGCTGTAAACTGTAAGACTACAGACCTGGAAGGGGGGATTAAAATGAGTGGACTAGACAGGGTAGATGCAGGAAGGATGTTCCCGATGGCAAGGGTGTCTAGAACCAGGGGTAACAGTCTAAGGATATGGGGTAAAACATTTAGACCATAAAGCATGGGAGCGGAATTAGGCCGTTAGGCCCATCGAGTCAGCTCCGCCATTCAGTCATGACTCTCATGTTTCTCAGCCCCGTTCTCCTGCCTTCTCCCAATAACCCCTGATCCCCTTATTAATCAAGAACTTATCTATCTCTGTCTTAAAGACACTCAATGATTTGGCCTCCACAGCCTCCTGCGGCAAAGCGTTAAAGCGTTCCACAGATCCACCACCCTCTGGCTGAAGAAACTCCTCCTTATCTCCGTTTTAAGGGACCGTCCCTTTAGTCTGAGATTGTGTCCAGTGATTCTAGTTTCTCCTACTCGTGGAAACATCCTCTTCACGTTCACACTATCCAGGCCTCGCAGTATCCTGTAAGTTTCAATGGGGACAGAGATGAGGAGAAATTTTTCTCCCCCCCCCCCCCCCCCCCCCCCCCGGAGAGTGGACAGCCTGTGGAATTCGCTACCACAAAAAGCAGTTGAGGCCAAAACATTGTATGTTTTCCAAGAAGAAGTTCGATATAGCTCTTGAGGTTAAAGCGATCAAAGGATATGGGGCGAAAGTGGGAACAGGTTACTGAGTTGAATGGTCAACCATGACAATAATGAATGTTGGAGCAGGCTCGAAGGGCCGAATGGCCTACTCCTATTTTCTGTGTTTCTATGAAATGCATCATTGAAGTTGAAGTATAGAACCTTAGTTAGGCCACACTTGGAGTATAGTGTTCAATTCTGGTCCCCACACTACCAGAAGGATGTGGAGGCTTTAGAGAGGGTGCAGAAGAGATTTACCAGGATGTTGCCTGGTATGGAGGGCAATTAGCTATGAGGAGAGGTTGAATAACCTTGGTTTGTTCTCTCTGGAAAGACGGAGGTTGAGGGGCGACCTGATAGCGGTCTACAAAATTATGAGGGGCATAGACAGAGTGGATAGTCAGAGACTTTTTCCCCAGGGTAGAGGGGTCAATTACTTGGGGGCATAGGTTTAAGGTGCGAGGGGCACGATTATGCTATTTTGCTGGTAGGGACAGCTGGTTTACAAACAGTCATGCCAGATTGGCTTCAGCAGTCAAAGGATGTGGAATTTTACGCTTGTTGAAGAGACCGCAGAGGTCACTCTCAATCTTGTTTTTCGACTTGAACAGTTTCTCATTGAAGAGCATTGTCAGCTTCTCTTCAATAACCAGGTTTCTCAGGACTTGCTGCTGTTCTTGTCTACATTCATAGTTGATATTCAGCTTTTTCCTCTTGGGATTAGAGGAGATGTACGAGGCAAGTTTTTCTACAGAGGTGCCTGGAACTCGCTGCCGGAGGAGGTGATGGAAGCAGGGACGATAGTGACGTTTAAGGGGCATCTTGACAAATACATGAATAGGATGGGAATAGAGGGATACGGACCCCGGAAGTGTAGAAGATTTTAGTTTAGACGGGCAGCATGGTCGGCACAGGCTTGGAGGGCCGAAGGGCCTATCCCTTGTGCTGTACTTTTCTTTGTTCTTTGAACAACGTTTGAGATTACAAGGTCTTGAAGCCTTGGCCCTGAGGTGATTTTCTATAGTGCCAGGACCAACTAGGGATTTGGGACTCTGGAGCAGGAGTAGGCCGTTCGACCCTGCCAGCTATTCAATGGAATCATGGCTGATCTGGTTGTGTAACTGTTACAACAAACTGAGCAAATGGAGGTCTAGTTACTCCATGTGGCTGTGAGGAAAGCAGCATTCCAGACTGCAAACCAGTTAAGCATACATTTAACTTAAACATCCAGCTGAAAAGATACTTGGTCAGAACAGCAGTAACTTATAAAATACTTGGAACTTAAGGAGAGACACTGGTATGAAAGATTCTAACCAATAATTATTTTATCTGAATGACCTGTACTAAGGTTGAAAAACATTTTCTGTACACTGAACTTGTAATCAATCCGTGAATGAAATAATCATCGCTTGCTGGATAATAGACTACTACCTTAATTGTACTCCGCCCTGTTGTTGATATAGAGCAAAGACTGAAGCACCAGCTGCTTGTATAAATTGAATTGTTTATTAGTGAGATTTTAAAAGTACTTCTCTTTCATTCCTTTGTTTTTTTTCGGGTGTGTGGGTGAACATTTATCCCTTGACCAGCATTGGTCATTACCACAATGCTGTTTGTGGAATCTTGTTGCAAATTGGCTGCCGTGTTTCCTACATTACAACAGTGATTACACTTCAAATGTAATCAGCTGTGAAGTGCTTTGGGACACCCTGAGGTCACAAGTGACAACATATGACTGCAGAAGACAAAAGTTCTCCATACCCACATTATCCTCCAGCCGTAAACATCAGGAATGCTGCTTCTGGGCTGGATGTTAAGAAATGTGAGAGGGTGTGGCATGGCTTTACCTGACCTTTTTCCATGAAAATCTTGTTTGGTCAACCCTTCCTGCAGTCCCTCGCCCTAAGGTGCTGCAGGCCTTGTTTCTTTTCATTTTGTGTCCAGATGTTTGAGCAGTAGCAAGCTGTTCACCACTTGGGGCGTCATGATTTAGCCAGATCCTTATCTTCATCCATTGTCCATTAATGCATGTTCTAGCAGATGACCCACGCACCTAGCAATCAGGACTGGGAACTGGCTGATTTCCCATCTCTCCTCTTCCTCCCTACGCTTTCTGTGAACAAATTTTTTTTTTCTCAAAAAATATACTTTATTCATAAAATCTATACTAAACATTACAGAACATTTCGAATTGTCTTGACTGTACATTTCCATCAGAGTTACACATTCCCTTGACTTTTTTCCATTCAATTTTGATGACATTACACACACATCCCTCTTTACGTTACATTTCTTTCTTAAATATTTGCATCATCATGTTTCTTTTATACATTGGAGTGTTAATGACCCAGACCGAGGGGGGGTTTACACTGTTACCCGCCCCTCGGTGTACATTTTGCTGGTTAGACCTTACACAGTGGTCTTTCCCCATTGCGCCTTAGCGGCAGCTGCCCCAAGCTTGAATGCGTGTTTTCTGTGAACAAATGCTTCCAAATTTCACTTTGAAGTGCCTGACTCTAATTTTAAGATTCTGTCCCTTGATTTTGATGCTCCCACCAAGAGAAATACATTTTTGTATCTATTCTATTAAATTACATCATTTTGTGCCCAATTCATTTTTGTTTTCCAATTAAGGGGCAATTTAGTGTCTGGCACATCATAATTGAAGGTTCTTTTGTTATTCTGCCGCCGTAGATAGTTCAGGCAGTGTCCCATTTGCCCCCCCCTCCCCCCATTCTCCACACCACCCTCCTTTTCCCCTCTCTTCCCACCACCCCCTTCCTTCCCCTCGCTTCTGTACCAACAGGAGGGAATCTGGTCGCTCCAGCGCAAAGTTTAGTGCTCGTACCGTTTGTTTTTTGTACAACTGTGTTGTTAACTGTTTTAGCAATCAGAGTATCCCTCCCCTCCCTGCACGTTGGTACTAAGAGGAGAGTACCCTGTTTCCCCAACACAAAAGTAGTATTTGTACCGTTTGGCCTTGTATATATTTTTTAATGTTTTAATAAAAAGATACGGCCAATTCACCTTCCCTGCACATCTTTGGGTTAAGGGGGACCTACCCTGCACATCTTTGGGTAGTGGGGGTGAGACCGACACAGGCACAAAGAGAATGTGCAAACTCCACACGGAGAGTGGGCCGGGATCGAAACCGGGTCCTCGGTGCCATGAGGCAGCAGTGCCAACCACTGCGCCTAAATTACATCATTTTAAACTTTCCATTTGAATACCATTCCTCAACCTTCTGAACTCAATCAAATGAGTTTATGCAAACGTTGCCATAATTTAACCCTTCAAACCCTCGTGTAATTCTGGTGCATCTTTATTACACCCTGCCTAAAGGCCGATATATCTTTCCTGAGGTTTGATAAACTGAAACCAATGGGGTCTGATCAAGGGCTGTATAAATGTTGTGTAATTTCCTCAATACAAACAGCCTTACAATAATTGGCTTTTTAAAAAATTACATTTTGTATCTGTAGCAATTTGTGTACAAAATCCTTTGTTCCACCTTGGACCCTAATTTCTCACCGTTGAGAAAATATTTGGTTTCTCTTTTTCAAATCTGGCGTAGTTTTATAATAATAATTGCTTATTGTCACAAGTAGGTCTCTGTGAAGTTACTGTGAAAAGCCCCTAGTCGCCACATTCCGGCGCCTGTTTGGGAAGGCCGGTACGGGAATTGAACCCGTGCTGCTGGCCTTGTTCTGCATTATAAGCCAGCTGTTTAGCCCACTGTGCTAAACCAGCCCCTCATCGTCTTTCTATCCATTCATCATACCCTGCTCCCAGCCACACACTTAACTGTCATCTGTTACATTTGATACACAGCTGTATTCCTTCATCCAAGTTTTTAGTATCCAGAGTTTATTTTTCCCTACTTTGACTGCTACCTTCCAACCAGTTAACAGTCCATGTTAAAAGGACATCCCCAGTTTTGCTAATATCTCATGTGGAATTGTAACAAATGGTTTTTCGAAGTTGATAATAGGCAATATCCATGGACACACTCTCTTCTACATCATGCCAGCAGATATTTACAAAATTCAACAAGTGAAGAGGGCACTCTTGAGTCCTTGCCACCGTCATGCTGTGTTAACACAATGTTATTACAATTACACAGTTCTTTCTTGAAGTTTATTCCTGCCTGGTTGAAACTCTAACTATTACATTTCAAAAATAAATATTCTTTTGATTAAGAGCTTCCACCTCACTGAAGAGGCTTCAGGCCAATCCTCATCCAACAGCCTGCTCTGAAAATTCTGCTCACATTTAACAACTGTGATAAATTTCACCGTAGCAGCTGAAACAATCCATAAAATTCTAAATAAAACCACCCATAACGTTCTGAAAGAAAGTCAATTTGCCCTATATCCTTTTATATAAAAAAAAAGTCCAGGATCCGGACCATAATCTTTATTTTGGTGTGTCAAGTTTTGCTAAAGTCTGCCCATTAGTTTTTCGAAATATGTTTTTAACAGGCAATCGGTCGAATAAACCCGTATCTATGCCCACCTTCAGTGACGAGGTAACTCGGTGTCAGAATTGAGTAACCTTTCACAAGTCCATGTTGCCTATGTCTGATAGGCTGATACTTGTCCATTTGCTCAGACCTTCTACCTCCTATGATATATTCCAATAACTTTACCACAGCTGATATTAAACTGACTTGTGTAGTTTCCTGCTTCCTCCCTTTCTTAAATATTGGAGTGGCATTTAGTTTTCCAATCTAAAGGCGTTACTGTTGCTGCATCTGGAGCGCTTTGGAACATTCTGACACTGCATCTGCAATTTTCTCTCAAATAGCCTGGAATCTGTGACATCCTTGAGATTTTCTGTCTTGTGTCCCATTATTTTTTTTAGTTTTTCCAATTCAGGGTCAGTTTAGCGCGGCCAATCCACCTACCCCGCATATCTTTGGGTTGTGGGGTGAGACCCACGCAGACACTGGAATCACGGGGGTCCTGTTATTAACTTATTCATTATACTTTAAAAAAATTTACATAATGAAGATGAAGAACTTGATAGATTTATAGTAAAGATTTCCTTATATGGCTGATACTTTGTCTTTCCTCAACTGTGAAATGGATAAAACACAATCATTTAATAAATCTGTCATTTCCTTATTGTCCATGATAGTCATGCCTGCATTTGTCTCTAATGGGCCCACATTCCATTTTATCATTCTTTTCAATATATATATATTTTTTAAATGACATAGCTTTGAAAGATTTGTTTCATTATCCCATCAACATCCTGGGGTTACCATTGACCAGCCATGCAAATATTGTAACTACAAAGAGCAGGTCAGAGACTGGAAATTCTGAGTAACTCCCCTCCTGACTCCCCAAAGCTTGCCCACAATCTACTAGGTGCAAGTTAGGAGCTTGATGGAACACTCTTTCTTCACCTGCTTGAATGAGTGCAATTCCAACAACACTCAGAAACTGTGACACCATCTAGGACAAATCAGCCTGCTTGATCACCCCATCCACCATCTTAAACATTTACTCCCTCCACCACAGTGGCAACAGTATGCACTATTTGCAACTTCAACTCGCCATGCTTCTTTTGATCATCCAACCCGGGACCTCTACCACTTAGAATGATGAGGGCAGCAGATGAATGGAACATACAAGTTCCCCTCCAAGTCACACACAATCCTGACTTGGAAATTTATTACCATTCCTTCGCTATCACTGGGTCAAAACGCTGAAGCCTCCTTCCAAACAGCACTGTGGATTTACGTGCACCACATGGACTGCAGCAGTTCAGGGAAGTGGCTGTTTGCGTGCTCTTGCTGCAACTCACACACACTCTCTCTCTCTCTCTCTCTCTCTCTCTCTCTCTGTCTCTCTTCCCCAACCCCCGCCTCCACATTCTATGAACAAATTAGAGAAATTTTAAACATTTACTGTTTTCTTTCTGACTCTTTTGATGCACATTATAGCTCTCCGAGTCCACTTGATTTCAGCTGCCCTTGCATTTAGTTTGATTCGGTCTCTTGTTGAATTAAGGCAGCGGAAAGCTGGTTTTAAGCTGACATCACCCCATTTTTAAAATAAAGTCTCAATCTGTCATCAGAATGTTTGATTGGTAAATTTGAAAGGAAAGCAAGTACTTTTATATAGAAATCTGTTTTGGTGCTTACAAACTACACCAATGCATTTTGGGTTTGTAATTCATTTTTAATGTGATTCTTTAAATACTCAATCCATCGATTGTACACGCCTGTGCACATGTGCGTCCCTGTTTGCACAAGATCTTTACTAAAATAGACAAAGTTGAGCACCAGCTTGTTTTAATCGCATTTTGCCCCAATGCATGCAAATATCTGTGTTACAGACTTCCAGTTTACATTTCAGTGTTTATGTTTGATTCCAAGTCAGAACAGCAAACAAAAGATAAAGTAAATTACTATGGATGCTGGAATCTGAAACAAAGACAGGAAATACTGGACAATCTCAGCAGGTCTGACAGCATCTGTGGAGAGAGAAGGGAGCTGACGTTTTGAGTCAGATGATTCTTTGTCAAAAGACACTGCTGCCTCACGGTGCCGAGGTCCCAGGTTCAATCCCGGCCCCGGGTCACTGTCCGTGTGGAGTTTGCACATTCTCCCCATGTTTGCGTGGGTCTCACCCCCACAACCCAAAGAGGTGCAGGGTAGGCGAATTGGCCACACTAAATTGCTCCTTAATTGTGTAAGAAAAAAAAGAATTGGGTACTCTAAATTTATAGTTTAAAAAAAGTTGAGGAATGCAAAGATCTTGGGAGGGCATGTATGGCTGGAGGACATTGCAGAAATAGGGAAGAACAAAGCCAAAGAGGGATTTGGACACCAGGATTAAAAATTTAAAATTCCGGTCTTGCTGGACCAAAGGACAAGGATTTATGGATGAAAAGGGCTTGCTAAGAGTTTGGAATTCGTATTTAAGATACTACCTGGGGGGGAGGGGGAGGAATAATACATTGGAACACAATTGGAACAAAATAAAATAAACTACAGATATGCATAATCTTGACTAGTAAAGATGGCAGGGACTCTGGGAAAGCTTGTGATGAGTGTGGCATGCAAGATGTGGGAGGTTTTGGATCCACAAGACATCCAGGACAGTCACATCTGCATGCAATGCCAGAGGGTAGCAGTCCTTGAACAAAATGTGGCTGATTTAGAACTTTGACTCTCTTCACTGCAGAACATACAAGAGGGAGAGGGGTTTCTGGAACAGTTGTTCTAGAGGGTGATCACTCCACATCGTGATAGGCAGACAAGGTGGAGTGTAGAGTAGGTGACTATTTGCTGAAAGGAAAAGAGACAGCGGCTCTAGGAAACCCAAAACCTGTGGAGTTGTCTAACACGTATGAAACTTCAGGTGCCTATGAAGTGAGCAACAAGACTGAGTCAGGGGTAGATGACTCGAGGGCAAACCATAGCACCCTGGTGCCTGAGGCTACTCTGGGAAAAGAGAGGGAGACTGGTAGGCAGATTAGTAAGGTGGTAGTAGTGGGTGACTCAATAGTTCGAGGGATAGACAGTCTAGTTTGCAGCCGAGATCGTGGGTCCCATATGGTTTGTTGCCTCCCGGGTGCAAGAGTTCGGGACATAACAGATCGGCTGGACAAACATCTGGAAAGGGAGGGTGAACAACCAGAGGTTGTGGTTCATGTGGGAACCAACAACATAAGGAGGGACAGCATGGAGGTCTTGCAGGACCAGTTTCAGGAGTTAGGGAGTAGGTTGAATCGTAGGACCTCCAGGGTAGTAATCTCAGAAATACTACCTGTGCCACGAGCTTCACCATTTAGGCAAAGGCAGAACAGGAAGGCAAATGCATGACTTAAGGGATGATGTAGAAGGGAGCATTTTAGATTTTTGGGACACTTTTAGGAAAGGAGAAAGCTGTTCAGAAGAGATGGACTTCATCCGAACCGAAATGGGACTTTTCTCCTGTTGAGAGTGTAAACAGTGTAGTGGGGGTGGATTTAAACTTGTAAGGCAGGAGGATGGTTTGACTAATGAGCCTAGCTTTTGAAGTACCACTGAGGGCAAAAGAGAGAAGCTGGGGAAAAGGGGAAGGTTTGAGTGTTGATGGTGAAAAAAGAAATGGTCGCCTCCCAAAGGGCAAGAAAGAGATACAGGCAGAGTTAAATAGTGTGTATGTAAATGCAGAGTATAGTGAACAAAATTGGAGAACTGGAAACAGAAATTGCTCTCGGGGGATATGACATAGTAGCTTTGACAGAAACGTGGCTCAAGCCAGAACAAGACTGGATACTTAACATCCCAGGTCATAAGGTTTTTAGTCGAAACAGGATGGGTAAAAAGGGAGGAGGTTTAGCAGTTTTAGTCAAAGATAGTATCATAGTCTTTGAACGAGATGCAGTTCCTGAATTAGAATCTATATGGTTGGAGGTGAGAAACAGGAAGGGAGTGGTGACCTTGTTTGGTATTTACGATAGACCTCCAAATAGTGGAGAGGAAGTAGAAGAGAGCATTTGTAGGCAGATTATGGAAACCTGCAGGGCAAATAGGATTGTGATAGTTGGAGATTTCAATTACCCTAAGGCAGACTGGGAGGAGTGTGGGGCCGTGAAGGGAGAAATTCCTCACGATAGGTGAAGTAAAGTGACCCATTCCACCTCTCACATAAAGAAACCGGTCAGCCTGTAGGCCAATGGATCTGTACACCCCTGATGCAATAGTATCGGCTCTTTCCATTTTTGTTCCAGCAATTCTATATCATCTCTCTCTTGTTTGTCCTTCAAGGTGAAAATGATCATGCTCATCACCTGCAGTGCTTGGTAAGGTTCTGGTGAATATTTGGGATAATTGAATCCCTACAGTGCAGAAGGAGACCGTTTGGCCCATTGAGTCTGTACTGACTTTCCGAAAGAGCACATGACCCAGGTCCACTGCCCCGCCAACCCCACTTTATCCCCATAACCTAACCTGCACTACCTGGACACTAAGGGGCAGTTTTGCATGGCCAATTCACTTAACCTGCACATATTTGGACTGTGGGATGAAACCGGAACACCCGGAGGAAACCCAAGATGACATGAAGAGAATGCGCAGACCCCACAGACTGACACCCAAGGCCAGAATTGAACCCAGGTCCTTGAAGCTGTGATGCAGCAGTGCTAACCACTGTACCACTACTTGGGCTGACATGTACCTGTCAGGTTCTGCTGCAAATAGGACAGAATGCCACAGAGTTTTAGACAAGTTGTTGGCTCAGGATTTCCTCTCTGCCTCTGACATACGCTTGCTTTTGAAGGAGCTTTCCTGTTTATTTGGAGCTTTCCTGTTTATTTGGTTCGCCAGCCAGGTGCAATGATCCTCATTGAGTTTCTCCCAGGATTTTGATATTGAGCGGAAGCCTTCCGAGTGTCCTTGTGCCACTTTTTTTGAACACCATAATTATACAGAGTCAATAGATAGGGTGATTACAACTACTTTAATCTTACTACAACCTTCAGATAGTTTACTGAAATGCAAAAGCAAAGTCTGAGCCATCTGTAGTGGTCACCTGAGAACTGTGATCAGAATTTTACCTTGCAATCACAGCTAAGAAATGTTATTCCAACTACTTTATTATGCAGGGTTAGTCTGTTTATTCTATTTCTGTTCCGTGTGCTTGATGTGGTAGGTGTGTTATGCATGACGTCTTCACTCTAGAAATAACAACTGCGACACATCACTGCAACTTTATTGGTTGCCATTTCCTGCAATCAAACATTTTGGTCTGTATTGTATATTCCTAAATGAAGTATTCATGGTAGATATTACAATCTGTGCAACTGGAAGTACAATTTGGCAGTATTAAATCAACAGCAATTAGAGCTGGTTGCTCACCAACATAACTTTCTTTCATTCTGTACTTGTATTCAGAAGCTAATACTGGAAACTATTGTGATCAATTAAAACTGGTTTAGTACACTGGACTAAATCGCTGGCTTTTAAAGCAGGCCAGCAGCACGGTTCAGTTCCCGTACCAGTCTCCCCGAACAGGTGCCGGAGTGTGGCGACTAGGGGCTTTTCACAGTAACTTCATTGAAGCCTACTTGTGACAATAAGCGATTTTCATTTCATTTCCACTCCGCCCTCTTACAAACGGTACTGCAAAGCACTACTAATTTAATTCAAATTCACTTTGTTTGAATTACAAACAATGACTTGTTAACTCTTTTGTTTGCAGCAAAAACAGAAAATACTAGACAATCTTAGCAGTTCTGATAGCATTTGTGGAGAGAGCACGGTAGCACAGTGATTAGCACTAGAACTTCACAGTGCCAGGGACCCAGGTTCGATTCTTGGCTTGGGTCACTGTCTGTGCAGAGACTGCATGTTCTCCCAGTGCCTGAGTGGGATTCCTCCGGGTGCTCCGGTTTCCTCCCACAAGTCCCGAAAGACGTGCTTGTTAGGTGAATTGGACATTCTGAATTCTCCCTCTGTGTACCCGAACAGGTGCCGGAATGTGGCGACTAGGAGATTTTCACAGTAACATCATTGCAGTGTTAATGTAAGCCTACTTGTAATACTAAAATAAATTATTATTATTAACAGGGAGCTAATGTTTCATTGGATCATAGAATCCTTGAGGCGCAGGAGGCCAGTTGGCCCATCGAGTCTGGACCAACCCTCTGAAAGAGCACCCTACCTAGTGTCAGGCCCCCACTCTATTTCCTCATAACCCAACCTTTTGGACACTAAGGGGAATTTAGCATGGCCAGTCCACCTAACCTGCACATCTTTGGACAGTGGGAGGAAACCGGAACACCCGGAGGGAACCCACCCAGACACGGGGAGAACATGCAAACTCCACACAGACAGTCACCTGAAGCTGGAATTAAACCCAGGACCATGGAGCTGTGAGGCAGCAGTGCTAATCACTGTGCCGCCTTAGTTGCCGGGTGCCTGTTTGACCCAGCTTCAGCATGGTTAAGTGGGTTATAAAACCCACTGGTTTTGGTTAGATCTTGCAAGGCTGGGGGAGGCCCTTCCCGCCATTTACCTGTTGCATCCCGCTCCGATTTTGGCAGTCGGTAGATCGTGGCCACTGCCTTTCTCTTCTGGTTGCAGTGTCCCATTTCATAACGATTTTGTAACCTATTCAAGTTTGAACAATGAATAGAAGTAATGTTCTTTGGATATTTTGCCACTCCCATGCTACTTTACATGGGGATCTTACTGTCTTGTGTCCCAAAATACAATATATTCATTTTTTCGGTCCATATTGTTCTGCAAAGTATTTTTCAAAAGTGCAAATACTCAGTTGAGGACATTGTGACATGATTACTCCACAGTGCATTGGGTTTTTAAATTGTATTGAACTTTTGGTATACAGGAAGTGCTTTGCAGTGAACGGCAGATAGATACTGAGCAGAAATTCTAGCAGTGGAGACATGAATTGAAGGCACCCATTTTTGGGAGGTTTATGAAGCTGGGAGAGAGATGGAAGGGAATTTTGGAGGAGAATGCCAATGTATAGAAAGATGCATCTTTCAACAGTAGGGCTTGAAAGCAAGCAGCAATCCAGATTTAAAAGGAAAGGCTATTATCTGAGCATAAGCCTGAAGAAAATATCCCAAATTAGGTAGAAGAGGAATTTCAAAATGATAAGAAACATATGCTGGGGTGGGTGGAGAAAAGACAGTGGGTGTCGCTTTTCTGCCTCCGCCTGATACTCAGTTCATGGTGGGAACTCTCATGGACAGCATTCCTGCCCGATACTAACTGAGGCCCGTAAGTGGGGATTCAACCATTGGCAGCCAGGGCAGTAACCACACACTGGCTCTGAAAAGCAATTGTATTTGCTTCCAACGGGGTGGGGGGGGGGGGGGGGGGGGGGGATTTCCTTGTTCAGAGGCACTCAGCACCTGATCGAAGCACCCTGTCACTGGAGGGGAGGGAACCTGCCGAGTGTCACCTGCCCTTCCAGTATCCTACCCACACTTGCTTGTTGCCTGGGCCTTCGTCTCTGGTGGGTGCATCACTGCCAGCTGCTACCTCTCTAGGTGGCATTGACGGTAATAGAAAGCTGATAATTGATTGCAGTGGTAGTTCACGGGTAGCGGTGCAAGTTGGTGGGGAAATGGGAGGGGCTTGGGGAAGATCCCATTTGTGATGGGCATTTCATTCCAGTCCCCTTCCTTAATGGAACTGACATGAGACTCTCGCAGTTGTCCATTCGGCAGGTGAGATCCCCATTGGCAACATTTAAATACCATCCAATGTTTGTGGGAAATTTGTGAAAGGCTGGTTAGTAAATAAAGTAAAGTCGCCATAGTCCCAGGTGACCAGAGGCTGTTTTCCTCTTTGAGGGAGAGAGCTGACTGGTGGTGATTTAACCTGAAGATCACAACACCTCTGGTGAGGGGCAAGGTTGAGAAGGTGGGGCCTTCATGAATAACCTCAGCCGGTACGGGAATTGAACCTGCGCTGCTGGCCTCGCTCTGCATCACGAACCAGCTGTCCAACTAACTGAGCTAAACCAGCGGTTAGTAAATACAGCTTTAGAAAAAGTGGTTTATTAATTAAATTATGAGGCATTGTGAGAGGAATTGATTCTTGGTGTGATGAGAACATCTGAAGATTTCTGGAATGAGAGGGGATGAGCAGGAAATGTTCTGAATACAATCAACAGTGTTGTCTTTGTTGTATAAATGTATCCAAAGAAAACTTACTTGCACTTTGTTTATGCATAATGGTTTCTTAATTTTGTACATTATACGACACACACAAACACAGGTTTAATTCTCTCTGCAGTATCCTGTAGTTCATTGGTTAATACGATAACATCAACTTTCTGTCTGCTAACAACACAGTTTAAATACAATGAGTTAACGACTGTACATGTAACCCTGTTCAGCTGACAGTGACGCATTAGGGAACTTGCATCAGCACAAGACTCCTGCATCTCACCAAAATCTTTGAGTTCAGTTTTTCAATGCAAAGCTTAATTTGTTTTGTAAATCTTTTGTATGCCACACTCTGGATTTCCATCTGTAGCTGCCTTCTGTGGCTGGTGACATCTCCAGCTAAAGAGGGCAGGTAAAGCATTACTTTGGATGAAAAGTTGGATGTCTTCAAGAAATTATTTACAGCATGTTACATTAGCAAAAAAATGAAACTTCAAACAATGCCAAGTTTCAATTTTTAAAATATGCATGGTTAGTAGTTCCAGAAGCTACCGTACCTCTGTATATCCTTGGAACTCAGAAACAAAACTGCTTTATACCAACACCGTTATCTATGAAACTGTGATATTTAACTAATTTTAGCGTGGGCAGGGATTTTTTTTCAGGAAACATTATGGAAGTGTGCGCTCCAGTGTCACTAGTGAATTCTGAGGCCAAATAGCAGCATAATGTTCTGTTATGACTGGAGATGTGCCTTTCTACTCTGCTTTTACATCCCAGGGACTCTTTGCTGCAGCAATGTAACTCCTGACTCGCCTTTCATAATCTCAATTGTTTATCGTACATGCCAATTCCTGAAAGAGTAGAAATATTCATTAACTGTCTAGGGTTATTGCGGTAAAGATCTTGGCCAGAATGCTACACTCCACCCCTAGTCTGCTGGGGCGGGAAGGGCCTTGGAGTGGAAGCCTACCTGTGCCCCATTGAAGGCCCTTGAGTGGCCACTTAAGGACCTTTCCCACGCAGCCTCCATTTTTGGCTAGTGGGCAAATGGTAGATTGTGGGGGGGAAAATCCAAAATTAACAAATTTTGATCTTGGACGGGAAAGGGAAAGTTGCCTCCATCGTGGGAAGACAGTGGCATAATGATATTGTCACTGGACTCGTAATCCAGAGACCCAGAGTAATGCTCTGGAGACCTGGGTTCCAAATTGCCACTGCGGATGGTGAAATTTAAATTGAATAAAAATCCGGAATTAAAAATGTTTAATGATGACCATGAAATCCATGTCGATTGTCGTAAAAACCCATTTGGTTCACTAATGTCCTGTAGGGAAGGAAATCTGCCGTCCTTACCTGATCTGGCCTACATGTGACTCCAGACCCACAGCAATATGGTTGACTCATAACTGCCCCTCGAGGGCAATTGGGGATGGGCAGTAAATGCTGGCACAGCCTGTGACGCCCACGTCCCGTGAACGAATTTAAAAAAAAAAAAAAAGAAACCCATTTCTGACTGTGGGACATCCTCCCCTTAAATGCCCGCTGACTTCTGGACCTTCCTCATTACTCCCTCCAAAACCCCAATCATCCCCCTTGACTTGCCACTTTTCCTCTGGTTAGTTCCAGGCAGCTAGCCGCAGTGCCTCTTCCGGCAGCTCACCAAGGCGGGTCTTCCATTCCAGAATGGGCGTAGGGCCCCTTTGGGCCAGTCAATGCTCGTTCGAGTGTGAAATGTCATTGAGCCTGCTGGAGGTGACAGCGATGTGTTCCCCACCATCCTGCAAATTCTGGCCCTTGAGTGTTGAGGTGGCACAGATGGAGACCATTTAGCCTGTTGTATGTGTGCAAGTACCTTGAATCTTCTTCCACTGCCCCTATAGGCCATGCATTCTGATATTTCATAACTCGATGTGTTATAAAACCAAATCTCCTCCCTTGCTCACAAGTTTTTTATTACCAATCATTTTCAGTATCCTCTGGTTACAGGTTCCTCTGTCAGTGGAAATAGGTTCAACTTATTTATTTAGCATCTCCTTTATTGGCTCTTCTCAAAACTATTCTATATTTTAGGATACCTCTATTATTCAGCTCAAGTGGAGTAGAAGCTGGAGATCGCCATGGTTGTTTTAAATGGTGGAGCAGGCTCGAGGACCCATATGGTCTACTACTACTCCTATTTCTTAAGTTCTTACCATATTGCTCCATAACCTTCTCTGCTCCAAGGAGAACAATCCCAGCTTATCTAGTCTCTCCACATAACTGAAATCCCACATTCCTGGTATCATTCTAATAAATCTCCTCTGCATTTTGTCCAAGGCCTCTTTGGTGCTCAGAATTGGGCACCATACTCTCTCTGTGGGGCCTAACCAGTGAATTGTAAAAGTCTAGCATAACCTCCTTGCTTTTATACTTTAGCTCCTAGTTATAAAGCCAGGGATACCTGTGCATTTTTAATAACCTTAACAACTTGTCCTGCCAGCTTCATTTGTGTATGCAGGCCCCATGGTCTTTTTGTTCCTGCACCCCCTTTTAAAATTGTGAACCGTACTTTTGGGAAGTCCAGCACACACAGTTAAATTCTGCATTATGTGAGATAATATAGTTGCTGTTGTCAAATGGCTCTTGTCTGATGTAATGACTGATGCCCCAAGAGACTTCCTAGTATTTAATTTTTGTTGCCCCTTAAAGTTAGCAGGATTTCTATTTGTTCTCTGGGGGTCGTCCACATGGCACCTGGTGTTGTGCATTATTATCTCACACATATGAATTAGTGTTTGTTCAGTCTAAGGGTATTGATGTTCCTCTCCTGAGGCAGTGAAATTATTATGTGGCCATGCTTACTAAGCACTGCATTCCATCTTCTCTGTCACTCTTAAACAACTTTTTTTTCCCGTGTGAATTAACGTCATAGGTGCCTGCATACTATTGTGATAGCTGTGAATTGAGTCAAGTTTTACTGCTTTGAGTGCCAAGTAAATAGCACTACGTTTCATTAACTGTTATGAAGTGCAGTCACATTTGTGACACTGCACACTGACCTAGCTTATTTTGTCTCCATGAAACATAACTATTGAGATGCAAGTATTGTGCTTCTCCAAATCTCTTGCATTGATTAATTCCAGTTATTGGCGATCAATTATTACAGTGTGAATGGAGCTGATGTAATGAGATTTATGTCCAGGCAATTTATGGAAAGGTTGTAATTATCTTTTTAAAAAGCAAAACCGTAAATCCTGCAAACATAAAATAAAGTGGAAAATACTGACATTGAACATCAGGGTAGAGATGAAATGGGTAGAGGTTTCAGGTTGAAATGTGACTGAAGTTTGGAGCCTGCACTGAAGAATGAAGTGTCTTGACTAAATGTTCATGCGCAGTGTGTCGAAGGTGCCCCGCCAGCAGTAAGTACACAGATCGTTTAGTAAGATTATGCCACTGTTCAAACACATCACGGGATAAGATTGTTCTCCTAGATCATAAGCTAGTGCGTACTCTTGTTGCATGGAAAGAGTTGGGAAATAGTGGTATTGTCCTAATGAGGCATAGTTAAAGGGGTGAGGAAGAAGTACTGTGACACTGTGGTGCAACATTTCATTGCCCAGGGGAACACTGTGGTGAACTGGTATGTTGCAGACTGGGACCATTAGCTAATCAATTCATTACATTCGGGAGCTTGGGGGTTTGCATGTTTACATTTTGTACTTTTAACACCGCTTTGTTTTATCACAAATTACTCTTGAGGGGGAGATTTTGGTAGACGTTATTATGAAGGAAAGCTATCCTAACTTTAGAGCTTTTATATAATTCACCTGTCAGAGCTTGCTCCTCGCATTTAAATATCTTGCACTGCGATGCTTAAAAGTGACATGGTTCCAACTCCATCTACAAGTTTGCTGACGATACGGCCATAGTGGGCCGGATCTCGAATAACGACGAGTCCGAATGCAGGCGGGAGATAGAGAACCTAGTGGAGTGGTGTAGCGACAACCATCTCTCCCTCAATGCCAGCAAAACTAAAGAGCTGGTAATTGACTTCAGGAAGCAAAGTACTGTTACACACCCCTGTCAGCATCAATGGGGCAGAGGTGGAGATGGTTAGCAGTTTCAAATTCCTCAGGGTGCACATCTCCAAAAATCTGTCCTGGTCCACCCACGTCGACGCTACCACCAAGAAAGCACAACAGTGCCTATACTTTCTCAGGAAACTAAGGAAATTCGGCACGTCCACATTAACTCTTACCAACTTTTACAGATGCACCATAGAAAGCATCCTATCTGGCTGCATCACAGCCTGGTATGGCAACTGCTCAGCCCAGGACCGCAAGAAACTTCAGAGAGTCGTGAACACTGCCCAGTCCATCACACGAACCAGCCTCCCATCCAGTGACTCCATCTACACCTCCCGCTGCTTGGGGAAAGCGGGCAGCATAATCCAAAGATCCCGTCCACCCGGCTTACTCACTGTTCCAACTTATTCCATCGGGCAGGAGATACAGAAGTCGGAGAACACGCACGAACAGACTCAAAAACAGCTTCTTCCCCACTGTCCCCAGACTCCCAAATGACCCTCTTATGGACTGACCTCATTAACACTACACCCTGTATGCTTCATCCGATGCCAGTGCTTATGTAGTTACATTGTATATGTTGTGTTGCCCTATTATGTATTTTCTTTTATTCCCTTTTCTTCTCATGTACTAAATGATCTGTTGAGCTGCTCGCAGAAAAATACTTTTCACTGTACCTCGGTACACGTGACAATAAACAAATCCAATCCAATACAAACGCCGATTTAAAAGTCATTGCTGCAGTTCAGGAGCAATTCATTATGCAAAATATTTTTGGACTTTTCATTATAAGATGCTGTCACTATTGAAGCTGGAAACCTTGAGGGACCATGGTCCTTTTGGGATACTGGTGTGCGAAGCACTTTTTTTACTTGCTTATCCCCAGAAACCATTCACAGTCGATGAATTATATTTTCACATACAGTCGCCTTTTGCAGGTACAGAAGCCAATTTGCAAATTCTTTTAATACACTATGTATAATGTGTGATGTAGTATAGCTTTTCTAATCTCTGGTGATGATTAAGCCATAGATTTTTATTTAAAAATTCTATCTAATCTTGTCTATTTTGTTTTCCTACATCATCAGACTTAACGACTCTACAGCTCTGCTACTTGAGCTGTTTCTCTTCTCTCTTTCCCCCCCCCCCCCCCCCCCCCCCCCCCCACCATTTCCCTCCATCGGCCCACCCACATCCTCTCGTGGGGAAGCACCAAGCCTTCGTTCTGCGCCACCCACATTGTAAGTTGCATAAATGCTTGTATACATCCTGCTGTTTTAAGTAAGGGTTGCATAATAAATATGAAAGATTTGCATACAAGAGTTGGACAGTCTTTGCAGCGGACAAATCTTAATATATTTAAGTTGCCAATTCAAATCCACTAAGATTTCTCTTTTTGCTTATTTGCTTCAATGGTTGCCTGTTTAATCTGAAATAGAGACTTGAGTGTTTATATAGAAATGTGTGGCTCAACAAAATGATATTCCATATCCTCTTGTTAGTAAAGAATTTTGTCTGGATTCCTTAATTTCTGACCTGGGCTACCTAAGCTTCAGATTATAGTTCTGACCTGGGCTACCTAAGCGTCAGATTATAGTTAACTACAGTATTTCATATAATATCTGCTTTTGTTTGAAACTAGGGAAATTTACCCACCCTACTGGAATTAACATGCAACTTGTGACCACACTTAGAATTGCAGACGATTTGTACACACTGCATACAAGACCAAATGGAACCATGGATATACGTGCTCTGTTTCTGCGGACTGGAATTATGAGGACTCTCTCCTAACCCTAAACCCCCCCCCCCCCACATCACCAAGTCCATTTTCCATGATTGCACCAGACACGCTCACGCAAAACTGCTGTCCAGAAAAGAAAGTTTATTCTTCCAGTTTTTGTTTTCTTAGCGTTGAAGCATGAATCCTGACAGGAAACTAAATATTTATTTTTGTCCAGACTGGCTTGTGCATATTACAGAAACGGATGTTGTCCCATAAGATGGCAAGGCTATTGAATTGGAGCAAAAGAAAACACACGGCTATTATTCTTTCAGAAAGCAAAGGAAAGGCTGCAATAAATACAGCCAAAGCATTTTGCCAATTTGATTAATGTTTCCGCATTTGTTCTCATTTCTCTACCTCCCACCCCTCCACCACTCATCAAAATATTTATTGCTCTCATTTAGTGAGGAGTGAATTTCCCTTTCAGAATTTCTTTTTTTTTAATTTTGGAGTACCCAATTATTATTTTTTTTTCCAATTAAGGGGCAATTTTTTTAGCGTGGCCAATCCACCAAACCTGCACATCTTTTTGGGTTGTGGGGGTGAAACTCACGCAGACACGGGGAGAATGTGAAAACTCCACACGGACAGTGACCCAGGGCCGGGGTTCAAACCCGGGTCCTCAGCGCCGCAGTCCCTTCCTTTCAGAATTTCTGACACAGTTGTACTGCTGGTTCTACCAGTTGTCTCCCAGCAAAACATTGGGAGCAAGTGGGCCATTTCTTCAACTGCTCTCAGCACAATATTGTTTTCTAGTACAATTATTAACGTCCACAGTGGGTGAAAGGATAACGCTGCTGTGAAGGACCTTGGGATGCGTTACTACATTGAAGGCAATATAAATGCAGGTGGTTGAGTTGTGATGGTGAGAGAGTGGAGTGGGAGTGGGGGTCGGGGGGGGGCCTCAGCAGGCGAGGAAAGATAACTAATTTTCATTTGGCGAAAGTGGAGGATTGAATCTGGTTGTAGTAACCAGTGCGTTTTACGTTGAAAAGGGGACGGGGCTTTGTGGAGGGGATGGGTGGGGGGTATTGTCATTTGGTGCCAAGGAGAGGGAACTCTGGTTTGACTTGGAATTATCGTGTGTGAATGTGTCCAAATACATAGAAGAACTCTGCCCTTAAATTGCTTTCCTTTTTGACCTGCATTGGCAAGGGAAGGGGCAAGGCAGCTGCGTCATACTCCGTATGTGCCAGGTCTAGGTCTAACAATGTAACAAGAAATCAGTATAGTATCCAGAAACATTGGTGAAAACTTTGTATATTGTATAAGTTTCCAAATAGATCCTAAACGAGAATCACAAATCTCCACATTAGTAAAGAAATGAGTTTATTTGCAGAGTGAAAGTGTCAAATGAGGAATGTACAGACGTAAGAGAAGTAATATTTTGGAAACGGGCAGTCCTCAAATTTGTGACTTTCGAGTTACAACAAACGGCTCTTCTAACGCTTATAAATTGACACCCTGTTTTGACTTTACAACATCAGTTTGGACTTTACGATGCCACGCCAGCGAATTGTTGGTCTACACCAATTGTTGTTCCTTTATTCTCCGCCTCCACAATTTCAGGAAGGACAAATTACGTCTCAAATTGTAGGTGTAGGCACTACTGCATCATGGGAAATACATGACTGCAAGGCAGTTGTACTGAAGCAAGATCTCAACTTTTTACTGTTCAGTGAAACTAAGGTATCTCGCCTTGGTTCAGGAATCAATCCCACATTTATAATATTGTTCATTTGGGAAAACTGGGTTCGACTCACGACATTTCAATTTACAACATGGTTTTTGGGAACCAATTGTGTCGTAAGCCAAGAACCGCCTGTAATAGTGCATAAAAAGCCTGCTGTACTCTGATGTCTCCCTGTTACGTATTAAATTACAACTCCTGGTCCTTGGGTAGCTGGAATACTCTTTAAAAGAAGATTTGAAATCAGCATGAGCAATTGTATATGTCATCTGGTTTTGGTTGGAGTACTGTACTGCTGTTTGCCGTGCATTGAATATTTCCCTTAATTACACATTCCCAAAATAAAAATTGCCAACATTCTTGACAGTGGCGTTATTATACCACCCTGATGCTCGCTGCTTTATGTTCCACTCTGACTTCTCCTTGCAGCTATTGGTGAGAGGGCAAAAAAAACCATCTGCGCCGTGTCCTCAGTTGCTGTGAAAATGAACAAGCAGCTTTTTAAAGAGATGATCTGCAGTGAACCCTATTAACGGACATGGTAATAATGGTTCTGTGATGAACTCTGGAGTTTGGGGCAAAGAGAAATGCTGTGAATGACGTTTTGAGTGCTGCTTTTGATCGTGCAGTCATGGCTGACTTAAAGCAGCTGCAAGCCAGCAATGAGGCTTAACTAAAGCTTTATAAACTGAAAAAATAGCTAACCACGAACATTTTCCAGCGATATGATCACTTTGCTTCAACACCAGCCCCCCACACACACACACACACTCCTAGAAGTTTTATAAATTGTGCTGACAATTTATTTTTCCCATTTTCTATCACTTTCTTTCCACCACCACCACCCTCTGCTCCTCTTCCAACTGTTGATTGTTTGCAAGGATGTATTATTCACAGTCCCCACATGCACTCTGGCAACATAGGAACACATGAAAAATAGTAGCCGAAGTAAGCCACCCAGCTCCTCGAGCCTGCTCTGCCACCCAACATGGTCATGGCTGATCTGATTGTAAGTTCACCCCCACATTTCCACCTACCCTGGGTAGCCTTTCAACCCCTTGCTTATCAAGAATCTTATCTACCTCTGCCTTAAAAAAATCCAAGACTCTGCTTCCACTGCCCTTTGACGAAGAGAGTTTCAGAGTCTCTTGACCTAAGAGAAAAGAATGATCTTCATCTGTCTTAAATGGGTGACAATAAATCAAAACCCCTAGTTCTAAATTCTCCCACAAGAGGAAACATGCTTTCCACATCCACCCTGCCTAAATCCCTCAGGACCTTCTATATTTCTTCTAAACTCCAGTGAATACAACCATAGCCTGAACAACCTTTTTTCATGGACAACCTGCCCATTCCAGATATTAGTTCTTCTGGGAACTGCTTTCAACACATTTACATCCTTTTAAGTAAATAAACCAATAGTGTTATCAGTACTTCATATGTGGTCTCACCAATACTCTGTAAAGCTGAAGCATAAACTCCCTACTTTTGTAATAAATTCCCCTCACGATAAATAATATCATTCGATTATCTTTGCTAATGCACCTGTATACTAACCTTTTGCGATTGATGCATTCTGATTCCTCTGCATCTCAATAGTACTGCAATCTCTCCCTATTTAGATAATATGCTTTTTAAAAAATTCTTCTGGCCAAAATGGACAATTTCATGTTCACCCACACTATACTCAATTTTCCCTTGTAGCTAACTCTCCCTCCGTTTGTAACCATTGCCATTCTTCTTTTGTGAGACTATGAAATGTGTTTGACTGGCTTGTTGACGATGGGGTGCATCATAGGCAAGTAGAGCCTGTCCTTGCCTAGCACACACACTATCCAGTAGATTTCACTGGTAGCAAACAATGTTAGGAACACTGACAGAGCTTCTCCCTAAATTAGTTAGCTTCAGTGAGGCTATCTCTAGTGACCCAAAAGGACCAAAAGATTGGCCTTGAATTTATACAGTATCTTTCAAGTCACTTTATCTCAAACAAAGTATTTTTTTGACATCTAATCTCTGCTGTATTGTAGGGAATACAGTTGTCAATCTGCACACAAGAAGCTGCCACAAATAACAGTGAGATTACCTGTTTCAGTGATGTTGGTTGAGTGATAATTATTGACTAAAACGACGGAGAGAACTGCCGTGCAATTCTTCATGGCAATTCCATGGAATCTTTTACAGAGGGGGAAGATGGGGGCCGTGCTTTGGTGACTCTTCTGAAAAATGATACCACAAACTTGGATTTTGTGCTCCAGTTTCAGGTTTAGGATTTGAACTTGCAACTGCGAATCCAAGATGAGAGCCCTAACACCAAGCAATGGCAGACACTTTAAATCACTTCTGTCCCATTATTCTGGTGCCTTTGGCTTACCCTTTTAAAATAAAATAGATTGTGGTATAGAATCATCAAGCTCCTTGGTGCTCCTGATGAGGTCTAGTGGTTGTGTGTGGCTCTTGGACTTTGGGACTCAGTTGTTTAAAATTCATTTGATGGCCAGTTCCAGCAGAGTTTTGATAGCAGGGCCGCATGGTGGTGCAGTGGTTAGCACTGCTGTCTACAGCACTGAGGACCCGGGTTGAATCCTGCCCTCGGGTTATTGTGTGGCGTTTGCACATTCTCTCCGTGTCTGCGTGGGTCTCTCTCCCTCGCAACCCAGGAACAAATGAGCAAGTTAGGTGGATTGGCCACGCTAAATTGGCTCTTAATTGGAAAAAAAATAATTGGGCACTCTAAATTTTATTTTATTTTTTTTAAAGAGTTTTGATAGCAACCTGTTTCCATATTTAGCTTTTTGTTTTCATATCCTGCATTCTGTATCACCTTCCAGTCCCAACGGCCTGGACAGTAAGGAGGGCCAGACGGACCAGCCACAAGGGTATCTGCACAGATGCTGTCAATACTGCTTCTCTGGAGCCTGGCTCCTGAGTTCTTTGTGTATCCTGAATAGAGAAAGTGACCGTCTCATATTCACTGCCAATTTTCCAGAGATGTCAGCCAATGTTGCAGTCTGGTCTCTAGGATCGTGGTTTGGAATCCTTTGATTTGTTGTTGTTACATGGTGACGGCATATGGGTTTTAGCCCAGTGTTATTAGGGGGAGGGGTGGTGTGGATTTGGTTGTCGTAGATTTCCAAAGTGTGCTGGCTTGTGATGGTTTCTGAATGTATGTGATTCCAACACCGTAAGCAAATCCAGCTGGCAGATGGGCTTGCGACATCTGCCCGTGAAGCATTTGAAACTATTTGTTTTTAACTGTATACAGCAGAAGATTTTTTAAAAGTTGAAATGGAAACATTTGACTGATTTGTGTATTCAAAATATAAACTTGCGGGGTTTCTAACATGCAGACGGTCATATTCAAAAGCTGCATTCAGGCATCAACGTTATTGGTATTTTGTAACAAACACTTCATTGTGGAGGGATGTATTTTCTGTTCAAGATTAGTCTTCAATGAGGGCCTCCTTTGGCGGTTCCAGCTTTGCATCTGGAGACTCCAGCCGATTCTTGCCTGTCAGGGCAGCACGGTAGTTAGTATTGTTGCTTCACAGCTTCAGGGTCCCAAGTTCGATTCCCGGCTTGGATCACTGTCTGTGTAGAGTCTGCACGTTCTCCCTGTGTCTGCGTGGGTTTCCTCCGGGCGCTCCGTTTTCCTCCCACAAGTCCCGAAAGATGGGCTTGTTAGGTAATTTGGACATTCTGAATTCTCCCTCTGTGTACCCGAACAGGTGCCGGAATGTGGCGACTAGGGCCTTTTCACAGTAACTTCATTTCAGTGTTAATGTAAGCCTACTTGTGACAATAAAGATTATTTTTAAAAATGCCAATTTGAAAATTAAACACCTGCTTTGAATTTTACTTTGTTTGAGAATACAGATGCTCAGTGTAGAGAAATGTTAATCTGCCTCCCTGTCCTTGGACAAGGCACACACAACTTAAATGGTTTGCATATTGTAATACAGGATGGAATCCATTTGAAAACCAACGTATGTATTTTATGTGGCTGGTTTGTGCCTCAGTCTGCTTATTTACCCACTTGTAGCATGTCTGACCATCTCAGTTATTGAACTTTTCCATCTCATGGGTACTCTTGGCATAACTTCCATTTGTGAGTATCAATCCAAAAGCTTCAGTTAAGTATCAAACAAAAAGTCTGTGATATGCTGAGAGTTTCTTCAACATTCTATGACTCTAGGCCAACAGACCACAATAGGAGGCCATTTGGCCCATTGTGCATATGCTGGTTCTTTGAAAGAGCAATTCAGTTTGTCCCACTACTTTCTTTCTCCATAGCCCTGCACAATTTTCCCCAAGTATTCAATTTTGGATTTCACTGTTTTGGTCTGTTTCCGTTCTTTATTCTCTTGCAGTGACATTTGAATGAATAAAACAAAATATTGGGCAGGAGAAAATTTGAGTGATGAAAATAGCTGAAGAATCTCAGAAGGAATCCTAGAATAGTTCTAACCTAGAAGGATGCCAGTTGGTTATTGGAACTGTTCATTACTATCTAGCTTCCTGTTACTATGGTCTATTTCGTATCCATGTTGCTACTGTCCCTTGATTCCATGAGCGATAACTTTTCCCACAATCTGTTGTAGCAACTTCTCAGGAGGTACATAAATTTGCAAGTGGATTAACTATGGCAACTAACTAACGGTTGCGACACTTATAAATTGGAGACATAATGATATGAAAGTGGTGAGGGGGAGAACTGAAAAGGTTTGGGAGTACGAACAGACTGAGCAATTATTGTATCCAGTGCCCAATTCCACATCAAATGTAATCCCAAGGAAAGTTTCTGAATTGGTAAACGTCTGATGGCATCACTCTGAAGTTGTCATAGTGTCTGATAGAAACCCTTATGATTGTTGACCTGAGCAACATTCAAACTCCCGGAAGCAGTGCAGTGAAGTATGATATATCTGGTGTCTCATTTTGGCACATATTTCCAAAAGAAGTGTCAAACAATTGTCAGTTTTCAACCTGAAAAGGAGGAGAAGAAGGTTTATTTTTTAAGATGTGTAAGATGCTGAGTTTGTGTGTGTGGAGGTGGGGGGGGGGGGGGGGGGGGGTTGCTGTTGCAAGGTGAGCGATGACTACAAGGCATAGACACAAACTAGTAATGGCCAAGTTTGAGCCTGCTGTCAGAAAGCTTCTCTGCACGGCAGAATATCTGATATGGTCTTATGAAGTGTAGTGGAGCTTTGTTTATAGTATTCACTGTCAGGCTGTCAGACTAAACTTGATCCTATCTCCAATTGATGTCACACTGGATGACAATCAGCAGTGAGAATTGTGAGATGATTTTTCCCTTTCCTTACTTGGAAAGTGCTGAGGTAGTCCTGCCATAAGGCTGGTTGTGATCAACCAACCAGTGAAAGATGTTTCAGGATAGATATGAGGCAGGATTCTCCGGTCGCCGACCCGAAATCCCGTTGGCGATCGGACGGAGAATCAACGTTGATGCTGAAATCGGGGGCAGCTGATTAGTACCGAGGTGTGACTATAGAAGGGATAATAAATTTAAAATATTCTCCTCTCCATATCCCCTTTGTTTTCCTGTCCTTTCATTTCTACTCCGTTATTCTTAACCGTCCATAAAACCCTGCTTCAATACATAGCGAGAGATGCTCGTCACCATAACACACTCCTTCTGGACATAGACAGGAAGGAGCATAGACTTGTTGAGAAATACCCCCCCCCCCCTCCCGTCCTGTTTTGGGCGCATATAGTGGGATGTTTCTCAGCACCTGTAGTGCAGATAACAACCCTGCTATCTAACAGGACTGATTTATTTTGCCTTTGCGGGGGAACGCCCTGCCGAGGCTGCACTTAGCAAAGAGGTTGGGGTGCCCTTTTTAAAATGCCGTCCTGATCTTTTGGCTCCACCCCCCCCCTAATCCGGCATCCCCACTGCATCTCTTTTGTGGGGGGGGGGGGGAAGAGAGAGAGAGAGAGAGAGAAATCCTTGAGCGCCCCCTCTCCCTTAAGGGCTAATCCCTGGCATACCCACTGAGTGCCCTTGTTGCCAGCAGGAGTTAAGGGTACCATCCTGCCCAGAGCCCGACCACTGGTCCATGTTTGTGTGGATCAGTGCTAAACGGCACCATGGCGAGGTCCTTGGGAGAATCAGGTGCAGACATATTCTCTGTTAATCCAGATTTGGCTCGGCGAAGGCGAGATCCAGATTGTGACATCTCGTTGGATCTCATGAGGCGTTCCAAGCATCCCAGACCTTGCAAGAGGCCTCTCCCGAGATTACTCATCACCAAGTCGGGTGTGACAAGGCCATTAAATCACGCCCTTCATGTCAAAATAGCTAATTATGAAGCGTGAAAGGGTTGTATGGATATTGGTAGACTTGGTATTTGATGTGTACAGTCATCTGAAAGTATGGTTAAAGTGTGTCGCCTATTGAACTGTATTGCCAAATTGGTAAGAGTATTAAGTCATGCAATAATATTCAAAATCTATTGGTTTGGTCAGATTGACCTTGACCTATGAGGCAGCTTTTTAACACTTCTTAGTGATGAAAGATGTTGCTTTTAGCATAGAAAAGGGGATGACGAAGGAGAGGATCTTAGAGGAATATAATGCAGTTAGCTGATCTGGATTTTGCATCAATAAACAGTAGTGTTGGGACAAGATGACACAGTCAGTCCAACAAATGTCACATTTGGATTGGATTGGTGTATTGTCACGTGTGCTGAGGTACAGTGAAAAGTATTTTTCTGCGTGCAGCTCATACAGATCATTTAGTGGACAGCTGAAACAGATCACTTAGGATTCATGTCACGATTTCTTTGTGCGACAAGCGATCAGTCTTCCAAGCTTCTGGCTACAAGCTTTATTTATTCTCTTTAAAACCGTCTCACGCTGAACTACGCTCAGGTTCCTCCCAAGTTCTTTTAAAATAAATTGAGTATCCAATTATTTTATTTTTTTTCCAATTAAGGGGCAATTTAGTGTGGCCAACCCACCTACCCACAACATCTTTTGGGTTGTGGGGGAGAATGTGCAAACTCCACACGGACAGTGGCCCAGGGTCGGGATCAAACCTGGGACCTCGGCATCGTGAGGCAGGAGTGCTAACCACTGCGCCACCATGCCGCCTGGTTTCTACCACTTCCCTCCACAGAACATAATTTGTGTTTAAGCTCAGACATGTCTCAAAAGTGTTTAACTCCTTATTTCCTTCACCTTTCCTTTTCCCTTGTAGTCTGATAGCTTGACCATTCATTGCTAGTTGATTTATTCTCTCCTGTCAACCATTACCTAAGAGTCCCATTGGGCAGACGCAGCATGGGTTCATAAAGGGCAGGTCGTGCCTAACTAATTTAGTGGAATTTTTTGAGGACATTAACAGTGCGGTAGATAACGGGGAGCCAATGGATGTGGTATATCTGGATTTCCAGAAAGCCTTTGACAAGGTGCCACACAAAAGGTTGTTGCATAAGATAAAGATGCATGGCATTAAGGGGAAAGTAGTAGCATGGATAGAGGATTGGTTAATTAATAGAAAGCAAAGAGTGGGGATTAATGGGTGTTTCTCTGGTTGGCAATCAGTAGCTAGTGGTGTCCCTCAGGGATCAGTGTTGGGCCCACAACTGTTCACAATTTACATAGATGATTTGGAGTTGGGGACCAAGTGCAATGTGTCCAAGTTTGCAGACGACACTAAGATAAGTGGTAAAGCAAAAAGTGCAGAGGATACTGGAAGTCTGCAGAGGGATTTGGATAGGCTAAGTGAATGGGCTAGGGTCTGGCAGATGGAAGACAATGTTGACAAATGTGAGGTTATCCATTTTGGTAGGAATAACAGCAAAAGGGATTATTATTTAAATGATAAAATATTAAAACATGCTGCTGTGCAGAGAGACGTGGGTGTGCTAGTGCATGAGTCGCAGAAAGTTGGTTTTCAGGTGCAACAGGTGATTAAGAAGGCAAATAGAATTTTGTCCTTCATTGCTAGAGGGATGGAGTTTAAGACTGAGGAGGTGCACATTGGTACCAACGACATAGGTAGGAAAAGGGGTGTGGAGGTAATGAACAAGTTTAGGGAGTTAGGCTGGAAGTTAAAAGCCAGGACAGACAGAGTTGTCATCTCTGGTTTGTTGCCGGTGCCACGTGATAGCGAGGCTAGGAATAGGGAGAGAGTGCAGTTGAACACGTGGCTGCAGGAATGGTGTAGGAGGGAGGGCTTCAGGTATTTGGATAATTGGAGCGCATTCTGGGGAAGGTGGGACCTGTACAAGCAGGACGGGTTGCATCTGAACCAGAGGGGCACCAATATCCTGGGAGGGAGGTTTTCTAGTACTCTTCGGGAGGGTTTAAACTAATTTGGCTGGGGAATGGGAACCGGATTTGTAGTCCAGCAACTAAGGTAGCCGATATTCAGGACGCCAAAGCGTGTAGTGAGGCAGTGGGGAAGGGAACACTGACAAAGGAGAGTACTTGCAGGCACGGAGATGGGTTGAAGTGTGTATACTTCAACGCAAGAAGCATCAGGAATAAGGTGGGTGAACTTAAGGCATGGATCGGTACTTAGGACTACGATGTGGTGGCCATCACGGAAACTTGGATAGAAGAGGGGCAGAAATGGTTGTTGGAGGTCCCTGGTTATAGATGTTTCAATAAGATTAGGGAGGGTGGTAAAAGAGGTGGGGGGGGGGTGGCATTATTAATTAGAGATAGTATAACAGCTGCAGAAAGGCAGTTCGAGGAGTATCACCCTATTGAGGTAGTATGGGTTGAAGTCAGAAATAGGAAAGGAGCAGTCATCTTGTTAGGAGTTTTCTATAGGCCCCCCAATAGTAGCAGAGATGTGGAGGAACAGATTGGGAAACAGATTTTGGAAAGGTGCAGAAGTCATAGGGTAGTAGTCATGGGCGACTTTAACTTCCCAAATATTGAGTGGAAACTCTTTAGATCAAATAGTTTGGATGGGGTGGTGTTTGTGCAGTGTGTCCAGGAAGCTTTTCTAACACCGTATGTAGATTGTCCGACCAGAGGAGGGGCAATATTGGATTTAGTACTGGGTAATGAACCAGGGCAAGTGATAGATTTGTTAGTGGAGGAGCATTTTGGAGATAGTGACCACAATTCTGTGACTTTCACTTTAGTAATGGAGAGGGATAGGTACGTGCAACAGGGCAAGGTTTACAATTGGGGGAAGGGTAAATACGATGTTGTCAGACAAGAATTGAAGTGCATAAGTTGGGAACATAGGCTGGCAGGGAAGGACACATGTGAAATGTGGAACTTGTTCAAGGAACAGGTGCTACGTGTCCTTGATATGTATGTCCCTGTCAGGCAGGGAAGAGATGGTCGAGTGAGGGAACCATGGTTGACAAGAGAGGTTGAATGTCTTGTTAAGAGGAAAAAAGTGACTTATGTAAGGCTGAGGAAACAAGGTTCAGACAGGGCATTGGAAGGATACAAGATAGCCAGGAGGGAACTGAAGAAAGGGATTGGGAGAGCTAAGAGAGGGCATGAACAATCTTTGGCGGGTAGGATCAAGGAAAACCCCAAGGCCTTTTACACATATGTGAGAAATATGAGACTGACTAGAGCGAGGGTAGGTCCGATCAAGGACTGTAGCGGGAGATTGTGTATTGAGTCTGAAGAGATAGGAGAGGTCTTGAACGAGTACTTTTCTTCTGTATTTACAAATGAGAGGGGCGATATTGTTGGAGAGGACAGTGTGAAACAGATTGGTAAGCTTGAGGAAATACTTGTTAGGAAGGAAGATGTGTTGGGCATTTTGAAAAACTTGAGGATAGACAAGTCCCCCGGGCCTGACGGGATATATCCAAGGATTCTATGGGAAGCAAGAGATGAAATTGCAGAGCCGTTGGCAATGATCTTTTCGTCCTCACTGTCAACAGGGGTGGTACCAGGGGATTGGAGAGTGGCGAATGTCGTGCCCCTGTTCAAAAAAGGGACTAGGGATAACCCTGGGAATTACAGGCCAGTTAGTCTTACTTCGGTGGTAGGCAAAGTCATGGAAAGGGTACTGAAGGATAGGATTTCTGAGCATCTGGAAAGACACTGCTTGATTAGGGATAGTCAGCACGGATTTGTGAGGGGTAGGTCTTGCCTTACAAGTCTTATTGAATTCTTTGAGGAGGTGACCAAGCATGTGGATGAAGGTAAAGCAGTGGATGTAGTGTACATGGATTTTAGTAAGGCATTTGATAAAATTCCCCATGGTAGGCTTCTGCAGAAAGTAAGGAGGCATGGGATAGTGGGAAATTTGGCCAGTTGGATAACGAACTGGCTAACCGATAGAAGTCAGAGAGTGGTGGTGGATGGCAAATATTCAGCCTGGATCCCAGTTACCAGTGGCGTACCGCAGGGATCAGTTCTGGGTCCTCTGCTGTTTGTGATTTTCATTAATGACTTGGATGAGGGAGTTGAAGGGTGGGTCAGTAAATTTGCAGACGATACGAAGATTGGTGGAGTTGTGGATAGTAAGGAGGGCTGTTGTCGGCTGCAAAGAGACCTAGATAGGATGCAGAGCTGGGCTGAGAAGTGGCAGATGGAGTTTAACCCTGAAAAGTGTGAGGTTGTCCATTTTGGAAGGACAAATATGAATGCGGAATACAGGGTTAACGGTAGAGTTCTTGGCAATGTGGAGGAGCAGAGAGATCTTGGGGTCTATGTTCATACATCTTTGAAAGTTACCACTCAAGTGGATAGAGCTGTGAAGAAGGCCTATGGTGTGCTCGCGTTCATTAACAGAGGGATTGAATTTAAGAGCCGTGAGGTGATGATGCAGCTGTACAAAACTTTGGTAAGGCCACATTTGGAGTACTGTGTACAGTTTTGGTCGCCTCATTTTAGGAAGGATGTGGAAGCTTTGGAAAAGTTGCAAAGAAGATTTACCAGGATGTTGCCTGGAATGGAGAGTAGGTCTTACGAGGAAAGGTTGAGGGTGCTAGGCCTTTTCTCATTAGAACGGAGAAGGATGAGGGGCGACTTGATAGAGGTTTATAAGATGATCAGGGGAATAGATAGAGTAGACAGTCAGAGACTTTTTCCCCGGGTGGAACAAACCATTACAAGGGGACATAAATTTAAGGTGGAAGATATAGGAGGGATATCAGAGGTAGGTTCTTTACCCAGAGAGTAGTGGGGGCATGGAATGCACTGCCTGTGGAAGTAGTTGAGTCGGAAACATTAGGGACCTTCAAGCAGCTATTGGATAGGTACATGGATTACGGTAAAATGATATAGTGTAGATTTATTTGTTCTTAAGGGCAGCACGGTAGCATTGTGGATAGCACAATTGCTTCACAGCTCCAGGGTCCCAGGTTCGATTCTGGCTTGGGTCACTGTCTGTGCGGAGTCTGCACGTCCTCCCCGTGTCTGCGTGGGTTTCCTCCGGGTGCTCCGGTTTCCTCCCACAGTCCAAAGATGTGCGGGTTAGGTGAATTGGCCAATGATAAATTGCCCTTAATGTCCAAATTGCCCTTGGTGTTGGGTGGAGGTGTTGAGTTTGGGTAGGGTGCTCTTTCCAAGAGCCGGTGCAGACTCAAAGGGCCGAATGGCCTCCTTCTGCACTGTAAATTCAATGATAATCTATGATTAATCTAGGACAAAGGTTCGGCACAACGTCGTGGGCCGAAGGGCCTGTTCTGTGCTGTATTTTCTATGTTCTATGTTCTGCTGCAATTGTATAAGGTGTTAGTGAGGCCAAACCTGGAGTATTGTGTTCAGTTTTGGTCTCCTTACTTGAGAAAGGACGTACTGGCACTGGAGAGTGTGCAGAGGAGATTCACTAGGTTAATCCCAGAGCTGAAGGGGTTGGATTACGAGGAGAGGTTGAGTAGACTGGGACTGTACTCATTGGAATTTAGAAGGATGAGGGGGGATCTTATAGAAACATATACGATTATGAAGGGAATAGATAGGATAGATGCGGGCAGGTGGTTTCCACTGGCGGGTGAAAGCAGAACTAGGGGGCATAGCCTCAAAATAAGGGGAAGTAGATTTAGGACTGAATTTAGGAGGAACTTCTTCACCCAAAGGGTTGTGAATCTATGGAATTCCTTGACCAGTGAAGCAGTAGAGGCTCCTTCATTAAATTTTTTAAAGATAGATAGTTTTTTGAAGAATAAAGGGATTAAGGGTTATGGTGTTCGGGCCGGAAAGTGGAGCTGAGTCCACAAAACATCAGCCATGACCTCATTGAATGGCGGAGCAGGCTCGAGGGGCCAGATGGCCTACAACTGCTCCTAGTTCTTATGTTCTTATGAGTCTCAATATTAAAAAAAAAACCACATCTGTTGCCTACAGTTCACTATTTCAGTGTTTAATGAATGGGTCAATTGACTTGAGCATTTAAAGAATAAATTATCAGAATACTGGTGTCACTGGCAATGCTGACATTTATTACCCAGCCCTAGTTGCCCTTGAGAAGGGGGTGGTGGACTGCCAACTTCAACTGCTACAGTCCACGTGCTGCTGCTGGCCCCACGTGCTGCTTGTTATTTAATATAATCCAGTGGCTTGCCAAGCTTCTTCAGTTGTGTTCTTGCTGCACGCTTCGTTTGATAGTGGGGGGGGGAATTGTCATCCTCAGAGGTGGGGTTTCCATTTTCTGCGTATGTGGGTGAGAAGGGAGTTGAGGGAATACTCTGGTCTCTAAAGTCATTTGAGAAGTGGGCTAATCACCTGGTGCATGGCAGATAAAGCTCAAAGATCAGATAGAACATGAGAATGCTCAATTTCTGTCCGAGTATGTTTGCTTACCAGTTAGAGATTACACACAATATACAGGCCATTTGACGTAACCAGTTTTTGCAGGTGTTCATGTTCCATTTATATTTGTGGCATTTAGTTTCTCTCTTCTCCACAAGTGGGAAAACTCTGTGTGTCTACTCCTATCAAACTATTTCATAATTTTAAAAAAAAAAATAAAAAAATTTAGAGTTTCCAATCTTTTTTTCCAATTAAGGGGCAGTTTTCGGTGTGGCCAATCCACCCACCCTGCATATCTTTGGGTTTATGGGAGTAAGGCCCACACAGACACGGGAAGAATGTGTAAACTCCACATGGACAGTGCCCCGGGGTCGGGATTGAACCTGGGTTCTTAGCGCTGTGAGGCAGCAGTGCTAACTACTGCGCCACCGTGCCGCTTAAAATATTTAATAATTTTAAAGGCATCTATTTCTTCAAATTGTGCCTCGGTGTAATTTCAATACTCCTGATGTTTACAGTATACATTTCACGTCGGGTATACAACCCGAGGGATTCTACACTGTTTCCGGCCCCTCGGTGTACAGTGGCTGAAAGACCTTGGATGGTAGCCTTTCCCAATTGTGTCTCTGTGGTGGGCTGTCCCAAGTGGAGGTTGTGGATACTGTTGGATGGTTCCCTGAGCAGACTATCAAAGTCATTTGCCAGAATGCCTCATCACCAGACATTTCAAACAGGCACCAAAATGTAGATTGGCTGGTGGTGAGAAAGACCCTCTGCATCAGATTCTTCCTGCGTTCCCAGATGTTTACCTCTCTGCACGTTGCCCTCGAGGTGGCTATGGTGGAGAAGAGACTGTTGTCCATCTCCTTCTGGAATGTGCCTTTGCAAAAAAGCTCTGGAAAGGAGTGCAGTGGTTTTATTGAAGTTCATCCAGAGTTGCTCCATGGTACAGGGCTCTTCTCTTCCAGGGGCTGTTTTTCAGGCACTCACACCGAGATGAGAACCAACTGCAGCTGGAGGAACATTAACTCAGAGAAAGATCTGTCTGAAACTCCATGGTCTTCCAGTGTAAAGAGTTGGCCACAACAGAATGTTGCAGGCTAATGCATTACAAGGTGTAGGACTATGTGCTGAGTGTGCAATTGATGAGTTTGGTCAAAACCATCTTGGTGTGAAAGGAAGGTAGTGTGACAATGGAGAGGAAGTTATAATCTGCCTCTCTCTGTCGCTTACCACATTGAAATTTAACTGTAGAGGATTGACTATGCTCTGTAAACAAGATATTTTAAATATCAGATCTGTTTGTTGGCAGATTTGCCAATGGTTTTGCATACTGTCACTAATTTCCCACCACATACTAATGGTGCCCAGCTGCCACAGACCTCTCACTGTGATTGCTCTGCCTTTTTCCATCTGCTACAGAATGCAATATTCCCAATAGTCATCAAGATGATCATTTTTTAATGTTGCCTCAAACTTCACCAACCCTGTTACAGATGTTAAAAATCAGAGGTGTGCCCATTCACTCATTCCCCACACTAACCCCAATTGCCACCATAAAGAGTACAAAACAACTTCTAACTCTTGCTGCTGTTAATTGTTTGTGATGGCTCAATATAATAGTTTGTTAATAAATTTATCAAGCTATCTGCTGTTAATAAAAATGGGTTCAAGGCACTAACTGTTTGTCTGATAAATTGTTTAAACAGAACATGGTCAAAGTTGATGGCAGTTTTCCAGGACAGGCAAACTTTCACTAACTTGGAATCCTGAGCCACCACAGTGACACACGCAGGCTTATAATAACGAACTGAAATGGGCCCCCCAAAGGACTTGACTATTCTGTGAAGAAATTAATCCCAACATAGTAAAAGATCAGACAGCAGCTGAATCCTTTTCACTTTTAAATTGCCACAGTGGATTAAGAATTGGCTGCTTTGCTATGGGCAAAAAGTGATTATTAATGATCAAGGATCTAGATGGAAGACTGGATACCAGTGATAAAACCATAAGAAATAGGAACAGGAGTAGGCCATTCAGCCCTTCGAGCCTGCTCTGCCATTTAGTAAGTCCACTTTGCTGTCTTGTCTCCGTAACCCTCGATTCCCCTCCTGATTGGATTGGATTTGTTTATTGTCACGTGTACCGAGGTACAGTGAAAAGTATTTTTCTGCGAGCAGCTCAACAGATCATTAAGTACATTAAAGTGATTAAAAACCCAACACTTGATTTCCCTCCTGATTTTAAAAACCTATCAATCTCAGCCTGGAAAATGCTCAAGGACTCTGCCTCTACAAATTCCTGGGGTAAAGAATTCCAAAGATTCATCATGCAGAGAAGAAATTCCTCATCAAATCCATCTTCAATGAGCACCCCCCTTATTCTGCGACGATACCCTCAGGTCCTACACTCTACCGAGTGGAAACAACCCCCAACACTTACCCTGTCTAACCCCCGAAGAATCTTATGTTTCAATCACATCACCTCTCATTCTCCTGATCACCTCTCATTCTCCTGAACTCCAAGGAGTACATGTCTTCATTCTTCCTTAATCGTGTTTTCCCACCCACTGTGGTCGACAGAGCTCTCAACCATGTCCGACCCATCACCTGCATATCTGCTCTCACCCTTCCCCTCCCTCCCAGATCGAAGATAGGGTCCCCCTTGTCCTCGCTTTTCACCCCACCAGCCTCGCATTCAGAGAATCATCCGTCAACTCCAGCACGAAACATATCTTTCCTTCACTACCCTGCTCCACTCCCCCATCTCCTACTGCACCTTCCCATGCAATCGAAGAAGGTGTAACACCTGCCCCTTTACCTCCTCCGTGCTCACCATCCCAGGGCCTAAAGCACTCTTTTCAGGTGAGGTAGCACTTCAGGTGCACCTCCTTCAATCTGGTCTATTGCATTTTCTGCTCCCAATGCAGTCTACTCTACATTGGAGTGACTAAACGCAGACTGAGTGACCGATTTGCAGAACACCTCCGGTCCGTCCGCAAGCAGGACCAGACTTCCCCGTTGCTTGCCATTTCTACTCATCGTCCTACTCTCAATTCCTCATGTCTGTCCTTGGCCTGCTGCAATGTTCCAGTGAAGCCCAGCGCAAACTAGAGGAACAGCACCTCATCTTCTGTTTAGACGAGACACGTTACAGCCGTCCGGACTTAACATTGAGCTCAACAACTTCCGACTATGAACTCCCCCCTCCACCTTTATCCCATTTTCATTTCTATCAGTTAATTTATATTTCTTTCATCAATCCTTTTTCCCTCAGAATTGTCCCCCCCCTCCTCCCAACCCACCCCGCATGGGCCATCTGTTTCCTGTACCAGTTGTCTGTTGACACACTGCGTGCCTTTATTGTGCCATTAACCCATTCTAATCTCTTAATGTGCCACTATCAGCACAGGTCTTAGCCTTGATCACCGTCATTTACATTCCCTTTGTCTTTGTCACTCTCCACCTATCGCTGGCCCTCTCTCCAGCCCCAATGCTCCCCCCCCCCAAATCCACAACAGTATAAATCTAATCTTATTTCCAGTTCTCTCTAGCTTTGACGAAGAGTCGTCCAGACTTGAAACGTTAGCTCACTTCTCTCCACAGATGCCATCAGACCTACTGAGATTGAAAGGAAAGATTGCCCAGTGTTTTCTGTGTTTGAGGACAGACCCAACCATTCCTCTTAACCAGTCTCTCCATACCTGGGATCATCCTCGGAAACCTGCTCGCTACTGCCTCCAATAATGTATTTTTCTTTCAATGAGGGGACAAAAACTGTGCACCATATTCTAAATGTGTCCTCACGAGTACCTTGTACAGTTGCAGCAACACCTCTGCTTTTATAGCCCCAGTCCTCCTTCAAATGAAAGCCAGCATTCCATTTGCCTTCCCTATTACCTTCTGCACTTGGATGCTAGTTTTCCTGAACACGGACCAGGTCCCTTTCGTGCAGCAGCTTTCTGATGCCTCTCTCCATCTGTCCTCTCATTCTTCCAAAATGAACAATCTCACATTTTCCCACATTGAATTCCATTTGCCAATTTTCTGCCCACTCACCTAACCTGTCAATATCTCTCTATTTATATCGTCCTTACAACCTGCCTTCCTTCCACCCTTGTATCATCTGCAAATTTAGACACAGTAGATTCCGTTCCTTCCTTCAAATCAATAATGCATATTGTGTAGAATTGTGGTCCCAGCACATCCCTGTGGTACACCACTTGTTACTGCCCTCCAACCTGAGAAAGACCCTTTGATTGCTACTTTTGTTTTTAATAGAATCCCTACTGTGCAGGAGGAGGCCATTCAGCCCAGCGAGTCTGCACCGACCCTCGGAAAGAACACTCTACCTAGGCCCACTCCCCCACCCTAGCCCCTTAACCTCACCTAACCGGCACATCCATGGACATAAAGGACAATTTTACCATGGCCAATCCATCTAACCTGCACCTCTTTGGGCTGTGGAAGGAAACCAGAGCACCCGGAGGAAACCCACGCGTACACTGGGAGAAAGTGCAACTCCATACAGACATCCAAGGCTGGAATTGAACCCAGGTCCCTGGTACTGTGAGGCAGCAGTGCTAACTACTTGCAACTTCCTGTTAGTTAGCCAATCCTCTATCAATGCCAGAATATTATCTCCAACACCATGAACTCCTATCTTGCGTAGTAGCCTTTTGTGTGGCACCTTGTCAAATGCCTTTTGGAAATCAAAATAGACACCGACTGGTTCCCCTCTGTCTACTCTGGCTGATTGCTCCTTAAAGAGTTCTAGTAAATTTGTCCTTCATGAAACCAGGTTGACTCTGCTTGATCAGATTATGACTTTCCAAATACACTGCTATTCTCTCAGCAACCAATTCTAATCTATTTCCAATAACTGAAGTTCGATTAACTGGCCTGTAGTTTCCTGCATTTTGTCTCCTTCCCTTGTCATAGACTCCCTACGTGCAGAAGGTGGTCATTTGGCTCATCAAGTCCACACTGCCCCTCTGAAAGAGCACCCTACCTAGGCCCAATCCCTATCCCCGTAACCCCACCTAGGGACTATTTATCATGGCCAATCCACAACTTTGGACTGTGGGGGGAGGGAACCGGAGCACCCAGAGGTACCACACGCAGATGTGGGAAGAATGTGAAAACTCCACACAGTCACCCGAAGTTGGAACCACATCCGGGCCTGTGACACTGAGGCAACAGTGCTAACCTCCGTGCTAATCACTGTGCCACCGATACAGGGTACCACATTGGCAGAGTCCCACATTTGAAAAAGGGTACCACATTGTCTGTTTTCCAATCCTTTGGCACAGTTCTACAGTCCAAAGAGTTTTGGAAAATGACTACCTCTGCTCTGCCTGGCAGTCCCCCATTTCCTTTCTGCCTGTGCAGACTTAACCTGGGGTGTGACCACCTCTCTAAACATACTATCCACGCAAATCTCAGCCTCACGTTTGCTCCTGAGTGGCTCCAACTGCCACTTCAGCTCTGATGTATGAATTTCCAATAGCTGCAGCTGGAAACACTTCTTCCTGCACACGTTTATTCCAGACGCACACGTTCATTCTAGACACGAGAAGTGTCCCAGGTTTCCAGCATGGCACAGGAGGACCATTCTATGTGGCCAGGCTGTCCTACCATGATTTTCCCTTTGATCACTCCCCTAACTATTTCCAAGTTTGAGAATATCAATAACACTCAGTACCACCTTCTACTCCAGATGCAGACTTTGTATTAACAGACCGTGTCTATATTTTTACTATATCAAACAATAGAGTAGATACTCACCAGTTCCTGCTTATCAATCAGCAGGTTTCTAGACTGCTTCGCTGCTATGCTGACTGTAGGACAAGTAGTTACTCACCTACTTATCAATCAGCCTGTTTCCAGAATGCTTCACTGAGATGCTGACTGTAGGACAAGTAGTTACTCACCAGTTCCTACTTATCAGTCAGCCTGTTTCCAGAATGCTTCACTGCGATGATGACTGTAGGACAAGTAGTTACTCACCAGTTCCTACTTGCCAATCAGCAGGTTTTCAGGCTGCATCACTGTGATGCTGATTGTAGGACACGCTTGCCAGACTGGTGTTCAGCACGTGGATCTGTGTGGCCATTGTTACTTACTATCTTCAGTAATCATAGAATTGTTATAGTGCAGAAGGGGGCCATTCAACCCATTGTGTCCGTACTGGCTCTCTAAATATGCATTATGACGTAATGATCTGAATGTAGGTGTTGGGTAATGGGCTACAAGATTTCTAGCTATTAAGAATGTTTCTTTGTGTGCAGGTTAGTACTGAGGTTGAGAATAAACTTCTGATAAGTGGATCTTGATGGATTGGGGGAGGTGACTGATGTTTGATCACTAGTATTTAACTTTGATAATTACATTATTCGCACAGACATGACCAGCAATTCTCAAGTCATGACTAAGTGATAGCCAAACCAAAAGGATACTGAGCTGCAGTGCAGCAAGAAATATAAAATAGAGCACACAATCTTCCTTTGTGTGAGATATTGAGCAAATCTCATTTAGAATGCTGATTCCAGTTTTTTTTTGTTCCCCTCACATGGATGATGGAGAGTAATTGGAAAAGGTTCAGAGGACAGTTACTAGGGTGACTTAAGATGATATCCAGCTTAAACAACCTCGGGTTTAAAAAGCTGGATCTCTTTGTTTTCATTAATTCATGTGTGCTCTACCCAAAGACAGGTTCTTGGCTCACTGTCTGCTGATGCTTCAAGTGCCATTATTTTTGGCAGTATTTGTCAGTGGTGGCTTGCCATTGCCTTCTCGCCTGGCCCCTGGGAGTAAGGCACAGGTCCTGAGTCTACCTCAGCCAGAACAGGAATCAAACCTGTGCTGTTGGTATTATTCTGAACCACACTGAACTAGCCAGGCCCCTGTTTGATTTAAGTATGTGTAAATCTGATGAGAGGTGATTTCGACAATGAATGCTCTCCACTTCATCTGTACTGAGATTATTTTGAAGAAATGGGTGGGGATCAGTGTGTAAAGTATGTAAATTACGCTAGGACACACATGGGTTAGAAATCACGCAGTTCATGTTTTCCCAGAGGATAGTAAACCAAAGGAACAAGTTGCCAGCCTATGGGGTGAGTGCTGATTGAGGGAGCTGGACGAGTCCCTAGCTGAGGCAGAAATTACAACATGCATATGAAATGAAATGAAAATCGCTTATTGTCACAAGTAGGCTTCAAATGAAGTTACTGTGAAAAGCCCCTCGTCGCCACATTCCGGCGCCTGTTCGGGGAGGCTGTTACGGGAATTGAACCGTGCTTCTGGCCTGCCTGGGTCTGCTTTCAAAGCCAGCAATTTAGCCCTGTGCTAAACAGCCCCATTTAAGGTAAGTGTTAATACTATGAACAATCATGGTCACTGTGGTCTGCTGGACTAGTTTTGATTGCCTATGGGGAATTTTCTCCTCCCTCCTAAATACCCCATGGGCATGTTTTGGTTTGTTTTGGTTTGTTGCCTTTCCCAGGAGTCAACATGGGGAGGGTCTTGTTCTGAATAATGATATTTAAGGCATCTTGACTTTGTGTGGCAGGCACAGGCTGGGGCTCATTGGAGCTCATTGATTCTGCAGAATTTCTTTGCATATCCAAAACAAGAGCTTGAAAAGTTGAAAAAAATGTTTCTTTATTCATTCATGGGATGTGAGCATCGCTGGCCGGGCCAGCGTTTCTTGCCCATCCCTGCGGGCATTTAAGAGTCAACCACATTGCTGGGGATCTGGAGTCGCATGTAGGCCAGACCAGGTAAGGACGGTAGATTTCCTTCCCTAAAGGACATTAGTGAACCAGATGGGTTTTTACGACAATTGACAATGGTTTCATGGTTAATTCCAGATTTTTACTGAATTCATATTTCACCATCAGCAATGGCGGGATTCCAACCTGCGTCCCTAGAGCATGACTCTGGTTCTCTGGATTGCTATCCACCGACAATATCACTACGCCACTGTCTCCCCGTAAAATCCCAAATGTATTCTTCATATCCCTGTGCAAAGGTTGTGAGCTGATTAAGTATGAACAGCAGAATTTCAGATGAGTTGTAATTCGAGGAAGTTGGAGGATGGGAGGCTTGCCAGGAGAGCATTGAATTTGTTGAGTCTGGTGGTGATCAGGGTATAGGTGAGCTCAGCGCACTTTCAACCCCAGATCCTCTCCCATCGCACTTAGATGAACAGCACTGACAGCCATCTCATCTCAACCCGTCTGCTCTGAATGCCTCATCCATGACTTTAACATTTAGAGACTGCAAGGATGGCAAGGTTGTACATCGACTGCCTGAATCTGTTTGATGGCTGGATGAGGATAAAGTTGGTGTCAGAGACTAAAGAGGTGGCTTTGCTCTTCCCAGTGTTTTGCTGGACAAGGTTACAGTGCATCGCAGACTGAATGTGAAGACAAACAGCCTGACAGTGTCGAGACCTGGAGGGTGGGGGTACGTGCTTCAATTCATACAACACCTCTCATGACCACCGGATGTCTCAAAGCACTTTACATTCAATGAAATAATTTGAATTGTAGTCACTGTTGTAATTTCAGAATGCTGGTGAAAAGGTAGCGCTGGGTATCACTAACGTTTATGGGAACGCAGACCCTGTATCTGTGGAGGATGTAGTCAGTGGTGTAGTCAGTTTATGGATGACAAAGAGGCCAGGGATGGTGTCTTGGCAGACTTTGGAGACCCAGGGCGGGATTCTCCAACCCCCCGCCGGGTCGGAGAATCGCTGGGGACTGGCGTGAATCCCGCCCCTGCCGTGTCCCGAATTCTCCGCCAGCTGAGATTCGGCGGGGGCGGGAATCGTGCCGTGCCGGTCGGAGGGCCCACCCCCACCGATTCTCCGGTCCACGATGGGCCGAAGTCCCGCCACTGTCAACCCTCTCCCACCGGTGTGGATTAAACCATCTACCTTACCGGCGGGAGCAGGCGGGCTCCGGGGTCCTGGTGGGGTGGGGGGGGGTGGGGGTGGGGGGGGGGGGAGGGAGGGGCGATCTGGCCCCGGGGGTGCCCCCACGGTGGCCTGGCCTACGATCGGGGCCCACCGATCCGCGGGCGGGACTGTGCTGTGGGGGCACTCTTTTTCTTCCGCCTTCGCCATGGGTCTTCACCATGGCGGGGATGACGTCAGCAGCCGTACCTTTGGGGCGGCCTGACGCCGGAGTGGTTCCCGCCACTCCATCACGCCGGGACCCCCCGCCCCGCTGGGTAGGGGAGAATCCCGCCCCTGTTCTTCTTTTTTTTTAAAAAAAAGTCATTGTTGTAACTGATTGATTGGATAGGGAAGACTTAAAGTACACTAATAGTTGTGGCACTTCGATTACATCAGACTTACAGCACAAATAGGCCATTTACCCAGCTGGTCCACGCTGGTGTTTGTTCTTCCAACTGTATGCATTTAACACTAACCTATTCTTTCTCCCTCACTTAGTTGTCTAGCTTCCCCTTGAGCACTTACGGACAAACAAACTGGGAGCCATTCGGCCCTGCTCTGCCATTCAATAAGATTACGGCTGATCTGATTGTAACTTCAACCCCACATTCCTGCCTGCCCTTATTAACTTTTCACTCCCTTGTCAATCAAGAATCTATCTAGCTCTGCCTTATCATAGAATTTACAGTGCAGAAGGAGGCCATTTGGCCCATTGAGTCTGCATCAACGCTTGGAAAGAGCATCCCACCTAAGCTCACAACTCCCACTATCCCCGTAATCCAGTAGCCCCACCTAACCTTTTTCGGACACCAAGGCAATTTATCATGGCCAGTCCACCTAACCTACACATCTTTGGACTGTGGGAGGAAACCGGAGCACCCGGAGGAAATCTGCGCAGACACGGGGGGAATGTGCAGACTCGGCACAGACCGTGACCCAAGTGGGAATCGAACCTGGGACTCTGGCGCTGTGAAGCAACATTGCTAACCACTGTGCTACGTTGCCGCCCATTGCTCTCACTTACAGCCAGTCCAGCAGAAAAATATTCAAAGACTGTCTTTCGAGGAAGAGTTCCAGAGACTCAGCATCCTCTGAAAGAGAAAACAATTCTCCTCATCTTGGTGTTAAATGTGTGACCCCTTATTTTTAAAGACCCCTAATTCTAGGGGTCTAATGACCTCTAAATGCAAGTTGTTGTTGATGACTCTTGGAACGGTACCGTAAAGACTTTTTGGCCACATTCCCTGTCCAGTATTCCTGCTGGTCTGCATGGAGCTGCCTGGTATTGAGGACATGGCTGGGGGGTGAACAGGACTTTGGTGTGAGAGAGAATGTGAGCGACAGTTTTGGATTAGCTCATTCACAGTAGCCTCAGTGTGTGTGGAAAGTAATATTGTGTAATGCTTGGCATTGGAACTGAAGCAGAATCCTCTCAGTTGAGGGGAAAAGACAAGGAAAGTACTTTTTGAAGAATGCAGTTGTTTATGGTTCATTTTTACACAGCAAAGGTTGATAAAGGGTGACGGTGAGAGGGGCTGGGAGGAAGCAGTCAGTACAGGGATCCCCTGTGGCCGTTCCCCTTAGTAACAAGTATACCGCTTTGGATACTGTTGGGGGGGGGGGGGACGATTTACCACGGTTACGCCATGGGGTACAGGTCTCTGGCACAGAGTCTCTCCCTGTTGCTCAGAAGGGAAGGGGGGAGAGGAGTAGAGCATTAGTCATTGGAGACTCCATAGTTAGGGGGATAGATAGGAGATTCTGTGGGAACGAGAGAGACTCATGGTTGGTGCGTTGCCTCCCAGGTGCCAGGGTGCATGATGTCTTGGATCGTGTTTTCGGGATCCTTAAGGGGGAGGGGGAGCAGCCCCAGTTCGTGGTCCACATAGGTACCAACGACATAGGTAGGAAAAGGGATGGGGATGTAAGGCAGGAATTCAGGGAGCTAGGGTGGAAACTTAGATCTAGGACAGAGTTATTATCTCTGGGTTGTTACCCGTGCCACGTGATAGCGAGACGAGGAATAGGGAGAGAGAGGAATTGAACACGTGGCTACAGGGATGGTACAGGAGGGAGGGTTTCAGATTTCTGGATAATTGGGGCTCATTCTGGGGTCGGTGGGACCTCTATAACCGGGATGGTCTGCACCTGGACCAGAGGGGTACCAATATTCTGGGGGTGGGGGCGGGAAATTTGCTAATGCTCTTTGGGAGGGTTTAAACTAGTTCAGCAGGGGCTTGGGAACCTGAATTATAGCTCCAGTATACAGGAGGTTGAGAGTAGTGAGGTAATGAGTAGGGTTTCAAAGTTGCAGGAGTGTACCGGCAGGCTGGAAGGTGCTTTAAAGTGTGGCTTCTTCAATGCCAGGAGCATCCGGAATAAGGTGGGTGAACTTGCGGCATGGATTGGTACCTGGGACTTCGATGTTGTGGCCATTTCGGAGACCTGGATAGAGCAGGGACAGGAATGGTTGTTGCAGGTGCCGAGATTTGGATATTTCAGTAAGCTCAGAGAAGGTGGTAAAAGAGGGGGAGGGGTGGCATTGTTAGTCAAGGACAGTATTACAGCGGCAGAAAGGACGTTTGATGAAGACTCGTCTACTGAGGTAGTGTGGGCTGAGGTTAGAAACAGGAAAGGAGAGATCACCCTGTTAGAGGTTTTCTATAGGCCTCCGAAAAGTTCCAGAGATGTAGAGGAGAGGATTGCAAAGATGATTCTGGATAGGAGCGAAAGCAACAGGGTAGTTGTTATGGGGGACTTTAACTTTCCAATAGTGACTGGAAACGCTATAGTTCGAGTACTTTAGATGGGTCCGTTTTTGTCCAATGTGTGCAGGAGGGTTTCCTGACACAGTATGTAGATAGGTCAACGAGAGGCGAGGCCATATTGGATTTTGTACTGGGTAACGAACCAGGACAGGTGTTAGATTTGGAGGTAGTGAGCACTTTGGTGATAGTGACCACAATTTGATTACGTTTACTTTAGTGATGGAAAGGGATAGGTATATACAGGGAAAGAGTTATATCTGTGGGAAAGGCAATTATGATGCGATGAGGCAAGACTTAGGATACATCGGATGGAGAGGAAAACTGCAGGGGATGGGCACAATGGAAATGTGGAGCTGTTCAAGGAACAGCTACTGCGTTTCCTTGATAAGTATGTACCTGTCAGGCAGGGAGGAAGTGGTCGAGTGAGGGAACCGTGGTTTACTAAAGCAGTCGAAACACTTGTCAAGAGGAAGAAGGAGACTTATGTAAAGATGAGACATGAAGGTTCAGTTAGGGCGCTCGAGAGTTACAAGTTAGCTAGGAAGGACCTAAAGAGAGAGCTAAGAAGAGCCAGGAGGGGACACGAGAAGTCTTTGGCAGGTAGGAAGTTGTGCTTGGAGTCCGAGGAGATAGGAGAGTTGCTAAATGAATATTTTTCGTCAATATTCACACAGAAAAAGATAATGTTGTCGAGGAGAATACTGAGATTCAGGCTACTAGAAGGGCTTGAGGTTCATAAGGAGGAGGTGTTAGCAATTCTGGAAAGTGTGAAAATAGATAAGTCACCTGGGCCAGATGGGATTTATCCTAGGATTCTCTTGGAAGCTATGGAGGAGATTGCTGAGCCTTTGGCCTTGATCTTTAAGTCATCTTTGTCTACAGGAATAGTGCCAGAAGACTGGAGGATAGCAAATGTTGTCCCCTTGTTCAACAAGGGGAGTAGAGATAACCCTGGTAACTATAGACCAGTGAGCCTTACTTCTGTTGTGGGCAAAGTCTTGGAAAGGTTTATAAGAGATAGGGTGTATAATCATCTGGAAAGGAATAATTTGATTAGAGATAGTCAACACGGTTTTGTGAAGGGTAGGTCGTGCCTCACAAACCTTATTGAGTGCTTTGAGAAGGTGACCAAACAGGTGGATGAGGGTAAAGCAGTTGATGTGGTGTATATGGATTTCAGTAAAGCATTTGATAAGGTTCCCCATGGTAGGCTACTGCAGAAAATACGGAGGCATGGGATTCAGGGTGATTTAGCAGTTTGGATCAGAAAATGGCTAGCTGGAAGAAGAATACACAGGAACACCAACAAAGGAACATGGAATGAACATGGAAAAGCTGGAATGAGGAGTGGTGGTTGATGGGAAATGTTCAGACTGAAGTCCAGTTACTAGTGGTGTACCACAAGGATCTGTTTTGGGGCCACTGCTGTTTGTCATTTTTATAAATGACCTGGAGGAGGGCGTAGAAGGATGGGTGAGTAAATTTGCAGATGACACTAAAGTCGGTGGAGTTGTGGACAGTGCGGAAGGATGTTGCAAGTTACAGAGGGACATAGATAAGTTGCAGTGCTGGGCTGAGAGGTGGCAAATGGAGTTTAATGCAGAAAAGTGTGAGGTGATTCATTTTGGAAGAAATAACAGGAAGACTGAGTACTGGGCTAATGGTAAGATTCTTGGCAGTGTGGATGAGCAGAGAGATCTTGATGTCCATGTACATCGTCCCTGAAAGTTGCCACCCAGGTTGAGAGGGTTGTTAAGAAGGCGTACGGTGTGTTAGCTTTTATTGGTAGAGGGATTGAGTTTAGGAGCCATGAGATCATGTTGCAGCTATACAACACTCTTGTGCGGCCGCATTTGGAGTATTGCGTGCAATTCTGGTCGCTGCATTATAGGAAGGATGTGGAAGCATTGGAAAGGGTGCAGAGGAGATTTACCAGAATGTTGCCTGGTATGGAGGGAAGATCTTCTGAGGAAAGGCTGAGGGACTTGAGGCTGTTTTCGTTAGAGAGAAGAAGGTTAAGAGGTGACTTAATTGAGGCATACAAGATGATCAGAGGATTGGATAAGGTGGACAGTGAGAGCCTTTTTCCTCAGATGGTGATGTCTAGCACAAGGGGACATAGCTTTAAATTGAGTGGAGATATATATAGGACAGATGTCAGAGGTAGGTTCTTTACTCAGAGAGTAGTAAGGGCATGGAATGCCCTGCCTGCAACAGTAGTGGACTCGCCAACACTAAGGACATTCAAATGGTCATTGGATAGACATATGGACAATAAGGGAATAGTGTAGATGGGCTTTAGAGTGGTTTCACAGGTCGGCGCAACATCGAGGGCCGAAGAGCCTGTACTGTGCTATAATGTTCTATGTTCTAACATTGTACCGAAATGAGGAGTGGTTTCAGGTGGATGAATGTCAGAGATGAACTAAGATTGCGCATGTTAAATTTGGAACGTGCTGTGGGATATCCATTCCCATTTGTTTTGAGTTCGAGACTAGGTAGGAGATGGGATGTGTTGCTGCACCTAGTAATTTGTCTTAATGTTCCTTTGTTGGTGTTCCTGTGTATTTTGTTCCTAAAGAATGGGCTTCGTATTACCAGTAACAGCGCTTCCATGTTTTTACAGTGACATCGAACTGCAAGTGACAGTTGTTTGCATATTGTGTTTTCAGCAACATAATCTGAGTAGGTGTTCTGATTCTCTTGCTTTGAGGTGTTCTCAAATGTTTATCAGTGTTGGATTTTAAATCCACGTGGGGCGAGGAGGAGAGCAGAAGCGGGTAGGTGTGTGTCAAAGAGGAGAAATAGTCGCCTCCACTAAAACCATGATCGTTTGAAAGAGTAAATTATGGCGCATTCAGTACAGTCAAATTAGAAGCAATGTTTTGTTCAGACTATCTTGTAACGGCCAGTTTATACCTTTTGTTACAAAGCTTTGTCCACTTAAGTGACTGAAACTATCACAGCTTTAGATTCTGGCCCTATAATAGAAAAGCGGTAATCACAAAATGATTGTTATGCATTCATATTCCACAATAATGTTTTGATGACAGCAGTTTGCATTTACATGGCACTTTTAATGCAGCTAACACCCCAGGGTGCTTCACGAAAAGGCAGAGGGCACCTGAAATTGAACCAGAAAGGAAGACATTAGGAGTAATAACTGTAAACATTGTTTAGGAAATGTGAGACGGTGGAGGGTGTTAAAATCAGGAGTTCCACAGCATAGGTCCAGGTGGCTGAAAGAGGAAGGTCAGTTTTGGGGATTCGGGTGGAGAGGCGAATGCAGAGCTGGGGTGAAGATTATATACGTGGCTGAAAAATTCTAAGTCTAATGTGGCGTGGGATGGGGAGTCTTGGATTTGCGCATACACATATTCTTGACTTCGCAATTCATGCTGCATCAAGAGATTCCTTGAGTTCTTTGTTCAAATTAATTTATAGATCGACGGCAGATGACATTTGGAAACACTTCATCATCTCCTGCTCTTGGCCGGAGAGATCTGAACCGGATTAAATATACTGATTTATTTGTTGTGAAAAGTAACTGATTAGATTGGAGAAATCCACTGGTCCTGTCTTTTGGATATGCAAATATAAATGACCACTTGTGACAGCCAGATATATAACTCCAGCAGTTAAGGAAATCATGCAAAGGCTGCAATGCATAGAGGTGTTATCCAGTATAAATAAGTGTGGGGAATATATGAAACCGCCTCGTATATTCTTCTGCACGGTCTAAACTTTTCATGAGAGCTTGCTGCCCTTAAGCTGAAGTTGTCTGATAGAAGCGTGGACTGTTTAAAAAGCACAATTGTATTTTTCGTGTATCACAGCAGGTTCTTGGGTTGACATGTGCAGCAGACTTTGTTTCATTTTAAAAGCCCATCCATCAAGAAAGTCTTATTGAAACTTGATTTATTTCTAGGAGTGAGTGCAGTAAGCATAAAGTTCCTGTACATTTACTGAGACTGAAATTGGGTGACCAACAGTTGTCAGATGAAATACGAAAAGATACTTGCATTTAAGTAGTGCTTGATCTCATTGTTACTTATCGTGTAAAATAATTTGATAACAAATTGTGTTCTGGAATATCCTCGAGGAAATGTATGTGTGTGTCTCTGATCAATTTTTAGCTCAGTCTATGGATTTTTGATGATCTTATCCAACCCTGATGGACAGCACGGTAGCATTGTGGATAGCACAATTGCTTCACAGCTCCAGGGTCCAAGGTTCGATTCCCGGCTTGGGTCACTGTCTGTGCGGAGTCTGCACATTCTCCCCGTGTGTGCGTGGGTTTCCTCCGGGTGCTCCGGTTTCCTCCCACAGTCCAAGGATGTGCGGGTTAGGTGGATTGGCCATGCTAAATTGCCCATAGTGTCCAAAAATTGCCCTTAGTGTTGGGTGGGGTTACTGGGTTATGTGGATTAGATTGGGTTACTGGGTTATGGGGATAGGGTGGAGGTGTTGACCTTGGGTAGGGTGCTCTTTCCAAGAGCCGGTGCAGACTCGATGGGCCGAATGGCCTCCTGCACTGTAAATTCTATGATATCTTAAGGAGGCCTCCAGCGTGCTATTAGTCAATGGGAGATGTATTGCTGCTTCATTTTTTAAGCACTTTTAACATATTGGGCTGAATGGCCTTCTGTGTTATATCGCAGAGGAGCAACCTAACCTTTTTTTGGTTCATTCTTTAGATGTGCATGTTCCTGGCAAGACCAATTTTTATTGTCCATCTTAAATTGCCCTTGAGAAGGTGATAGTGATGCCCTTTTGATCCGCTGTAGCCCATGTGGTGTACATGACCCGCAGTGCTGTTAGGAAGGGAGTTCAAGGATTTTGACCCAATGACACCAAAGGAATGATGCTACAGTTCTGTGACTTGGAGGGAAACCTATAAGTGGTGGTGTCCCATGAGACCCCTGCCCTCCTCCTTTGAGGTGGTAGAGGTCAGGGTCAGTAGGTTCTGTCGAAGGAGCCTTGGTGAGTTGTGGCAATGCAGTTGTAGATGGTACACATTGCTGCCATTGTGCGGCGGTGGTGGAGGGAGTAAGGTGCGAGATGGGGTGTCAATCAAGTGGGCTGCTTTGTCCTGGAGAGTATTCGATCACACTCCTGACTTGTGCTCTGTAGATTTCGGGAAGGATTTGGGGAGTGAGAAGGTGAGCTACTCTGCTGAATTCCCAGCCTCTGACTTGCTCTTATAACCACAGTATTTATAATGACTGGACAAAAGGGCAGCATGGTGGTGCAGTGGTTAGCACTGCTGCCTCACAGCGCCGAGGTCCCAGGTTCCCTACCAGCCCTGGGCCACTGTCCGTTGGGAGTTTGCACATTTTCCCCGTGTTTGCATGGGTTTCGCCCCCATAACCCAAAGATGTGCAGGGTAGGTGGATTGGACACGTTAAATTTCCCCTTCATTGGAAAAACAATGAATTGGGCAAGTGAAGTTTATGGTCAGATGGTAGAATATTGGTAGTGGGGGAAGAAGGTTAGGAGAAGTGACTGAAGGTGTGATCAAAGTGGGTTTAGAGAGGAAACCGAGGGGCGGGCCGAATGGCCTCCTTCTGCACTGTAAATTCTATGAAACTATAGTTTTAAATACAGCATTTCAAAATACAGAGCTGTGCGACTGAGGGTAGACCAGAATATGAAGGAATTGCAAACTGAGTGAGAGCCAACTGGTTGCCATCAGCTACAAGAAGAGAATGATCCTGAGCCATGAATGATACAGAGGGAAAGCAGGGAGACGAGCAAAGGGATGGCTACAAAACGAGCTGACCATGTATGTGTTATTGGAATGGCTTCATTGGAAAGGATATAAGTGGAACCAAGAAAGGGCAATAATAATAATCACAATATCACAGAAGTGGGTCAGAGATGGTGGCAGACGAAGCTGTAGCCAAATCATGTCGCGTGCTAAAGAAAGTATAAAGAAGCGAGTGGGTCACATTGTCACTGAAGATGTGCTGTTGGATAAATTGAGGGCAGTTGTAATGCTGTAGACTAAATTGAGACTAGACCAGATACTTTGGAAAGGTACAGCTGAAGGTGAGGCATTTAAAGGCTTTTGAGAGGAAAGGGTTGTTGAGGACATGTAGGTAGTTGGAGAGACCTTTTTGAGGAAGAAACAGACAGACCCACTGAGACACAGGGAGCCATTGCTGACGTGGGCAAGCATTGTTTCTGAGATGTTGCTCTTTACCTACTGGGTGCAGACATATTGAATTAAATTTTGACCGGATGAGAATTAATTCCGAGACCGGAGAGCTCTGTTGCATTAAGTAGGGAGAGGGGAGAGGGGAGCGAGAGAGAGCGAGAGAGAATAACTTGAGTAATATTCTTGCATTTCCGACTGGCGTTTCTTGTGGAAAAAGCCTGCAATTATAGACCGAGTATGGAGATTGGGTACTTTTTTGTCTCTGTGTAGAGTATACCAGGTAGGTTACTAGTTTCAGAGTATATTCAAGCTGCACGGAAGTTTTTCTTGCTGTGTTTTATTGATCCTCAATTGCTAGATAAGTTTCAAGCTTATAACTATATAGTTAGTGGAAGTTTCTGCAAGTTATGGTAGGGCAGAGAGAGAGTGTCCTGCGGGGCTGGTGGTGGGGCCCCATTTCCTGAGCAGGGTGAAGGAGACTAGTACAGTGCTAGTCTTTATATGGAAGAGACGAAAGCGAGGCTGGAAAAGAGTTTTAAAAAGATTTTTGGACGCCACCACGTTCACTCTGGCGACCTCTTGTGATAGCTGCTTCAGGAACTTCCTGCTGTCAGAGGAAGATAAACATACTTTAAGCAAATCCTTGTGTCTGCAGCTCGACCCTTGTTTATCGGGCAGACAGCTGGAGACCAGTGGGAATGAGCAGAAGTGCATCAGTGACTATTTGGTGCCTGACAGTATTTAAAAACCTGTCTGAACAGTTAACAGTGTCCCATTTACACAGCCAAGTGGAGCAAATCTACACCTGAAAGTTTGCCCTATCTCCAGGAGTCTGATTTTTTTTATTGCCACCTATTGTTGGCTCAAAGTTTCAGCACTGACCCTTGTTATTTAACTGGGTTTGTCTAGTTGAGAGGAAGTTTCTTTTCTCCAAGTTACTAGACTACAGTTGAGGCCTGGCCTTGGTCATTCTTTCCAAGGGCCGGTGCAGACTCGATGGGCTCCTTCTGCACTGTAAATTCTATGATTATTCTATGTCATTTTGGCTTCTTGTGCATCCCTGACTTTCTTAACTCCACCATTGACAGCCATGTCTTAGGGCTAAGCTCTGGAATTTACTCCCCAAACTCTCGGGAGCCGTTCGGAGGAGGAGGAGCAGTCTCTGTGAGTATAACGGTAACTTCCTGTTTTCCAGTTTTCCCCCCCAAAAGTGACGTCAGACAGAAGCTGTGATCTGATTGGTTGATAGCAAATCTGCCCCAAATTTAAAACAAAAACACAGCTAAACTCGTAAACTTAAATTAAACTAATTAATTAATTAGTGATGGCTGGTCAGGTGATGTGCTTGAGCTGCTTGATGTGGGAGCTGGCAGATCCCATTGCGAGCTGCAGCGACCACATCTGCAGTAAGTGTTGGCTGCTCGAAGAGCTCCGGCTCAGAGTTGACAAGCTGGAGTCTGAGCTTCAAACACTGAGGCACATCCGGGAGGGGGAGACTTACCTGGACACTGTGTTTCAGGAGGCAGTCACACCTGTCAGAGTAAGTAGTTTAAATCCTGCCAGTGGCCAGGGACAGCAGGGTGTGACTGCAGGTCAGGCAGGTAAAGGGAACCAGCAGTCAGGAACTCAGGAGCCTCAGCCCTTGACCCTGTCCAACAGGTATGAGGCACTTGCTCCCTGTGTGGATGGCGAACAGGGCTGCAGGAAGGATGAGTCAGCTGACCAAGGCACCATGGTTCAGCAGGCCATTCAAGGGGAGGGAGTAAATAGGCAAGTTGTAGTTGTAGGGGATTCTATTATCAGGGGGATAGATAGTATCCTTTGTGAGCAGGATAAAGAGTCCCGCATGGTATGTTGCCTGCCACCGAGCGGTGCTAGGGTGCGGGACATCTCTGACCGGCTTGAAAGGATACTGGAGAGGGAGGGGGAGGATCCGTTGTTGTGGTCCATGTCGGTACCAACAATATAGGCAAGTCTAGGAAAGAGGACCTGTTTAGAGATTATAAAGAGCTAGGATTCAAATTAAAAAAACAGGTCCTCAAGGGTCATAATCTCCGGATTACTGCCCGAGCCACGTGCAAATTGGCATAGGGAGGCAAGAATAAGGGAAGTTAACACGTGGCTGAAAGAGTGGTGTGGGAAAGAGGGGTTCCTTTTCATGGGACACTGGCATCAGTTTTGGGACAGGGCTGGACTATACCGTTGGGATGGTCTCCACCTGAACCGAGCTGGGACCAGTGTTCTGGCGAAAAGAGTAAATAGGATGGTCAATAGGACTTTAAACTAAAGATTGGGGGGGGAAGGGAAAGTCAGGGAACCAAGAGGTGAAGTAATCAGTGGGAAGCGTAGCTGCTTAGGTTTACAAAAAAGCACAAAGACAAAACTCAGGAGAGGTTACGATAGTCCCCATCCCACAAAATATGACAGTGTATGGAAAGGCTCAGTAAACCAAGGTCCACCACACTAAGAAAACAAAAAGGGACGGTCAATAGAGAATTAAAGGTACTATATTTAAGTGTACAGAACAAGGTAGATGAGCTTGTGGCCCAGATTGTGACTGGCAGGTATGATGTGGTAGGCATCACAGAGACATGGTTGCAGGGGGTTCAGGACTGGCATTTAAACGTCCAGGGATTCACAACCTATCAAAAAGACAGAGGTGGGCAGAGGGGGCGAGGTTGCCTTGTTAATTAGGAATGAAATTAAATCAATAGCACTAAATGACATGGGGTCAGATGATGTGGAGTCTGTGTGGGTAGAGTTGAGGAACCACAAAGGCAAAAAAACCATAATGGGAGTTATGTACAGGCCTCCTAACAGTGGCCAGGACTGGGGGCACAAAATGCACTACGAAATAGAAAGTGCATGTCAGAAAGGCAAGGTCACAGTGATCATGGGGGACTTCAATATGCAGGTGGACTGGGTAAATAATGCTGCCAGTGGACCCAAGGAAAGGGAATTCATTGAATGTTTACAGGAGGGCTTTTTGGAACAGCTTGTGATGGGGCTGTGAGGCAGCAGTGCTAACCACTGCGCCACTGATGCCAGAGTTGGAGTGTGCTGTTTATAAGCAGCAGAGTGCCTACATATTAGAAAAATTGGGTCCCCTCGACTCTGATTTGTAGCTTTCCTATAATGGGACTGAGATACTTTGAAAAAAGCAAAGAAGCCAAGGTTTGTCATTTCTTCAGAATTTGAAAACTTTTACATGTTGTGTAATGTGTGTGTATCTATTGAACTGCAGCAGTAGGAATGATAGCAGAACAGAATAATCAGTAGAGGGAGGTTATCCATGTATTTCCATTCCCTCCACACACTCCCACAGCTTATTAACGCTCAATAGAAGTGAAGTTAAATTTCATGGACAGCTTTGAAAGGAAATACCATCAGATTTGGTATTCCTCACCAGTTCAAATTGAGACAAATGTTTTCTTGGCTAGCTTACAGTGTAGAAAATTATCTAGGGTCTGTCTTCAATCCAGCTTCCTGTTTCCCTCCATTCCTCCTTTGCAAAACAAAAAGACCTTTCAGTTCAAGGCTTACTTCAAAAGATTCTTTGGAATTGTGTTACCATGGATAATCTCCGCAACGCAGCCTTCAGTAGCTCTATGAAAAAAATACATTGGATGAGTAGGTTTGTATGAAAGGTTTGGATGTGGAGAGCAAAGCTTGTTTTGTTTCCAGGACCTCTCACTCCAGGTGTATGGTACAATGATAATTTTTAGGATTTGGCAGTACTCTGATTAGTTTTTGCAGCCTTGTTTGTACAGGAACTGTGTGTTCTGTTTGGTGCTGGTGTGCCTTGTGTGCGAACTCTGCTGGACTCTGTATATACGTCCTAATTGCTCATGGCATAAAGCCTCTTCCCCTAATGTATGACCTTAAAATGAGCCCTTGGGAATTGAAGCTATGCATTCAGACAATCCTTGACTGCTACACAGGAGCTTGTTCCCTCTTATGGGTACAGCTGTGATGCTGCTGAAGAGCAGCTTATGTACAGTCGATTCATATCTGCATCAGCTTTTTAAAAATCTTCCTGTTAACATTTTCTAAATTCCTTTAGTGTCATTCCTCAGGTAGCTGTCCGAGTTTGATGTCAGTTCAAAGCACATTCACAAATTTAATTTTAATCCTAGTAGAGAATGATGGAATTTGGGAGACCTCCCCCTAATATATGTTGCATAAAAAATATATAATGGTGTGCTACAACAGTGCAAGAGCCACTGTATCCCTGCTACAACCAGTGTAGTTGCAAAATTGAAGCAGATCTTAGGAAGAGAAAAATTGCTTGGGGAGGTTGTCGGCTAGCGATGAGGTGAGGCTCGTCTGTGATGTCAAACGCAGTCAGAAATCGGTTGCTGCGATCCAGAAGTTGCAAGAGTAACTGTTCTGCAAAAATACAAGCGTATCTCCATTGCACCTTCTGACGAGCAGAGTAATTGGGAGGTGGGTGAAGGCAACAATAAAATTACTTATGGGGGGGGAAATCTTCCAAAGAAATTAACATTGTCACTGGAAGTTTAAGGTTGGGCCTGTCTCATTATTATTTTATGATTACATGAACTGTTCAACAGCACAATTGTATATTTCCACATCTAGTCTCTGAATCTCGATGGCAATGATGTGACTATTGATTGTGGTTGTTGAAGGTCAATCATCAGTCCTGGGGAATTACTGCAGGAGTGCCCGAGGCCCAACCATCTTCAGCTGCTTCATCAAAGACCTTCCACCCATCATAAGATTAGAAGTGTGAATGTTCACTGATAACTGCACAAAGTTCAGCACTGCTCACAACTCCAAAGATACTGAAGCAGTCTGTGCCCACACGCGGCCAGATAAGGACGACATTCAGGCTTGGGCTGATGGGTTCCAAGTAGCAGTTGCACCACACAAGTGCCAGACAATGACCATCCCCAACAAGAGAGAATTTAACAATTTCCCGATGCCATTTAATGGCATTACCATCACTGAATCCCCCACTGGACTATCCATATAAATACTGTGGTTTTAAGAGCAGATCATAGGCTGGCAATTCTGCAGAGAGTAACTTCTCCTTACTCCCCAAAGCCTGACCACCATCTACAAGGCATAGGTCAAACCATTGAACGTCATGGGGAATTGGTTAGATTCTCTCTTGTTGCAGATGGCTCTCTTCTAGTCCTGAGTGTAGCTATACTTGTTTTTCCAGCACTTTGTTTTTATGTTGTATCTCTGGGTGCCTATTCTTGATGTGAAAATAAAGTTCAAATTTCTCCTTTTGGTTGCAAAATCATATCCCCCCATTCATTGAGATTGAAGGTTTCACGGTCTCTGGTTGCAATTAAGCTTCAGGCATTATTTGGCTTGATAAATCACCCCAGCAAGTTTCTCTAGTCATGCTACTGATACCACATAAAGAAAGCCATGCAGTCATATAGAATTTTTCACAACCCAAGTGCAATTGAAGTGTAGTAACTAATAATAATAATCTTTATTGCCACAAGTAGGCTCACATTAACACTGCAATGAAGTTACTGTGAAAAGACCCTAGTTGCCACATTCCGTCCCCTGTTTGGGTACACTGAGGGAGAATTCAGAATGTCCAAATTACCTAACAAGCACGTCTTTCGGGACTTGTTGGAGGAAACCGTAGCACGCGAGGAAACCCACGCCGACACGGCGAGAACGTGCAGACTCCGCACAGAGAGTGACCCAAGTGGGGATCGAACCTGGGACACTGGAGCTGTGAAGCAACAGTGCTACCCACTGTGCTAGCATGCTACCCACTTTTGTAATGTTAGGAAAGCTAGGTGGGAATATAAGGTGTACAGGGGTTTGTACGATATTTCGCTTCCTGAAGTCAATGACCAGCTCCTTAGTTCTGCTGACATTGAGGGAGAGATTGTTGTCATTACACCACGATAAAAGAAAAATAAAATAGAATATGAAATTTAACTAGCAAGGAACATAAAAACAGACTGTAAAAGCTTCATAGGCATGTGAAAAGGTAATGGTTAGTAATGTGAACCCATTGCAGACAGAATGGAGAATTTATAATGGGGAAAAAAGTAAATGGCAGAGAATTTAAAGTTATGCCTGTCTTCAGAGAGGAAGATACAAAAAACCTCCCGCAATATTAGGGAGACAAGGGACTAGTGAGATTGAGGATCTGAAATAAATTAGTATTAGTTAAAAGCTAGTGCTGGAGACATTAAATGAGATTGGAAGTTGATAAATACCCCTGAACCTGATAATCTGTAATCTGATAATCAGATTGTTGAAAGAGGTGGCTGCAGATATAGTGGGTGTATTGGTAATCTTCTTTCAAAGTTCTATAGATTCTGGGACACTGCCTGAAGGCAGCAAATGCAATCCCACTGTTTTAAGAAAGGAGGGAGAGAGAAAACAGGGACCGACAGACAGACCTGTTAGCCTGCCATCAGAAGTAGGGAAAATGCTGGAACCTATTGTATAGGATGTCTTAAACCGGGCACTTCGAAAATAATAGTGAGATTGGGCAGAGTCAAGCTGGATTTATGAAAGGGAAATTATGTTTGACAAACTTGTTGAAAATTTGTTTCAGGATGTTACTAGCGAATTACATAACCGAGAGCAGTGGATTGGAACGTGGAACATGTGACGTTATCTACATTGGTAGAAAAAATAGCTATGCAGAATATTTTGCAAATTGGGCGAGATTGGGAAATGCTTACGTCCAAAGAGAAATTGGTATTCTTGTTCATAGCTAACATGCAGGTGCAACAAGCATTTAGGAAGCAAATGGAATGTTAGCTTTTATTGCAAGGCGATTTGAGTATGGAAGTAAGGTCTTCAACAGTATCTTTGATGAAATCACACATGGGAGTATTGTGTACTCTAAATTTATGAAATCAATGGCAGCAAAACTAAGAAGCTGGCCATTGACTGCAGGAAGTGAAGTGCAGTACACACCCCTATCTGCATCAATGGTGCTGAGGTGGAGATGGTTAACAGCTTCAAATCACTAATAATCTGCCCTGGCCCACCCACGTCGACGCTACGACCAAGAAAGCACAACAGCACCTATAATTCCTCAGGAAATTAAGGAAATTTGTCATGTCCTCATTGACTCTTACCAATTTTTACAGATGCACCACAGAAAGCATCCTATCTGGCTGCATCATGGCATAGTATGGCAACTGCTCAGCCCAAGACTGTAAGAAACTACAGAGAGTTGTGAACACCGCCCAGTCTATCACGCGAAGCCGCCTCCCATCCATTGATTCTGCCTGCTCCCGCTGCCTTGGGAAAGCGGGCAGCATAATCAAAGACCCCTCCCATCCGGGTTATTCTCTCTTCCAACCTCTTCTACCTGGAAGGGAGATACAAAAGTCTGAGAACACGCATTAACAGGTTGAAAAACAGCTTCTTCCCCACTGTTACCAGACTCCTGAATGACCCTCTTATGGACTGAACTGATCTCTTCACATCTTCTCACTGAGGAGTACTACACTGCGTATGCTTCACCTGCTGCCGGTGTCTATGTATTTGCATTGTATATTTATGTATGTCCCATGTACAGAATGATCTGTCTGGACTGTACGCCGAACAATACTTTTCACCGTACCTTGGTACACGTGACAAATCAAATCCAATCAATTTTTTGGTTATACTTTGTTGAATTTTAAAACGTTTCTGATCTACAGGTTTACTACTTTTCTTTGGCAACTTTATTTGCCTCTTCTTTTGATCTGATAGAATTTGTGACTTGTTAGCCATGGTTGGGTGACTTTTCCTGCTGGCTTTTTGTACATTAAAGAAATGTAAATTTGTTGGAAACCATATGAATTTTTAAAATGCTTGTCTACTGCCGTGTCTTTTAATATAGTTCAACAATCCACCTCCGCCCAACTTGCCCCTCATACCTTTATTGTTTTCATTGTTTAGATTAAAGACCCAAGATTCATATTAAACTACATAAATCATATTATGGCCACTTTTCCCTAAAGGCTCCTTTGCAACAAGGTTATTAATTACCATTCCATTAAACTATAAAAATAACTAAACTTCCAAAATCAGTCTTCCCTCCTAGTAAAGGCATCCCGAGGGAACAGTGATCATAACATGACTGAGTTTCATCTTCAGTTTGAGGTGAAGAAAGTGGGTTTACGACCAATGTTTTAAACTTAAATTATGAGGGTATGAAGACCGAGCTGGATAAAATGAACTGGGAAATTAGATTAAGGTCAGTAGAGATGCAGTGGCAGACATTTAAGGGGATAGGTCATAACACTCAGCAAAGATACATTCAAGGGAGAAAGAAAGACTCTGGGAGAAGGATGCACCGCCATGGTTAACTAAGGACGTTTAAAAAAAATTTTTTTTAAGAGTACCCAATTATTTTGTTTTCCAATTAAGGGGCAATTTAGCATTGCCAATCCATCTACCCTGCACATCTTTGGGTTGTGGGGGTGAAACCCATGCAGACACGGGGCGAATGTGCAAACTCCACCTGGTCAGTGACCCAGGGCTGGGATTCGAACCGGGATCCCCAGCGCCATAGGCAGCGGCGCTAACCATTAGTGGCAGATCAGAAGATTGATTGAACAGAATATTAAAAACAGCAAAGAATAACTACAAAGAAAAGGAAGAACTTGAGTCTGAAAGAAAGCTACTAAAAATATAAAAACAATCTCCTACAGGTGTTTAGATAAGAAAATGTTAACTAAGTGAGTGGTCCAATTGTAAATCAAGAGGTGGGAGGGATCTTCAAAGAAGTGGTTGCTGAGATGGTAGCTGCATTGGTTTTAATTTCCTAGATTCTGCAAAGGTTCGATCAGATTGGAAAATAGCGAATACAATTTCTCAAGTCAAAAAAGGAAAGAGACGGAAAGCAGTTAGCCGAACAGCTGTTGTTGGGAAAATGCTGGAATATATTATTAAAGAGGCTACCGCAGAGCAATTGTGTGGTGATGCCGGTGTTGGACTGGGGTGGGCACAGTAAGAAGTCTTACAACACCAGGTTAAAGTCCAACAGGTTTGTTTGGAATCACTAGCTTTCGGAGCGCAGCTCCTTCATGTGCGGGTGAGGACAGTTGTCTGCTTTATTTTTAATTTTAATTTTGTGCACAATTCATTTTCTTTCCAATTAAGTGGCAATTTAGCGTGCCCAATCCACCTACCCTGCACATATTTGGGTTAGAACATACAGTGCAGAAGGAGGCCATTCGGCCCATCAAGTCTGCACCGGCCCACTTAAGCCCTCCCTTCCACCCTATCCTCGTAACCCAATAACCCCTCCTAACCTTTTTGAACACCAAGGGCAATTTAGCATGGCCAATCCAACTAACCTGCACATCTTTGGACTGTGGGAGGAAACCGGAGTACCCGGAGGAAACCCACGCAGACACTGGGAGAACGTGCAAACTCCACACAGACAGTGACCCAGTGGGGAATCGAACCTGGGACCCTAGTGCTGTGAAGCCACAGTGCTAGCCACTGTGCTATGTGCTGCCCTTTTTTTTTGTGGAGAGGTAAAACATGAGAGGGTTGTGGGGGTGAAACCCATGCAGAAATGGGGAGAATGTGCAAGCTCCACACGGACAGTGACCCGGGGCCGGGATTGAACCCTGATCCTCAGCTCCGCGAGGCAGCAGTGCTAAACACTACCCCACCGTGCTGCCCCAGTTGTCTGTTTTAGGCTGACTTTTCCCAGAGAGCCATTCCAAACATCACTATAAACTTTCACTTCAATTTTATCTCTAGGTGGTTTAAGAAAATAAAGATTTGAATTTTTATAGTGCCTTTCATGAGCTCCGACTGTTCCAAAGCTCTTTACAGCCAACAAAGTGCTGTTGAATGGAAAAAAACACAGCCAATTTACACGCAACAAGTTCGAGGAAATGGCCAGAGGAAATGAATATTGTCCAGGAGTTAGTAAATATGTTTAATTGACTTTAACTTTAAAACAAAAATAATTTAATACATTTCACTGGTGTTGCAGGCTGATTGCACCTGCTTTGATTACTAAAAAGAAAATTAGCTTGCAAGTTGAGGGTTCTGTCTAGTTGTGTTAAGACACCAATTTGCAGAATGATAATATAGAGGTGGTGCAGCTGAATTATGTGGGTGTTAATTAGATATACAGATATGCATTATGTATACGTGACGACCTGTTCCCTGTTTTTGCGAAACAAATCCTTCCTGTTCCCACTGATTCGTGACGTCACTGTGAAGAAGCCCTATAATGTGGCATGAAGTTATATGCAGGATGGTTGAGTTTTTCTGACCAGGATGGTTTGTAATAACTGAATATGTTGCTCCACATTACAAAACCAGGGCAATCTTTGCATTCTAAAGGTACAAGCTTCAGAAGAGCCCTAGCTAATAAACGTGTGAAACTGTATGCATTTCTCTGTCTGTCTCTTTTTCCTTTTCGTGTATTTCACTTTTTACTAAATAATGTCTGCCCTCGAGGTGGCACACTGGGTAGCACAGCTGCCTCCGGGATCCGGGTCAATTCCAGCCTTGTGTGTGTGGAGTTTGCGTATTCTGTGTGTGCGTGGGTTTCCTCTGGGTGCTCTGGTTTCCTCCCATAGTCCAAAGATATGCAGATTAGGTGGATTGGCCATGCTAAATTGCCCCTTAGTGCCCAAGGATGTGCAGGTTAAATTACAGGGATTGGGCGGGCTAGTGGACCTGGGTGAAGTGCTCTTTTAGAGGTTGGTGCAGACTTGATGGGCCGAATGGACTCCTGCACTAGTGATCCCATCATTCAAAGCCAATTCCCAAAACTTCTGCTGTGAACTCCAGTTTCAGTGGATTGCCAGTATACCTGTGAAGAACTATGGAAATCCGATCTTGGCAGTAAAAATGCTGAGAGCAACCTCACACCTACTGAGCCCTGGAAATTCCCTCAAAGCTTCAGTGTAGAATTCCATTTGGAGTTAGAGAGAGTTTCCCTTGACCTCGGGTACTGGGCTTTGGACTGGGCAACATGGTGAGCTGATGATTATTAGTGCTCCTGTTGCCCGTGTCCTTGGTCCGTCTGCAAATGAGTCATTTATTTTGTCATTCCAGAAGCTGGTTTTACGTTGCTGAGGCTTAACGGACATGTCCCGAACTGTTTGGTATTTCTCCTAATCCAGCCAGAGGCTGACCATTTCCCTGTTTGGATTAGGATGTACCTCCAGTGTTTCATCACCTGTTTTGCATAGTAAAGAAATGAGCTGATAACTTCTGCCTGCCATTAGTATTCTGTTAAAAAAGAATATAAAGGCACTGGAATTGGTGCAAGAAATATTTGCAAAGGTGACACGGGAACTGAATGATTATAACAATTCAGGAAAAACCAAACAGGCTTCGGGTCTTTTGCTGGAGAACAAAAGGCCTAAGGGCAAGTTTATCGAAGCCTTTAAGATTATGAAATGGTTTAGCAGAGCAGATGCAGAGAAGGTAATTCCACCAGTAGGGAAGTCCAAAAATAGAGGACATAGCTGTAAGATGGTCACTAATAAATCCAATAAAGGTGTGAACATGGCTCAGTTGGTACTGCTCTTGCTTCAGAGTCAGAATGTTGTAGGTCAAGTCCCACTCCAGAATTTGAACACAAATCAATGCTGACGCTCCAGTACACAACGAGTGCTGCTTTGTCAGAGGTGTCTTTTTGATGGGTTGTTAAACTGCAGCCCTGTCTCCTCACTCAACCGGATATAAAAGATCCCATGGCACTATTTCAAAGAAATGCAGAGGAGTTATCCCTGGTGAAGGGCTGATATTAATCCCTCAATCAACTTCACAAACAAACAATTATCCTGTCATCGCATTGCTGTTTGTGGGAGGTTGCTGTCCGCAAATTGGCTCCTGCGTTTTCTGCATTATGACTACACTTCAAGATGCATGGCACAGTGGCTAGCACTGCTAGCCACAGCTCCAGGGACCCAGGTTCGATTCCGACCGTGGATGACTGTCTGTGTGGAGTGTGTGGCGTTTGCACGTTCTCCCCGTGTTTGCATGGGTTTCCTCTGGGTGCTCCCATTTCTTCCTATGGTCCATAGATGTGCAAGTTAGGTGGATTGGTCTTGATCAAGTGAGTAGAGAAAATAGAACAAATGGGAGTTCCTTCTAGGGTTGGGGGCAGTGGGGGGGGGGAGCAAAGATTTTTTTAAAAATGACTACACTTATCAAAAAATTACTTCATTGGCTGTGAACGGCGCTAAATAAATGCAAGTGTTTTTAAGAATTGAGAAGAAAACTATTTACCCAGAGAGTGGTGAGAAGTTGAGGTGAATAGCCCCGAACACGAGATAAACATATGAGGGAGAAAGGAATAAGGCTCTATTTATAGAGCTCTCTGGAATTCCCTCTGAACTTTACCTCTCCTTTTTTTAAATTTTACCAAATAAGAGGCAATTTAGCATGGCCAATCCACCTACCCTGCACATCATTGGGCTGTGGAGGTGAGACCCACGCAGACACGGGGAGAATGTGCAATCCCTCTCCTCTTTCAAGAAAGCCCTTAAAACCTACCTTTTGACCAGGCTTTTGATCACCTGCCCTAATGTCTCTCTATGTGGCTCTGTCAAATTTAATTTTATAATACTCCTGTGAAGCGGAAAATGTTTGGCTATGTGAAAAGCGTTTTATGAATACAAGTTGTTGTTGTAAGGTGAGCTGTAGGGCAGAAGAGGCGTGTGGGGATAAAGAGTGGGCAGAGAGTGGGAATAAAGGGGTCTTTTTCAGGATGGCAGCCGGTGACTAGTGGTGTGTCTCGGGTCTGTGCTGGGACCACAACGTTTCACAATATACATTAATGATCTGGAAGAAGGAACTGAAGCACTGCTGCTAAGTTTGCAGATGATACAAAGATCTGTAGAGGGACAGGTAGTATTGAGGAAGCAAGGGGGCGCTGGAGCGAGGCGACTCTCTGCGACATAATCAAAGATCCCTCCCACCCGGCTTACTCACTCTTCCAACTTCTTCCATCGGGCAGGAGATACAGAAGTCTGAGAACACGCACGAACAGACTCAAAAACAGCTTCTTCCCCACTGTCACCAGACTCCTAAATGACCCTCTTATGGACTGACCTCATTAACACTACACCCTGTATGCTTCATCCGATGTCAGTGCTTATGTAGTTACATTGTATATGTTGTGTTGCCCTATTTATTTTCTTTTATTCCCTTTTCTTCTCATGTACTTAATGATCTGTTGAGCTGCTCGCAGAAAAATACTTTTCACTGTACCTCGGTACACGTGACAATAAACAAATCCAATCCAAGGGGGCTGCAGAAGGACGTGAACAGGCTCGGAGAGGGGGCAATGAAGTGGCAAATGAAATACAATGTGGAAAAGGATGAGGATATGCACTTTGGAAGGAGGAATTTAGGCATAGACTATTTTCTAAATGGGGAAATGCTTAGGAAATCCGAAGTACAAAGGGACTTGGGAGTCCTTGTTCATGATTCTCTTAAGGTTAACGTGCAGGCTCAGTCAGAAGTTAGGAAGGCAAATGCAATGTTAGCATTCATGTCGAGAGGGCTAGAATACAAGACCGGGGATGTACTTCTGAGGCTGTATAAGGCTCTGGTCAGAGCCCATTTGGAGTATTGTGAGCAGTTTAGGGCCCTGACTCTAAGGAAGGATATGCTAGCTTTGGAAAGGTCCAGAGGAGGTTCACAAGAATGATCCCTGGAATGAATAGCTTCTCGTATGAGGAGTGGTTGAAGACTCTGGGTCTGTACTCGTTGGGAGTTTAGAAGGATGAGGGGGGGATCTTATTGAAGTTTGTACGATACTGCGAGGCCTGGATAGGGTGGACGTGGAGAGGATGTTTCCCCTCTTAGGAAAACCTAAAACCAAAGGACACCATCTCAGACTAAAGGGATGATCCTTCAAAACCGAGATGAGGAGGAATTTCTTCAGCCAGAGGGTGGTGAGTCTGTGGAACTCTTTGCCATAGAAGGCTGTGGAGGCCAAATCACTGAGTGTCTTTGAGCCAGAGATAGATAGGTTCTTGATTAATAAGGGGAACAGGGGTTATTGGAGAAGGCAGGAGAATGGGTATGAGAAACATATTAGCAATGAATGAATGGCAGAGCAGACTTGATGGGCTGAATGGCCTAATTCTGCTCCTATGTCTTCTGGTCTAAAATTGCAGTTTGAAGTTAGCTTTGGGGTTCGCAGTAGTCACTTACAATGTTAAAATAGAGAAAATATGAATTATTGAGTAGCTGGCATTATTCATTTCATTCTTAATGCTGCATAACTAGAAAAATGAAGAGGTTGAATATCAATGGCATTGTTTGTGTCATATAATGGGCCTGTATAAGGGAAATAAACACCATAATGTGCAGACTAAGGGTTGCTCTTTGGAGAAAGCAGAGTTGTGGGTCGCTACTTTGACAGTCCGATCAATGCCAGTTGAATTGTTAATGTTAGTGAAGAGCTTGCTAGAAGTGATGTTGGCCTGAATTTGATGAGTTGTCGTCACATTATCAACTTCCACCACTAATAATAGTTTCTGTTTCCGTTGCCCTGGTTACTTTGTGAAGTACCAACAATTGTTTCTGATTCTGATCACAGCCATTGTGTATGTGTGTGTGTGTGGTTATTATTTAGGAACAATAGCTTGGCACCTATTGGAGGTACTGACTTTGTTTGTGAGGTGAAAAAGCACTGATTATTTCTGGTACTTACCAAGTTACTCAACAGGGACTTTTACTTACATCAGTTTAGAAAATACTCCAGATTAAATCTTTGATCAAGATGACTATTTCTTTGCACTATGAATGAGAGTTTTTTTTTTAAAAGGAAGGAATTTACAGTCATCCTTTAAACCCCACTGAGGTATCGTGTCCAAATCAGGGCACCACACTTTTGGAAGATTTAAAAGCCTTCTGAGAGGTTAAGAGGAGACATACCAAAATGCTACCAAGGATGAGGGCTTCAGTTATGTAGAGAGACTTCGAGAAACTGGGATTGCTCTCCTTGGAGCAGGCAAGATTAAAGGAGATTTAATAAAGATGTTTAAAATTGTGAACATGTTTGATGGAGAAGGTAGAAACCTTTTCTTCTGGTGTGAGGGTCGGTAATGAGAGGACAGATTTAAGGTAATTGGCGGCAGGATCAAAGGGCAAAGAAAGTATATTCAACAGCAATGAATTGGGGGGTATATACTTGGGAAAGAAAACTTGATGGACCAATGAGAAGGAAGTAATTAGGAAATTCTTTCATAAAGCCAGCAAAGACACAATGGGCTGAATGGCTCCCTGATGTTCGGTATGATTCTGTGGATTTCACAGATTTGATTTTTTTAAATTCTGCAACTGCAACCTCTGGATATTTATCACTTTTGATATGATTAACTGTAGCTTTGTGTAACAGCCCATCAATTTTGAGTATTACATTTTGAGGAGGAAGGCAAGAGCATTGTGGGGCGGGATTCTCCCAACGGGAGTCTAAGTGCCGACGCCGGAGTAAAAATCGGAGTGTTTTACTCCGGCGTCGGCGCCCGTTCCCAGACCCCCTATTCTCCCCCCTCCGTGGGGCTAGCAGGGGCATCGTGCGATTCACGGGGGCGGGGCGTCGGCGTGTCGTCAGAGACCCGGCGCCGCGTAAACGACGCGGCGCCATTTGTCCCGCGCATGCGCAGTTGGGCCAGCGCCAACTAGAGCATGCGTGGAGGCCGTCCTCCCCCAAGCCGCCCCGCACAAAAATGGCGCATGGATCCAGGCTCACCGGCGGAAGAAAGGAGGCCGGCTGACAGAGAGGCCCCCGGGGTTGGGACCCCCCCCCCCCCCCCCCCAGGCTGCTCCCGGCCCTTGAAGCCCCAGGTCCCGCCGGCCCGACAGCAGGTTAGAACGGCGGCGGGGGGGGACTGTCATTTTTTTTCATTCGGGCCGGAGAATCGTCCGTTTGCGGCGATTCTCCGAGCGGCCCGGCGCGATTCGGGGTGGGTGGGAGAGTCGCATGCAGTGGTCGGTGCGGCGTGGCATGATTCGCACGGCGCCCCGTCGATTCCCCCACCCGGGGGGGTGGGGGGATCTCGCCCGTGGTTTTTGTATTTCCCCATGGAGCATAAACTAAAAGTGCAACTTGTTAAAACACCAAGTTAGATACTGCCTACGATTATTATTAACACAGGAAAAATGAAGGACAGGCAGAGATCTCTGGATCCATCAGCCCATCCCACACACGTGATCACAAGACGTACACTCTGCATCCCACTTGAACACCATGTAATCTCCTGGGAGAGGCCAGAAACCAAGTCAGGAAATAGAATTGCAAAAATCTTTCCCCGTGCTGTCTTGAGATCTCCCCATCTGTATTACTTAGTACCAAGTCTCTGTTTCATCTAAAATAAGAAGCTCACATGGTGATCTAACTTGTAATCAGCAAAATCCGGCATGTTTTTGTCTGTGAAATGTTATTCAAATAAACTTAAACACTGAGCAGGAGCATATGGTTCCCAGCACAAAGTGGCCAGTAGACTATGTTCAGGTTTTTTTTAGCACTTAATATGGAATCCTGTCGTAGGTTAAAAAACACGTTTTGTTGTCAGTAGCAAGAGTCTCAGCACTGCTATTATAGCTTTGTTAGAGGTTTTTGGAACTTATGGAATCCCAGGGGCAGCACGGTGGCAGAGTGGTTAGCATTGCTGCCTCATGGCGTCAAGGACCCGGATTCGATTCCGGCCTCGGGTGACTGTGGGGAATTTGCACTTCCTCCCCGTGTCTGCGTGGGTTTCCTCCGGGTGCTCCGGTTGCCTCCCATAGTCCAAAGATGCGCAGGTTAGGTGGATTGGCCACACTAAATTGCCCCAGTGTCCATAAAGGTTAGGTGGGGCTATTGGGTTACGGGGATAGGGTGGAGGCATGGGCTTAAGTAGGGTGCTCTTTCTAAGGGCCGGCAGACTCGATGGGCCAAATGGCCTCCTTCTGCACTGTAAATTCTATTCTATGCACATCTTTGGACTGAGAGAGGAAACTGGAGCGCCCGGAGGAAATCCACGCAACATGACCAGAATGTGCGAACCCCCCACAGACAGTCACCTAAGGCCAAAATCAAACCCAGGTCCCTGGTGCTGTGAGGCAGCAGTGCTAACCACTGTGCCACCCCAATTTGTTCACAACTGTTGCAAGAAGGGAGAACCATTTTGGAGATGGCAAATAGTGGCAACTGGAACATTTTATTTTTTTTCAATAAATTTAAGAGCACCCAATTCCTTTTTTCCTATTGAGGGACAATTTAGCGTGGCCAAACCCACCTACCCTGCACATCTTTTGGGTTGTGGGGGCGAAACCCACGCAAACAGGGGGAGAATGTGCAAACTCCACACGGACAGTGACCCAGAGCCGGGATCGAACCTGGGACCTCGGCGCCGTGAGTTTTTCCAGAACTTTTTGTTTTTACTTCTGTTGTTAAGTGTGATAATACGACTGAGTGAAAATTTGATTAAGGGATATATCTGGGCCTAATCTCCTAATTTTTATTTTGCAAGCTAATGACTGAATAATATGTGTGCTGCTTTTTAAATTCTTCCATTTGATTTGAAACTGTTGAAAATGTTGAACAGCTATTCCTGCAGATGTGCCCACTGTTGTATTAACTCCTGTTGCATTATTGGAGTTTGAATTTTAATCTTGACCAGTGAAATTTGAAATACGTGGTGCTTGAGAAATGCAGAGGAAAATATTTGGCAGCTGGACAGAGTTCATTCAAAATCTGTGTTGCTGGGTAGTGGGGATTTATATACCGAATGGCCTACTCTGGAGTGATAAGAAACATTTTTATGCTATTGGCTTGGCAAACTAGTTTGTGGAATATCCCCTGCAGATAATGCACTCCTACATACAAATTAGGAGCACATGTAGGCCACTTGGTCCCTCTGCTCTGCCATTAAATAAGATCATGGTTGATGATGCTTGTAACTTTAACGCCACATTCCTGCCTCACCCGGTAACCTTTCACCCCCTTGTTAATCGAGAATCTATCCAGCTCTGCCTTAAAAATATTCAAAGACTCTGCTTCCATTGCCCTTTGAGGAAGAGAGTTCCAGAGACTCAGGGCCCTCTGAGACACCCATTTCTAGATTCTCCCACAAGAGGAAACATCCTCACACCACCCTGTCAATACCCCTCTGGATCTTAAAGATTACGATCCAGTTGCCTCTTAAAACCTAACCCCTCCATTTCCTCATAAGACAACCTGTTCATTCTTGGTATAGTAAACCTTCTCTGAATTGCTTCTAACTCATTTACAATTTTCTTAAATAAGGAGGCCAATTCTGTAAATGATACTCCACATCTAATCTCGCTCCTGGAAAACAGCTGCTCATTTTGACTACCATCCTGATTCAAAAGAAACCAATGTCTTTGTTTAGACAAATTTATATTTGTGTAAATATACTATTATACAGTAGATGGGAAGAGGTCTTGTGAAAGCGCGTAATGCGCAGGATAAGTGCCTTTGAGTGCTGCTGGCGAAATGTACTGTGACTGACACTTTGATATTGTGCAAATTCCTGAGTAGATAAAGTCAGTTCACAGCTGGAGATTATTGACCATTTCATACATTTCCATCAGTGACCCTTGTATTTATATAAAATCTTATTCCCAGAATTTGAATTTTATGACTTGAGTGAAAAAAGCTGTGGTTCTTCGAAAAGCTGTACAATTTCCCATTGTTTCCTGCCAGCCTTTCCTCGTCTTTCTAATTTCAATTTTTGCTTCTCTCTCTATCTCCTGGACTCCCATTTGATTTTCTTTTGCCTGAATGTTGCAGTCACGACCCCCAGAACTTCCCAAAGACCTTTTACAGCCAATAAGTTACTTTTGAAGTGTTACAGTTGTAACTGAGAAAGATGATTTTGGCGTGGTATTTTGTAGCCTCGACAAGAATGGTTAAAATTACTTGATTGTGTGCTACCTGTGGGTCTTTCATCCTTCTTTTCAATGATATCCCCCCCCCTCCAAAAGACTGTCAAATGTATTGCATTGAAATAATACATCTCCACACTCCTCCCTTTCCTAGTTAAATATTTGCATCATTCTGCGCCTTCTGCACAGTATGGGCTAGTTTCTGAACTACATGCTGAGCTAGCGTATGTTGTCCTGCACCGGCATCAAATAAAGCTTTGAGCTGTGCCATTCTGCAGTTTGTTCCCCCCCCACCCCCCCCCCCCCCCCCCTCAGCTAACACGTTGTTGCCCGACTCCCTGAAGTTGAAGGCGAGTCAAAAGGGCAAACTTGTGTGCATAGTTTCCCTCTGAACATCAGTATAGCCGATGAGCTTTGTGTTGCTGAATGTGCAGTGTTTCTGTATGTCATTAGAAAGCTATTGAAATGTTCAGGTAGAGAGCCTTTATCCCTCAAAACCTTCACTGCATGTTTGAGCGATTTGTACAAAATGTTCAGCTAAGCCGTTTATTAATAAAGGGATCAGGGGTTATGGGGAGAAGACAGGAAAATGGGGATGAGAAACATATCAGCCTTGATTGAATGGCGGCGCAGACTCGATGGGCTGAGTGGCCTAATTCTGCTCCTATGTCTTATGGATGGTAGGGGCAGATTTGATATAGTGGATGCTACACCCCTTCAGGTAGTCCTTGAATTCGGCTGATGTAAACTGAGTGGCGTTATCCTTCACAAATTTTTTGGGTTGCCCGAATCTTGTAAATATCTTATCAAGCCTTTCTATGGTCTGTTCCGTAGTTGTCGATTGACCATGGCAACATCCGGCACTTCGAATTCGCATCAACCATGACCAAAAACATGCGCTGGTCCCGCATAACTGACATGGGTTCTTTGCCATGGCCTGATAGGTCATTCCCAAATGCAACAGTTGTAGTGGAGGCATTTTTCTCAATACGGCGCAGGATTGGCTTAACACCACCGTCTCTATTTGGGCATCCAACCAGGGCCACCAGAAATAGCTTCTCGACAATTTCATTCTAACTACATCGGGCTGGCCTTCGGGCAGCTGTTCCAGGATTCTACTTCGTCAACATGGTGGCATGATTACTCTAATACCCCAAAACAATATTCCATTTTGTACTGTCAACTGACAGAATGGTAAGATTGTGTTAAATCTTTTTGAACTGGATCTGTTTGGGTAAATTTTCACACCTGAGAATTTACTGGAACATTTTCCACATGAGACAGATAAGAATTTATTTTTTTTAAATTTAAGAGCACCCAATTCATTTTTCCAATTAAGGGGCAATTTAGTGTGGCCAATCCACCTACCCTGCACATCTTTGGGTTGTGGGGGTGAAACCCATGCAAACATGGGGAGAATGTGCAAACTGCACAAGGACAGTGACCGAGAACTGGGATCAAACATGGGACCTTGGCGCCGTGAGGCTGCAGTGCTCCCACTGCGCCACCGTGCTGCCCTGAGACAGATAGAATATGTCGTTGAAATGTTCATCAGATTCGCGCTTATCTTTTTGGTCTTGTTGATCTTGCAGCGGTAATCTAGACAAAGCGTCCGTGTTCGCTTGTTGTTCAGACCTATGATAACCGATGACGTAATCATGTGCCGACAAGATTTACACATTGTAATCGACGAGCAGCGAAAGAAGGGATCCCCTTGTGCAGCTCAAAAATTGTTGTTACGGGTAAGGGATGATGGGACGGTCAGTAGAGTAAATTGACAGCCAAATAAATATTGGCGGAACCTTCAAATGCCAAAAATGATGCTGAGAGCTTCTTTCTCAAGTTGAGCATTGTTGGAGGCTGTGCTCGTTCATGTCTATTGTTCGTTTTCGCCTGAAGGCATTATATGCGAGGCAACTGCTCCAACCCCATAGTGTGATGAGTCGCAAGCAAGCTGCAGTGTCAGTTTTGGGTTATAATGGACAAATAACTCCCTGTAATTTGTTTTGACATTTTGGTAAGCATCCTCACAATCTTTTGTCCAGAGTCAAGCATGTTTGTTACTTCGCAACGTGGTGTAAAGGCTTCAGCTTGTTGCTAAGTGTGGCACAAATTTTCCATTGTAATTTAATAATCCTAGAAACGACCTTAACTGATTCACGTTCTGCGGTCATGAAGCATCCAGGATCTCCGACCTCTTCTTTGGTTCTTTGCGAAGACCGTCTTGGCTGATGATGTGCCCAAGATAGTGAATAGAATCCTTTTTCTTTATCCTGAGATTATGTAGTTGCAACCTTGCAAGAGTAGCTTCTAGGTTCTTTACGTACTCTACATCGTTTGAACTTGTAATCAAAATCTCCTCCAGGCAGCATTGCACACCTGATAGTGCACTCAAGATCTAACTGATCCATAGATTGTTGGAAGGGATCTGGTGCTGCCGCTATTCCGAATGGGAGCCTATGATACAGAAACAGTGTGTGTTACTACGGTCAGTAACGGTTGAGACTCGATAGCTACGTTCATTTGCAGACAGGCTTGGGAGATTACTCTGATACATAACAGTAGGTCTCACGATCATCCCTGAAACTGGCCATTAGCAAAACATGACACTGGAACTTGATAAGTCAGCGTCAGGCTCCTGGCAAAGCATCCATAAGGAGCGGCAGCACCAAATTCGCTCACATTGTTTTGCGCAAGCTTAGTCCAGGGCAGTGAGCCTATGACCTCCAGCTGCACCCATTCAGTTGTCTCCAAACATCCGTCCGTGAGCACTGATCAATACTGAGGATTCAACGACTTCAGCCAGCACAGATTCTCATTCCATAGGAATAAGAGTTTGTTTATTTTTAATAGGTCAGATGTTTACCTTTGAAATGTTCACTGCCATTTCACAGAAGCTTTGACTTGAATTGAAATAATTCAGTCCTTTAAAAGATGGTTCCTGTTCAAAATGGCAGAAGTGACCTCCGAATAATAGCTGGATATACTGTTTAAATGCAGACCCAGGGCCTTGCAGGCTGATGCCACTTGTAGGGTTGCTGTTCAAAGAGGCAGCACAGGAATTGATGCGCTGAATGGCCTCGTGTGTGAGATTCGCTAGCTGGCTGTAGGATAGCGGCATGATGGGGGGTGCATGAGGAGAGGCAGCAATTCTAGTAGCCCCAGAGCACACTGTTATGTAGAGCGGGAACAGCAATAATGCCTTTCTTTTGTAATATGGTGCAGAAACATTCCTGTGCCTGTAACTTTGCGGAGCAGACTCAATGGGCCGAGTGGCCTAATTCTGCTCCTATGTTTTGCGGTCTAGTAATTTGATGCTGAGTGTGCACATCTGTGGCATTCCATGTGCTGGCAAGTCGCAAAAACATTGATGTGGAAGATGTGAAATACCTTTGCCTTCAACCAGCAGCGGGATTTGAAGTCTATGCAAGCAAAATATTAAAATAGCTTTTAAATAGCGCATGTGGTCAGTGAGGCGGTAGAGACGAGGGGAGAGGCAAATGGAAGTTTGTCTCTCACTGAATTGATTCAGTATGTGGCATGTCAGAATTGTTGAGTTCATTTGGACAACAAATGCTGCACAATGTGCTTTAGTGGATGTCTTTTTTTTTGAATTGGCCAGCTGTGAAAATGTCACTGAAATGGTGTCCAGCAGGGGCTGTTTGTTCGAGTGCCAGAGGCAGTGAGCTGACAGGTTCGGCATTGATTTGCTTCTGACTGACGCAGAGCTCTCTACAAATAACCCCGAGTCCTCCGCTTCCATTTTGTTCTGTTATCCGAGTGAAAAGCAAATTTGGAAGGACTTGGTAATGCCGGCCCTTTTCTTCTCTCTGTCTTGGGTAGCCCGACAGTGTTGGCTCGATCCTTTCATGGCAGAGAGCACTTCATTTTTCTGGTCAGCTATATTAGTGCACAAGTGTCTGGCACTTTATCTTTTCCCTCACATTTGGAAAGCTTGCCGATGTGCAGTTCAATGGATGTTGTGTGCCCTCTGGTACTTTACCTAAAATGAACATTATTTGTCAAATGAAAAGACAAAATAAAAAAACCCTTGGGTGGAGTGGGAACTCTGGTGTTTTGTTTGTCATTGTTAATTTGCATCGCCTTTTCAGAAATCATCTCACTCCACTTAATCAGGATTAAAGCTATGTCGGGTCAGAGGCTTATTTAGCAGTGGGCTAAACAGCTGGCTTGTACTGCAGAACAAGGCCAGCAGCGCGGGTTCAATTCCCATACCGGCCTCCCCGAGCAGGCGCCGGAATGTGGCGACTAGGGGCTTTTCATAGTAACTTAGGGGCTGTTTTAGCACAGGGCTAAATCGCTGGCTTTTAAAGCAGACCAAGGCAGGCCAGCAGCACGGTTCAATTCCCGTACCAGCCTCCCCGAACAGGCGCCGGAATGTGGCGACTAGGGGCTTTTCACAGTAACTTCATTTGAAGCCTACTTGTGACAATAAGCGATTTCTTCTTCTTCAGAGGGTCATACAGCTCAGAACCGGCCCTTCAACCCACCATGTCAATGCCAGCCATCAAATACTAATCCCACTTACCAGCACTTGATCCATAGCCTACTATGCCATGGTGATTGACATGCTCATCCAGATGCTCTTTAAATGTGCGAGAGTACCTGCCTCCACCACCCTCTCGGGCAGTGCGTCCCATATTTCCACCACCCTCTGGGTGAAACAATATTTCCTCAGGTCCCCTCTAAACCTCTTACTCCTCACCTTAAACATATGCCCACTGGTCTTGGACACCTCTGCCATTGGGAAAAGATCCTTACAATTTACCCAATCTATGCCCCTCATAATTTTGTATAACTATGACAGACAGACTCATGGTGCTATCAGGAAAGATATATGCTCTGAAACTGTTTTATTTAATTTGAGGGATTTTTTTTCTGCCTGAGAGGTGCTCTTCCATTTTTACCTCTACCTCCATCTGTGGTAATGTTTTCACCCATGTTTGTTAGTCTGTTCATCTGTAAACAATATATCTTAAAAGCTAATGGATGGATTTCAATGAAACGTGGCCTATTTGTAAAATGATTTTTTAAAAAAACTATTCCTAATTCATGGGATGTGGGCATAGCTGGATGGGTCATCCACTTTGCTGGAGTCTGGAGTCACATGTAAGCCAAATCAGGTAAGGGTGTCAAATTTTCCTCCCTAAAGCAGGGATTTTCAAACTGCGGGTCGTGACCTGCGGGTGGGTCGTGGGCAGGTGTCGGGTGGGTCGTGGGCAGGTGTCAGGTTGGTCGCGGAGCGATCAGTCACGGCGTTCACGATCACCGGAAAACGCCCAAACGGCCGCAACTGGCTTTCAAGTTGAGAATGCCGACTATGACTGGCCTTTAAGTACGCATGATGGCGTCTTCCTGCCAGAAGCGATGGCAGAGAGCAGGTCACGAGCCCGGCATGTATACTGGCGTCTCACACCCTGTATGTCCATGCTTTGGGCGCAGCATTAGGGAGGAGAAATTCCTCCATTTTGTAGCTGCCAGCAACAGGACTGTAAAGAACTGAAGATGGATCATTTTCTAATAAGGAAGAGAGGGCCAGAGAGACACATAGGTCAGGATCTCACAACTGAATCATAGAATCATAGAATTTACAGTGCAGAAGGAGGCCATTCGACCCATCGAGTCTGCACCGGCTCTTGGAAAGAGCACCCTACCCAAGGTCAACACCTCCACCCTATCCCCATAACCCAGTAACCCTACCCAACTCTAAGGGTATCTGAATCTGCTGGAGTGAGCTGCACAGGAGAGTCCAAAGTAGTACAAGTGTGCTCTGTATACAGAACTCCAGGGCCTCTGGTCAACAACCCATTAAAAAGAAACGAAAATCAGGAACAAAGCAATATAAATCTGATTTCTTGAGGTATGGCTTTGTAAATCTGGATGCACCGTCCATGTGTATTATATGCAGTTAACTACTGGCAAATGAAAATTTAAAACCCAAAAAACTTCAAAGGCATGGCGAGTTCGAGGACGAACCTCTTGGATGCAGTCAGAATGTAAATCATCAGCTGAAGTCCGTAGCAGAAATTGAGTGACAAATCAAGTGAAATTGTGAGGACCGAGCAGGCTCATGTGAAAATGGTGGGTCGCAAAGGTCGGTCCGCCTGGGTCGCAAAGGTTGGCCAGTTGGTAAAGTGGGTATCAGGAAAAGAAGTTTGAAAAGCACCACCCTAAAGGACATTAGTTATCTAGATGGGTAATTGCAACAATCGGCAGTGGTTTCATGGTCAACAGTAGACTTTTTATTCCATATTCTCTTATTTGGATTCAAATTTCACTATCTGGCATGCTGGGATTTGAACTCAGGTCCCCAGAACATTACCCTGAGTCTCGGGATTGCTAACCCAGTGACAATACCACTCTGCCACCACCTCCCAGTAAGAGGTGATCTCATTGAAGTTTCCAAAATTCTTACAGGGCATTTCATAGAATTTACAGTGCAGTGAGGGAATTCCCGCAGCTCCCGACACAAGAGGTGCAGGACAGAGTCATCTCAAAGAAATGGGTGGGGGACGGTAAGGTGTCGGATATATATAGGGAATTGAGAGACGAAGGGGAGACTATGATGGACGAACTAAAAGGGAAATGGGAAGAAGAGCTAGGGGAGGAGATTGAGGAGGGGATGTGGGCAGATGCCCTAAACAGGGTAAACTCGTCGTCCTCGTGCGCCAGGCTAAGCCTGATTCAGTTTAAGGTATTACACAGGGCACATATGACTGGAACACGGCTCAGTAAATTTTTTGGGGTGGAGGATAGGTGTGCGAGGTGCTCGAGAAGCCCAGCGAATCATACCCATATGTTTTGGTCATGCCCGGCACTACAGGGGTTTTGGATGGGGGTGACAAAGGTGCTTTCGAAAGTAGTAGGAGTCCGGGTCGAACCAAGCTGGGGGTTGGCTATATTTGGGGTTGCACAAGAGCCGGGAGTGCAGGAGGCGAAAGAGGCCGATGTTTTGGCCTTTGCGTCCCTAGTAGCCCGGCGCAGAATATTGCTAATGTGGAAAGAAGCCAAGCCCCCGGGGGTGGAGACCTGGATAAATGATATGGCGGGGTTCATAAAGTTAGAGCGGATTAAGTTCGTCCTAAGGGGGTCGGCTCAAGGGTTTACAAGGCGGTGGCAACCGTTCGTCGAATATCTTGCGGAAAGATAGATAGGGGAGAACAAAGAAGGCAGCAGCAGCAGCCCAGAACTTGGGGGTTGGGGGGTGGGGGGGGGGGGGGGGGGGGGTGTGGCCTGAGACAAGGCAGTTGCCAATTAGGGCTAGTTTTTATTTTTGTTATTTAATATTTATTTATTTGTTGTTGTTTTCTTTTGTTCTTGTTTAAATAAAAAAGGTCATTATTATCTGTATTGTTATAATGTTGTGTAAAGGATGCACAATGTACTGTGTTGGTTGACCAAAAATTTTCAATAAAATATTATTTAAAAAAAAAAAGAATTTACAGTGCAGAAGGAGGCCATTCGGCCCATCGAGTCTGCACCGGCTCTTAGAAAGAGCACCCAAGGTCAACACCTCCACCGTATCCCCATAACCCAGCAACCCCACCCAACATTAAGGGCAATTTTGGACACTAAGGGCAATTTATCATGGCCAATCCACCTAACCTGCACATCTTTGGACTGTGGGAGGAAACCGGAGCACCCGGAGGAAACCCACGCACACACTGGGAGGATGTGCAAACTCAGCACAGACAGTGACCCAAGCCGGAATCGAACCTGGGACCCTGGAGCTGTGAAGCAATTGTGCTATCCACAATGCTACCGTGCATGGCAGGGTAGGATAGAATATTTCCCTGGTTGGTAGGCCCAGAATCAGGGATAGGCCATTTAGGACTAAGATGAGGAGGAATTACTTGACTCAGCGGGTGGTGGATCTTTGGAATTCTCTATCCCAGAGACCATACGAAATAGGAACACGAGTAGGCCATTCAGCCCTTCGTGTCTTCTCTGCCGTTCAGTAAGATCAAGGCTTATCTAACTCTCTCCAAGTTCATTTTCCTGTCTTTTCTCCGTAACCCTTGATCCGATTTAAAAACCTATTGATCTCAGCCTTGAAAATGTTCAAGGATTCGGCCTCCACAGCTCCCTGGGGTAAAAAATTCCAAAGATTCACTACTCTTTGAGAGAAGAAGTTCTTCCTCAAATACGACTATTTCTTCTGGTCCTACATTCTCCCAAGTGAAAACATTCCCCCAACATTTACCCTTGTCTAACCCCCTAAGAATCGTTTTTGTTTCAATCATATCACGTCTCGTTCTTCTGAACGCCAAGGGGTATAGACCCAACCTGTTTAACTGTCCCTCATATGGCACTTTCTCCATACCCGGGATCATCCTCGAGGGACAGCACGGTGGCACAGTGGTTAGCACGGTTTCCTCTCAGTTCCAGGGACCGGGGTTCAATTCCAGCCTCGGGTGACTGTCTGTGTGGAGCTTGCACTTTCTCCCCGTGTCTGCGTGGGTTTCCTCCAGGTGCTCTGGTTTCCTCCCACAGTCCAAAAATGTGCCGGTTAGGTGGATTGGCCATGATAAATTGCCCTTTAGTGTAGGTTAGGTCAGTTAATGGGTTTACGAGGATATGGTGGAGGCATGGGCCTGGGTAGGGTGCTCGTTCCAAGGGCCGGTGCAGACTTGATGGGCCGAATGGCCTCTGCATTGTAAATTCTATGATCCTCCTGTACTGCCTCCACTGATAATGTATCTTTCCGTGAATAAGGGGACTAAAACTGTGCACAATATTCTAAATATGCCCTCAGTAAACCTTGTATAGATGCAGCAAATCTCTACTTTAAAAAAAAAAAAATGGTCTGCACTTCACCCACTTGCTCAACTTCATTCATTTTTTTCTTATAAATTTAGAATACCCAATTTTGTTTTCCAATTAAGGGGCAATGTAGCGTGGCCAATCCACCTACCCTGCACATCTTTGGGTTGTGGGGGTGAAACCCACACAGACATGGGGAGAATGTGCAAACTCCACACGGACAGTTACCCAGGGCTGGGATTCAAACCAGTGTCCTCACGCGCTGTAGTCCCAGTGCTAACCACTGTGCCACATGCCACCCCTAGCAACACCTCTACTTTTATACCCCAGCCCTCTTTAAATAAAAGCCAGCATTCCATTTGTCTTCCCTATTACCTTCTGCACTTTGATGCACAAGGCTATCACATTGGCAGTTTTCTGATCCTTTCACACAATTCCAGAATCCATGGGGTTTAGAAAATGACTATCAGTTCACCACGATCTCTGTAGCTACCTCTTTTAAGATCCTGGGGTGTAAACCATCAGGTCTAGGGGACTTAGCCTTTAACCCCATTAGTTTGCCTAAAACGAATTCTCTGATGATGGTGGCTGTATTTAATTCCTTCCCTGTATTTTCTACCATTTTTGAGATGCTTGTAGTATCCTCTACAGTAAAGACCAATGCAAAATATCTACTTGACTCTTCTGCCATTTCCTTATTCTCCATAATTGCTTCCACAGTTTCATTCTCTAAGGGGCCAATACTTTCTTTTCAAATCCATAGAGTTCCTACAGTGAGGAAGGAGGCCATTCGGTCCATCGAGTCTGCACCGACCCTTCAAAAGAGCAAGTTATCCATGTCCACACACCCGTCCACCACACAACACCAAACCCTGCACATCCCTGGAAACTTGAGGGGTAATTTATCATAGCCAATCCACCTAATCAATACATCTTTGGACTTTTACTTTTCTCTTACTTTTAATGTACTTAAAAAAAGCTCTTATTGGCTGTTTTTATGTTTTTTGCTAGCTTGTCCTCATCATTTATTTCATTCTTCCTGATTTTTTTCGTCCATCTTTGCTGCATTCTTAATGTGTCCCACTCTTCTGGCCTACCACTGACCTAAACCAGTTTCCCAGAGGGCTAGGGAAGCCAATCACTGAGCATGCTCAAGACCGTAATCAATAGATTTCTGGTTACTAACGTCACCAAGAGGGGAAAATTGGTGTGACCTGTTTGAATGGCAGATCAGGCTCGATGGACCAAGTGGCTTCCTACTCCTATATTCCTCTGAAACCTGGTACATGGCTAGGATTTGATCCATGGAAGAATGATTATTTTTTGGCATTAGGAGTTCGGGCAAATTGACTTTTTTCTTCAAATGTTGTGAATTGGTTATTTCAGCTGAAGTGATGAAATTCGTCACAGCTGTCAGAATGTGAACAGAGTTTTCAAAGCAGTTTGTTGGATGTGTGGGAATTCAATGATGGTAATGCCATTGAATGTCATGGGGCGGTGGTTAGATCCTCTCTTGTAGGAGATGGTCATTGCCTGGCACTTGTGTGGTAGGAATGTAACTTGCCACTTGTCAGCCCAGCCTGGACATTGTCCAGGCCTTGCTGCATTTAGAGATGGACTGCTTCATTATCTGAGGAGTCGCGAATGGTGCTGAACATTGTGCAGTCATCAGCAAACATCCCCATTTCTGACCTTATGATGGAAGGGAGGCCATTGATGAAGCAGCTGAAGATGGTTGGGCCTAGGACACTAGTCGAATGAAGGGTACTGAAGTGTGCTATATGACTCTTAACAAACCTTCAGTTGGACAAAGGTGAAAGTTTTTTTTAAAGATTTTGTGCTAGTGAGTAACCCCCCCCCCCCCCCCCGCTCACCCCAAGCCTTCTCTCCAGCCTCTGCTCTCCTTCAGGGCCCCCCACCCGCCTCTGCTCTCCTTCAGGGCCCCCCACCCGCCTCTGCTCTCCTTCAGGGCCCCCCACCCGCCTCTGCTCTCCTTCAGGGCCCCCCACCCTTTGGGGGGGGGCGGGGGGGGTGGGGGGGGGGGGGCGGCTGCAGAGCTCAGTTAGGGAACCCTGATTTGAATCCATGTCAGTAATTTACAGTTTTACGTGTGCATTCAGACCAGGTGGGTGGATGTTTGAAGTTTTGCCTTGCTTTGAAAGTAAATCTGTGAATCCTGTTTTTTTTCCCTCTCCTATAATTAGCAACCCATTTACAAAATTGGAAGGACACACAGCTTTGAGAAGTATAATTTCTGACAATGTGAGTTTGATACCAGAACCTTTTAATCATACAGAGAAACGGGCATTCTCCAGTTTGGTGTCAAATGAGGAGTTTCCTTCCCCCTTGCTGTTGACTGAAATTTGTTTTACTGGCCAATGCAAGGAAATACTGTGGCTTTTGAGTGTTGTGCTTTCATATTTATTTCAAAGACTGTTTCGAGAGGAAGCTAAGTTAAGCTCATTGCCAGGGATCAATAGCAATGTTCGCACTCCTACACCACTCTTATGCGCTGAACTCATCTGAGTTGAGTGCATCTCTACTGGTTCAATATGAATAGCTATGAGGAACGGTTGAATAAACTTGGTTTGTTCTCACTGGAACGACGGAGGTTGAGGGGTGACCTGATAGAGATCTACAAGATTATGAGGGGCATAGACAGAGTGGATAGTCAGAGGCTTTTCCCTAGGGTAGAGGGGTCAATTACTAGGGGCATAGAACATTACAGCGCAGTACAGGCCCTTCGGCCCTCGATGTTGCGCCGACCTGTGAAACCACTCTAAAGCCCATTTACACTATTCCCTTATCGTCCATATGTCTATCCAATGACCATTTGAATGCCCTTAGTGTTGGCGAACCCACTACTGTTCAGGCAGGGCATTCCACGCCCTTACTACTCTCTGAGTAAAGAACCTACCTCTGACATCTGTCTTATATCTATCTCCCCTCAATTTAAAGCTATGTCCCCTCGTGCTGGACATCACCATCTGAGGAAAAAGGCTCTGTGTCCACCCTATCCAATCCTCTGATCATCATGTGTGCCTCAATTAAGTCACCTCTTAACCTTCTTCTCTCTAACGAAAACAGCCTCAAGTCCCTCCGCCTTTCCTCATAAGATCTTCCCTCCATACCAGGCAACATTCTGGTAAATCTCCTCTGCACCCTTTCCAACACTTCCACATCCTTCCTATAATGCGGCGACCAGAATTGCACGCAATACTCCAAATGCGGCCGCACCAGAGTTTTGTACGGCTGCAACATGACCTCATGGCTCCGAAACTCAATCCCTCTACCAATTAAAGGTAACACACCGTACGCCTTCTTAACAACCCTCTCAACCTCGGTGGCAACTTTCAGGGATCTATGTACATGGACACCGAGATCTCTCTGCTCCCCCACACTGCCAAGAATCTTACCATTAGCCCAGTACTCTGTCTTCCTGTTATTCCTTCCAAAATGAAATGAAATGAAAATCGTTTATTGTCATAAGTAGGCTTCAATGAAGTTAAGAACAAAGAAATGTACAGCACAGGAACAGGCCCTTCGGCCCTCCAAGCCCGCGCCGACCATACTGCCCGACTAAACTACAATCTTCTACACTTCCTGGGTCCGTATCCTTCTATTCCCATCCTATTCATATATTTGTCAAGATGCCCCTTAAATGTCCCTATCGTCCCTGCTTCCACTACCTCCTCCGGTAGCGAGTTCCAGGCACCCACTACCCTCTGCATAAAAAACTTGCCTCGTACATCTACTCTAAACCTTGCCCCTCTCACCTTAAACCTATGCCCCCTAGTAATTGACCCCTCTACCCTGGGGAAAAGCCTCTGACTATCCACTCTGTCTATGCCCCTCATAATTTTGTATACCTCTATCAGGTCGCCCCTCAACCTCCTTCGTTCCAGAGAGAACAAACCGAGTTTATTCAATCGCTCCTCATAGCTTATGCCCTCCATACCAGGCAACATTCTGGTAAATCTCTTCTGCACCCTCTCTAAAGCCTCCACATCCTTCTGGTAGTGTGGCGACCAGAATTGAACACTATACTCCAAGTGTGGCCTAACTAAGGTTCTATACAGCTGCAACATGACTTGCCAATTCTTATACTCAATGCCCCGGCCAATGAAGGCAAGCATGCCGTATGCCTTCTTGACTACCTTCTCCACCTGTGTTGCCCCTTTCAATGACCTGTGGACCTGTACTCCTAGATCTCTTTGACTTTCAATACTCTTGAGGGTTCTACCATTCACTGTATATTCCCTACCTGCATTAGCCCTTCCAAAATGCATTACCTCACATTTGTCCGGATTAAACTCCATCTGCCATCTCTCCGCCCAAGTCTCCAGACAATCTAAATCCTGCTGTATCCTCAGACAGTCCTCAACGCTATCCGCAATTCCACCAACCTTTGTGTCGTCTGCAAACTTACTAATCAGACCAGTTACATTTTCCTCCAAATCATTTATATATACTACAAAGAGCAAAGGTCCCAGCACTGATCCCTGTGGAACACCACTGGTCACAGCCCTCCAATTAGAAAAGCATCCCTCCATTGCTACCCTCTGCCTTCTATGGCCTAGCCAGTTCTGTATCCACCTTGCCAGTTCACCCCTGATCCCGTGTGACTTCACCTTTTGTACTAGTCTACCATGAGGGACCTTGTCAAAGGCCTTACTGAAGTCCATATAGACAACATCTACTGCCCTACCTGCATCAATCATCTTAGTGACCTCCTCGAAAAACTCTATCAAGTTAGTGAGACACGACCTCCCCTTCACAAAACCGTGCTGCCTCTCACTAATACGTCCATTTGCTTCCAAATGGGAGTAGATCCTGTCTCGAAGAATTCTCTCCAGTAATTTCCCTACCACTGAAGTAAGGCTCACCGGCCTGTAGTTCCCGGGATTATCCTTGCTACCCTTCTTAAACAGAGGAACAACATTTGCTATTCTCTAGTCCTCCGGGACATCCCCTGAAGACAGCGAGGATCCAAAGATTTCTGTCAAGGCCTCAGCAATTTCCTCTCCAGCCTCCTTCAGTATTCTGGGGTAGATCCCATCAGGCCCTGGGGACTTATCCACCTTAATATTTTTTAAGACACCCAACACCTCGTCTTTTTGGATGACAATGTGACCCAGGCTATCTACACCCCCTTCTCCAGACTCAACATCTACCAATTCCTTCTCTTTGGTGAATACTGATGCAAAGTATTCATTTAGTACCTCGCCCATTTCCTCTGGCTCCACACATAGATTCCCTTGCCTATCCTTCAGTGGGCCAACCCTTTCCCTGGCTACCCTCTTGCTTTTTATGTACGTGTAAAAAGCCTTGGGATTTTCCTTAACCCTATTTGCCAATGACTTTTCATGACCCCTTCTAGCCCCCCTGACTCCTTGCTTAAGTTCCTTCCTACTTTCCTTATATGCCACACAGGCTTCGTCTGTTCCCAGCCTTTTAGCCCTGACAAATGCCTCCTTTTTCTTTTTGACGAGGCCTACAATATCACTCGTCATCCAAGGTTCCCGAAAATTGCCGTATTTATCTGTGAAAAGCCCCTAGTCGCCACATTCCGGCGCCTGTTCGGGGAGGCTGTTACGGGAATTGAACCGTGCTGCTAGCCTGCCTTGGTCTGCTTTTAAAGCCAGCGATTTAGCCCTGTGCTAAACAGCCTCACCTCATGAATCACCTCACACTTTTCTGCATTAAACTCCATTTGCCACCTCTCAGCCCAGCGCTGCATCTTATCCATGTCCCTCTGTAACTTGTAACATCCTTCCGCACTGTCCACAACTCCACCGACTTTAGTGTCATCTGCAAATTTACTCACCCATCCTTCTTCGCCCTCCTCCAGGTCACTTATAAAAATGACAAACAGCAGTGGCCTCAAAACAGATCCTTGTGGTACACCACTAGTAACTGGACTCCAGTCTGAACATTTCCCATCAACCACCACCCTTTGTCTTCTTCCAGCTAGCCAATTTCTGATCCAAACTGCTAAATCACCCTGAATCCCATGCCTCCGTATTTTCTGCAGTAGCCTACCATGAGCAACCTTATCAAACGCTTTACTGAAATCCATGTACACCACATCAACTGCTTTACCCTCATCCACCTGTTTGGCCACCTTCTCAAAGAACTCAATAAGGTTTGTGAGGCACGACCTACCCTTCACAAAACCGTGTTGACTATCTCTAATCAAATTATTCCTTTCCAGATGATTATACATCCTATCTCTTAGAAACCTTTCCAAGATTTTTCCCACAACAGAAGTAAGGCTCACTGGTCAATAGTTATCGGGGTTGTCTCTACTCCCCTTCTTGAACAAGGGGACAACATTTGCTATCCTCCAGTCTTCTGGCACTATTCCTGTAGACAAAGATGACTTAAAGATCAAAGCCAAAGGCTCAGCAATCTCCTCCCTAGCTTCCCAGAGAATCCTAGGATAAATCCCATCCGGCCCAGGGGACTTATCTATTTTCACACTTTCCAGAATTGCTAACACCTCCTCCTTATGAACCTCAAGCCCTTCTAGTCAAGTAGCTTGAATCTCAGTATTCTCCTCGACAACATTGTCTTTTTCCTTTGTGAATACTGATGAAAAATATTCATTTAGCACCTCTCCTATCTCTTCGGACTCTACGCACAACTTCCCACTACTGTCCTTGACTGACCCTACTCTTACTCTAGTCATTCTTTTATCCCTGACATATCTATAGAAAGCTTTAGGGTTATCCTTGATCCTACCTGCCAAAGATTTCTCATGTCCCCTCCTGGCGCTTAGCTCTCTCTTTAAGTCGTTCCTAGCTGACTTGTAACTCTCGAGCGCCCTAACTGAACCTTCAAGTCTCATCTTTACATAAGCCTCCTTCTTCCTCTTGACAAATGTTTCGACTGCTTTAGTAAACCACGGTTCCCTTGCTCGACCACTTCCTCCCTGCCTGACAGGTACATACTTATCAAGGAAACGCAGTAGCTGTTCCTTGAACAAGCTCCACATTTCCATTGTGCCCATCCCCTGCAGTTTTCCTCTCCACCCGATGCATCCTAAGTCTTGCCTCATCGCATCTTAATTGCCTTTCCCCCAGATATAACTCTTGCCCTGCGGTATATATCTATCCCTTTCCATCACTAAAGTAAACGTAATCGAATTGTGGTCACTATCACCAAAGTGCTCACCTACCTCCAAATCTAACACCTGTCCTGGTTCATTACCCAGTACCAAATCCAATATGGCCTCGCCCCTCGTTGGCCTATCTACATACTGTGTCAGGAAACCCTCCTGCACACATTGGACAAAAACGGACCCATCTAAAGTACTCGAACTATAGCGTTTCCAGTCAATATTTGGGAAGTTAAAGTCCCCCTTAACAACTACCCTGTTGCTTTCGCTCCTATCCAAAATCATCTTTGCAATCCTTTCCTCTACATCTCTGGAACTTTTCAGAGGCCTATAGAAAACCCCTAACAGGGTGACCCCTCCTTTCTTGTTTCTAACCTCAACCCATACTACCTCAGTAGACGAGTCCTCATCAAACGTCCTTTCTGCCACCGTAATACTGTCCTTGACTAACAATGCCATCCCTCCCCCTCTTTTACCACCTCCCCTGAGCTTATTGAAATATCCAAACCCCGGCACCTGCAACAACCATTCCTGTCCCTGCTCTACCCATGTCTCCGAAATGGCCACAACATCGAAGTCCCAGGTACCAACCCATGCCGCAAATTCACCCACCTTATTCCGGATGCTCCTGGCATTGAAGAAGACACACTTTAAACCACCTACCTGCCTGCCGCTACACCCCTTACTCATGACCTCACTACTCTCAACCTCCTGTATACTGGAGCTACAATTCAGGTTCCCAAGCCCCTGCTGAACTAGTTTAAACCCCCCCCCGAAGAGCATTAGCAAATTTCCCCCCCAGGATAATGGTACCCCTCTGGTCCAGGTGTAGACCATCCCGTTTGTAGAGGTCCCACCGACCCCAGAATGAGCCCCAATTATCCAGAAATCTGAAACCTTTCCTCCTGACCATCCCTGTAGCCACGTGTTCAACTCCTAAGGTGTGAGGGGCAAGGTTTAGAGGAGATGTACAAGGCAAGTTTTTTTACACACAGGGTAGTAGGTGCCTGGAACTCGCTGCCGGAGCAGGTGGTGGAAGCAGGGACGATAGTGACATTTAAGGGGCATCTTGACAAATACATGAATAGAGGGATACGGACCCAGGAAGTGTAGAAGATTTTAGTTTAGTCGGGCAGCATGGTCGGCACGGGCTTGGGGGGCTGAAGGGCCTGTTCCTGTGCTGTACTTTTCTTTGTTCTTTGAGATTTGCATCTCTTCAAAAATGTGTCAGCAGTAGCTAGCCCCTAACCTGTTAATGTTGTGCTACCTGGATGTATGCAGGACTATCACTGGCCGTCTCAGTGACAAAACCCCATGCTTTACATACCAACATTTTTTTGACATAACACTGAAGATTGATACTTTGAACAGAAAGTATTTTCGTCCTGCTCTCTTGAGTGGTAACAATCTATCTTGCCACTGAAGCAGAAGTTTGTGAATTCTAGCCCAGCCCCACAATTTTTGGAAGAAAATAATTCAAGTAGCACCTTTTTATGACCTCGGGATGTCCAAAATCCATTCAAGCACATTTGAGAGTGCTCACTGTTGTAATGCAAGAAACCTTGCGGCCAATCTGTGCACCGCAACCTCTCTTAAACTGCATTGAGATAAGAACCAGATCTATTTTGCTGGTTTTAGTTGAAGGTGATCTGTCCAGGTCATTATTTATATTAGTAAACAGTTCAGTGCAGCACTGATGATAAACGTTCCTTATTTTCTGAGACACCATCTTTTGCATGAGATTTCTTCTGCTTATTCAGCAAAATAGCTGGATGTTGAAGATTCCTAGACAATATTTGAAGGAGAGCAGGAAGTTGCTTGGCATCCTGGCGAGTAATTGTCCCACCACAGTTCTCTACCTTTTTTTGCTCTTTTCATTTTTTCTCTTATTATGCCTCTATCTGTGTAATTAAAGTGACAGTTTAGCAATTATTGAGATTTTGTATCTTTCGTCTTCTCTGCCAGTATGCATATCATCCATCAGTACACAATGGAAATTAGTGTGAATCCAGAGCTTGAACCAGCAGCAGAAATTTGAGTAATAACTGTTTGGAAACTACAAGGCAGGTTATAAGGGCCATTTGCACAGGGATATTCAAATATGGTTAGATGTCATAAAGAACAAAGAAAATTACAGCACAGGAACAGGCCCTTTGGCCCTCCCAGCCTGCGCCGATCCAGATCCTTTATCTAAACCTGTCACCTATTTTCCAAGGATCTACTTCCCTCTGTTCCCCACCCGTTCATATATCTGTCTAGATGCATCTTAAATGATGCTATTGTGCCCGCCTCTACCACCTCTGCTGGCAAAGCGTTCCAGGCACCCACCACCCTCTGCGTAAAAAAACTTTCCACGCACATCTCCCTTAAACTTTCTCCCTCTCACCTTGAAATCGTGACCCCTTGTAATTGACCCCCCCACTCTTGGAAAAAGCTTGTTGCTATCCACCCTGTCCATACCTCTCATAATTTTGTAGACCTCAATCAGGTCCCCCCTCAACCTCCGTCTTTCCAACGAAAACAATCCTAATCTACTCAACCTTTCTTCATAGCTAGCACCCTCCATACCAGGCAACATCCTGGTGAACCTCCTCTGCACCCTCTCTAAAGCATCCACATCCTTCTGGTAATGTGGCGACCAGAACTGCATGCAGTATTCCAAATGTTGCCTAACCAAAGTCCTATACAACTGTAACATGACCTGCCAACTCTTGTACTCCGTACCCCGTCCAATGAAGGCAAGCATGCTGTATGCCTTCTTGACCACTCTATCGACCTGCGTTGCCACCTTCAGGGTACAATGGACCTGAACTCCCAGATCTCTCTGTACATCAATTTTTCCCAGGACTCTTCCATTGACTGTATAGTCCGCTCTTGAATTAGATCTTCCAAAATGCATCACCTCGCATTTGCCTGGATTGAACTTCATCTGCCATTTCTCTGCCCAGCTCTCCAATCTATTTATATTTTGCTGTATTCTCTGACAGTCCTCCTCGCTAACTGCAACTCCACCAATCTTAGTGTCATCTGCAAATTTGCTAATCAGGCCACCTATACCTTCGTCCAGATCATTTATGTATATCACCAACAACAGTGGTCCGAGCACGGATCCCTGTGGAACACCACTAGTCACCTTTCTCCATTTTGAGACACTCCCTTCCACCACTACTCTCTGTCTCCTGTTGCCCAGCCAGTTCGTTATCCATCTAGCTAGTACACCCTGAACCCCATACGACTTCACTTTTTCCATCAACCTGCCATGGGAAACTTTATCAAACGCCTTACTGAAGTCCATGTATATGACATCTACAGTCCTTCCCTCATCAATTAACTTTGTCACTTCCTCAAAGAATCCTATTAGGTTTGTAAGACATGACCTTCCCTGCACAAAACCATGCTGCCTATCACTGATAAGTCTATTTTCTTCCAAATGTGAATAGATCCTATCCCTCAGTATCTTCTCCAACAGTTTGCCTACCACTGACGTCAAGCTCACAGGTCTATAATTCCCTGGATTATCCCTGCTACCCATCTTAAACAAAGGGACAACATTAGCAATTCTCCAGTCCTCCGGGACCTCATCCATGCTCAAGGATGCTGCAAAGATATCTGTTAAGGCCCCAGCTATTTCTTCCCTCGCTTCTCTCAGTAACCTGAGATAGATCCCATCCGGACCTGGGGACTTGTCCACCTTAATGCCTTTTAGAATACCCAAAACTTCCCTCCTAATGCCGACTTGACCTAGAGTATTTAAACATCCATCCTTAGCCTCAACATCCGTCATGTCCCCCTCCTTGGTGAATACCGATGCAAAGTATTCATTAAGAATCTCACCTATTTCCTCTGACTCCACGCATAAATTCCCTCTTTTGTCTTTGAGTGGGCCAATCCTTTCTCTAGTTACCCTCTTGCTCCTTATATATGAATAACAGGCTTTGGGATTTTCCTTAACCCTGTTAGCCAAAGATATTTCATGACCCCTTTTAGCCCTCTTTATTGCGCGTTTGAGATTTGTCCTACTTTCCCGATATTCCTCCATTAAGTTTCATCAAATTTAAGTCGCCTAGATCTTATGTCTGCTTCCTTTTTCATCTTGGCTAGTCTCACAATTCCACCCATCATCCATGGTTCCCTAATCTTGCCATTTCTATCCCTCATTTTCACAGGGACATGTCTGTCCTGCACTCTAATCAACCTTTCCTTAAAAGACTCCCACATTTCAAATGTGGATTTACCCTTAAAGAGCTGCTCCCAATCCACATTCCCTAGCTCCTGCCGAATTTTGTTATACTTGGCCTTTCCCCAATTTAGCACTCTTTCTTTGGGACCACTCTCGTCTTTGTCCATGAGTATTCTAAAACTTACGGAATTGTGATCGCTATTCCCAAAGTAATCACCGACTGAAACTTTAACCACCTGGCCGGGATCATTCCCCAATACCAGGTCCAGTATGGCCCCTTACCGAGTTGGACTATTTACATACTGCTCTAAAAAACTCTCCTGGATGCTCCTTGCAAATTCTGCTCCATCTACGCCTTCAACACTACATAAGCCTGGCTACTACTGCCTTCCCCTGGTGAATCATCTCCCCCAACAGTATCCAAAACGGTATACCTGTTTTGGAGGGAGATGACCGCAGGTGACACCTGTACTGCCTTCCTGCTCTTTCTCTGCCTTTTGGTCACCCATTCCCTGTCTCCCTCACCAATCCTAATCTGCGGTGTGACCAACTCACTGAACGTGCTATCCACGACCTCCTCAGCATCGCGGATGCTCCAAAGTGAGTCCATCCGCAGCTCCAGAGCCGTCATGCAGTCTAACAGGAGCTGCAGCTGGACACACTTCCCGCACATGAAGGAGTCAGGGGCATCGGCTGCATCCCAGAACTCCCACATTTAGCATGAGGAGCATAACACCGGTCTGGGATCTCCTGCCATTTTTACACTTTACCATAACTGATTACAAATATAATATCAAATAATGAATAAGTGAAAGGAATAAGGATTTTACTTCCCAATCACAATACTTACCAACCCACGAAGAGTTAAATTTCTCCCAGCTACTTACCTTCCCGACAGACCCCTGGCCACTGCTCCCACCGAAAATCTGAAGCTATAACTTGCGGATAGAAGAATAAGAAAAGAGAGCGCTTACCTGATATTTACTCACCCCCTTAGGTTAGAGGAGGTGGAAGGGTGGGAGACACTACAAGTGTGGTGTCTCGGGTTTAGCAACCACCCAACTTAAATAGAGGTAAAAATCAAACACTTAAGCACCTACCTGATTCCCAAGCTGTACTCCGGGAGCTCCTTCTCTCTCCCGCTCCCGGAAATGAAGGCCGCTGGAACCTGGGGGCAAGTTTAAACACCTACCTGAATCCCAAGCTGCACACGCTGCACTCTGGCTCCCTCTCTCTCTCCCGCTCCCGGAAATGTTGGGAAAGTTGATGTAATGGAGGGATAAACTTCCAAATGAAATTACATTTCATGATTCATGTTTCCAAATCCCGACACAGTCTCGCTCTATTGGAATGCCAAATCCCTAGCTGTACACCTAATCTTGCATGTTCAAACCACCATGTTCTTCACTACCTGTTTAGTGCCCCTTTATCCTGCCTGCTATCACACTTGGACCATGCTCTTATTAGATTATATGTTGTATGTTGGCATTTGTTATAAAATCACAAATGAAGCATCCCAGTTTTTAAAATAACTTTTGTGATGGCTAAAGCATCCAAATGCATTCATTTTGTTTTTGGCATGGTATAGACTAGTGGCGAAATCGCCAGATTACTGAAATGTAATGTTGAAAGTTTGTTTTGGTCGTCTTGCCCTGGGCGTGCAAGTTTCAATCCTTTCCAAAGTTGTACCTTGTATGAATCATCCGTTGCAACTCTCATACTATCTCCTCCTAAACAGGAAGTTGGCCTCTAACTTTAATCTTGATGATCTTTGGTAAAGAGGTTCCTCCATCTATCCTGTTTGTTATGAATAATGTCAAGTTAATTCAGTCCAGTTAAGTCTGATCCTGTGCTCTCGTGAGCTCTGGTAAGATTTCTGGACCTGATTTCTGTCCCTCACCTTGTGCTCAGCAATGTGTGCCTGCATATTTACCCTTTGTGCTACCCTTTGTATCTCTCTTGCTCCCTCTGGGGAATGTTCTTGTGTTCACCCTAGCTGATTCTCTCTTACCCTACCGGCTACCATCCTATTGCCCATTCATTAGTGCTGTTGAAGGTAGGAGCAGTAAAAACTGAGGCAGTATCTTGGGTTGGTATGTGTGCAATCTGTACACCTGCTTTCCACCTTATTCTTGAGCAATGACTGAGCTACAGATGTGAGGATTTGGAGTTTTCAGAGATGGGTTTATAACCATGTTGTCTGAATTTCTATATAATCTTTTTTTGTATGAATTATGCATAGCAGTGCGTACAATGAATTTTCCAAGTATTGTCAGTAAATGACCACTCTCATTAGGTGGAAAATATTCACTATGCAAATTAATTGAAGCATGTGCATGCAATACCAAAAAAGATTTGATGCTGGTAATTGGCTATTACAGAGTGCGCTGTGTTTTATTGGAAGTTATTTGGTATTTCCCTTTGAATTATTATCTTTGGGCTGGGATGGAATGATTTGGTGACAAGAGTTTTGCAATTTGGATTGAAGATTTGACTGATGGGAGGCAGGAAACTGGCTTTGTTTAAATTCCTCTCCAGCAAGTTACAGTTCTTTAAAACTGCATGCGTTTCGGCACCTTTTTATCAGGTGGAACTGTGAGTTGTGATGAGGGAAAAGCAAATAGCATTTGGGAGACAACTTTTAAAAAGATTAATTCATGGGATGTGGGTGTCACTGACTAGGCCAGTATTTACTGCCCATCTGTAATTGCCCTTGAGAACGTGATGGAGAGCTGCTGCCTTTAACTGCTGCAGTCCATATGGTGTGGGTGCTTCCAAAGTGCTGTCAGTGAGGGAGTTCCAGGATTTTTACCCAGCGACAGTGAAGGAACGGCGATATATTTCCAAGTCAGGATGGGAGGTGACTTGGAGGGGAACCTCCAGGTGGTGGGGTTCTTGGGTATCTGCTGCTCTTGTCCTTCTAGATGGTAGTGGTCGTGGGTTTGGAAGGTGCTGCCTAAGGAACCTTGGTGAGTTCCTGCAGTGCATCTTGTAGATGGTGCACACGGCTGCTATTGTGCGTTGGTGGTAGAAGGAGTGAATGTTTATAGATGGGGTGCCAGAGGGCTGCTTTGTCCTGGGCCGTGTCGAGCTTCTTGAGTGTTGTTGGAGCTGCACTCATCCAGGCAAGTGGAGAGCATTCCATTACCCTCCTGACTTGTGCCTTGTAGATGGACAGGCTTTGGTGAGTCAGGAAGTGAGTTACTCACCGCAGGATTCCTAGATTCTGACCTCTTGTCACAGTATTTACATAGATAGTCCAGTTCAGTTTCTGATCAATGGTAACCCCCAGGATGTTGATATTGGGGGATTCAATGATGATAATGGCATTGAATGTCAAGCGGTGATGTTGGATACTCTCGTGTTGGAGATGCCAACACTTGAGAAGCATTTCGATGAGCACTTGAAACGCCATGGTGTACAAGGCAACGGACCAAGTGCTGGAAAATATGTTAGGCAGTGGCGTGGTGGTACCAGAAACACAGACTATTGCTCTGGGGACCCGGGTTCAAATCCCACCACAGCAGATGGTGAAATTGAGTTCAATACAAATCTGCAATTAAAAATTTAATTATGACCATGAAAACATTGCCGATTGTTATAAAGACCCGTACCAGCCTCCCCGAACAGGCGCCAGAATGTGGCGACTAGGAGCCTTTCACAGTAACTTCATTCGAAGCCTACTTGTGACAGTAAGCGATTTTCATTTCATTTCATTTCCAAACCCAGCTGGTCCTTCAGGGAAGGAAATCTGCCATTCTTACCTGGTTTGGCCTACATGTGACTCCAGACTCACAGCAATGTGGTTGACTATTAATTGCCCTCGGGGATGGGCAATAAATGGCTCAGCCAGCAACACCCACATCCCATGAATTAATTTAAAAAAGAGAGATCTGAATAGATAAGGTGCTTGGGCAGCATGGTGGTTTGCACAATTGCTTCACAGCTCCAGGGTCCCAGGTTCGATTCCCGGCCTGGTTCACTGTCTGTGCGGAGTCTGCACGTTCTCCCCGTGTGTACGCGGGTTTCCTCTGGGTGCTCCGGTTTCCTCCCACAGTCCAAAGATGTGCAAGTTGGGTGGATTGGTCATGCTAAATTGCCCTTAGCGCCCAAAATTATCCTTAGTGTTGGGTCGGGTTACTGGGTTTTGGGGATAGGGTGGAGGTGTGGGCTTGGGTAGGGTGCTCTTTCAAAGAGCCGGTGCAGACTCGATGGGCCGAATGGCCTCCTTCTGCACTGTAAATTCTATGATGGCTTGCACAGACACGATGGGCCGAAGGGCCTCTTTCTGTGCAGTAAAACTCTGACTCTATGCCGCAGATTGTTGGAGCAAGGCACCAGCAGTAACCTGGAGTCCCAATAGTGCAAAGTGTGCAGCTCGGGAACATCACCAGGATGAGATGGAACATGGTTTTGGAGTAGAAAGTGGAGAGACCTTCCTAGTTCCTCACCGCCATTTTTGATTTCTTGGGGCATGGAGCACTTGGAGCTAGGTGGGACTCCTTGGACAAGAGTGGATGGGTGGGCCTGGGCTGAAGAAGCGCTGAATAAAGTGGAGTTTCAGAGAGACCGAGGTATGGCAAACAAGGAACACATTCAAGAAGCTGATTTTCCAGCTTGTTCAAGTAAACTAAGACGTACTTTGTGTCATGTTTTTTCTGATTGCATTTATTGCTACATTAGACATCAATAAACATTGCAACATGATCATCATTTCAGTAAAAATGACTATATTTAATCTTGCAAATCAAGCAAAGTTATTGCTTTTCTCAAAGCTAACTGACAAAGTAGAGATATTGACATAAATACAAACACACAAGTCAGTACCACAGCAGTAATATGCTTCCCTCCTGGGGTTATTTTAATTGACATTACACTCTAACCTCTTAGTCCAGAATACTTGGGATCGAGGAATTTCTAGATTTGGGGATTTTTTGGATTATTGTATAACATGAGAATGCCTAACCACAAGCAGATGAACTGGATATGAATATGTATCAGACCAAAAACATGCCAAATGGAGTGGTAAGACTCAAAAGTGCGTGTTTTCAAATCCATTCATTTGAAAATATGGGCTGATGTACTAATGCACAGGGGCAGAGAATAAAATAGAACATCATGCAAACCACACCTTTATAAATGTTCTTTAAGGGCAGCACGGTGATGCAGTGGGTTAGCCCTGCTGCCTCACGGCGCCGAGGTCCCTGGTTCGATCCCGGCTCTGGGTCACTGTCTGTGTGGGGTTTGCACATTCTCCCCGTGTTTGTGTGGGTTTCGCCCCCGCAACCCAAAAGATGTGCAGGGTAGGTGGATTGGCCACGCGAAATTGCCCCTTAATTGGAAAAAATGAATTGGGTACTCTAAATTTAATAAATAAATAAATAAATGTTCTTTAAGGCTTGTAAACCCCAGTGAATTCATAGTTTATATTTGAAATTAATTGCAGTTATTTCAAGTTTTTGCTAAACTGTGACACACATGCACTCCTTTGGTCTAGATGCCAGGGCCTATGATTCAGGCTCCAGGCTGGGGCAAGGGGTCTGTCCAAGACTGGAGCAGAAATGCAGCTAAGTTTGAAACTGCCACTCTCATTCCCGGCTTAGTGTGACTTCCAGTTTTCCCTGCACTCCGGACACATCAGACAGCCACTGAGTTACACTTGCCTGCCAGTGCCCGCTCCCAAATTGGTGCACAAACATCCTCGGCACTGGCAGATAATTTCCCACGGTTAAAGAGAATCTTCAACGCAATCAAACTGTTTCAACACAAATCCATGTGCATTGGAGATTGTTGCAGCATTGCGAGTGGAGAGTCCGAGAGCTGAAAATTCTGGAAAACTGGTGTATCCAGATTTCTGACTGGAGCAGCTACAGTGTATCTAATTTTGGTCGAAAATTCCTTTGCTCTGATATCTGTTGCAGTTTGGTAATGGGATGAAGACCCAAAGATGATCTGAGTTAGTGGGATGAGGCAGCCAAAATCATTTGGTCAATCAGAAGTTTCATACTTGTAGATCTCATTAACATCTCATTAACATCATTATGGCATCACGGTAGCATTGTGGATAGCACAATTGCTTCACAGCTCCAGGGTCCCAGGTTCGATTCCGGCTTGGGTCACTGTCTGTGCGGAGTCTGCACATCCTCCCCGTGTGTGCGTGGGTTTCCTCCGGGTGCTCCGGTTTCCTCCCACAGTCCAAAGATGTGCAGGTTAGGTGGATTGGCCGTGATAAATTGCCCTCCGTGTCCAAAATTGCCCTTAGTGTTGGGTGGGGTTACTGGGTTATGGGGATAGGGTGAGGTGTGGACCTTGGGTAGGGTGCTCTTTCCAAGAGCCGGTGCAGACTCGATCGGCCGAATGGCCTCCTTCTGCACTGTAAATTCTATGATCTCATGCAGAAAGAAAAATAAAACCAATGTTGTGTCCAATGCTTATTTCCCCCAATTAAGGGGCAATTCAGCGTGGCCAATCCACCTACGCCCCACCATCTTTTTGCATTGTGGGGGTGAGACCCACGCAGACAGCACAGTGACCCGAGGCTGGGATCGAACTTGGGTCCTCCACGCCGTGAGGCAGCAGTGCTAACCACTGTGCCACCTTGCCGCCCAGTTGTGTCCAATTCTGATCACCACTCTTTCGAAAGGGTGGCATGACATTGAAGAGGACACAGAAGAGATTTATACAACAGTGCCAGGGATGACAGACTACAGTTATATGGAGAGACTGGAGAAGCTAGGGTTGTCCTGCCTGGTGTAGGGAAGGTTCACTTCGAGATATACCTTTGAGGTACTTGGTTGGTTAGTTGACTGGACGGCTGGTTTGTGATGCTGAGCGACACCGGCGATTCCCGTACCCAACAGCGCGGGTTCAATTCCTGTGCTGGCTGAGGTTATTATTCATGAAAGTCCGCCTTCTCAACCTTACTCCTGGCCTCGGGTGTGATGATCCTCCGGTTCAATCACCATCAGTTAGTCCTCCCTCCCTCTCTCTCCGGCGCCTGTTCGGGGAGGCTGGTACGGGAATCGAACCGTGCTGCTGGCCTGCTTGGTCTGCTTTAAAAGCCAGCGATTTAGCCCAGTGTGCTAAACCAGCCCCTTGCTATGTTCATTTTAATGTGAACAGGGGTGGCACGGTGGCGCTGTGGTTAGCACTGCTGCCTCATAACACCGAAGGTCCAGGTTCGGTCCCAACCCCGGGTCACTGTCCGTGTGGAGATTTCACATTCTCCCCGTGTCTGTGTGGGTTCACCCCCACAACCCAGAAGATGTGCAGCGTAGGTGGATTGGCCACGCTAAATTGTCCATTAAAATGTTTAATGTGAACAAAAGTTCTGAAGGCATTATTGTGATATGGGAAGAATACTTCTGAATTTAGATAATCTTGCATGGAAACACCAATCATAACATTGATCATGCCTGAGCAAATAAACAACTTACTGTATTTCATTAATCATCTGTGCATTCAACAGTTATACACGGCACGAATAAAGCACGTGTGCCCATTGATAATTCTGCTGAAGTTGCCAGTGTGATATCTACACTCCGGTACTGTTTTCTGTCTGCCACTGTTTCAGACAGCAACCCCCTCCAACCACACCCCACAACGGCTGGCAGACAGTCCCAGCGGTGAAATGCTCAACTTCAAGGAACTGGCCGCCCCCATTTTCTCCCAACCGCTGACTCCTACTTCGAGACGTCTCCAGGCAGATCTGCATTAAATATTTCAAATACTGCATTCCTTCAGGGCTAGAATTGATAGCAGACTGCAGTAGTCACAAGAGCTTGCTTGCCCAAGATGTCTTACAGCTGTTGGAACCTGTAACCTGCTTACCAGCGGGGGCATACAAATGTATAACAGATAATGCAGTTGACCAGACTCGAGTTGGTTGTATGAAGATTACTGCATGTGTTAGTGGATTGAATACTCAGGACATGTTTTCAAGATCTAAGTGATCTGCTGCATGCATGTGACTGCATCCATTTTGTTTGGCTAAAGTTTTTTTTCAATAAATTGAAGAGTACCCAATTATTTTCTTTCCAATTAAGGGCCAATTTAGTGTGGCCAATCCACCTACCCTGCACATCTTTGGGTTGTGGGCATGAAACCCACGCAGACACGAGGAGAATGTGCAAACGCCACACCGTCAGTGACCCAGGGCCGGGATTCGAACCCAGGTCCACATCGCCATAGTCCCAGTGCTAACCACTGCACCTTTTAAGATTGATTAATGTTTGGATATTCATTACTGTGAATCCTCAGCATGTTGAATAGGAAAATAAAATTATCCTTTATAGGTGGGATGATTCAGTTCCGTCCTGACCCACTGAACTAAGTAAAATGGAGTATTGTAGAACATTTTTGTTTTCCTTCATCAGTGATTCTCATCCCCATCTCTTGTCGACGAATGCAGTTCTTGAATTCACTTGGAGCCTTCCGGTTCATTTTGCAATTTGTCATCAGTCAAAACAATGTGCGTTGGAATGCGTTTCAATCACAAGGGTAAAAGTTACTCAGCCAAGTCCAGTCTTGCTCACCTGCTGTCCACACACATACACTTGGAGCAGCTGAGGGTTCAGAAGGAAAAACGCTGGCTGTTTTTATCTGCTTGCTTTCTTGAAACTAGGAATGTTTTAGGGCAGTTGTGTTTACACATCTGTAATAAACAAAGTCTCTTGATTCAGAGAAACATGCTGGTCCATTTCTTTTAAAAAAAAATTTTTTTATTGAGTTTTTGGTATTCAAACCAGATATAAATATGAACAAACAGTGGGTGTTAACAAGAGAATATAAGAAATAAAACTAAAACTATTTACACACAGATCGGCTTCGACTATTTACATTGATACATCACAGTTACCCCGATTATTTTTATTCCTTCCATACAGTGTTTGCAGTGGCGATTGTGGTCCCCTGAATTTCACTTCCCACCGGCTTTCCCTTTGCTTTTCTTCCCTTAGGTTCAGGTTGTTGTTGCCCATGCCCCCCCCCTGCCTCCTGGTTCCTTTGTTGTGCTTTGCTGAGTTCCTTGTTCGCCGGAACCCCAACCCCGCCCATTCCTTTGGCTACCCCCTCCTGTTCGTCGGCTTCCTCGTTGTTGGCTACAAACCGGTTTTGGAACAACCGAGTGAATGGCTCCCAGGTCCAGCATCCATAGAGGGTGTTGGACACGACCCATCTCCAATCTCGCATCCATATAATGTGGAGCATGGGCGGAGATTGCGATTGGAGTATTCCGCCCTCACTACAAAGAAGTCGATCCGTGATTAGGCGTTATGTACCTGGGAAAGGAAGGAGAACTCCTTCTCCCCTGGGTGGGTGAATCGCCATGGATCCATTGTACCCATCTGCTCCATGAATAGGCTGAGTTCCTTCGCCATGCTGGAGGTCTGTCCCGTTTTGGAAATCGACCTGGTTGTCTGTGGCTCCTGTACACAGTTAAAGTGTGCCCCCAGTTCCCATGATCAGTTGGTGCGTATCTATTGTCACGATATGCAGACATGCAGATAATGATATACATACAGGCAGCTAATGAACACAGAGAACAGGACATGACCAATGAGCAGTCAGGACACTCCGGGGTGGTATCTCACGATAAAAGGCACAAGGCACACACACTCCGCCTCTTTTCCACTGATGAACATCTACAGAGTGAGTCAGTGTGTATGTACAGTATCACACCTCCAGCACGTGGCTAAGAGCTAGACTGGTTCAGCCAGACAGAGTAACCACACTTAGGTTAGGAGAGAGTCGAACTCATAGAGAACTGTGCTAACTGTGCTACTGGTTCAATAAATCAGATTGAACTGACTTCAAGGTATGGAGTATCTTTTGGTTAAAGCTGCATCCAGTTGCAGCCTGTGTTATCCCAGAGTACATAACATGACATCTATGTCAGGGATTTCCACCATGGTCTCCTTTCATAAACTCCGTGTCGCCCCAGTTGGGCATGTACACATTACCGAAGACTACCGGTGCCCCCTTCTAGGACACTGCTGACCATGACGTACCATCCCCCTGGGTCCCTAACCGTCTTTGTCGCCGTGAACATCGTCCTCTTATTTAGCAAAATAGCTACCCTCCTGTCCCTTGTCCCTTCTCTCTCATGCTTCTCTTGGAGGAAGATTCTGTCAGCTTTCATGTTTTTCGGGTGGGCGAAGACTCTGGATCTTTTCACTGGGCCGTTAAGTTCCCTCACATTCCCGATGACTATCCTGATGGGGGCTTTTGTCCCCCTCCTCCTGTGGGATCAACCATACTTACCTATTAGACGTGCCCCTGCACTCCGGGGTTTCCGTTTGTTAGGGGGCTGTCCAAAATGGCCGGGGTCACTGTTCTCCACATGAGGTTGGGCCCCTGCACTCTGGGGTTTCCCTTTGCCCAGGGACCTTCTGAAGTGGTTGCTTGCAGCGGCATTTTGTTCCAAGTTGCCACGTGTGGCCTGTTGTAGCCAGTCTAATGCCCGCCATCTTTCTTCGCCTATTTCTCCCTTACGTGTCTTCCCTCTCTCTCCTTCTCCTCCCCATTCCCCCCTGCTTCTTCCCCCAGTTAATGCTCCATGCCTGTTATCTGCCACCGCCCACCCCACCCCAGCAAAATACCTTCTCCATTGCGGAGGACGCGCCGCGGCCTCTTTCTTCTTGAAGCCCTGCGCTAGCTCCCTCGCTAGTGAGGTGGCCCCCCTCCCGGGAGTTGTTGCATATCCCCCTGTTGCCCGATCTCTGGGCTCCCGGCATGCCATTTCCCCACCTTTCCCTGTGCTTAGCTGTACTCGCTCATCCTTCCCTCTCTTACCGCTCTCATTTCCAAAACGAGGCAGTGTTCTCCCGTGTAAAGCGGTCGCTGTGGAAATGGTCTACTGTTGGCTGTACAGACTGTAAAAGAGAGAGAACTTTTTTTGTTAATACATTGCATTGTAAGAGTCTCATTCTGCAGGCTCTTCATCGCTGCCCCTGCTGCCGCTTCTCCAGTCTGTTCTCTGCAACGAACTTGCCAGCATCTGCAGGGACCGTGAAAAAGTGCTCCCTGCCTTGATACGTGACCCAGAGCGTGGCTGGGGACAGCATTCCAAATCTCACACCATTTCTGTACAGTGCAGCCTTCGCTTTGTTAAATTCGGCCCAGCGCTTGGCCAGGTCAGCCCTAGCCCCAATGCCCTGATAGATCCGGATCTTGTGGCGTTCCCAGCTGCAGTTTTTGGACTGCTTGGCCCAGTGCAGGGTTCTTTCCCGGTCCTGGTACCGGTGAATTTTTGCAATTAGCGCCCTCGGCTGTTCCCCGGTTTTGGGCTTTGGTTGGAGCGACCGGTATGCTCTGTCAATTTCTGTTGTGTTGGGAAGCTGTCCCTTCCCACCAGATTACCCAGTACCTGGGCCACATAGTTTGTGGGGTTCCTACTTTCGATCGGTAGGCCCACGATTTGTGCATTCTGCCACCTCGACCTGTTTTCCTGATCCTCAACCTTTCCTCTCGGGTTGCCTTGTGCCACAACCAGCCTTGCCACCTCCTTTTCCAGGGCGACGATCTGGTTGCTCTGGTCCGTTGCAACCCTCTCCAGATCATTGATTGTAGCTTCCTGGGCCTCGTCGTTTTTCTTTGTGTTCGCCAGAGCTTCGGCCACGGCACAGCATTTTGTACGTCCGATTTTGTTTCTTCTCAGTGTTCCTTCAAGTCTCTTGAGAGGAGCGTCCTCCGTCCATCTCCCAGTGAGAGAGGGGGGGGTGGGGACTTCCTGTGCGGCAGGTTGGTTCCTCTCACTCTGGCGAAGTCCAGGTTTCGCTGCCTCGGGCACTGATCGGTTCAGCCAATTATGGTTTATCCAGGCTTTGTCCACTCCTGGTCTCCATTCGTCCTCTGGACTGGACGTTGTTCGGGATCTTTCCTTCTTCATTTTCTTAGTGGTGTGTGGATGATTTGTGTCGATTGCAGGTGTTTTTCGAACAAAAAGAGCCTATTTGTCAGGTTTGCGGGAGGAGAGCCACCTGATGTGCAACTTCTCAGCCCATCCCTGTCACCGGAGGTCCATGCTAGTCCATTTCAACAACCACCCCACTGTTTTCCCCCCCCCCCCTATATCTCTGCATTCTCCCACAGCCCCCCCCCCCCAACACAACTGTGTGATACCAGACTGATTCCGGGGATGGCGGGACTGTCATATGAGGAGAGATTGACTAGGTTGGGATTGTTCTCGCTGGAGTTCAGAAGAATGAGGGGGATCTCATAGAGACTATAAAATTCTAACAGGACTAGACAGGGTAGATGCAGGGAAGATGTTCCCAATGATGGGTGTCCAGAACCAGGGGTCACAGCCTGAGGATTCAGGGTAAACCATTTCAGACAGACATAAGGAGACACTTCTTCACACGAAGAGTGGTGAGCCTGTGGAATTCATTACCACAGGAAATAGTTGATGCTAAAACTTTGAATATATTCAAGTGGCAGCTGGATATAGCACTTGGGGAGAATGGGATCAAAGGCTATGGGGAGAAAGCAGGATTAGGCTATTGAGTTGGATGATCAGCCATGATCGTGATGAATGGCGGAGCAGGCTCGAAGGGCCAAAAGGCCTCCTCCTGCTTCTATGTATCTGCACTCCTCTAATTCTGGCCTTTCGAGTATCCCTGATTTTGAATTACTCCACAATTGATGACTATCCCGTGAACTGCCTAGACCCTAAGTTCTGGAATTTCCTCCCTAAACCTCTCGGCTTCTCTACCTTGCTTTCATGCTTTTAAGAAGCTCCTCCCACTAAAACCCTCCCTCCAACCAGGCTTTCGGTCAGCTGCCAAACGGGCGCCGGAGTGTGACGACTGGGGTTTTTTTCACAGTCGCCTCATTGTAGTGTTCATGTAAGCCTACTTGTGACAATAATAAAGATTATTACTATAAACTAGTCCTTGCATGGTTTGGTGTTGTAATTTGTTTTAGAATGCCTCTGTGACACACCTTGGGATTTCTTTTAATGTTCAAGTTGTTGTTGACATGTCAAAATGTTGATGTCGGAACCCAGTCTTCGGTCAATTTTTAAGTTTTCTCTTGCTCACTTAATGAATTGTATTATTGCAGCAAAAAGGTTTTCTTCATTACTGCTCTCTGAGTTTGCATCTAATTAATCTGAAGCCTGATTCTCTATTTTCCGAACTAAACGGTGTGTCCACTGTTGCCCAGGGGGTGAATTTACTTGATTCAGTAAAGGGACAGCAAATTACAAGGTTAATCTTCCAGGTTGCAAATTTGTTTCCTCCCTTTCTACTATGTAAATACACTGAACTGAAAATAGCTGACGTGACTGCTACAGTTATTCTGTCCTTTGTAAACCAGCAGAAACGTGATCTCTCCACGTCATTGTTTCGCTGTCACTGAGTGAGAACGTACTGTTCTGTCCTCAAAGGTCATGGACTGCTGGTTATTTGACATCATACCCTGTTTTACAGGGAAACAGCCATCACCCTATTTAAAAATGATTAGAATCAGGCCACTAGAGTCGACAGGCCTGTCCCCTTTCAATTGGTCTCGACACACATACCAACCCTCTCACCATGTCCATCAATCCCACCTTCTGTCCAAATTCTTCATTCCCACCCACTCACCTACTGCCTCGATACCCCTGAACAGCAGCTAGCAATGATGTCAAGCTAAAATCTCTAATAATGATAATCTTTATTAGTGTCATGGTGCCTGTTCGGGTACACTGAGGGAGAATTCAGAATGTCCAATTCACAGCATGTCTTTCAGGGCTTGTGGGAGGAATCCGGAGCACCCGGAGGAAACCAACACAGGCACTGGGAAAATGTGCAGACTCCGCACAGACAGTGACCCAAGCCGGGAATCGAACCCGGGTCCCTGGCGCTGTGAAGCAACAGTGCTAACCACTGTGCTACCTTCTCTGTCTCTCCTGTACAGTATCTCCATTTTCCTGCCACATTAGTACCAACTATTACAGATATATGGGCTCACTTCTGTAGTTTCTAAAAACAGTGAAGCCTTCCTATAATTTGACAATCGAAACATAAATGGAAGTGTATCTTTTAACTAATTAAAAGCTAAACCTCCACTATTGAAGGCAGGCAGAGGTAATGTTTTAGCCCGTTTATTAATCCGTTTTCTATAAACATGATATCTCAAAAACTAATGGACAATTTCGAGTGAAACTTGGTACAAAGTTAGGGTATGGCCCCAGGACGAACTAGTTTGTTTTTGGCAAAGATACCGATTTGGATCCTGGATATTTTTAAAGGATTTCTTAACATTGGGAGATTAGACAAATTGACTTTTTTCAAGAATGTTGGATTATTTTGTTTAGAATGTTGAGGTTGTTTTTAATGTTGTAGATTGCCTCAGCTGCTGAGTTGCAATTTGTCACAGCTGTCAAAATGTAAGCAGAGTTTTCAGAGCAGTTTGTCGGATGTGGATTGGGATGAGTCCTCAGTGAGATGGGAACCCTTATTGGTAGGATTTTGTAATCCCAGGTCAGATGGTGGGGGTGAATGTAATGCGAGATGAATCCAAGGTTCCGGTTGAAGCCATACTTATGTGTGCGGAACTTGGCTATAAGTTTCTGCTCGGCGATTCTGCGTTGTCGCGCGTCCTGAAGGCCGCCTTGGAGAACGCTTACCTGAAGATCAGAGGCTGAATGCCCTTGACTGCTGAAGTGTTCCCCAACTGGAAGGGAACATTCCTGCCTGGCGATTGTCACGCGATGTCTGTTCATTCGTTGTCGCAGCGTCTGCATGGTTTCGCCAATATACCACACTTCGGGACATCCTTTCCCGCAGCGTACGAGGTAGACAACGTTGGCTGAGTCGCATGAGTATGTACCACGTACCTGCTGGGTGGTGTTCTCTCGTGTAATGTGGTACCCATGTCGATGAGCTGGCACATCTTGCAGAGATTGCCATGGCAGGGTTGTGTGGTATCGTGGTCGCTGTTCTGAAGGCTGGGTAGTTTGCTGCAAACAATGGTCTGTTTGAGGTTGCGCAGTTGTTTGAAGGCAAGTAGTGGGGGTGTGGGGATGACCGTGGCAAGATGTTTGTCTTCATCAGTGACGTGTTGAAGGCTGCGAAGAAGATGTCGTAGTTTCTCCGCTCTGGGGAAGTACTGGACGACGAAGGGTACTCTGGGGGTTGTGTCCCGCGTTTGTCTTCCGAGGAGGTCAGTGTGGTTTTTTGCTGTGGCGTGTTGGAACTGTCGATCGATGAGTCGAGCGCCATATCCCATTCGTATGAGGGCATCTTTCGGCATCTGTAGATGTCTGTTGCGCTTCTCCTCGTCTGAGCAGATACTGTGTATACGGAGGGCTTGTTCCTAAGGGATGGTTTCTTTAATGTGTTTAGGGTGAACCTTGGATTCATGTCGCATTACATTCACTCCCCACCACCTGACCTGGGCTTGCGAAATCCTGCCAACTGTCCTGGCTTGAGACAATTCACACCTCTTTAACCTGTGATTATCCCTCTCTCCAGTTGCTCCGTCTGGACCTGTAAAGACTTAATTACCTGCAAAGACTCGCATTCAAAGTATCATCTTGCATCTTTGACTTTGTCTATATATATATATATATATATATATATATATATATATATTAATATTATATATATATATTTCTGGAACCCACCTCTTCATTCACCTGAGGAAGGAGCTGTGCTCCGAAAGTTAGTGATTCAAAACAAACCTGTTGGACTTTAACCTGGTGTTGTAAGACTTCTTACTATGCTCACCCCAGTCCAATGCCGGCATCTCCACCTCTTAACACAACATGGCAGAGATATGCGTCCTATTGAGTGTCCTCAAAAATGAAGATTTAATATCTATATAAACATTCTTAAAATCCCTTTAAAGAAAGGATTTGGTGATGCCGGTTGGTTTCACTCACGCTGTAGCATTGTGAGAGAGCATTTGTGTAACTAGCAAGGGCACCCTGACTATTCATCATAGAGACAGTTTTATGGCGAGGAATCAGTTTAAGTATGTGCCGGGGATGTTTTGTGGTGGGGAATGATCTGCTTGTCTTTCAACCGTTGGCATCCTGGGACATGGGTCCTTTTAGGTTGGGTTAATGAACTGACAAGAAATTGCTCCAGGCAGCTTAATGTTTACTCCGCTTTAGGGTGGCCCATGTGTTACCTCGACATGGACACAGAGTTGGGTTGCAATATTGTGAAGGGGAAAAAGCAAGGAAGTAATGCATTTTTTGAATTCTTACTTTTCTCAGACATTCCTTTGAAGTGTTTTGCTTGTCATTACAATGGAATGATGTGCTCTATTGGGAAATGTGGTGCTCCCCCGGTCTCTGCACTGGAGTGTCAGTCTAAGCTGTATGCACTAGTCCTTGGACTATAGTTTGAAGCTGCAGCATCTGACCCGATGGCGGTAATGCCAACGGAGCCATTCTGACACGACCAGAACAAACTGTACAAGCCTGTGTATTTATGAGACAGGGCAGGCACAGTATAGGTCCCCAAGTAGCATTCAAACCCATCAAAAAAACTGCGCAGAAGATCTAGGTTGTTTGCAGGACCAGACCATGTGTCTGAAAAATTAGCATTTTAATGCTACAGTTTCTCCAACACTTGTGTGAGCTGCAGAATGTTGACTTTTCCACACACATTCTGCTACATGTAGAAAAATAGCTTTTCTCTATTAAGACTGGGCAAGGAGGAATATACATCAAGAACCATGTACACAAACCCTGAATGTGCAGTGATTTGATGTTTAAGGCTGTTGATGAAACAAATGGAAGCTATTTCAGAAAAGGGATCTCTGAAGATCTCTGTAATGATTTGCCTCATTAACGTAGTGCCTTTTAAGGTGAATCTCTTCAAATCCTCAATGTTTTCCCCAGCCACATGTTTAGGGGCTGGAAATGCTCGACATGAACTTTATCAAAACTTCTGTGGCCTCCTGTTCTCTGAATACTTACCAGCCGTTAGTGGAGTGAGTTGAAAAGTTCAGGAGATGTCTGCCTCGTAAGTGGTGACTAATTAGCCATTGTTTTGGCCAAGAGTGAAGCTTATGGTAAAGCTAGGTTATGTTTGTTCATTGTCTCAATTAGATCTTCTTAATTCATCATCAGGTATTTCCAATTTCCTTTGAAATCAAGTAATTATTTTATCCCTCAACCAACATCACGGACGATTCTCTGGTTGTGTATCTCATTGCCGTTTGCAGGACCTTGTTTGTGTAAATTATTGCCTCAATTTCTTCCTTTACAGCAGTGACTACAGTTCAAAAGGACAATGCCTCCCAAATCCTGTGAAATTTAAAAAAAAACTCAGGAAAGAAAATTGGAAGCAAATGTATTTAAATTGGATTACATTTTAACTTTTGAAGATGGTGACATTTTAATTAATAATGACTGCGCTTCGAATGTATTTTCTGACTTTTCTGCTGTTGTATTGAGAACAATTTACTGATTTACATTGCTTGACATCCTGATCAGATCTGTGGACTTTCATAATTTGCTCCTGCAGGGGTTCTGTTTACCAGCTTAATCGGCATCTCTGATTAAGTTGGAGCAGGTCTACAATAAAAATAAGAGTTTGTACATCCTCTTTTCTGTGTTTACACAAAGTGAGAATCACCAATGACATTTAATAGGTTCTCTTTCCATTTAAATTATTCAAGTGCCAGCTATCAGTTATCAGACTTTGTCCCGGGGTTTGCTTATGGCAGGGAGCTTTCTTTTTTTTCCCTCCTTTTTCTCTTGGTTTGAATTATTTATTGTTTCATAAATCGGTTTGTAAAGCAATTAGTGAATGCTTAAATCATTTGATCAATTAATCATGGGATAAATTCATTGCAGTAGTTTAGCACAAAATGCAGCAACAAAACTACTCCAGTTGCCAGGAATTATGAAAAATATTTCCTTTATTTGTCAGAAGAGATGAGCCGTGCTGTTCCTTTTTAATTAAAATGAAATGTGAATGGGAAAGGCGAAAGTGCACAGCAGGCCAGCTGACGTGTGAAAGAGAAGCAAAGGTTAGATCTTCAGGTGGGACCTTTCATCAGTTTCCCTGAAGGGTCTCATGTTAAGCTAATAACCTATATTTCCTCTCTTGGATGCTGCCTTGACCTGCTGTGCGTTTGCAGCGTTTCTTTTTGTTCATGCCTCTGCCTGTTTTGTTGTTTAATTTAAATACAGGTTATAACCAGTAATTATCCCCATTTTTTTCCCCCTGGTGGTTATATCTTCTCTACACTGTGACTGAATTCTTGGGCTGTTGCCTATGACAGAAGAAGGTGAGTGGGTGGGGGGTTGGCCTGGGCTGAAATTAAAACCAGAACAATGGATTGAGGAGACCTGACCCTCGACAACACTCAAAGCACTTTACAGCAAATTAAATACATTTGTCGTGCAGTCATTGTTTTAATGTTTTAATTTTGACTACTGCACTGTCTGAGGTCTGGAGCACAGTTCCTGTGTTTTGGCACTAAAGGAAGAAACTGTACATGTGCCCAAGTGAATAGGGCAGTTGATTTTGAGCTTTAAAAATGAGGTTGAGGATCTACTGTGGTTAGTTTCCCCTTATTTGAACAGCTAATGCAACACTAAAATGTCATCGTGGTGTAGCTGAACCTCACAAAGGTGTCATTGGCTGCAGGCTAGGGATGGGGGAAAAAATATAGCCTGCATTCCTGCTGAGGACTCCTACCCACTCTTGAATAGTCCGTGTAGATTGGTCTCAGATGAAGGCTATCCTTTGAATCCAACCCTACAGAGGCATCCAGTCTGTCCACTACCTAAGTAAACCTTTACTTGAATAAATGGTTCCTGGTTGAGAGAGCCCCAGGCCTTGTTGAACCATGCTTGAGCAGAAATCGACAAAGGGAGAAAATGAGAGAGATTCACAATTGTCATTTAGAATTTGGAGTGGACATTCCCTCTCCCCTTTTGAGGAAATTATCTAAATTCTCAGCTTGTTGATTCTGAAGGTCATTCACTACATATAATTTTGAGTAGTCAAAGGTCACAAATATGAATGAGATTCTTTAAATTACATGTGCCATGGTAGATTAGTTGCAAATGTTTTGTCAGCAAGAAAAAAAAGTCAGTTTGGAACAGTCGAGATGGATGGGTTGCTTGGAAGTTGTAAAGGAAGTAGTGTGTCTGTGTCAGCAAGAAAACCAAACTACTAGTTTCAGCTGCTGCTGAAAGATCTCGCCTTTTTTTAACGGATAAAGGAAATCTGGACTGAATATAAGATCATCAGTAATAGGATCGGGGTAGACTGTTGGGTCCCTCAAGCCTGCTCTGTCTGTCAATACGATCATTGCTATTCCAAAGATAATAGGCCGGGATTCTCGGAAATCCCGGCCAAGTGTTGATGCCGGCGTAGTGTACGCCGGCTTAAACGGGCCTCCTGGCCCAGTAATTCACCGGTCTTCAGGGGGCTAGCATGGCGCGGGAATGCTGCGTGCGGCTCCGGCGCCAAAAGGCGGCCCTTCATGGCCGGCGCAGGTCCGTGCATGCTCTCGACGGCCGTCTCCGCGCCGGTGCATGTGCGTGGTTGCCGTCTCTGCGCCGATGCATGCGCGTGGTTGCCATCTCCGCGCCGGCGCGGAGCAACATGTCGGGAACTTGAAGGCGGGCAGCCAGGAAGGAGGTAGGCCCCCTCCAGATCGCGGCTGCCCGCCGTTCGGAAGCCCCCGATCACGGGCCTGGACCCCCGGAGTTGGATCCCCCCCCAACCAGGACTTCCACTGCGGCCGTGGGTCCGACCTCCCGCCGGGTGGTACCAGGTTGGAACTACGTCGGCGGGCGTTCGGCCTGTTGCCCGCGGAGAATGGCCGCGGGGGGCCTATTTTAGCCCCCCCCCGACCGGCGCCACGGTGACAGCACGGGCGCAATTGCCGCCGATTCTCCGGTCGCCAGTTTCCGGAATTTCCTGCACCCCCGCCGATTCTCCGACTCGCCGCGCTCAGAGAATCCTGCCCAGTAATCTTTGTTGTTGTCACAAGTACATTAGCACTGCAATGAAGTTACTGAAAATCCCCTAGTTGCCACACTTGGCACCTGTTCTGGTACACCGGAGGGAAAATTCAGAATGTCCAATTCACCTAACCAGCATGTCTTTCGAGACTTGTGGGAGGAAACCGAAGTGACATGAGGAGAATGTGCAGACTCCCCAATGTCAGTGACCCAATCCAGGATTCGAGCCTGGATCCCTGGCGCTGTGAAGCAACAGTGCTAACTACTGTGTTACCCTGCCCCCCAAAAGAGTTGTATTGAACTCAATGTTAACTTGAATATACAGTGACCCAGCCTCCCCTGCTGTCTGTGGAAAAGAATTCCAAATGGCCCTCTGAGAGAAGAAATTCCTCCTCATCTCTGTCTTAAATGAGAGACCCCTTGTTTTGAAAATGTGCCTCCTTGTTCCAGATTCTCCAACATGAAGAAGCATCCTCTCAACATTTAGCCTGTTAAACCACCTCCGAATCTTTGCTTCAGTATGATCACCTCTCATTCTTCTGGGCAGGTTAATGCTTGCTCCTTTAAATAGAAATAGATTCATATCTTCAGTATGCTGGTTGATGTTTTCTTAAAAATCAGCCTCCATGGGAGGTGCCTAATGTTCACATTCCACCACCTAGAAATTCAGAATATATAGCTGCGAGCAGTTTCCCATACAGGGCTAAGCACTCCTGAGCCACTCCCATTGTTTCTAATGGCCCCGATTGAGGTGAAGGAGTGATGGACTGAGAGAGTTTGATGCAGGCGGGGAATGCACTGGGTCCACGGTAGCACAGTGGTTACCACAGTTGCTTCACAGCTCCAGGGTCCCAGGTTCGATTCCCGGCTTGGGTCACTGTCTGTGTGGTGTCTGCACGTTCTCCCTGTGTCTGTGGGTTTCCTCCGGGTGCTCCGGTTTCCTCCCACAAGTCCCAAAAGACGTGCTGTTAGCTGAATTGGATATTCTGAATTCTCCCTCTGTGTACCCGAACAGGCGCCGGAATGTGGCGACTAGGGGCTTTTCACAGTAACTTCATTGCAGTGTTAATGTAAGCCTACTTGTGACCAAGATTGTTATATAACAGGGCTCCTAGCTGACAGTCTGTTTAAACTGAGGTGGAAATCCAAAATGAAGCTTCGGCGATTGGCAATGTTTAAAATTTAAAACATTTTCAAGTGTACTATTTTTCTCTCTAAATTGAAGAAAGCACTCTGAGCAACATGTACCCATCTTCAACTGTCTTCTCCTTTTAAATGCCTTTGTAGTGCTTCAGGGACATTGTCGTCATTAGACTGAGCACTCTGCTTAATGTTGCGGTCAGACACTACTTTTGCCTTTTGCTTAAGTGCAATTCCTGGTTGAATGTTGAAGGTGTGTTGTGACAGAGACTCTGCAAGATGCTTTTGTTGCTTTAAGGTTGGGTCAGCGAGTTATAAAAGAACTTGAAAACCGTGCTTTCTATCCCGTGTCGAGGAGGAGGGAACGGTACTTGTTTTGCTCCACTTCTACTGCACCACCTGCTAGTTAATTGTAGGTTACTGACGGTCACGGGAAACCTTACAGCCAGTCTATGAAGCTTGTTGTCTGGAGAGATGTGGGAAGGAGGAGGGGAAAGGATTTGCAGGAAGCCATAGGGGGATAGCGAAAAGATTTCCGAACTTAACTTCAAACGTTTGACAATGGGAAAGTGTGTCACCTGTTCAATACAATAAGATTAAAACATGTTTATGGGTTTATGCCAGAAGGATAGGGTTTGAGGTCGGGGTCATGGGTGTAACTGGAGAAAAGTATAGCGCAGAAGAGCTGGTAGGTGCTGGTATATCGTAAAATGCACAGTTCGTCATGGAGGAAATTGAGATTTGCAAAGGGATGTGTCTGGAGCGGAGCTGTGTGTAGTCTGCTTTATCCTCCGATAAATGGCCATTTGTTAGATGCTCAACAGGGAGAGCACGAATGTAGTGCAAGCTACACAACATTTCCTGCAAAAATCCTTGCTTCAAAGCCACAAACTGGCAGAGTCCCAGTGAGCAGCAACAGATCCAGACAACAAAATGGAGGAGCAGTTCGCCGACAAATCTTATTCAACATGTATAGATTTAATGAACATGTAAAGAGGACGGAAACATGATTTATTGCTTGTTAATTTATCAGACAGTCTCAATTAACCAAATCTATTTTAGCCCACCCATGCACTCCCTGGTTTAACTTGTCTGTGAATGTTTTTTTTAATGTCATGATTTGGAGCCTGACTTACAGCTCAGTGCTTACAGGAAGCATTCTTCATTGATTAAAATAAAGGAATGAATGTACAGTTTCCTTTCAACAAATACTGCTTTGCTCTGTTTATTTCACCAATTCTGAGACTTTATCATTCTCCCTATTGTCCCTGCAATTGCATAGAACATACAGTGCAGAAGGAGGCCTTTCGGCCCATCGAGTCTGCACCAACCCACTTAAGCCCTCACTTCCACCCTATCCCCGTAACCCAATAACCCCTCCTAACCTTTTTGGTCACTAAGGGCAATTTATCACGGCCAATCCACCTAACAGCACGTCTTTGAACTGTGGGACGAAACCGGAGCACCCGGAGGAATCCCACGCAGACACTGGGAGAACGTGCAGACTCAGACAGTGACCCAGTGGGGAATCGAACCTGGGACCCTGGCGCTGTGATGCCACAGTGCTGCCCAAAATTCTAATCTGGAAATCTATATTTTTTTTGTAAACTACACGTGTGCATGTTTAGATGAAATTCCGAATAGAATAGGGTATATTTCTTCCACTTTCAAAAAGGGTCTGTATGCAGTGATGCATTGTAGTGTTTCGGAGGTTTGAGCGGACAGAAATCGCTATCTAGCCAGAGTTGTATATTGTCAAACTAATTCTTTATTACACAATAGGTACAAAGAACTTGCAATATACAGCACCTTTCACAATTTCACGACATTCCAATACCCTTCACAGCCAATGAGGTATTTTTGAAGCACAACCACTGCTGTAGGAAACACAGCAAGCAGACAACTTACACAAGCAGGATCCCACAGATAGCAAGGTGATAGTGACGGGATTTTAAAAAACTGATGTGGAGTCTGAGGTTTGGGACCGACTTTGAGATTGCTGTGGTGGGCTTATAGAAAAGTGCCTTTACCTACTGGTTGGTTATGGCCTGTGATTTGTGACTTAAGTAGCATGCACTCGATTACTTCAACCTTAATTGTGAACTGGCTTAGATCGGCCAGGTTGCAACAATGTTGAAGTTTCATTTTCATTTAGAAGCATAACTTATTGCAACAGAAAAGTATGAATTTCAACTCTTATCGGGTTTGCATTGTCTAATACCACTCCTAATCACTCCCTATAAACCTTCAATATTTCAACCAACTATCTAATTACTGTTTAAAATAAATTATGAACTCCGTTTCAACAACAGTTTGTGATAGTGTTCTGCATTCTGTGCAAAAGAGTTTTTTTTTTTCTTAACCTCCCCTTTAATTCTTTTTTGGGATTATCTTTTACTTTTGCCCTTTCATTAAAGTCTTGCTAGACATGGAAACATTTAATCATTGCATGCTGGCTGATACTGCTGTCTGTTGCTGGAGTCTAATTCTAAATGTCCAGGCTCTTCATGTGAATATTATATTCAACGAAGAGGTGAGATGGGTGGGTCAATGAAGTGTCATCATAGCCCAACTCAGTCTTGTTCACCCGAGTTCTCCACAGGAGGTATGGTTGCATAGTGGTTATGTTACTGGACTAGTGATCTAGAGGCCTGGACTAGTGATCTCGAGTCATGAGTTCCTATCCAAACATGGCAGCTAGGAATTTAAATTTCAATTAATTAAATAAATTGGAATAAAAAGCAGATCTCAGTAATGGTGACCATGAAACTATGGATTGTTTGTCAAATCCCCCTGTGATTTACTAATGCCCTTTAAGGAAGGAAACATGGCACAGTGGTTAGCACTGCTGCCTCACAGCACCAGGGACCTGGGTGCAGTTCCGACTTTTGGTAACTGTATGGAGTTTGCACATTTTCTCCGTGTCTGCATGAGTTTCCTCCCGAGTGCTCCGGTTTCCTCCCACAGTCCAAAGATGTGCAGGTTAGGTAGATTGGCTGTGCTAAATTGTCCCATAGTGTCCAAAAAGGTTAGTTGGGGTTACAGGGGTAGGGTGTGGGCCTAAGTAGGTGCACCTTCGGAGGGTCGGTGCAGACTTAATGGGCTGAACGGCCTCCTGCACTCTAGGGATTTGATTCTAAGTCCAAATCTATCATTCTAGCTTGGCCTATATTGCAGTTTGGGTATATCGGGATAGGCAATAAATGGTGACCTTGCCAAATGACCCGCACATCCTGTGAATAAAAAATAGGTTGTCCACATTTGCAGAGAGGCCTCCACAAACATCCAACGGATGCTGTGTGAAAAGTTAGTTGTCATATTTGCCAAAAAACAATTCTGTTCAGAAGTTATCCCGGGATCCAGAAATGTAAAATTGTTTTTATTACTAATGGGTTCAAACCCCATTCTTAGATACTTGAGCCCTGATTGCAGTCTGACACTCCGTGTAGTACTGAGGTGGTGCTGCACTGTCAGAGGTGCCTCCTTTCAGGCCTTGCCTTCCCTCTATTCTAAGAAGAGTAGCGGAGTTCTCCCCAGTGTCCTGGCCAATATGTATCCCTCGTCAACATCATGAAAACAAATGATCTGCTCATTCATCTCATTTGCTGTTTGTGTGGGTTTGCTGTGCCCAAATTGGCTGCTATGTTTCCCACCATTACAACAGTGACTACACTTCAGAAGTACTTCATAAAAGCTGTGATGTACTTTTTGAAGGTCTTCAAGAAGCTGTTTCAATGCAAGCTCTTTGATGCCCTGGCTCCAAGGTTACAATTTATGTTTTGTTATCCTCGTTTAGTGTGACTTGCACTGCACAATCTCCTGAATGCATTGCAATTGAGTTGAAACACGAGTCTGTTTTTGCTTATGTTAATATGTGGAAAATGTTAGTCACTCTGTGGTATCCAGGGAGGAAATGGCCTTGTCTCCACAGTGCAGAGTGTAGTTATTTCCTCCCTGGCATCTGGATAAATTTTGGCATTCTGAAACAAAAGCCCACTGGAAACTCAGGAAAATTAGGTCATCTGTATCTGCCCGGCTCTGCCCGGCGCTATCAAAGTGGAATAGCAAATTGAAAGCAGTTGGGAGTGGGCCTATATGGGTCGCAATAAATGAGGAAGGAACAAAGCTCACTTAAAGTGGTATACGTTACCGGAGTTCCGAGTACCTGTTATCTGGTGTGTGCAGGGCTGCAGACAACAACATCTGCTCCATCATACAATGTTTTTTCACTTGTGATTTCAGAGCAAATTCAACTCTCATGGGATGAGGCAGCTGGTTATAAATATAGTGCAAAGTTTTTATGGCTGTCACTCGGAAACCTCACTCCAAGAAAGGGGCCCCTGCTGAACATCATCCAGCTTCTAGTTTGTAACTTGCATTATTCAAGGAAAGTAATAGAATTGTTGTCAGTTGGGTATCAGCTCAAGCTCAAATGGTAGCACCTTTTTCTGAGTCAGGCTGTGAATTCAAGTTCCCACTCCTCCAGAGAGTTGAGCGCATGATCTAAATTGACAGTCCAGCTCTGTATTGAGTGCAGCACTGTCTGAAGTGCCGTAGTTGAGATGAGATGTTAAACCTAGGCCCTATTTGCCTGCTCAGGTGGACATGAAAGACCCTACACCACTATTCAAGGAAGAGCAGGGGAGTAACTTGGCAAATATTTATCCCTCAGTTTACATCAATATAACAGATTATCTAATCAGTCTCTTTTTCATTTGTGGGGTGATGCGTTGTCCATATTGCCTGCCAAATTTGCTACACTACAAAGGTGAAAATGCTTCAAATAATACTCAAAAGCAAAATGCCTCCGATGCTTAGAAATCTGAAATGCATCAGTACCTGAAGCGTTGTGAATGGTGCTGAACATTGTGCAGTCATCTGCGAACATCCCCACTTCTGACCTTTATTAGAAATCTGAAGTGAAAACAAAGTCCTGGAAAATCTCAGCAAGTCTGGCAGCATCCGTGGAGATGGGAATATGCGAACACGAGCAAGAGTAGGCCATTCATCCAGCCTGCTTTGCCATTCAATTAGATCATGGTCGATGATCTACCTCAACACCACTTTCCCACACTATTCCCATAGAAGAGCTGTAAATTACTCTTCAGTTACGTTACGTAAACACGAAACATTAACTCTGCTCCGTTTTAGTAAAATCACGTCTAACGTCCCATAGCGAGCGCGTTTAGCCGCGTATTTCCCGGTGCTCACAGAGCCGAGTGACACATGGCTATAAAGCGCCACTCGTCTTGTCTTTTTCAGTGCTATTTTTCAGCAAAAGAATGGCCACACAGAATTATTTGTTGTCAAACATACAACAAAAATTTCCTCAAAAGGTGGTATTAAATCAGTTAGCTCACCCTGATCCAGTGTATTACTGGCTGTGCATTTCTATATACTCCAATTATATTTGGAGTGGACTGCCTCTTTTCCTGATCCACAAACATCGCTCGTTCATGGCACTTTATGATGTGGGAAGAGGTGACGGTTTGGAATGTGTGAGAACAGTATTGAAATGCAAGAGGCACCGCTTGTCAGTAACTGGCTGTGTCTTGGTGTTGAAAAAGTAGTGGCCCATTCCTGTACACTTCTGGATATCTATTGGAAACAAAAACACTTTGCAGATCCACAACATGCATGATGCCTTTTGTTTCCTCCATGAGGACAGGGAGGAAATGACCTTTCGATATCTGTGGTGCGAGGCTTGTGTATTTTCCAGGTATGTTGGCAGAATGACAGTACAGAATCGCATTGGAAACTCATTAAAATCTGCAAGCTCACATTTGTGCTGTCTATTGTGTTCAAATAAAAACAACAAATGCTGGAAATACCCAGCAAGTCAGCTATCTGTAGTGAGGACCTGCCAGAAGCCATAAATATATGATGGTCACTAATCCAGTAAAGAAGTCAGGAGAAATTCTGTACCCAGACAGTGGTAAGAATATGGACGTGTTACCAAAGGGAGTAGTTGAGATGAATAGCAATGCATTTGGATAAGAGACGAAGGGGGAAAGGGGAGTTGAATACGCAGGAAGGCTGACATGAACGTGGGAGGAGGCTCATATGGAGCAGAAACAACAGCATAGTCCAGTTGGGCTGAATGCCCTGTTCGCCTGCTGCGAATTCTATGTAATTAACACCATCCATTCTCCTTGCAGAAGCTAACTGAAGCGGGTGGACATTTCTAGCAATGCCTGCATTTATTTCAGGATCTTTCTTTTACAGTTCTCCCTTCATTAAATGGAGCAGATGGGGGACAGCCTGTATGTAAATGACCCTCCAGCAGCTCTCCGCTGAAAGTTCAATGGGTCTGCATTTCTTCCCCACCAATTATCCCTACTGATCTTCCATTCTCCCTGCGTGCTGAACACTCTGCAAGCACCAGTTGCTGTCCAGCAACCCTACCCTTTCCACATACCATTATTACAGAAATGTGTACCAAACCAACATAAACGACAACTCGTATTTATATCGAACCGGTAGTAGAATATTGCAAGGCATTTCACAAGAGCATGATCAAACAAAATTTGGCGACAAGCCACATAAGGAGATGGGTAGGATGGGTGATCAAAAACTTGGCCAACAGTAGGTTTTAAGCAGGAGGGGAGAGGGAGGCGCAGATGTGTACGATGGATATTCTGGAGCTTAGGGCCTTGGCAGCTGAAGTTTTGGCTGCCAAGGGTGAAGCATGAAAATCTAGGATGAGCATGAGGCCAGCATTGGAGGGGCGCAGAGAGGGTCATGGAGCTGGAAACTGCTGCAGAGATGGCGAAGGGCACGGCCATGGAGGGATTTGAAGGCCACAGTAAGAATTTTAAAGTCAAGTGTTGACTGGCTGTTATTCCATTTGGTCATCACTGACCCTGTGCGCTGTTAGCTGACGTGCACACAGATGCATTTCAAACTGGAGACAATCCGAAGCCGCACCCCTGATTGATTGATTTATTTTAACACACGTTGCAGCCCACGCCCCAGTCGTTGTGGAACCTCTACTGCGAATCTGGGAATTTCCTGCTCAGACCTGTTACTGGCGAAACTTCCTGAACCTACAGGAGACTGCTCTGTTTCTGTATTTCAACACAGCCCAGCCAATGTCTTATTTTGTATCCAAAATTGGAATGCATTGGCAGAAAGAGCTCCTGCTCTGAAAGGCTCCTTTCATTGGATGTTCGGATCTGAGTGTTGGTGCCAGGAGTTTAAAAAAAGCGCCAAAGCACAAATAACTAGAGCAAACACATCTCACTCGCTGCATGCAGTCAAATAATGAACGAGAATACCTGAGCGAGGTGTGACCATGTGTAGGTAACCAAGTGTAATGGATAGGAGGGTGTTTAATTTAAACAGCCCTGATTTCTCTCTCTCTCTCTCTCTCCCCCCCCGGTAAACAGAAAGGTGCTTTTGATTTCCCCCTTCATGCGGTGGTGCATTTTCCCAACAGCCTCTGTGCTCGTGTGAGCCAATTCTCTATTAATAATCCCACAGAAAATTCGATAAGGATGAACGAAAACGGTTAATTAATTTGCACACACTCAAACGTGAGAGGGGGATCACAACATGAAAAATGAATGAAAATCACTTATTGTCACAAGTGGGCTTCAAATTAAGTTACTATGAAAAGCCCCTAGTCGCCACATTCCGGCGCCTGTTCGGGGAGGCCAGTACGGGGAGGCCGGTACAGGAATTGAACCGTGCTGTTGGCTTGCCTTGGTCTGCTTTCAAAGCCAGCGATTTAGCCCTATGCTAAACCAGCCCCTGACACTGACCCTGACATGGCCTCCTTTTCATTTACACACGAATGGTGGGATAGAGAACAGAAAGACAGGGACCATTGACCACAAAAAATAAGAATTGGTGTATTCTTTCACAGAGTCGGGTGGTTGAAGACTGATGCTGGACAATCCACTTTCTAGTAGAGATGACTTCCATGATGAGATAAGACCATAAGACATAGGAGCAGAATTAGGCCATTCAGCCCGCTCCGCCATTCAATCATAGCTGATATGTTTCTCATGAAAGGAAAATCGCTTATTGTCACAAGTAGGCTTCAATTAAGTTACTGTGAAAAGCCCCTAGTCGCCACATTCCGGCGCCTGTTCGGGGAGGCTGGTAAGGGAATCGAACCGTGCTGCTGGCCTGCCTTGGACTGCTTTAAAAGCCAGCGATTTAGCCCAGTGTGCTAAACCAGCACCTGTCATACTCATTGTCCTGTTTTCTCCCCATAACTCCATATCCAATAATTAATCAAGAACCTATCTATCTCTGTCTTAAAGACACTCGGTGATGGATGAATGAATTTGTTTATTGTCATGTGTACCAAGGTACAGTGGAAAGTATTGTTCTGCGTGCAGTTCAGATAGATCACTCCGTACAGGAAAAGAAAATACATAGGGCAAACAGAAAATACACAACGTAAATACATAGACACAGGCATCGGGTGAAGCATACGGAGTGTAGTACTACTCAGTAGAGAAGATGTGTGAAGAGATCAAATCAGTCCATAAGAGGGTCATTTAGGAGTCTGGTAGCAGCGGGGTAGATTTGGCCTCCGCAGACTTCTGCGGCAAAGATTTCCACAGATTCACCATGCTCTGGCTGAAGAAATTCCTCCTCATCTCTGTTTTAAAGGATCGTCCCTGCAGTCTGAGGCTGTGCCCTCCGGTTCTAGAGTGGAAACATCCTGTCCATGTCCACTCTATCCAGGCCTCTCAGTATCCTGAAAATTTCAATAAGATCCCTCCCTCCTCCTCCTAAACTCCAACGAGTACAGACCCAGAGTCCTCAACCGTTCCTCATATGACAAACTTTTCACTCCAGGGATCATTCTTGTGAACCCCCTGTGGACCCTTTCCAAGGCCAGCTCATCCTTCCTTAGATACGGGCCCAAAACTGCTCACAATATTCCAAATGGGATCTTGCGCTCGTTTTTCACTCCCCCCCCCCTTATTGCTTTTATTGTTGTCCTCTGCTTGCTTTTAGAGGCTCCTGAATCCTCTGGCTTCCCACTAATTCTCGCCACTTTGTATACTTTTTCTTTTGCTCTTATGCTGTCCTTGACTTCGTTCATCAGCCGTGGATGTCTAATCCTCCCCTTAGCAAGTTTCCTCCTCTTTGGGATGAATTTCTGTTGTGTGTCCCGAATAACCCCCAAAATCTCCTGCCGTTGCTGTTCCACTGTCTTCCGTGTAAGGCTCCCCTTCCAATCAACTCTGGCCAGCTCCTCCCTCATGTCTTTGTAGTTACCTTTTATTCAATTGTAATACCGTTACATCTGATTCCAGCTTCTCCCTCAAACCGCAGGGTAAAGTCACTGCTCCCTAAGGGTTCCTTTCACCTTAAGTTCCCTAATCGACTCTGCCTCATTACACATCCCCAAATCCAGAATTGCCTGTTCCCGAATGGGCTTTGTCACAAGCTGCTCCAAAAAAACATTTCTTAGACATTCCACAAATTCCTTTTCTTGGGATCCATTACCAACCTGATTTTTCCAGTCCACCTGCATATTGAAGTCCCTTATGATTATTGTAATATTGCATTTTTTATATGTCTTTTCTATCTCCTGATTTATTTTCTGCCCCACATCCTGGCTACTGCTAGGGGGCCTGAACCGAACTCCCATCAGGGTCTTTTTTACCTTTGCTATCGATTTAGTTTCACTCCTTACTAACAATCCAACCCATTTCTGCCCATCTGCCTGTCCTTTTGATAGGACACATATCTTTGTATATTTAGATCCCAACCCTGATCCCCTTGCAGCCACATCTCTGTGATGCCCACAACATCGGCCAAATTCAATGTGCACAACAAGCTCATTTACCTTGTTCCGTACACTGTGCACATTTAGGTAAAACGCCCTCAGTCCTGCATTGACCACCTCCTTTCTCATATTTGTCCCCGTTATTGCTCTGCCTGAAGTTAGATTCCTGTCACCTTCTATACTCTCTGTTCTATTACGTGTTCTGGAAACTTTACTAACCTCTCCTGAGCCCTCAGCCCCTTTAACTAGTTTAAAGTCGTCGTCATTAACCTGCACTTCTAACTTCCCCTTTACCTTTTCTAATTCTCCATACAACCAAACCCACCCATTGATAAGTTCCACAGAGGTTTCAGGATCTTTTTCTCCTCACATAATTATCATCTCTGTTGGTCAGGCCCTGGCCGTAGAAATGTAAAGGGCCTTTGTACAACTCCTTGGGATTTGGTCTCTGCAGTCACAGGGGGCCTTAGCCCCGTGACACAAGCAAACGGAAGAACTCCAGTAACAGCTGGCATGAAAGCAGAACAAGACCAGCAGCGCGGGTTCAATTCCCGTACCAGCCTCCCCGAACAGGCGCCGGAATGTGGCGACTAGGAGCTTTTCACAGTAACTTCATTTGAAGCCTACTTGTGACAATAAGCAATTTTCATTTTCATTTCACAGTCACAACCACATCCAAATATTTTATTCCATTAATATGTCATCCTCTTCCCCCACCAATGTGTACTCCACCAGCGCTATACCCCTCTCTGTCAGTGTCACCGTCTCCAGCCCTACAACTTTCCAAAATCTCTGTAGCAATCCTGGCCTCTTGCACATCATTGATTTTACTCATTCTGCATAATCACTTCTTGCACAGTAGCTGTGTCTTCAGCTTCCTGGGTCCTAAGCTTTGGAATTCCCGTTCTATTCCCTAAACCTCTTCGCCTATCTACCTCCGTCCCCTTTTAAACACTCTTCAAACCTACCTCTTCGACCAAACTTTTGATCTCTAATACCTACTTATGTTGCTTTTACGAGCATTTTGTTTATTTTTAAAATAAATTTAAGTGCCCAATTCTTTTTCTTTCCAATTAAGGGGCGATTTAGCGTGGCCAATCCACCTACTCTGCACATCTTTGGGTCGTGAGGGTGTCTCCCCGCGCAGACATGGGGAGAATGTGCAAAATCCACAAGGGCAGTGATCCAGGGCCAGGATTGAACCCGGGACCTCGGCACTGTGAGGCAGCAGTGCTAACCACTACGCCACCGTCCCGTTTACATTTTGTTTAATAATCGTTCCTGTGAATCCTTGGTAATCTTTACTATATTAAAGTGCGATATGATATTGTTATAATGTACTTTTTAACGTTAAGCCATCTTTCTGGTCGCACTTTGTAATCAAACTCGTAAAGTACTGAAATCTGTGTTGGTGAGAAGAAACTTAATTCGGCTGTTTCCCTTAATTTTTTTAAATTATTGCTGTGAGAACTTCATTATTCACCATGCAATAAATAGGACGTTGGCTGAATTTTGTCTAGCAGAAGGCTTATTTACTTTGGTAAATGAAGTCCCGTAGGATAAGTTTACAGTTTGTTTTTACTGAGCTTGATTTATCAATCCTAGATTGTAAATGGCAAAAAAAATCAGTTGGGAGATGGAGACACAATAATGGGATAGAAAATTGGATAAATACTTCGAGGGGAAAAACAATCAATGAATGTGGAATTAATTGCCACAGGCAGGACGGGCCACCCTCTCTATTGTATCATTCTATGATTTCTTGAAATAATGCTGACTTTTCCATTTTTGCATCCACGTGTCAGCTGCTCAGCGTGGTGTACTCTTACCTTGGTGTCAGATAGCTGTGGGTTCAAGCTCCACTCCAAGACCTGAGCACACATATTAGCTGACATTCAGTGAGATGTTAAAAAGGCCGCAACTGTCCACTCAGGTGTGAAATATCCCATAGCACTTTGCAGAGAACAGCCTATCTCCTGGCACCGTGGTCAACATTTATCCCTCAACCAAACATAACTAGAAATGCAATATCTGGACATTTTTCGCATTGTCACCTGTGGGACAGAAATGTGGTGTGCACAATGGCTGCTGCACTTGTCTGCAGAACAGCAGAGGCCAATTTTTAAATGTAATTAATTGCTGATCTGTGCTTGCACCCTCATCGTATTTAAATCAAAGGTTGCCACACCGTTTCCCATTCTAATTCATTTTCCCCATTGACCTTAAAATGCCCCATCCCCGCTCCTTTAATCACCTATTTCTCCTTCTGCGAGCTTCTGATACCCATTACTTTGGGGGTGAATGTGGTGGTGAATCATCTATTTAAACCGCTTCAGTCCCTGAGGTGTAGATATACCCACAGTGCTTTTAGGGAGGGAATTCCAGGATTTTGACCCAGCGACAGTGACGAAACGGCGATATATTTCCAAGTCAGGGTGGTGAGTGACTTGGAGAGGAACCTCCAAGTGGTGGTGTTCCCAGGCATCTGCTGCTCTTGTCCTTCTAGATGGTAGTGATCATGGGGTTGGAAGGTGCTTCCTTAAGGAATCTTGGCAAGATCCTGCAGTGCATCTTGTAGATGGTACACACAGCTGCCATTGTTTGTCGATGGTGGAATGTTTGAATGTTTGTGGAAGGAGGAGCAATTAAGCGGGGCTGCTTTGTCCTGGATTGTGTTGAGCTTCTTGCTTTGTTGGAGCTGCACTCATCCAGGCAAATGGAGAGTATTCCACTGCACTCCTGACTTGTGCCTTGTAGATGGTGGACAGGCTTGGGGTGGGTTCAGTTTCTGATCAATAGTAACCCCCAGGATGTTGATTGTGGGGGATTCAGCGATGGTAATACCATTGAATGTCATGGGGCGATGGTTAGATCCTCTCTCTTGTGGGAGATGGTCATTGCCTGGCACTTGTGTGGCACAAATATAACTTGCCACTTGTCAGCCCAGCCTGGATATTGTCCAGTCTTGCTGATTTGGACATGGGCTGCTTCATTATCTGAGGAGTCGCGAATGGTGCTGAACACTGTGCAGCCATCCGCAAACATCCCCACTTCTGACCTTATGATGGAAGGGAGGTCATTGATGAAGCAGCTGAAGATGGTTCGGCCTGAGGAACTCCTGCAGTGATGTCCTGGAGCTGAGATGATTGATCTCCAACCACTACAACCATCTTGCTTTGTGCCAGGTATGACTCCAACCAGCGGAGAGCTTTCCCCCTGATTTCCCTTGACTCCATTTTTGTTAGGGCTCCATGATCCCATACTCGGTCACATGCTGCCTTGATGTCAAGGGCAGTCACTTTCATCTCTGGCATTTTTGTTCTTTTGTCCTCGTTTGAACCAGGGCTGTAATGAGCTCAGGAGCTAAGTGACCCTGGGAGAACCCAAACTGAGCATTCATGAGCAGGTTATTGCTGAGTAAGTGCCCCTTGATAGCACTGTTGATGACTCCTTCCATCACTTTGCTAATGAGTAGACTGATAGGGAGGTAATCTGTTGGATTTGTCCTTTTTGTTGTGTACAGGACACACCTGGGCAATTTTCCACATTGCCGGATAGATGCCAGTACTGGAAGATCTTGGCTAGGGGTGTGGCAAGTTCTGGAGCACAGGTCTTCAGTACCATTGCCGGGATATTGTCAGGGCCCATAGCCTTTGCAGTATCCAGTGTCTTCAGTCATTTCTTGATGTCATGCGGAGTGAATCGTATTGGCTGAAGACTGACGTCTGTGATGCTGGGGACCTCTGGAAGAGACCGAGATCATAGAATCATAGAATTTACAGTGCAGAAAGAGGCCATTCTCAAGGAGGCCGACTTAAGAACAGCTTCTTCCCTGCTGCCATCAGACTTTTGAATGGACCTACCTCGTATTAAGTTGATCACCCTAGCTATGACTGTAACATTACATTCTGTAGTCTCTCCGTCCTTCCCTATGTACGGTATGCGTTGTCTGCATAGCATGCAAGAAACAATACTTTTCACTATATACTAATACATGTGACAATAAATCAAATCATTCGGCCCATCGAGTCTGCATGGCCCTTGGAAAGAGCACCTTACCTAAGCCCACACCTCCACCCTATCCCCGTAACCCAGTAACCCCACCTAACCTTTTGGACACTAATAAGCAATTTAGCATGGCCAATCCACCTAACCTGCACATCTTTGGGCTGTGGGAGGAAACTTGAGCACCCGGAGGAAACCCACGCAGACGGGGAGAAAAAGTGCAGACTCCGCACAGTCACCCGAGGCCGGAATTGAACCCTGGTCACGAGCTGTGAGGCAGCAGTGCTATTCATTGTGCCACCGTACCGCCCCGTACTGAGCTCCTCCATCATTGAGGAAGGGGAGCCTCCTCCTCCAGTGAGTTGTGTAATTGTCCACCACCATTCATGGCTGGATGTGGCAGGACTGCAGAACTTAGATCTGATATGCTTGTTGTGGAATTGCTTAGCTCTGTCTATTATTTGCTGCTTATGCTGTTTGGCACATAAGTAGTCCTGTGTTGTAGCTTCACCTCATTTTCATTTTTAGGTATGCCTTGTGTTGCTCCTGGCATGCCCCCCTGCACTCTTCGTTGAACCAGGATTGATCCCTGGCTTGGTGGTAATGGAAGAGTGGGGGATATGCCTGGCCATGAGGTTACAGATTATGGTTGAATACAATTCTGCTGCTGATGGCCCACAGTGCCTCGTGGATGCCCAGTCTGAGTTGCTAGATCTGTTTGAAGTCTATCCCATTTAGCACGGTGGAAGTGCCACATAACATAATGGAGGGTATCCACATGTGAAGACGGGACTTTGTCCACAAGGACCGTGCAGTAGTCATTTCTACCAATACTGTCATCTGCAGCAGGCAGGTTGGTGAGGATGAGGCTAAGTATGTTTTTTCCCTCTTGGTTCCCTCACCACCTGCTGTACTCCCAATCTAGCAGCTATGTCCTTCAGGACCCAGCCAGCTCAGTCTGTGGTGGCACTATCAAGCCACTCTTGGTGATGGACAAGTATCCAGAGTATACCTTGCCACCCGCACTGCTTTCTCCAAGTGGTGTTCAACATGGAGGAGTACGGATTCATCAGCTGATGGTGGCTGGTTTGTGGTAATCAGCAAGAAGTTTCCTTGCCCATGTTTAACCTGAAGCCATGGGACTTCATGGGGTCCAGAGTCGATGTTGAGAACTCCCTGGGCAACAACTCTCTCCTGACTGTACCTGTTAGTTAGTCAATGCTTTAATACGAATACGTTAACCCCTACACCATCAGCTCTGCTGGGTCTGTCCTGTCTCACTGGCAGGAATGGTGAGGTATGATTATGTGAGTATGACTAGTCTGTGAGACAGCTCTCCCAACTTTAGTACAAGCCCCCAGATGTTAGTAAGGAGGACTTTGCAGGGTTGACAGGGCTGGTTTTGCTGTTTCCAGGGTTGATGTTTCATTTCCTTTTTTGTGTTTTTGTTGAATGCATCTGAACTATTGCTATTTAGAGGGCATTTAAGGTCAACCATGCTGTGGGTCTGGAGTCACAGGTAGGCCAGACCGTAAAACCAGATGGGTTTTTACGACAACGGTTTCATCACTAGACTTTTCATTCCAGATATTTTTTTAGTGATTTCAAATTCCGCCTGCCATGGTGGGATTCGAACCCGGGTCCTCCGATCATTACCCTGGGTCTCTGGATTATTCATCCAGCGACAATACCACTATGCCACCGCCTCCCCTTTGAGGAAGTAGCAAACAAGGTGAATAAAGGGGGACCTGAAATGTGGCGTACCTGGAATTCCAAAAGGCATTCAGCAAGGTGCCACACCAGATGTTACCGCACAAAATAAAAGCTGATGGTGTAGGGGTTAACGTATTCGTATTAAAGCATTGACTAGCTAACAGAAGCCAGAGAGTAGTGATTAGTGGCTCATTTTCAGATTGATAAGCTGTAACTAGTAGAGTGCCACAGGGTTCAGGGCAGGTCCTCTACTATTTACTATCTACATCAATGACTTGGATGATAACTACATTTTCCATTTACGCCAAGGTCGGTAGGAAAGTAATTTGTGAAGAAGAGGTAGAGAGTCTGAAAAAGGATGTAGACCGGTTAAGTGAGCAAAACATTGGCAGATTGAGCATAATGTGGGAAAATGTGAGGTTGCTCACTTTGGCTTGAAGCCTGGGAAATGCGTTATGCTGCTTAAATTGGAGAGGGATTGCAGAACTCAGTGGTACAGAGGGATCTGGATGTCATAGAATTTTCATAGAATTTACAGTGCAGAAGGAGGCCATTCGGCCCATCGGGTCTGCACCGGCTCTTGGAAAGAGCACCCTACCCAAGGTCCACACCTCCACCCTATCCCAGTAACCCCACCCAACACTAAGGGCAATTTTGGACACTCAGGGCAATTGAGCATGGCCAATCCACCTAACCTGCACATCTTTGGACTGTGGGAGGAAACCGGAGCACCCGGAGGAAACCCACGCACACACGGGGAGGATGTGCAGACTCCGCACAGACAGTGACCCAAGCCGGAATCGAACCTGGGACCCTGGAGCTGTGAAGCAATTGTGCTATCCACAATGCTACCGTGCTGCCCATTGTCTGGACAATTAGGACATGTCCTAATACATGAATCCCCAAAATTTTAGTATGTAGGTACAGCCAGTGATTAGGAAGGCAAATTGGTGATTATTGCAGGGAGAATAGAATAGAAAAGTAGGGAAGTTTTATGCATTTGTACAAGGCCTTAGTGAGACCACACCAGGAGTACTGTGTGCAGTTTTGGTTTGTACTGTGTGCAGTTTTGGTTTCCTTATTTGTATAATTGTGATAGAAGCCATTCAGAGAAGATTCACACGACTCATAGCTGGGTTGAGGGGCTTATCTGAGGAAGAAAGATGTTCCCATAGCCATTAAAGTTTAGAAGAATGAGAGCTGATCTTATCGAAACAATTGGGATTCTGAGGGGACTTGAAAGGGTGATGCTGAGAGGATGCTTCCCCTGTGGGACACATTTAAAAATAAGTGGTCTGCCATTTAAAACTGGCATGAGTTTGTTCTCTCTCTCAGACTCATTAGCCTGTGGAACAAAAGAAAAATGCTGGAAAATCTCAGCAGGTCTGGCAGCATCTGTATGTAGGGAGAGAAAAGAGCTAACGTTTTGAGTCCAATGACTCTTTGTCAAAGCTTTCTCCCATCTTTTCCTGTAACCCTTCACATTGTTTCTTTTCAAATAGCAGACTATAATATAATCTTTATTGTCACAAGTAGGCTTACATCAACACTGCAATGAAGTTACTGTGATAAGCCCCTAGTCGCCACATTCCGGCGCCTGTTCGGGTACACAGCGGGAGAATTCAGAATGTCCAAATTACCTAACAGCATGTCTTTTGGGACCTGTGGGAGGAAACCCACGCAGACACAGGGAGAACGTGCAGACTCTGCACAGACAGTGAACCGAGCCGGAAATCGAACCCGAGACCCTGGAGCTGTGAAGCACCAGTGCTACCCACTGTGCTACCGTGCCGCCCACACTAGTTCCCTTTTTGAATCATAGAATTCCTACAATGCAGAAGGAGGCCATTTGGCCCAACGGGTCAGCACTGACCCTCTGAAGGAGCACCCTACCTAAGCCCACTTTCCCGCACCATCCCTGCAACCTCATAACCTAACCTACACATCTTTGGACTCTTGAGGGGCAATTCAGCAATGTCTTTGAAAGCCTTGATTGAACCTACCTCCACTTCATTCCCAGGCAGTGCATTTCAGACCTTAACCACTCGCTGTGTGACAACGTTGCTGCATGAAACAGCTACAATGGGCTGAATAGTCTCCTCCTTATATAGTATCACTACATTTTTGATTATTAACTTTTCCAGTTCTCTGAACTTCTTTATCGGTTTGGGCACTGCTTTGGTGATTTTTTTCTACATCATAGCTTCACTGGATTTAGTGTCTGTTGCTTAAAGTAAATATGACAGTCATGATTTACCCACAAGAGGAAAGCGGAGTGTGATGAATCTCGAGTTAACCAGTTCCCTGACATGGTTGAAATTCAAAGTTGTGTCATCGGTAAGAATATTCCATTTGTTTCCTATTAGTTTATTTTCTGTAGGTTTGGTTTCAGCAGATTCAAATCCATAAACATGAGGTAGTTACTAATAAAGCCAACAGGGAATTAAAGAGAAACTTCTTTGCCCAGAGAATGGTTAAAATGTGGAACTTGCTGCCACAATGTGTATTTGAAGCCAGTAGCACGGATGTTTTTGAATGGAAGGTTATGCGAATATGTGGCACACAAACTAGGTCGCCTGAAAGGTCTGTTTATGTTGTATGTTCTATTTATTATTAAGTCAACAATTTAGTTTGAGGAGAGAGTAAAATGCAGTAGAATTTGCCCCTGATCATGTTGCTGATCACATTCAGGAGCAGTGAAATAGCAACGTCAAAACCGTGCATTTACAACCATGCTTTTGTACAGCCCCTGACAACCCCATCAGCCATGCTGGTTCCATTCAGGTCAGTGAATGCAAAACATCACCGTGAACCTCTGTGACAGTCTAAGCTGCTCAGCTCATCGGTGGCCAAGGAACATATTTCCACCTCTGACAGCAAGTCTGATTCTCTGATCTTGCAGCGAGAGGAGGAACCACCTCCTGGTGATGCGCACAGACTGCTGTGACAGCAATCCTACCTCGTACAGTTCAGCGTGCTGTGCTGACATCAGCGCTCCTGGTGAAACAGTAAACGTGTGATTAGTGTCACTGTATTCTTGCAGAAACGATGAATGCTGTAAACTGTTAGAGTCAAATGTGGCATAGGTTCGCAATATTGCTACAATTATGTGATACTCATTTTCAGGTTTGTGGATTTCAGCAATAAATGCATAACCTCTCTTGCAACACTCATTGCCAGGGGCTGATTCATAATGGAACAATGTGCCCTTAATGTAGCCTTGTCATAATGTGCTCTATTAGCCATGATTTCACAAAGTGCCCCTCGAGTGCATGCTGGAAGAAGCGGATATCTAATAAATGGTTAATTACAATATGTGCATTTCAGCCGGTGAAAACAACACTGTTCTATGGGTTGTGAAGTTTACTCAGAGAGCTACTTTGGAGTTTGCCACTGAATTTTGGGCATTTCATAATATGCAGCCTGCTGTTACATACAGGGCTGCAAACAGAACATGCTGTACGAGTCGTTTTATTTTAACACTTAGGACTGCTGGTCAAACTTCATAACTCTTGTTCAAGTGATCTTTTAAAGTTCATAAGATACAGGAGCAGAATTAGGCCATTTGGCCCATTAAGTCTGCTTTGCCATTCAATCATGGCTGACCTCAACCTGGCCTTCACTTCACCGTCCTGCCCGTTCTCCATAACCCTTTAACTCATTACCAATTAAAAATCTGTCTAACTCCTCCTTAAAGTTACTCACTGTCCCAGCATCCACCACACTCTGGGGTAGCGAATTCCACAGATTCATAACCCTTTCAGAGAAGTAATTTCTCCTCATCTCTGTTTTAAATTTGCTACCTCTTATTCTAAGACGGTGACCTCTCGTTTTATGCCCCACAAGTCTGCTCTAATCCTGGGGTGTTTCAATGTCATTAATTGATCTTGACTGAGACAGCCCATAGGTCTTCGCTTCTGCCCAGAACATTTCCCCATAGCTTTTGTTATTGAGATTATTCATCTTTTCTCTCCCTTTGGGAGCACCTCACCCTTGTCTGTGGCTTAGGGGCCGAAATCGGAAACGAGCTCAGTAGAGTCACTTCACAGACTGCGCTGAACCAGAGGGAAGAAAAGCAACGGAGACCTTCCAGATCTCCTGTCCAAATACTTCTTCCTCGACCAATATCACTTTTTAAAAACAAAAGGTTTATCTGGTTATTGTCACATTGCTGTTTGTGAAGTTTGCAATGCCCAACTTGGCTGCCGTGTTTCCTGCTTTACAACAATGACTGCACTTCAGAAGTGTTTCATTCTAAATTGCTCCTATACAGCCTGAAAGCAGCTGCATTAATGTAACGTTTTCTTTATGTAACTGAAACAGCATGTCAGCTCTGGTGCCCCTCTCCAATTTTCCATCTAGAGGCTGCCCCTCAGTGACATCATCAAAAGCACAGAGTTTCCACCTGTAAACTGAACCTTGGATGACGAATGATATTGTAGGCCTCGTCAAAAAGAAAAAGGAGGCATTTGTCAGGGCTAAAAGGCTGGGAACAGACGAAGCCTGTGTGGCATATAAGGAAAGTAGGAAGGAACTTAAGCAGGGAGTCAGGAGGGCTAGAAGGGGTCATGAAAAGTCATTGGCAAATAGGGTTAAGGAAAATCCCAAGGCTTTTTACACTTACATAAAAAGCAAGAGGGTAGCCAGGGAAAGGGTTAGCCCACTGAAGGATAGGCAAGGGAATCTATGTGTGGAGCCAGAGGAAATGGGCGAGGTACTAAATGAATACTTTGCATCAGTATTCACCAAAGAGAAGGAATTGGTAGATGTTGAGTCTGGAGAAGGGGGTGTAGATAGCCTGGGTCACATTGGGATCCAAAAAGACGAGGTGTTGGGTGTCTTAAAAAATATTAAGGTAGATAAGTCCCCAGGGCCGGATGGGATCTACCCCAGAATACTGAAGGAGGCTGGAGAGGAAATTGCTGAGGCCTTGACAGAAATCTTTGGATCCTCGCTGTCTTCAGGGGATGTCCCGGAGGACTGGAGAATAGCCAATGTTGTTCCTCTGTTTAAGAAGGGTGGCAGGGATAATCCCGGGAACTACAGGCCGGTGAGCCTTACTTCAGTGGTAGGGAAATTACTGGAGAGAATTCTTCGAGACAGGATCTACTCCCATTTGGAAGCAAATGGACGTATTAGTGAGAGGCAGCACGGTTTTGTGAAGGGGAGGTCGTGTCTCACTAACTTGATAAGAGTTTTTCGAGGAGGTCACTAAGATGATTGATGCAGGTAGGGCAGTAGATGTTGTCTATATGGACTTCAGTAAGGCCTTTGACAAGGTCCCTCATGGTAGACTAGTACAAAAGGTGAAGTCACACGGGATCAGGGGTGAACTGGCAAGGTGGATACAGAACTGGCTAGGCCATAGAAGGCAGAGGGTAGCAATGGAGGGATGCTTTTCTAATTGGAGGGCTGTGACCAGTGGTGTTCCACAGGGATCAGTGCTGGGACCTTTGCTCTTTGTAATATATATAAATGATTTGGAGGAAAATGTAACTGGTCTGATTAGTAAGTTTGCAGACGACATAAAGGTTGGTGGAATTGCGGATAGCGATGAGGACTGTCTGAGGATACAGCAGGATTTAGATTGTCTGGAGACTTGGGCGGAGAGATGGCAGATGGAGTTTAACCTGGACAAATGTGAGGTAATGCATTTTGGAAGGGCTAATGCAGGTAGGGAATATACAGTGAATGGTAGAACCCTCAAGAGTATTGAAAGTCAAAGAGATCTAGGAGTACAGGTCCACAGATCACTGAAAGGGGCTACACAGGTGGAGAAGGTAGTCAAGAAGGCATACGGCATGCTTGCCTTCATTGGCCGGGGCATTGAGTATAAGAATTGGCAAGTCATGTTGCAGCTGTATAGAACCTTAGTTAGGCCACACTTGGAGTATAGTGTTCAATTCTGGTCGCCACACTACCAGAAGGATGTGGAGGCTTTAGAGAGGGTGCAGAAGAGATTTACCAGAATGTTGCCTGGTATGGAGGGCATAAGCTATGAGGAGCGATTGAATAAACTCGGTTTGTTCTCACTGGAACGAAGGAGGTTGAGGGGCGACCTGATAGAGGTATACAAAATTATGAGTGGCATAGACAGAGTGGATAGTCAGAGGCTTTTCCCCAGGGTAGAGGGGTCAATTACTAGGGGGCATAGGTTTAAGGTGAGAGGGGCAAAGTTTAGAGTAGATGTACGAGGCAAGTTTTTTACGCAGAGGGTAGTGGGTGCCTGGAACTCACTACCGGAGGAGGTAGTGGAGGCAGGGACGATAGGGACATTTAAGGGGCATCTTGACAAATATATGAATAGGATGGGAATAGAAGGATACGGACCCAGGAAGTGTAGAAGATTGTAGCTTAGTCGGGCAGTATGGTCGGCACGGGCTTGGAGGGCCGAAGGGCCTGTTCCTGTGCTGTACATTTCTTTGTTCTTTGTTCTTTGGCACCTAGCTGTACCTCACCGCCACTGCTCCACCTCACTGCCACTGCGCCACCTCACCGCCACCGCTGTACCTCACCGCCACCGCTGTACCTCACCGCCACCGCTCCACCTCACCGCCACCGCTGTACCTCACCGCCACTGCTCCACCTCACTGCCACTGCACCACCTCACCGCCACCGCTGTACCTCACCGCCACCGCTCCACCTCACCGCCACCGCTGTACCTCACCGCCACTGCTCCACCTCACTGCCACTGCGCCACCTCACCGCCACCGCTGTACCTCACCGCCACCGCTCCACCTCACCGCCACCGCTGTACCTCACCGCCACCGCTCCACCTCACCGCCACCGCTCCACCTCACCGCCACCGCTCCACCTAACCACCACCACCGCTCCACCTCACCGCCACCGCTCCACCTCACCGCCACCGCTGTACCTCACCGCCACCGCTGTACCTCACCGCCACCGCTTCACCGCCACCGCTCCACCTCACCGCCACCGCTCCACCTCACCGCCACCGCTGTACCTCACCGCCACCGCTCCACCTCACCGCCACCGCTCCACCTCACCGCCACCGCTGTACCTCACAGCCACCGCTCCACCTCACCGCCACCGCTCCACCTCACCGCCACCGCTGTACCTCACCGCCACCGCTCCACCTCACCGCCACCGCTCCACCTCACCGCCACCGCTCCACCTCACCGCCACCGCTCCACCTCACCGCCACCGCTCCACCTCACCGCCACCGCTCCACCTCACCGCCACCGCTCCACCTCACCGCCACCGCTCCACCTCACCGCCACCGCTCCACCTCACCGCCACCGCTCCACCTCACCGCCACCGCTCCACCTCACCGCCACCGCTCCACCTCACCGCCACCGCTGTACCTCACCGCCACCGCTGTACCTCACTGCCACCGCTCCACCTCACCGCCACCGCTCCACCTCACCGCCACCGCTGTACCTCACAGCCACCGCTCCACCTCACCGCCACCGCTGTACCTCACCGCCACCGCTCCACCTCACCGCCACCGCTCCACCTCACCGCCACCGCTCCACCTCACCGCCACCGCTCCACCTCACCGCCACCGCTCCACCTCACCGCCACCGCTCCACCTCACCGCCACCGCTCCACCTCACCGCCACCGCTCCACCTCACCGCCACCGCTCCACCTCACCGCCATCGCTCCACCTAACCACCACCACCGCTCCACCTCACCGCCACCGCTCCACCTCACCGCCACCGCTGTACCTCACCGCCACCGCTGTACCTCACCGCCACCGCTTCACCGCCACCGCTCCACCTCACCGCCACCGCTCCACCTCACCGCCACCGCTGTACCTCACCGCCACCGCTCCACCTCACCGCCACCGCTCCACCTCACCGCCACCGCTGCACCTCACCGCCACCGCTGTACCTCACAGCCACCGCTCCACCTCACCGCCACCGCTCCACCTCACCGCCACCGCTGTACCTCACCGCCACCGCTCCACCTCACCGCCACCGCTCCACCTCACCGCCACCGCTCCACCTCACCGCCACCGCTCCACCTCACCGCCACCGCTCCACCTCACCGCCACCGCTCCACCTCACCGCCACCGCTCCACCTCACCGCCACCGCTCCACCTCACCGCCACCGCTCCACCTCACCGCCACCGCTCCACCTCACCGCCACCGCTCCACCTCACCGCCACCGCTCCACCTCACCGCCACCGCTCCACCTCACCGCCACCGCTCCACCTCACCGCCACCGCTCCACCTCACCGCCACCGCTCCACCTCACCGCCATCGCTCCACCTCACCGCCACCGCTCCACCTCACCGCCACCGCTCCACCTCACCGCCATCGCTCCACCTAACCACCACCACCGCTCCACCTCACCGCCACCGCTCCACCTCACCGCCACCGCTGTACCTCACCGCCACCGCTGTACCTCACCGCCACCGCTTCACCGCCACCGCTGTACCTCACCGCCACCGCTGTACCTCACCGCCACCGCTTCACCGCCACCGCTCCACCTCACCGCCACCGCTCCACCTCACCGCCACCGCTCCACCTCACCGCCACCGCTCCACCTCACCGCCACCGCTCCACCTCACCGCCACCGCTGTACCTCACAGCCACCGCTCCACCTCACCGCCACCGCTCCACCTCACCGCCACCGCTGTACCTCACCGCCACCGCTCCACCTCACCGCCACCGCTCCACCTCACCGCCACCGCTCCACCTCACCGCCACCGCTCCACCTCACCGCCACCGCTCCACCTCACCGCCACCGCCCCACCTCACCGCCACCGCTCCACCTCACCGCCACCGCTCCACCTCACCGCCACCGCTCCACCTCACCGCCACCGCTCCACCTCACCGCCACCGCTCCACCTCACCGCCACCGCTCCACCTCACCGCCACCGCTCCACCTCACCGCCATCGCTCCACCTAACCACCACCACCGCTCCACCTCACCGCCACCGCTCCACCTCACCGCCACCGCTGTACCTCACCGCCACCGCTGTACCTCACCGCCACCGCTTCACCGCCACCGCTCCACCTCACCGCCACCGCTCCACCTCACCGCCACCGCTGTACCTCACCGCCACCGCTCCACCTCACCGCCACCGCTCCACCTCACCGCCACCGCTGTACCTCACCGCCACCGCTCCACCTCACCGCCACCGCTCCACCTCACCGCCACCGCTGTACCTCACCGCCACCGCTCCACCTCACCGCCACCGCTCCACCTCACCGCCACCGCTCCACCTCACCGCCACCGCTCCACCTCACCGCCACCGCTCCACCTCACCGCCACCGCTCCACCTCACCGCCACCGCTCCACCTCACCGCCACCGCTCCACCTCACCGCCACCGCTCCACCTCACCGCCACCGCTCCACCTCACCGCCACCGCTCCACCTCACCGCCACCGCTCCACCTCACCGCCACCGCTCCACCTCACCGCCACCGCTCCACCTCACCGCCACCGCTCCACCTCACCGCCACCGCTCCACCTCACCGCCACCGCTCCACCTCACCGCCATCGCTCCACCTCACCGCCACCGCGCCACCTCACCGCTCCACCTCACCGCCACCGCTCCACCTCACCGCCACCGCTCCACTTCACCGCCATCGCTCCACTTCACCGCCACGGCTCCACCTCTCCGCCACCGCTCCACCTCACCGACATCGCTCTATCTCACCGCCACCGCTCCACCTCACCGCCACCGCTCCACCTCACCGCCACCGCTCTAAATCACCGCCACCGCTCCACCTCACTGCCACCGCTCCACCTCACCGCCACTGCTCCACCTCACTGCTCCACCTCACCGCTCCACCTCACCGCCACCGCTCCACCTCACCGCCACCGCTCTATCTCACCGTCACCGCTTCACCATACCGCCACCGCTCTACCTCACCGCCACCGCTCCACCTCACCGCCACCGTTTCACCTCACCGTCACGCTCCACCTCACCGCCACCGCTCCACCTCACCGCCACCGCTCCACCTCACCGCCACCGCTCCACCTCACCGCCACCGCTCCACCTCACCGCCCCTGCTCCACCTCACCGCCACCGTTCCACCTCACCGTCACGCTCTACCTCACCGCCACTACTCCCGCTATGGGACAATTTGTTTTTATGTTTTATGTTTGTTTTTATAAGTTTAGAGTACCTAATTCAATTTTTGGAATTAAGGGGCAATTTTGCATGACCAATCCACCGAACCATTGGACTGTAGGTGGAAACCGGAGCATCCGGAGGAAACTCGCCCGGACACGGGAAGAAAGTACAAACTCCACACACATAGTCACCCAAGATCGGAATTGTACCAGGCCCCCTGGCGCTGTGATACAGCTGTGCTTGCCACTGTGCTGCCCCTCCTGTTCTGTATCGTTGTAGGATTCTAGTAGTGTCAATGCTTCTTTTCCTTTTTATCCAATTCAGGTGAAAATAAGATATTGCTCAGGATGGCAAGTTAGCACAGTGGTTAGCACTGTTGCTTCACAGCGCCAGGGAACGTGATTCGATTCCCCGCTGGGTCACTGTCTGTGCGGAGTCTGCACTTTCTCTCCGTGTCTGCGTGGGTTTCCTCCGGGTGCTTCGGTTTCCTCCCGCAGTCCAAAGATGTGCAGGTTCGGTGGATTGGCCGTGATAAATTGCCCTTAGCGTCCAAAAAGGTTAGGTGGGATTACTGGGTTACGGGGATAAGGTGGAGGCGTGGCTTAAGTAGCTGGAGCCGACTCGATGGTCCGAATAGCCTCCTTCTGCACTGTAAATTCTATGATGTGGAGATGCCGGCGTTGGACTGGGGTGAGCACAGTACGAAGTCTTACAACACCAGGTTAAAGTCCAACAGGTTTGTTTCGATGTAACTAGCTTTCGGAGCGCTGCTCCTTCCTCAGGTGAATGAAGAGGTCTGTTCCAGAAACACATATATAGACAGATTCAAAGATGCCAAACAATGCTTGGAATGCGACCATTAGCAGGTGATTAAATCTTTACAGATCCAGAGATGGGGTAACCCCAGGTTAAAGAGGTGTGAATTACATCAAGCCAGGACAGTTGGTAGGATTTCGCAGGCCAGATGGTGGGGGATGAATGTAATGTGACATGAATCCCAGGTCCCGGTTGAGGCCGCACTCATGTGTGCGGAACTTGGCTATAAGTTTCTGCTCGGCGATTCTGCGCTGTTGCGCGTCCTGAAGGCCGCCTTGGAGAACGCTTACCCGGAGATCAGAGGCTGAATGCCCTTGACTGCTGAAGTGTTCTCCGACTGGAAGGGAACATTCCTGCCTGGTGATTGTTGCGCGATGTCCGTTCATTCGTTGTTGCAGTGTCTGCATGGTCTCGCCAATGTACCACGCTTCGGGACATCCTTTCCTGCAGCGTATGAGGTAGACAACGTTGGCCGAGTCGCACGAGTACGTACCGCGTACCTGGTGGGTGGTGTTCTCACGTGTAATAGTGGTATCCATGTCAATGATCTGGCACGTCTTGCAGAGATTGCCATGGCAGGGTTGTGTGGTGTCGTGGTCACTGTTCTGAAGACTGGGTAGTTTGCTGCAAACAATGGTTCGTTTGAGGTTGCGCGGTTGTTTGAAGGCGCTCCGAAAGCTAGTTACATCGAAACAAACCTGTTGGACTTTAACCTGGTGTTGTAAGACTTCGTACTGTAAATTCTATGATTAGCCAGGGAATTCCACCATGAACCATGTATTGTGGCAAAAGATCTGTCATCAAACGTAGTTTTATTTACAGGTGACCGGGTGGTCTTGTGGATTCCTGAGTCAGGAGCTTGAAGCCTATTCAGTGGAGTTCATTGCCTGATGAGACAGGCACCACAATCAATAGCTCTTGAAGGCTTGCTACAATTATAAAATCTCTCGTGTGTGTCAGCCTGATGGTTCAACATTGATTATTTACATCCCAGGTCAACTTGCTATTTAATAAGCAGCGCTCCGAAAGCTAGTGACATCGAAACAAACCTGTTGGACTTTAACCTGGTGTTGTAAGACTTCGTACTGTGCTATTTAATAGGCAGTGCACCTAGCTCAGTCCTAAATGACGTAGATGTAGGGTGGCTAAATAACCCAACATAAACAAGGGAGAGCCATTTCTATATTCCACACCTCCTGCATTTAAATAATGGGTACAGCAGACCAGTATAATTACCATTTTGACAAGCTGCAGATTTGGGTGGGTTTAGTGAGGTCCTTCCCGGCACTAAAAGCATTGGGAATGACCCTGTTATTGAACGGCATTCTATTATTTTTTGGGGGTATCGGCAGGGCTCCCGATTCCTGCACTGAGGAGCTCCGTTTGGCGATCATTCGCCTACCCCCCCCCCCCCCCGCCCAAACTTCCCCATTGAGGGGTCCTCGAGCCCCAAGCACCCCACCTCATAGGGGCAGGGCATCCCAAGGCCTAATCCCCAGCACAGGCAAAATGCCACCGGGGCATCTTGGCACTGGCACCCTGGCAATGCCCCTGCCAGGCTGGCAAGGTGATAGTGCCCAGGTGCCATCAACAGTGCCAGGGTGCCAACCTGTCCAGCGGTCAGCCACCTGGGGCCTCCGATCACCTGGGAACCCCCCCCAAGTGCTGTTCCGCCTGGTCCCTGTTTGGAAACCAGTGCTAAATGGCACTGGGCTGGGGACTCCTCGGCAACGCTGATGTCTACGTCTGGTTAGTTCTGGCGTAGACATGGTTAAGTGAGCTTAACTGCACACTTAACTATGCAAATATAGATACTGCCCCTTGTGGGCAGGATCCAGATCGTAACGTCTCCTGAGATTGCATTAGATCTCGTGGGGTGTAGTGACCATCGAGAATTCCAGACGAGGCCTCTCGCGGGATTTTCCGGCTGCACACCGTCCCAATTTTGGCAGGTCACAGCTGAGAAATAACTCGCTCAGAGTTTTATGGGTTTCCATTTTACTCTCTTGGAATGTGGGCACAACTGTCGAGTTGGTAACTTATTGCTTGCTTTTCCCCGGAGATGATTTGAATCAAACTCCGAACACACGACTGACCAGACTGGTTCTAGGATTCGTTTGTAAACCGATGAGTTTCTCTGACAATCTGGCAGTTTACGAGGGTAGGGTGCTATTTCCAAGGGCCGGTGCAGAATGGCCTCCTTCTGCACTGTAATTCTATAATTCTCTGATTATTTCTCTGGTGCCAGCCTGGATTTGCTGCATTCATGTTCAGATATTGCCATGAAGGGTTTGAGCTCTAGAGTTGCTCACCCTGTACCATAATTACAAAAGCAGGAGCACAGTATAGGTATGGGATTAGTCTTGTATATTTAGCAAACCCAGTGGTTCTGCTGAAATTTTGGTGAAGAGCTACATGAGAAGGCGCAGCTTCACAGTGTAGAAAATAGTTGCACTGTCTTTCCTCCAATTTCTCTTTTCCTTACCTAATGGCCTACTTCTGTTTCTGTATTCCTACCTACACTGATTGAGAAATGGTTAGTCTCATACCAGGGAGGAGGTACACTTTACAGCACTACTTGTTCAAAGCGTTGCAAATTACTGTAGAAATGTACCAGAATGGGCACTATCTGCTGCTACTGTGTCCTGACTAACCCTTGCAGTGTTGGCTGTGTGGTGTCAAGCCTGATCTGCTTTATTGGGGTAGTGGCCGCTGCATTGAATTTTGGAAAATTAGTGAGCATCATGTGGGGTCTCTTGGAAGGGATTGTAGTTACTGGTTTGGGGAAAGAAAAGGGGTGGGTGCGATTCTCCCTTCGTGTTGTGTCCGGCTCACCTCCCGCTAATCCCGGAGAATAGTGGGAGAGCCCCTTAAGTAGGGTTCTTACCAAACGGAGAATGATGCTCCTGGCCCTTGGCACGCAATTGAGGGCGGGAACCCTACTTACATATTTAAATGAGTATTTAAACCTATTTAAATATGCATTTCCGGATTTTAGTCGGAGACTCCAGAATTCACCACCCCTGCTGGCGCAGCATGAGGGCGGTGGGAAGCACTACTGATCTCCATCAACGGAGATCAGATGTGATGACCACGCCACGAGGGATCTTCAGTGACCCCATAGTGGGGTGTCGGTGACTTGTGGGGGGAGGGGAAAGGGGTGGAATGGGGGACTGTAAGGTTGTTTGGAGATCAGGGCACCCTTTAAAAAGGCCGTACCGATTGCCGAGGAGCTGGCCTGGCCGGCGTATTTAGGCTCTGCATATCTCTTTCCCAGCAGGACTCTCTCCCAAGCTCCAAAAAATGACTTGCATGTAGGTGGATTGCGATGGGAATCGTGCCGGAACAGTTGGCGGCGTTATCCCCCGTTTTACCGCCTGAAATGGAACTTGGGGCAGGATTTTCCGGCGACTAGGAAATTCCTGCACGAGATCAACAGACCTTTACATGGTTCCCATCCCATCCGTGCCAATCTTGCGGCAGGCACGGCCGAAAAATCTAGCACTTAGTTATTTTTGTGGGAGAATTCCAGCCAAGATATTAGTCTTTAAAAAAATAAATTTAGAGTACCCAATTCATTTTTCCCAATTAAGGGGCAATTTAGCATGGCTAATCCACCTACCCTGCACATCTTAGGGTTGTGGGGCGAAACCCACACCAACACGGGGAGAATGTGCAAACTCCACACGGACAGTGACCCAGTACTGGGATTGAACCTGGGACCTCAGCGCCATGATGCAGCGGTGCTAACCACTGCGCCGCCGTGCTGCCCACAAGATGTTAGTCTTGAGTCATTCAGAAAGAAACTTGTGTAGAAATTGATTCGACTACATTTGGTGTACTGCGCACAGTTATAGAACATAAGAACATAAATAGCAGTAGCTGCTCGAGCCTGTTCCACCATTCCGTTAGATCATGGCTCATCTGATTGTGCCTTTAACTTCACTTCCGTGCCTGACCCAATCACCCTTGACTGTCTTGTCTGTCAGAAAGCTATCTCAGTCAGACTTGAATATATTCAATGGCCCAGCCTCCACTGTTCTCTGAGGAAGAGAATTCCGAAGAGTAATGACTTGCAGAGGTTACGAGAGAAGAAATTCTTCCTCATCTCCATCATAAATTGGTAACGACTTCTTTTGAAACTGTGTCCCCTAGTTATAGAATCCCCAGGAGGAGAAGCATCCTCTCTGCACCTACTCTGTCAAATGCCCTCAGAATCTTATGTTTCAGTGAGATAATTTCTCATTCTTTATAGTCCCAACCTGCTCAACCTTTCCCCATAAGATAATTCTTTGATCCCAGGAATCGCTCTAGTGTCCCTTTTCTGAACCCCCTCCAATGCAAATAAGAAAAACAAAATTGTATGCAGTCCTCTAATCACGGTCTTGTCAATGTCCTGTACAGTTGTAGCAAGACCTCCCTACTTGTATACCCCAACCCCCTTGCAATAAAGGCCAGCATTCCATTTACCTTCTTAATTACTCGCAGTATCTGCATATTAACGTTTTGTGATTCATGTATAAGAATACCTGAGCATTTTGCAGTCATTTTCAATTTTCAATTTAAATACAGTTCTCTTTTTTTTTTATTCTTCCCACTGGACAACCTCACGTTTTCCCACATTATACTCCATCTTGCAAATTTTTGACCACTCTCTTTATAAAAAAAAAGCCTGCAAGTTTTAGATAGGAGATGTCCTTCTCACAACTTGCTTTCCTCCCTATCTCTGTATCGTCATCAAATTTGGCTACTATACAGTTGGTCCCTTCATCATTCTTTTACCATGAAACATTTGCAACAAAGCGCATGTTGATCAAGATCAGGCAGTTCAAGGAGCAGCACGGTGTCACACTGGTTAGCACTGTTGCCTCATGGAGCCGAGGACCTGGGTTCGATCCCGGCCCCGGGTCACTGTCCGTGTGGAGTTTGCACATTCTTCCCGTGCCTGCGTGGGTCTCACCCCTACAACCCAAAGATGTGCAGGACAGGTGGATTGGCCATGCTAAATTGCCCCCTTTAAAAAAAAAAAAAGATTGTGTTGTTCACAGTAGGACACTCTCTTGGATACCTGAATTGAAATAAAACAGGCTTCCTTTGCAAGCCAGAACATCAATCTTATTCTCGGAGTGAGATACTTCAGTTACGTGAAGAGACTGGAGAAATTGGTGTTGTTCTCCTTGGAGGCAGAGACAGGAGATTTTATAGGAGCATTCAAAATAATGAAGAGTTTTGATGGAGTAACTAAAGAGAAACTGTTACCGGTAACCAGAGAACACAAATCTATGATAATTGGCACAAGAACCAGAGGCAACTTGAGGAAAAACATTTTTATAGAATGAGTATCGAATGATGATCTGGAATGCACTGCCTGGAAGAAATGGAAATTGATTATAAAGTGAAACTTTTAAAAGGGAATTCGATACATACAAAAAGAACAGCTAAGGAGAAGGAGCAGGGTAATGGGACTAATTGGACAGCTCTTTCAAAGAACCAGCACAGGCGCAATGGGCCAAATATCTGCCTCCTGCAACCTCTGGTGATTTTTTCTTAAATCAACTGCACCTATCCTGTGATTGTCCATCACAATGCCTCCCAGAACCATGTAATTGTCAATTGAACCCACAGACCGTGCACATTCTTGCTAACCTATTCAGGTCTGCCTTGTAGGCTAAAGATTTTATCTGGCTTGATTTTCTCAGAACTCATCTGATATTTGAACCCTTCGCCATAATGAACAGTATGACTGGATCAGTTTTGTTAGTAAATCTTCAAATTGAAAACTCTCTTCACAATAAGACTAACTAAACTTCCTTAACTTCTCAAAAATCTTAAAGAGATCTACTCAAGGGGCAAGGCAAGGGAAAGGAGATAGATTGAATGGAGGGAATTGAAGCATCCGAGATAAGCAATCCTCTGTGCTGATAAGCAAGCCCCTAAACTGTGGCAAAAATGATGCCAGCTATTTTCTTCAGCTAATTTTTAAAATCGCATTCTCTCTTTCAGTTTCTCAGAGCAGCGTCAGCTTGAAGAAACAGAGGAGTCGGAGCTTTTTCAACTCGTTCCTATGTTGCTTTCGAGACTACAATGTGGATTCGACGACCTGCAACAGCAACAGCAATGCTCAGATCACCACTGTGGAGGAGAATGGGTCGATTGGCAAGGTGCGTTTTCCCTCTGTTTTTATTGATCAAGCATTTGGTGACGGAATTTCCGGATGCATCTGGGGTGACAACTTATTCTTTCCGTTGCTACCGAGTAATTCCCAAAGTAGACAAAATACTAATCTGCTCCATTAAGAAATCAGTTGTCAGTCAGAATCGATTCAGATCAGGAACTTTTACTCATGAGTGCAATGATGCTGCTCCTGGCCAGAACCAAGTATTATCAGCTACTTGCTTCACAATTTAAAAATACGCCGGTATAGGGGCTGGTTTAGCACAGGGCTAAATAGCTGGCTTTTGAAGCAGGCCAAGGCAGGCCAGCAGCACGGTTCAATTCAGCCTTCCCGAACAGGCGCCGGAATGTGGCGACTAGGGGCTTTTCACAGGAACTTCATTTGAAGCCTACTTGTGACGTTACGCGATTTTCATTTTTCATTTCATTTATTTCCATCCTTAAACTGAAAGTTGCAGACATTTTGGTAATAGATTTGTTGAGATGTTTGGCAGCAGGTTGAAGTACCTTTCAGAATGTCTCTGTTCTGACGCTATTTCATGACTAATTGACTACTTAAAACACTTGGCTTTCTCACAAAGGATTCCAATAATGAAGACTTTGCATATTTAGAGACGGGATTACAGATGGGGCCCTAAAGTATTTTTGGCAAAGGTGCAAACTGCTCCTACCTTTTAAATCTTGGAGCACGTTCAGACATTTTAAGTTAGTGTTCAAGCCTCCAGTAAAGCTTTTTGTTGCACAGCTCCAAACTTTTCTGAAGTGTCGTTTTGGAAGTTCACACTGCAGGGAATAACAATACGCTTGTTTATGAATCTTTGCTGTAGAATAAACTCATTTCATTTTTAGAAAAAAAGCTATTCTCAGCTCAAATCAGTAGTCCCAAACAGCACATTTTTTGTGTGCAAATACAGATTTATGGATTTCCTGCATTGAAATTCTGGTCTGTGCATTTACTAAAGGTCTAAATAAAGTTTGGACTGAGGGTGAGGAGACTCTCATTTGGTGTTTCTTTTTTTGCCTCGAGTGGAATGCCCTGCTAAGTAAGACCTTGCCACCAGACATAGCTGCAGACATTTAAAATTGCCTTAAGTCAAAGAATCATAGAATTTACAGTGCAGAAGGAGGCCATTCGGCCCATCGAGTCTTCACCGGCTCTTGGAAAGAGCACCCCACTCAAGTCCACACCTCCACCCCATCCCTGTAACCCCATCTAACCTAAGGGCAATTTTAGCATGGCCCATCCACCTAACCTGCACATCTTTGGACTGTGGGAGGAAACCGGAGCACCCGGAGGAAACTCACGCACACACGGGGAGAATGTGCAGACTCCGCACAGACAGTGACCCAAGCTGGAATCGAACCTACCGTGCTGCCTGTCAAAGGCTCGGATTCGTCAGCTCGGATAAATGGGAGGAAACTGGGAGAGATCTTAAATAGAGTCTTGGGAGAAATCTTGTTTCCTTTGGACTTTGGTTTTGCTTGACTTTATGTTTGCGTGGATAAACACTGATTACCGTAAAAGGGAGTGATTCATTGAGGGAATCTGCAATTTATGTCTACCTTCCTTTGCACTCATTCGTATTTATTTTGAATGCCTGGTTCATTTTCATTTACCAGCCTGGCATCATTTTGGTGAACACTGCTTTCCCCTTCCACGATATAGTACCTCACCTTTCTACACATTCATTTGAATTCCTGATTTTCCACTGTTTGCCCCAACGTCTGCGTTATTTGCATATTTTAAGACTGTGCTCCCTATCCCCGAAAGAAAACAATCTATGTATAGATGATGATCCAGCATTTAACCCAACCACTTGCAACAATTATTTGCTGCCTGTGAATCAACCATGTTTCCTCTTATACCTGAATGGTTGCAGCAAACCTTCTGTAAAATGTGTTAAGAAATTCTCCGCCGACACTGAATCCTTTTGAAAATATTAAGCTTCATCTAAATTAAGCATTAATGCTATTTTAAACGTTGCGCCCCAGGTTAGTATCACCAAAGGTTGTGCCACAGCTTAACAAAGCCGTTTTAAAATAACAAAGCCAGCCAAGCTCCAGACTTCTTTTCGAGAGGGATAGAATTGAGAAGCAGGGTAGTTTTGCTACACTTGAATTGAACAATTTTTCCGTAATCCCCAGTAAGGTTGGAGCCCAGATCAAAGTGACTGAAGTGTCCATTGCAAACCTTTTAATATACCAAAATGTTGTCAGCTCACTATTTTAGCCTCAGTGGGTTGTCCAATATGAAATTTTCTGTAAGGAACCAACAGGTAGGCAGATGGGTGGTTAGTAATGGAACATAAACTGATGGTCAGTGGGAAAAGTGGAAGGAGGGGTTTGGCATGAATGAAGATCTAAGATATCATATAATCTTTATTGCCACAAGTAGGCACTGCAATGAAGTTACTGTGAAAAGCCCCTAGTCACCACATTCCGGCACCTGTTCGGGTACACAGAGGGAGAATTCAGAATGTCCAAATCATCTAATAAGCACGTCTTTTGGGACCTGTGGGAGAAAACCGGAGAACTGGGAGGAAACCCACGCAGACATGGGGAGAACGTGCAGAGTCCGCACAGACAGTGACCCAAGCCGGGAATCGAACCTGGGACCCTGGTGCTGGGAAGCAACAGTGCTAACCACTGTGCTATTGTGCCGCCATCGGTAATGTTGTACATTAACATACAAATTAGGAGCTGGAGTAGGCCACTTGGTCCTTCGAGCCTGCATCATCATTCAATGAGATCATGGCTGATCTGATTTGTAACCATGGTGCATAGGTTCTAACAGACTGATCCCTGCTGGCCTGATTTATGTAGTTTAAACAATGTCATTACAGGATAGAAAATGCTAATTCCTAATGCTATCTGTTCTAATCCTTTGTTAAGTGCTCTAGAGAGGCTCGTTAGTTTTTGTTCTGCTAACTAGCCACTGATTTAGAGAATGTAGTTTGCTGTGAGTGAGGCAAAATTCAGTGTATGGACTATACCTGGATGATGATTAGAAACTAAAAAGAGACCATGTATGTTATTTCCTGGACAGCATATCAACAAACTGATGTGAGGCAAAGATGCGTCTTGCAATGACATTTAGTTTTAAGTGGTGAAATGTGTCCAAGAAAGCCAGTAGTTCTGTCTGCTATGAACCGAGAAACATGCAGTGTTGTTAATGCATTCGGTTTCAAGATACTGTTTTTAAAATCCCACTATCTTGTAGTCTAATCCTTGTGGACCAAACCCACTGTACTATAAACTGAAGGACGCAGTGACTAATTTAACTCCTTCCCCAGGCTATGCTGCAAAATCTTTAATAATTAAGAAGGTAACTAAAAGCTTTGTTCGTAAGCAAGACTAGACTGAAGATAAATTCTTCAATTTTCTATGTTGCCATTTCAGACCCATTTATTACTGTTGGCCTGTTGGCATTCCCTATATCCATTTAAATGCATAATTTAAAATATATATATTTTCCTCACTCTTGTCTGTGACTGAAACCGTTACCAAATTTTAACTTTTTTATATGAACATTACTGTGTGCAGTTTTGGCCCCCTTACCTCAGAGAGGATACAGTTGCCACAGATGGAGTACAACACAAGGTTCACCAGACTTGTCCCAGGGATGGAGGGATTGTCCTATGAAGAGAGATTGGGGAAACTGGGCTTGTATTCTCTAGGGCGTAGAAGAATGAAAGGTGATCACATTGAAATCTATAAAATAGTTAAAGGGATTAGCAGGGTACTGCAGGTAAGATGTTTCCTCTGGTTGAGGAGTCTAGAACCAGGGGGGGGGCAATTTCAAAATAAGGCGGAAGCCATTTGGGGCTGAGTCGGAGAGAATCTTTTTACACAGTGTTGTGAATTGTTGAAATTCTCCACCTCGGAGGGCTAAATTGAGTATGTTTAAAGCAGGAATTGTAGGTTTCTAAATACTAATAACATAAAGGGATATGAGGTAATGTAGGAAAAAGGCACTGAAATGTCTGATCAGCCATGATCGTATTGAATGGTGGAGTAGCCTCAATGGGCTGATTGGCTTACTCCTGCTCCTACATTCCTATGATTAACAATAGGATTCACCTGAGGAAGGAGCAGCGCTCCGAAAGCTAGTGATTCGAAACAAACCTGTTGGACTTTAACCTGGTGTTATCAGACTTCTTACTGTGCCCACCCCAGTCCAACACCGGCATCTCCACATCATGATTAACAATGTGATTCCAACAGTGGCAGAAATGAAAAAGATGTATTACTCCTACTTTATTTCTGCCTGGAGCTCTTTTAAGAGAGAACACTGGAATAAATCTTTTAGACAACCTAATGTTCTTGCTCCTGAACCGAGTACTCCAGTACCCCATCTAAATTTCCTGGCCATTTGTTCTCCGCGAGAAAGCTGAGATGTCATGAGGCAACAAGTGTCACAGTGACTAATGTAAGGGGAGCAAAACTAACATTGACATTTCCAAAAATTAATTTTGTGCTGTGATTTGAGTAATGTCCCGATGTGGGGAGGACTATTTGAAGAGATTAGAAGGGAATAGACTCTTGGGATTGTATCTCCAACTCACCGGGGGAATGGAGCACTACTGTACAATTGGCCCGTTGCTGTTCGGATGTGTTCCTGCACTTTTATGATCCTTATAATTTATTTTTAAATTTCCAATTAAGGAGCAATTTAGCATGGCCAATCCACCTACCCTGCACATCTTTTGAGTTGTGGGGATGAGACCCACACAGACCCGGGGTGAATGTGCAAATTCGACACGGACAGTGACCCGGGGCCGGGATCGAACCCAGGTCCTTGCTGCCATGAGGCAGCAGTGCTAACCACTGCGCCGCCATGCACGGGGTGGGGTGGGCTTTAAATGTGTATTCCAGAGCCCCTAATGCTCACCTGACAAAGCAATATGCCATGTGGCTCAATTTCTTTCAGTTATAAACTATTTGTTTTCTGTTTTCCCAATTTTCTTTACTCTTAACTTTGAAAACAGGACATTACACTGGAATTTGGTTCAACCATTTCTGTCAGCTCTCCAAACTCTTGTGTCAATTTGAATTGTTAGTGGGCAATTTGGCTGTGAGCAGCATCACAGCTCAGCTGTACCTGGTTCATCATGGAAGTTGACTGGCACGCATTCTCCAACCCTGTGTCACCAGGTAGCAATCACGAACACTGAAGGAAAATCTACTTCTACCTCTTCTAGGCTCAGAGGCAGTAAGGCCAATGGCAGCACCAATTCCCCCAGAAAACAGCACTTAACGGGTTGCCTGCAGAACTCCCGACAGCACTGATATTTAAACATGGAGCTCAGGGAGGCAAGTAGGAAAACAAACATGGTTATAATGAGAATTTCTAAGTATCACATAAACTGGGAGAAGCAGTACAGCTTGAGTAGTAACGGCAATTTTTCTATAATGGTTTCAGGACAGTTTACTGGGGCAATATGCTTTAGAATCAACAAGGGAGGAGGCCATAATAGATTTAGTGCTGATTAACAAACCAGAATTAGTCTGACAGTAAGGACGGTACGGTAGCACAGCGGTTAGCACTGTTGCTTCACAGCGCCAGAGACCCGGGTTCGATTCTCAGCTTGGGTCACTGTCAGTGTGCAGTCTGCACGTTCTCCCCATGTCTGTGTACCCAAACAGGCGCCGGAGTGTGGCGACCCGGGGATTTTCACAGTAACTTCATTGCAGCGTTAATGTAAGCCTACTTGTGACACTATAGTAAAGATTATTATAAAAGAGCATCTTGAGCGTAGTGACCATTATATAATTGTATTATTAGGTTTGAGAGTGAGAAGAGGGAATCCGAAAGTATTAAATTTAAGGGCAGCCTTTGAAAGGACAAGAAATGAATTGATTGCAGTAAGATGGACTAAACTTATTAATGGGTAACTCTGAACTTGGTGGTGAATATTCAGAAAAGTATTTGTGCGGCATATAACCATTGCAAAACACAAAAGTGCAAAGGCTCCACTTTTATGTAGTTAAACTGAGGTACAAGGTAGTGTTAAATTAAAAGAAAGGAAAAATTTAAATCAGGTGGAAAGAGCAGTAAAAAGGAACAAAGGAATAAAAAGTAGAGGTTTAAAAAAAGATTTTAAATAAAACCTTCATGGAATATCGAAGATTTTTAATGAAATATTAAGAAAGAGATTAGTACTGTAATTAGTACTGTAAACATAGAACTTACAGTGCAGAAGGAGGCCATTCGGCCCATCGAGTCTGCACCGAACCAGTTAAGCCCTCACTTCCACCCTATCCCTATAACCCTACCTAACCTTTTATGGTCACTAACGGCAATCCACCTAACCTGCACGTCTTTGGACTGTGGAAGGAAACCGGAGCACCGGGAGGAAACCCACGCAGACATTGGGAGAGCGTGCAGACTCCGCACAGACAGTGACCCAGCAAGGAATCGAACCTGGGACCCTGGCGCTGTGAAGCCACAGTGCTAATCACTTGTGCTGCCTGTCAAAGGCCCATAAAGCGGAATGTGGTCTCGTCTCAGTGAGTATATGCGTACTAAACTGAGCAGTTTTGGTCCCCTTATCTAAGGAAATATCTCCTGGCATTGGGGGCCGTCCAGAGAAGGTTCACTAGGTTGACCCCGGGTATGGAGGGATTTTACTGAGGTTGAGAAGGTTGGGCCTGTGCTCATTGGAGTTTAGAAGAATGAGAGGTGACCTTATTGAGACAAATAGGATTCTCAGGGGGTTTGACAGGGTAGATGCTGAGAGGTGTTTCCCTTTGTGCAAGGAGTCTAGGACCAGAGGGCACAATCTCAGAGTAAGGGATCACCCATTTCAATCAGAGATGAGGAGAAACCTCTTCTCTCAGAGGGGAGTGAATGTGTGGAATTCTTTACCGCAGAGAGCTGTAGAGGCTGGGTCGCTAAGTATGTTCAAGGCTGAGATAGACAGAACTTTGATCAGTGAGGGAATTAAGAGTTATGGGGATAAGGTGGGAAATAGAGTTGAGGATTATTATATCAGATCAATCATGATCTCATTGAATGGCAGAGCAGACTCGATGGGTCGAATGGCCGACTTCTGCACCTATATCCCTATGGTCTTAAGAAGGAAATGGCAGACTTGTTAAATTTCACAGTGGAGGAAGAAGACTTTCTCCTGTTCCTCTGAATACCCAGATAGCTGCTGAAGCAGTGGATTTTGAATTGACTTCCCACAACACTCACATTTGGTACACAACCCAACCAGTTTGATTCCTGAATCTTGGACTTCAAGCTTACTTTCTCTTTTCAACAGTTACACATGGGGCTGTACTCCAGCCAGATGCTGGGCAATAACATTATTTTAATTCCTTTACCTTCAAAAGAAGGACTGTGGTTCTGATGGCAGTCCCATTGTTGATGCAAACCAACTGATGAATCCTCATATGGCAGGTTACATCGTTAAACTAAGACTTCAGACAAAGGCCTGGGTGCTGCCTGTCCCACCTCTCAGAAAGAGAGGAAGAAAAATTAAGTGCGCCCGATGTGGTCTGCTCTTGTCCCACTTTCTGTCAACCCCAGACTATGAGGAGCGTTGATAGAGACCTGGAAACCGGTTATATGACTGCTCCACCAGTGAGGGAATCAGTTAAGCTGTGGCTTGATGCATGATCTCGATCACCAAAACATAATTCAGGCAGACTTATTTTACTGTAAGAATACTGTTCAAAATTATCAATCAAGTCGATTATTCCTTTTAATAGCTATCCAACAATAGACCAATTCATCGATTATGTGCTCAATTTTCCTTTTTCTTTTGAGCCCACCGCCAGAATTGCAAGCAGACGGTTTTATACATACATGCACTCTTAAAACAAACTACGTGTGCTGTGTGGAGCAGTATTATGACAGATCCTTATTATAATGGAGGATCTTCAGCTAATGGCCCTGCTGGCTGTTCTTCCTGAGCCCTTTGTTTTGAGTCCTGTGACCTAAATTGTTTTGTCGGCTCTGAGAAATCACATGCTTCAATAATAGTGCAAAATGACACTTAAACAACCCGTTGGAGATTTATTCCTAAAATCATTGGACAAACTTCACATCTTCATAAAATGTAAAATTATGAGGACAGGCTGCAGCGACCAGCCTTTTATTCCTTAGCTATGGAAGATTAACAAGGGATCTAATTGAAGCGTTTAAGGATTTGATGGTGTATATAGAGAGGAACTATCTCCTGTAGCTGAGGGGTCCAGAACAAGGGCGGGGGGGGGGGGGCACTTGAAAACTTTATAACTTGAGATTGATTTTTCTAGTTAAGGTAGATTGAATGATTTCAAGTACAGATCAGCTGCAATTGAAATACAGAACAGGTTGAGGGGCATTCTCCCAGTTTCTGTGTTTCTAAATGGTTGAAATTGCAGAATATGATCCCCAAAACATCGGCGGTAAAACCTAGGACCAGGGGCGAGATTCTCCACTCCCGCGCCGGTTGGGAGAATCGCCTGGGCCGCCAAAATTTCCCGGGCCGCCGGTCCGACGCCCTCCTGCGATTCTCCCAAGCGGTGGGAACAGCCCGGTCGAGTTCCGCAGGCCGGAGAATCGGCGGAGACACCCAAAATGGCGATTCTCACGGCACCCCCGCTATTCTCAGGCCCGGATGGGCCGAGCGGCCAGGCCAAAACGGCGGGTTCCCCCCGGCGTCGTCCACACCTGGTCGCTGCCGTCGTGAACGGTGCGTGAATGTTGGGGGGGCGGCCTGCGGGGGGGGGGGGGGGGGGGGGGGAATCCTGCACCGGGGGTACCTCAAATGTGGGGTGGTCCGAGATCGGTGCCCACCGATCGTCGGGCCGTCCTCTCTGAAGGAGGACCTCCTTCCTTCCGTGGCCACGCAAGATCCGTCCGCCATCTTCTTGCGGGGCGGACTTAGAGAGGACGGCAACTACGCATGCGCGGATGACGGCAGTTATGCGGCGCCGGCCGCATCATCTACGCGGCGCCGCCTTTACACGGGCGACAAGGCCTGGCGCGTGTAGATGACGCGGCCCCGATCCTAGCCCATTGTCAGGGCCTGAATCGGCCGGGATCGGGGCCGGTTTGCGCCGTCGTGAACCTCAACGGCGTTCACAACGGCGTGGCCACTTTGGCGCGGGAGTGGAGAATCCCGCCCCAGGTGTTTCATAATTTGGCTTTAACGACCCACTCCATCATTTTGTTAGCTGTTGTGTACCTGTGGGAGGTTTGCTAGAGTCACTCGGGAGGATTTAAACTAGTATGGCAGGGGGTGGGAACCAGAGCGCTAGTGTAGAAAGTGTAATAACTGAAGGGGGAATAGAGAACAAAAATAAGAGAACAACATCACCCTGTCTGCTCAAACGCAGTGGTTTGAAGTGTATTTGTTTCAACTCCAGAAGTATAGCTGGTAAGGCAGATGAACTTAGAGCACTTATTAGTACTTGGAATTACAATGTTGTGGCTATCACCAAAACATGGTTAAAGGAAGGGCCGGATTGGCAGCTGAACGTTGGAGGATATAGATTCTTCAGGAGAGATAGAGGGGGATGTAAAACGGGTGGGGAGCATTACTGGTTAAAGAGAATATTATAGCCATACTGCGGGAGGACACCTTGGAGGCTCATACAATGAGGTACAATGGGTAGAGCTCCAGAACAGGAAGGGGGCATTCACAATGTTGGGCGTTTATTACAGGCCCCCCAACTGCCAGCGAGGAGGTATCTGCCAGAGCAGATAGGTAGAGAGATTTTGGATAGGTGCAAAAGTAACAGGGTTGTTGTGGTAGGCGATTTTAATTTCCCCTATATTGACTGGGACTCACTTAGTGCTCGGGGTTTGGATGGGGCAGAGTTTGTAAGCTGTATCCAGGAAGACTTGATGCAATATGTAGATAGTCCAATACTGGATCTGGTATTGGGGAATGAGCCTGAACAGGTGGTTGAGGTTTCGTTCGAGGAACATTTTGGGAGTAGTGACCACAATTCCGTAAGTTTTAGGGTACTTTTGGATAGGAATGAGGGTAACCTTCGCGTTAAGGTGCTAAAATGGGGAAAGACAAATTACGATAACATTAGACAGGAATTGAAGAATTTGGATTGGGTGCGGCTGTTGGATGGATTGGATTGGATTGGATTGGATTGGATTTGTTTATTGTCACGTGTACCGAGGTACAGTGAAAAGTATTTTTCTGCGAGCAGCTCAACAGATCATTAAGTACATGAGAAGAAAAGGGAATAAAAGAAAATACATAATAGGGCAACACAACATATACAATGTAACTACATAAGCACTGGCATCGGATGAAGCATACAGGGTGTAGTGTTAATGAAGTCAGTCCACCATGGATGGTGATCAAAATCGGACATGTGGGAGTCATTCAAGTGATAGTTGATTAGGATTCTGGAAAGTCAAGTTCCTGAGAGAACAAAGGATAAGTATGGGAAGTTTAGGGAGCCTTGGATAACAAGGGATATTGTAAACCTCGTCAAAAAGAAAAAGGAGACTTTTGTACGGTCTAGAAGGGTGAGAACAGTGAAAACCCTTGAGGAGTATAAAGAAAGTAGGAAGGTACTGAAGCAGGAAATTAGGAGGTCTAGGAGGGGTCATGAAAAATCCTTGGCAAGTAGGATTAAGGTGAATCCCAAAGCCTTTTATTCATATGTAAAAAGAAAGAGGGTGGTCAGGGAAAGGATTGGACCACTTATGGACAGTGGGGGGAATCTATGTGTTAAGCCAGAGGAAATGGGCGAGGTACTAAATGAGTACTTTGCATCAGTGTTCACCAAAGAGAGAGACGTTGTGGAAGATGATTCTTGGGTAGGGTGTGTGGACATTCTGGATCATGTTAACATTAAAAGGAGGCGGTATTGGGTCTTTTAAAAGATATTAGGATAGATAAGTCTCCTGGGCCGGATGAGATTTACCCCTGAATACCGAGAGAAGCAAGAGAGGAAATTGCTGGGGCTTTGACTGACATCTTTGTATCCTCATTGGCTACAGGTGAGATCCCAGAGGACATGAGAATAGCTAATGTGGTACCGCTGTTTAAGAAAGGTAGCAGGGATAATCCTGGAAACCATAGGCTGGTGAGCCTCACGTCGGTTGTAGGTAAATTATTGGAGAGAAATCTCAGGGACAGGATTTATACCCATTTGGAAACAAATGGACTCATAAGCGATAGACAGCTTGGTTTTGTGAAGGGGAGGTTGTGCCTCACTAACTTGATCGAGGTTTTTGAGGAGGTGACAAAGACTATTGATGAAGGGAGGGCGGTGGATGTTGTTTACGTGGACTTCAGTAAAGCCTTTAACAAGGTGCCTCATGGCAGACTGGTACAAAAGGTGAAGTCAGAGGATCAGAGGTGAGGTGGTCAGATGGATACAGAACTGGCTCGGTCACAGAAGGCAAAGGGTAGCAGTAGAAGGGTGTTTTTCTGAATGGAAGGTTGTGACTAGTGGTGTTCCACAGGGATCTGTGCTGGGGCCTCTGTTGTTTGTATTGTACAGAACCTATTTGGAGGAAAATGTAGCCAGTCTGATTAGTAAGTTTGCGGGTGACACCAAGGTTGGTGGGGTGGCGGAAAGTATTGAGGATTGTCAGAAGATACAGCAGGACATAGGTAGGTTGGAGACTTGGGCAGAGAAATGGCAAATGGCGTTTAATCCGGACAAATGTGCGGTAATGCATTTTGGTAGGTCTAACAGGGGAAATATACCGTAAATGGCAAAACTCTTAGAAATATAGAAAATCAGAGATCTCGGCGTGCATGTCCACAGATTTTTGAAGGTGCCAACACAAGTGGATAAGGTAGTCAAGAAAGCATATGGAAGCAAGAAAGCATCAAGAAACCTTCATTGAACGGGGCATCGAGTATAAAAACTGGCGAGTCATGCTGCAATTGTATAGAACCTTGGTACGGCCTCACCTGGAATATTGCACACCATTCTGGTCGCCACACTACCAGAAGGATGTGGAGGCTTTGGAGATGGTGCAGAGGAGGTTTACCAGGATGTTGCCTGGTCTGGAAGGTGTTAGCTATGTGGAGAGGCTGAATAGACTCGGACTGTTTTCATTAGAAAGACTGAGGTTGAGGGGTGATCTGATACAGGTCCACAAGATTATGAGGGACATGGATAGAGTGGATGGGGAGGCACCCTTTCCCAAGATGGAGGGGTCAGTCATCAGGGGGCATAGGTTTAAGGTCCATGGGGCAAAGTTTAGAGGAGATGTGCGAGGCAGGTTTTTTACACAGAGAGTGGTGAGTGCCTGGAACACGTTACCAGGGGAGGTTGTTGGAAGCAGATACATTAACGGCGTTCAAAAGGCATCTTGACAAACACATGGATAGGATGGGTGTAGAGGAAGTGCTGAGGGTTTCGGCAAAGGTTGATATCATGACCGGTTTGGAGGGCCGAAGGGCCTGTTCCTGTGCTGTCTTGTTCTTTGTTTATTCCCTATCCCTTGACAAGAACACAAGAACTAGGAACAAGAGTAGGCAATTCAGCCCCTCTGGCCTGCTCTGCCATTAAATATGATCATGGCTGATCTGATCTTGACCTCAACTCCACTTTCCTGCCCGTTCTCCATTAGCCTTCAGCCCATTACTAATTTAAAACCTGTCTCGTCAAATTTACCTAATGTCCCGGAATCCACTGCAGTCTGGAGTTGTGAATTCCACAGATTCACGACTCTTTGAAAGAAGCAATTTCTTCCTTTTGCCACACAAAAGGTTGCTGCATAAGATAAAGATGCATGGCGTTAAGGGTAAAGTAGTAGCATGGATAGAGGATTGGTTAATTAATAGAAAGCAAAGAGTTGGGATTAATGGGTGTTTCTCTGGTTGGCAATCGGTAGTTAGAGGTGTCCCTTGGGGATCAGTGTTGGTCCCACAACTGTTCACAATTTACATAAATAATTTGGAGTTCGGGACCAAGTGCAATGTGTCCAAGTTTGCAGACGACACTAAGATGAGTGGTAAAGCAAAAAAGTGCAGAGGACACTGCAGAGGGATTTGGATAGTTTAAGTGAATAGGCTAGGGTTTGGCAGATGGAATACTATGTTGATGAATGTGAGGTTATCCATTTTGGTAGGAATAACAGCAAAAGGGATTATTATTTAAATGATAAAATATTAAAACATGCTGCTGTGCAGTGGGACCAGGGTGTCCTAGTGCATGAGTCACAAAACGTTGGTTTACCAATGCAACAGGTGATTAAGAAGGCGAATGGAGTTTTGCCCCTCATTGCTGGAGGGATGGAGTTTAAGACTAGGGAGGATATGTTGCAACTGTACACGGTGTTAGTGAGGCTACACCTGGAGTATTGTGTTCAGTTTTGGTCTCCTTACCTGAGAAAGGACGTACTGGCGCTGGAGGGTGTGCAGAGGAGATTCACTAGGTTAATCTCAGAGTTGAGCGGGTTGGATTATGAGGAGAGGTTGAGTAGACTGGGACTGTACTCGATGGAGTTTAGAAGGATGCGGGGGGGATCTTATAGAAACATATAAAATTATGAAGGGAATAGATAGGATAGATGTGGGCAGGTTGTTTCCACTGGCGGGTGAGAGCAGAACTAGGGGGCATAGCCTCAAAATAAGGGGAAGTAGATTTAGGACTGAGCTCAGGAGGAACTTCTTCACCCAAAGGGTTGTGAATCTATGGAATTCCCTGCCCAGTGAAGCAGTTGAGGCTCCTTCATTAAATATCTTCAAGATAAAGACACAGTTTTTTTGAAGAATAAAGGAATAAAGGGTTATGGTGTTCGGGCCGGAAAGTGGAGCAGAGTCCACGAAAGATCAACCATGATCTCATTGAATGGCGGACCAGGCTTGAAGAGCCAGATGGCCTACTCCTGCTCCCAGTTCTTATGTTCTCATCTCGATTTTAAATCTGCTGCCCCTTATCCCAGAACTACTACCTCACGTTCTGGATTGCCCCAAAAGATGAATCAGGATCAGCTCCATGTCTACTTTGTCAATACGTTCTATCATCTTGTATACCTCAATTAGATCTCTCATTCTTCGAAACTCGAGAGCGTATAGACCTAAACTGCTCATCTCTCTTCATAAAACATCTCTGTAATCAATCTCGTGTATCTCCTCTGAATTGCTTCAATGCATCACTCCTCAAATAATGGGACCAAAACTATGCACAGTACTCCAGGTGCGATCTCACCACTGCCTTGTGTAGTTGCAGCAACACTTTGATATTCTATTCCTTTAGCTATAATGCCAAACTTTAATTTGTCTTCCTTATTACCTGCTGTACCTGCATGCTAGTTTTCTAAGATTCACTGCACCAAAGTTTCTCTCCTTTAGAAAATAAGTTGCCTTTCCGTTTTTCCAATCAAAATGGATAACATCACACTTGTTTAAACATAAAATCCAAGTAAGGGACTATTTAGCGTGGCCAATTCACCTACCCTGCACATCTTTGGGTTGCGGGGGTGAGACCCACACAGACACTGGGAGAATGTGCAAACTCCACATGGACAGTGACCTGAGGCTGGGATCGAACCCGGGTCCTCAGCGCTGTGAGGCAGCGTGTCTGCGTCACTGTGCAACCCTTGATAACTTCACACTTATCCACGTTAAACTCCCATCTGCCAAGGTTTGGCCCACTCACCTAACCTATCTATCCATTTGTGAATGTCTTATTTCCTCATTGCAAATTACTATCCCACCTATTTTGTGTCATCTGCAGATTTGGCTCTCGTACCTTTTATCCCTACATCCAGGTCATTAGTATACATACATACATAGAAGATAGGAGCAGGAGGAGGCCTTTTGGCCCTTTGAGCCTGCTCCGCCATTTATCACGATCATGGCTGATCATCCAACTCAATAGCCTAATCCTGTTTTGTCCCCATAGCCTTTGGTCCCATTCTCCTAAAGTGCTATATCCAGCCGCCTCTTGAATATATTAAAAGTTTTAGCATCAACTACCTCCTGTGGTAATGAATTCCACAGGCTCACCACTCTTTGTGTGAAGAAGTGTCTCCTTATGTCTGTCTGAAATAGTTTACCCTGAATCCTCAGGCTGTGGTACCGCTGTCATCCTTCCTCAGAGAAGGAGACCAAAACTGCACACAATACTCCAAGTGTGGCCTCACCAAGGCCCTGTACAATTGCAGAAACACATCCCTGCTTCTATACTCGAAACTTCTTGCAATGAAGGCCAACATACCACTAGCCTTCTTTACCACCTGCTGCACCTGCATGCTTACCTTCAGCGAATGGTGCACAAGGACACCCAGGTCCCGCTGCACACTCCCCTCTCCCAATTTACAACCATTCAGGTAGTAATCTGCCGTCCTGTTTTTGCTTCCAAAATGAATAACCTCACACTTATCCAAATTATACTGCACCTGCCATTGGTTTGCCCACTCGCCCAACCTGTCCAGATCTTGCTGTAGGATCCCTGCACCCTCGTCACAATTCACCATCCCCCACCTAATTTGGTATCATCTGCAAACTTTGAGATGTTACATTTTGTTCCCTCATCCAAATCATTAATATATATTGTGAATAGCTGGGGTCCCAGCACTGATCCCTGTGGTACCCCACTGGTTACTGCCTGCCAATTTGAAAAGGACCCTATATCCCTACCCTTTGTTTCCTCTCTGCCAACCAGTTTTCTATCCACTTCAATACATCTCCCCCAATCCCATGCGCTTTAATTTTGCACAACAATCTCTTATGTGGGACTTTGTCAAACGCTTCTGAAAGTCCAAATATACCACATCGACTGGCTCCCCCTTGTCGACTGGACTGGTTACCTCTTCAAAGAATTCCAACAGATTTGTCAAGCATGATTTTCCCTTCATAAATCCATGCTGACTCTGACTGATCCTGCCACTGCTTTCTAAATGTTTTGCTATAAAGTCCTTGATAATGGGCAGCACGGTAGCATTGTGGATAGCACAATTGCTTCACAGCTCCAGGGTCCCAGGTTCGATTCCGGCTTGGCACCGTCTGTGCGGAGTCTGCACATCCTCCCCGTGTGTGCGTGGGTTTTCTCCGGGTGCTCCGGTTTCCTCCCACAGTCCAAAGATGTGCAGGTTAGGTGGATTGGCCGTGATAAATTGTCCTTAGTGTCCAAAATTGCCCTTAGTGTTGGGTGGGGTTACTGGGTTATGGGGTTGTGGGGATAGGGTGGAGGTGTTGACCTTGGGTAGGGTGCTCTTTCCAAGAGCTGGTGCAGACCCGATGGGCCGAATGGCCTCCTTCTGCACTGTAAATTCTATGATAATGGATTCAAGCATTTTCCCCACTACCGATGTTAGGCTTACCGGTCTATAATTCCCTGCTTTCTCTCTGCCTCCCTTTTTGAATATCGGAGTGACGTGAGCTACCCTCCAATCTGCAGGGACAGTTCCAGAGTCTATAGAATCCCGGAAGATGACCACCAATGCATCCACTATTTCCAGAGCCACCTCCTCAAGCACTCTGGGATGCAGATTCTCAGGCCCTGGGGATTTATCCGCCTTCAATCCCATCAGTTTTCCCAGCACCATTTCTCTACTAATGTTGATCTCCCTCAGTTCTTCCCTCTCACTAAACCTTTCATTCTCCAACATTTCTGGGATCTGATTTGTGCCCTCATTTGTGAAGACAGAACCAAAGAATGTATTTAATTGCTCAGCCATTTCTTTGTCCCTTATTATGCATTCCCCTGTTTCTGGCTGCAGTGGGCCTGCATTTCTCTTTACCAATCTCTTTCTCTTCACATATCTGTAGAAACACTTAGTGTTAGTTTTTATGTTCCCTGCAAGCTTCCTTTTTGTACTGTACTTTCCCCTTCTTAATCAATCCCTTCGTCCTTCTTTGCTGAATTCTAAACTGCCCCCAATCCTCAGACCTATTATTTTTCTTGGCCAATCTGTATGCTTCTTCCTTGGATCGGATACTATTTCTAATTTCCTTTGTAAGCCATGGATTGGCCCTCTTAGCCCCTTTGCTTTTGTGCCAGACAGGAATGAACAGTTGCTGTAGTTCCTCCATGCGTTCCTTAAATGTTTGCCATTGTCTATCCACTGTCATCCCTTTAAGTAACTCTCCCCAATCAATCAATTGTATAGATTGTGAACAGTCGGGGTCCAAGGACCGAACCCTGTGGCACCCCACTAGTTACGTCTTGCCATCCAGAAAAAGACCCATTTAACCCGACTCTCTGCTTTCTGTGGGTTAGCCAGTCTTCTATCCCAGCTAATAAATTACCCCAATCCCATGTGATCTTGCCTTCTGTGCGGCACCTTATCAAATGCCTTCTGGAAGTCCAGATATACTACATCTACAGGATCCCCATTATCTACTTGGCTTGTTACATCTTCGAAGAACAATTTCCCAGCAACATATTAAACAAAGTGGTCAATAGTTTCCTACTTTCTGCCTGCGTCCTTTTTTGAACAAGGGGGTGACATAAGTATTTTCCCGCATCCAGGGAATTTTGGAATATTATAGCCAATAGATCTTTAAGACTCTAGGATGTAGGCCCTGGAGATTTGTCTACCTTTAATTCCAATAGTTTGTTTAGTACTTACATAGTGAACATAGAATATACAGTGCAGAAGGAGGCTATTCGGCCCATCGAGTCTGCACCGACCCACTTAAGCCCTCACTTCCACCCTATCCTCGTAACCCAATAACCCCTCCTAACCTTTTTGGTCACTAAGGGCAATTTATCATGGCCAATCCACCTAACCTGCACGTCTTTGGACTGTGGGAGGAAACCGGAGCACCCGGAGGAAACCCACGCAGACACGGGGAGAACGTGCGGACTCCGCACAGACAGTGACCCAGCGGGGAATCGAACCTGGGACCCTGGCGCTGTGAAGCCACAGTGCTAACCACTGTGCTACCGTGCTGCCCGGGGCCGGGATCGAACTTGGGACCTGTGCTAACCACTGCGCCACTGTGCTGCCCTGAGCTTCTTACATTTACAAACCAACTGATTGTGCATCCAGTCTGGCGACTGTGTTAACCGTATGTGTGAGGCTTTTACAAATATATGGAAACCAAGCCACAGCGCAAAGATTGATTATTTTACATGTGTCATTTATCAAGAACAAAGCCATCAGTGATCATAATGTTGGGGAGCGGCAGCCTGACATCTCCCCATCTTTAGATAACTCTGAACAATTGTTCCCTATTGATGATGATTGTTCTAAGTTTCTCCCTTTCTATTGCTTCTACATTACCTGTTACTATTGGGATGGTACTAGTGTCCACCACAGTGAAATCTGAGGCAAAATATTGATTTAGCACATGCCATTTCTGTGTTCTCCACTATTAACTTACCGGTCTAATCCAAGGGACCAACATTCACTTTAGCTACTCTCTTCCCTCTTATAGTTGCTTTTGCTGTTTTTTATATTTTGTGCTAGTTTTCTTTCATTTGTTCTTTTTATTACTTTGTTCTTTTTATTACTTTTTTAGTAGCCCTTTCTTGATCTTTAAAAATTTCCCAATCTTCTGGCCTGTCACTGACCTTTGCAATATTCTGTATTCCTCTCTTGAATATATTTTAGTTGGGAGGAATTGAATATCTCCTTAAACAATTGCGACTGCTCATCACTTGTCCTACCTTTTACTCTTCCGACTCGTCCACTAGGGCAAAATCTGTCCTCATGCCTATATAAATAATACCTTTGTTTAACTCCAGAATGCTAGTCTGGAACGTCAGTTTCTCGCCTTCAAGCTGAATTTGAAATTCATCATGCAATGATCATTCTTCCCTGGAAGATCCTTAACCATGAGGTCATTAATTAATCCCTCCTCATTACACAATACTAAATCCAGAATAGTCTGCTCCCAGATTGGTTCCACAACATATTGCTCCAAGAATCAACCTTCAATGAACTCTCCCTTGAGGATATCCTTGTCAATTTGATTCATCCATTCTATATGCATATTAAAATCACCCATGATTATTATCGTACCTTTCTTACAAGCCCCCAATATTTCCTGGTTTATACTGTGTCTCACTGCATAACTGCAGCACGGTAGCATAGTGGTTAGCACAGTTGCTTCACAGCTCCAGGGTCCCAGGTTCGATTCCTGGCATGGGTCACTGCCTGTGCGGAGTCTGCACGGTCTCCCTGTGTCTTTGTTGTGGGTTTCCTCCGACTGCTCCGGTTTCCTCCCACAGTCCAAAGATGTGCAGGTTAGGTGGATTGGCCATGACAAATAGCACTTAGTGTCGGAAAAGGTTAGGTGGGGTTATTGAGTTACAGGGATAGGGTGGAGGTGTGGGCTTAAGTGGGCTGAATGACCTCCTCCTGCACTGTAAATTCTATGTTTCTATGATACTGTTTGGGGACCTATAGATTACTCCCATCAGGGATATCTTTCCTTTGCTATTTCTTATTTCTAACCAGACTGATTCCAGTGCCTATATCATTTCTCACAACAGCACTGATGCCTTCCCTGACTAGCAAAGCTACACCATCTCCTTTTCCGTTCTGTCTATCCTTCCAAAATATAATCTTTATTATTGTCACAAGTAGGCTTACATTAACACTGCAATGAAGTTACTGTGAAGATCCCTGAGTCGCCACATTCCGGCGCCTGTTCGGGTACACAGAGGGAAAATTCAGAATGTCTGATTCACCTAACAGCATGTCTTTCGGGAGCTGTGGGAGGAAACCGGAGCCCCCGGAGGAAACCCACGCAGACACGGGGAGAACGTGCAGATTCTGCACAGACAGTGACCCAAGCCAGGAATCGAACCTGGGACCCTGTCGCTGTGAAGCAATAGTGCTAACCACTGTGCCACCGTGCCGCCCACTGAGTACCCTTGGATATTCAACTCTCAGGCCTGGTCTTCTTGTAACCATGTCTCAGTAATCACCAAATCATGCCCTTTGTCATAATTTGCCCTGTTGGGCTGGTTTAGCACACTGGGCTAAATCGCTGGCTTTTAAAGCAGACCAAGGCAGGCCAGCAGCACGGTTTGATTCCCGTACCAGCCTCCCCGAACAGGCGCTGGAATGTGGCGACTAGGGGCTTTTCACAGTAATTTCATTTGAAGCCTACTTGTGACAATAAGCGATTTTCATTTCATTTCATTTCATTAATTTTGTTCCGAATGCTTTGTGAATTCAGACCATAAGACCTAGGAGCGGAAGTAAGGTCATTCGGCCCATCGAGTCCACTCCACCATTCAATCACGGCTGATTTCAACTCCATTTACCCGCTCTCTCTCCATAGCCCTTAATTCCTCGAGAAATCAAGAATTTATCAACTTCTGTCTTAAAGGCACTCAACGTCCCGGCCTCCATCGCCCTCTGTGGCAATGAATTCCACAGACCCACCACACTCTGGCTGAAGAAATTTCTCCTCATCTCTGTTCTAAAGTGACTCCCTTTTATTCTAAGGCTGTGCCCCCGGGTCCTAGTCTCCCCTGCTAATGGAAACAACTTCCCTACGTCCACCCTATGTAAGCCATTCATTATCTTGTCAGTTTCTATTAGATCTATTACATGCAAAGCATTTATAGCGATACATAGATACATAGAAGATAGGAGCAGGAGGAGGCCTTTTGGCCCTTCGAGCCTGCTCCGCCATTTATCACGATCATGGCTGATCATCCAACTCAATAGCCTAATCCTGCTTTCTCCCCATAACCTTTAATCCCATTCTCCCCAAGTGCTATATCCAGCCGCCTCGTGAATATATTCAATGTTTTAGCATCAACTACTTCCTGTGGTAATGAATTCCACAGGCTCACCACTCTTTGTGTGAAGAAATGTCTCCTTATCTCTGTCCGAAATGGTTTACTCTGAATCCTCAGACTGTGACCCCTGGTTCTGGACCAACCCACCATCGGGAACATCTTCCCTGTCTAGTCCTTTAAGTTTGTTCTATTGTCAAATTTCTCTCCTCTTGTCTGATTCTTTGGTGCAATATGATGTTCCTTCTTATCCTTAATTTTCAAATATGTATTTATTAAATAGCTCAATTTATTTTGTCTGGTCTTCTGGAGCAATGTGCTGTACAGTCTTACAATCCCTAGATTTGTTGTTTGTTTTAAATCTAAAAGTACCCCCATCTCAGTTGAAAGTGGGTATTCAAGCAGTTAAAATGGCCCCGGTGACTCAACCCAAGACATCCTATCCCATTCCCTAATTCCGAGCAAGTGGCAAATGAGCTTGTCTGAAGCTTGACCGAGTCATTCTTTAAACATGCAGATGTAATGACACCTTTAAGCTCAAACTGCTATTTTCCCTGATGACCTGAGCACTTGAAGTTAAGATGCTCCCTATGCTGAGGACAAAAGTTCCTCAGTTTGTTCAATTCCTGCTCCGGTTTAAAGTCAAGTTTTATGATTATAGGCGGGATCCTCCGTCCCGCCGCACCCGTTTTCTGCTGCGGTGGCGTACCCCCGCCGGCAGCGGGATCCTCCGTCCTGCCGCACCCGTTTTCTGCTGCGGCGAACCCCCGCCGGCAACGGGATCCTCCGTCCTGCCGCACCCGTTTTCTGCGGTGGCGTACCCCCGCCGGCAGCGGGATCTTCCGTCTTGCCGCACCCGTTTTCTGCTGCGGCGAACCCCCGCCGGCAACGGGATCCTCCGTCCCGCCGCACCTGTTTTCTGCTGCGGCGAACCCCCGCCGGCAGCGGGATCCTCCGTCCCGCCGCACCCGTTTTCTGCTGTGGTGAACCCCCGCCGGCAGCGGGATCCTCCGTCCCGCCGCACCCGTTTTCTGCTGTGGTGAACCCCCGCCGGCAGCGGGATCCTCCGTCCCGCCGCACCCGTTTTCTGCTGTGGTGAACCCCCGCCGGCAGCGGGATCCTCCGTCCCGCCGCACCCGTTTTCTGCTGTGGTGAACCCCCGCCGGCAGCGGGATCCTCCGTCCTGCCAGCCGGCCATTGGGGTTTCCCACTGTGGGCACCCCCCACGCCATCAGGAAATCCGCGGGCGTGAATGTGCTGCTGCCGAAACGGAGGATCCCGCCAGCGGAGAATCCAGCCCTCTGTCTTTCTGGTTTCCCCTGCGAGAGACGTTATTCTGGGCCTACCAATTTCTTACATTTATATTAAATGCCTTAATCAGTTCAATTCTTAAATCCTTCATTTCCTGGGGTTATAAGTGAACATACATTGACTCTGATACTACGTCAGCCCCACTATCCTAGACATTATCCTGCTGAATCACAGCTTTCGCCATTAGCTCCTTTGCCAAATGGAGCATCCAACGCTTATTGCACGAGCATTTTGCTTTCATATTTTATCACTCTTGTTGGGCGTCATTCTCCGCCCCCCCGCCGGGTCTGAGAATGGCCGTTGGCCGCCGTGAATCCCGCCCCCGCCGAAGTCTCCAGTACCAGAGATTGGGCGGGGGCGGGAATCGGGTCGCGCCGGTTGGCGGGACCCCCCGCTCAATTCTCCGGCCCGGATGGGCCGAAGTCCCGCCCAGAAATTGCCTGTCCTGCCGGCGTAAATTAAACCTGGTGTTTACCGGCGGGACCAGGCGGCATGGGCGGGCTCCGGGGTCCTGGGGGGGGGGGGGGGGGGCGCGGGACGATCTGACCCCGGGGGGGTGCCCCCACGGTGGCCTGGCCCGCGATCGGGGCCCACCGATCTTTCCCTTCCTCCTTCGCCACGGCCTCCACCATGGCGGAGGCGGAAGTGACTCTCCCCACTGCGCATGCGCCGGGAAACTGTCAGCGGCCGCTGACGCTCCCGCGCATGCGCCGGGAAACTGTCAGCGGCCGCTGATGCTCCCGCGCATGCGCCGCATTTCCGCGCCAGCTGGCGGGGCAACAAACGCCATTTCCGCCAGCTGGCGGGGCGGAAATCCCTCCGCCGTCGGCCTAGCCCCTCAATGTTGGGGCTCGGCCCCCAAAGATGCGGAGCATTCCGCACCTTTGGGGCGGCGCGATGCCCGTCTGATTGGCGCCGATTTGGGCGCCAGTCGTCTGACATCGCGCCGTTGGGGGAGAATTTCGCCCAGGATGTTCCTAATATCTGATTTTTTTTTTGCATCAGCAAGCCAACCTTTATGATTCATGTTCTTGGAAATGATCCCATTGCTCATTGTTTATCCCTCCCCATTTCCTTTGCATTCCATTCTGGTATTCCTGCACCCAGAGTGTGCCATTTCACACTTCATTATGTTAAACTGTAATTGCTAAGGTTAGGTTCCTTTTTTAAAATAAATTTAGAGTACCCAATTCATTTTTTTTGCATTTACCGTGGCCAATCCACCCACCCTGCACATCTTTGGGTTGTGGGGGCGAAACCCACGCAGCCACGGGGAGAATGTGCAAACTCCACACGGACAGTGACCCAGAGCCGGGATTGAACCTGGGACCTTGGCGCCGTGAGGCTGCAGTGTTACTCACTGCGCCACCGTGCTGCCCCAGTGTTATGCCCCTAATCTGTGTCCTTTTACAGTTTTTTTCCCCTTCATATATCATTGCCCACTTAAACCAGAATGTCCCTTTCTATCCTGCTTTCTTGATTTCTAACTCTTAAATCTGTTGCTGTCAGTGCCACAATTCCAGCATTGTTCTGAAAAGGTGTACACGTGCACGCTTGTATGTAAATGGCATCCATTAACCCTTCCTTATTCACCTACTCAATGACTGTCAGCCATCTCTGTCACATCAGTTAGGTATGACTTCTGGAGATAGAATCATAGAATGGTTACTGCATGGAAGGAGGGTATTTGTTGTGCCTGGTGTGTCCATGCCGGCTCTCCTGAAGTTCACCTCAGTGAGTCCTGCTGCCCCGCCATTTCCCTAATCCTGCAAATCTTTCCTCTTCAGAGGCTGTTTAGCACAGGGCTAAATCGCTGGCTTTGAAAGCAGACCAAGGCAAGCCAGCAGCACGGTTCAATTCCCGTAACAGCCTCCCCGAACAGGCGCCGGAATGTGGCGACTAGGGGCTTTTCACAGTAACTTCATTTGAAGCCTACTTGTGACAATAAACATTTCATTTCATTTTCATACTTATCCAATTCCCTTGCGAAGAGTGCAGCATTTGCAGACTTACAATCTTGCATGCTATTTATGATTTAAATGAGCAATGAAAGAATTTTCTCCTGAATTCCTTCTTGGATTTGATAGCAGGAACGGATCTTCGATTTATGGCCCCAAGTTTCCCCCAAAAGATGGGAAAGCATTTTTAATATTTCTTCAATTAAGTGGCCCTCCTGGTTTGATCACAAAACAGTGTCTTGTTCCTTATGACAGCCTGGACGTGTTAAACCATTTCATTAAAACGCAGGTCGTGCTTGCCCTTTTTAGAAGTGTTATTTTCATTCCTGGAACCGTTGTGTGCTTAAGCCACAGCTCATGTGGAAGCAATCGGAAACTTGTCTTGTGCAATTCATTTGTTCCCTGTAAGTTCAGCCTCTCCTGAAGGTAGTGGCAATTACTAAGTCGTGTCAAGCTGTTCCTCACACAGGATGCCTGATCGCTCCTGACTGCACCAACCATTGTCAGGGACCACAATTGACGGTGGCTCTTCATCAGGGCTGACAGGATCATGGCCGAACGCGTACCGCAGCTGAGATGTTGCTGTCAGCAATGTATAACTTGCACACGAGAGCGTCTGACTAACAAAGATAGGCATACGTTTTTGGAAAGATCATTGTGGTGTGTGTGCGGAGGCAATTCTTTCCCAGTTTATAGTCCACTGCCTTCCTGTACACTATTTAAAACCTGCAGACTCATACCTGCGACAGGCATTTTAAAATATCATTAAATTAAAGTTTTAAACAACTCAAACTCTGAAATATAGAAAATGAAGTGTTGATTCTAACTGGTATTCGATGCAGCATTCAATGGCAGGACTCTGACGTTTCCTTTGTTCGTTCATTATTATAACAACACTGCCGGACCACTTCAGCTCCTTGGTAGCAGCCCTCCTCCATCCAACTTTTCCTTCTTCCTTCTCTCCTTTACATCCTCCTCTCCCTGCCGCTCGCTACCATCTATCCATCGGCAACTGTACCCATCCTCTGCTAACTCTCCTGCCTCACTTTCCATTCTCTTTCCTCTCCTCCCCCACACACTCTCCACCCTTACCCTTCCACTCTCTGCTCCCACTCTCCACCCCCGCTCCTATCTGCCCCGCTCCCTACATCTCCGATCCACTCTCCCTTCACCGTTCCCCAGTCCCTCTCCTTCCTCCCCATCTCCGACTCCCTCTACCCTCTCCATCTCCGACTCCCTCTACCCTCTCCAGCCTATCTGTTCCCATTTCCAACCCGTTGTCCTCGCCGCTCTCCTCCCCCTCGCCGCTCACCTCCCCTCCCTCGCCGCTCTCCTCCCCTCCCTCGCCGCTCACCTCCCCTCCCTCGCCGCTCTCCTCCCCTCCCTTGCCGCTCTCCTCCCCCACGCCGCTCTCCTCCCCCACGCCGCCCTCCTCCCCTCGCCGTCCTCCTCCCCCTCGCCGTCCTCCCCCTCCCTCGCCGCTCTCCTCCCCTCCCTTGCCGCTCTCCTCCCCCACGCCGCCCTCCTCCCCCTCGCCGCCCTCCTCCCCCTCGCCGCTCTCCTCCCCCTCGCCGCTCTCCTCCCCCTCGCCGCTCTCCTCCCCTCCCTCGCCGCTCTCCTCCCCTCCCTCGCCGCTCTCCTCCCCCTCGCCGCTCTCCTCCCCCTCGCCGCTCTCCTCCCCCTCGCCGCTCTTCTCCCCCTCGCCGCTCTCCTCCCCCTCGCCGCTCTCCTCCCCCTCGCCGCTCTCCTCCCCCTCGCCGCTCTCCTCCCCCTCGCCGCTCTCCTCCCCCTCGCCGCTCTCCTCCCCCTCGCCGCTCTCCTCCCCCTCGCCGCTCTCCTCCCGCTCGCCGCTCTCCTCCCCCTCGCCGCTCTCCTCCCCCTCGCCGCTCTCCTCCCCCTCGCCGCTCTCCTCCCCCTCGCCGCTCTCCTCCCCCTCGCCGCTCTCCTCCCCCTCGCTGCTCTCCTCCCCCCTCGCTGCTCTCCTCCCCATCGCTGCTCTCCTCCCCCTCGCTGCTCTCCTCCCCCTCGCTGCTCCCCTCCCCCTCGCTGCTCTCCTCCCCCTCGCTGCTCCCCTCCCCCTCGCTGCTCTCCTCACCATCGCTGCTCCCCTCCCCCTCGCTGCTCCCCTCCCCCTCGCTGCTCTCCTCCCCTCGCTGCTCTCCTCCCCTCGCTGCTCCCCTCCCCCCTCGCCGCTCTCCACCCCCTCGCCGCTCTCCACCCCCTCGCCGCTCTCCTCCCCCTCGCCGCTCTCCTCCCCCTCGCCGCTCTCCTCCCCCTCGCCGCTCTCCTCCCCCGCGCCGCTCTCCTCCCCCGCGCCGCTCTCCTCCCCCTCGCCGCTCTCCTCCCCCTCGCCGCTCTCCTCCCCCTCGCCGCTCTCCTCCCCCTCGCCGCTCTCCTCCCCCTCGCCGCTCTCCTCCCCCTCGCCGCTCTCCTCCCCCTCGCCGCTCTCCTCCCCCTCGCCGCTCTCCTCCCCCTCGCCGCTCTCCTCCCCCTCGCCGCTCTCCTCCCCCTCGCCGCTCTCCTCCCCCTCGCCGCTCTCCTCCCCCTCGCCGCTCTCCTCCCCCTCGCCGCTCTCCTCCCCCTCGCCGCTCTCCTCCCCCTCGCCGCTCTCCTCCCCCTCGCCGCTCTCCTCGCCGCTCTCCTCCCCCTTGCCGCTCTCCTCCCCCTCGCCGCTCTCCTCCCCCTCGCCGCTCTCCTCCCCCTCGCCGCTCTCCTCCCCCTCGCCGCTCTCCTCCCCCTCGCCGCTCTCCTCCCCCTCGCCGCTCTCCTCCCCCTCGCCGCTCTCCTCCCCCTCGCCGCTCTCCTCCCCCTCGCCGCTCTCCTCCCCCTCGCCGCTCTCCTCCCCCTCGCCGCTCTCCTCCCCCCTCGCCGCCCCCCTCACCGCCCTCCTTCCCCTCGCCGCCCTCCTCCCCCTCGCCGCCCTCCTCCCCCTCGCCGCCCTCCTCCCCCTCGCCGTCCTCCTCCCCCTCGCCGCCCTCCTCCCCCTCGCCGCCCTCCTCCCCCTCGCCACCCTCCTCCCCCCTCGCCGCCCTCCTCCCCCCTCGCCGCCCTCCTCCCCCTCGCCGCCCTCCTCCCCCTCGCCGCCCTCCTCCCCCTCGCCGCCCTCCTCCCCCTCGCCGCCCTCCTCCCCCTCGCCGCCCTCCTCCCCCTCGCCGCCCTCCTCCCCCTCGCCGCCCTCCTCCCCCTCGCCGCCCTCCTCCCCCTCGCCGCCCTCCTCCCCCTCGCCGCCCTCCTCCCCCTCGCCGCCCTCCTCCCCCTCGCCGCCCTCCTCCCCCTCGCCGCCCTCCTCCCCCTCGCCGCCCTCCTCCCCCTCGCCGCCCTCCTCCCCCTCGCCGCCCTCCTCCCCCTCGCCGCCCTCCTCCCCCTCGCCGCCCTCCTCCCCCTCGCCGCCCTCCTCCCCCTTGCCACTATACTTCCTCCCTCCCTCCCCCCCACTGCTCTCCTCCCTCCGTCCCTACCTCCCACTGCTCTCCGCCCTCCCCTCCCGCTGCTCTCCTCCCTCCCTGCCTCCCGCTTCTCTCCTCGCCGCTCTCCTCCCCCCTCGCTGCTCTCCTCCTCCTTGCCGCTATCCTTTCTCCCTCTACCCCCCTCCCGCTGCTCTCCCCGCTGCTCTCCCCCCCCCCCCCCCCGCTGCTCTCCTCCCTCCCCCCCCGCTGCTCTCCTCCCGCTGCTCTCCTCCCTCCCTCCCCACGCTGCTCTCCTCCTGCCCTCTCTCCCGCTGCTCTCCTCCCTCACCCCCCCGCTGCTCTCCTCCCTCCCCGCTCTCCCCCCAACCCTCCCCCTCCATTCTACTGCCCCTTCCTCCCCGACTGCCCCATAATATTCAACATGAATTTCCAGTTAATTTTAGACAGTAGTGAATTCATCTAAATCCAGCCGATACCTCTCCACAACGGTCCCATTTGAAGAGTTTAGGTTGAGCCTTCAGCTCTGCAATGACCAGTGACGAACAACGGCTAAAACCTGTCTGGACAGCACGCTGTTGTCCCCTGTATAAAATTAAACTTTGAGCAAGTTATTAGGAAATAGCTTTGAGCTTGGTTGATTTTATTTTCTTTCCTTGTTAACTTTTATGTTGTGTATTGATCAGGATTTTTCTTTGTCTTTTTTGTCTTGTTATTCGTTCTCCAGTCTGACCAGGTACAGGTCACCCCCAGTCCCAGTGTATGTATTATTATTTCATTTTCTGCTCTACTCCCTTTGCATGCTTCAAATGCTTGTGGGTGGTACACTCGGATTATTCGTCTCCCAGTAACCCAGCAGTATACATCGTAATCATTCAAATACTGCATGTTCCTTAACAAGCTTTAGCTGCCAGTGGAGTGATGGTAATCAGAGGTGTAGCGAGACGCTGTGCTTTAAATGAGTGGTTTATGAGTGGACTACATTAACCTTTGTTTCCTTGCTTTTGCCTCGTTGTATTTTGTTCAAATCTCTTGATATTTCCAGTAGTGAGGGTGAGGGTGTCAACTTAACACAGCTGCTGGTATCCTCTAATGTCACAAGTCAAATTACTGGTTTGTGATGCAGAGTGACTCCCAACAGCGCAGGTTCAATTCCCTATGGTGACTTTACTTTACCACCTGACCTGTCACACCACTGGCGAATTTGCCATGTGACCAGTCGCACGACTGGCGCATCTGCCACTTGACCAGTCACATGACTGGCGTATCTGCCACTTGACCAGTCATATGACTGGCGTATCTGCCACTTGACCAGTCATATGACTGGCGTATCGGCCACTTGACCAGTCGCACGACTGGCGTATCTGCCACCTGACCTGTCCCATGACTGCACATCTCCCACTTGGCCAGTTACACGACTGGCGTATCTGCCACTTGACCAATCACGTGACTGACGTATCTGCCACTCGACCAGTCACGTGACTGACGTATCTGCCACTCGACCAGTCACGTGACTGACGTATCTGCCACTCGGCCAGTCACGTGACTGACATATCTGCCACTCGGCCGGTCACGTGACTGACGTATCTGCCACTTGACCCGTGACATGACTGACGTATCTGCCACTCGACCAGTCACGTGACTGACGTATCTGCCACTCGACCAGTCACGTGACTGACGTATCTGCCACTCGGCCAGTCACGTGACTGACGTATCTGCCACTCGGCCAGTCACGTGACTGACATATCTGCCACTCGGCCAGTCACGTGACTGACGTATCTGCCACTCGGCCAGTCACGTGACTGACATATCTGCCACTTGACCCGTCACATTGGTGAAAAGAAGTTAAAAAAATCATTTGCAGTCCATGTGTCAATGAGACACAGTAAACGCCCTCACCTTCGCTCGACCTGTCAATGAGACACAGTAAACGCCCTCACCTTCGCTCGACCTGTCAATGAGACACAGTAAACGCCCTCACCTTCGCTCGACCTGTCAATGAGACACAGTAAACGCCCTCACCTTCGCTCGACCTGTCAATGAGACACAGTAAACGCCCTCACCTTCGCTCGACCTGTCAATGAGACACAGTAAACGCCCTCACCTTCGCTCGACCTGTCAATGAGACACAGTAAACGCCCTCACCTTCGCTCGACCTGTCAATGAGACACAGTAAACGCCCTCACCTTCGCTCGACCTGTCAATGAGACACAGTAAACGCCCTCACCTTCGCTCGACCTGTCAATGAGACACAGTAAACGCCCTCACCTTCGCTCGACCTGTCAATGAGACCAGTAAACGCCCTCACCTTCGCTCGACCTGTCAATGAGACACAGTAAACGCCCTCACCTTCGCTCGACCTGTCAATGAGACACAGTAAACGCCCTCACCTTCGCTCGACCTGTCAATGAGACACAGTAAACGCCCTCACCTTCGCTCGACCTGTCAATGAGACACAGTAAACGCCCTCACCTTCGCTCGACCTGTCAATGAGACACAGTAAACGCCCTCACCTTCGCTCGACCTGTCAATGAGACACAGTAAACGCCCTCACCTTCGCTCGACCTGTCACTGAGACACAGTAAACGCCCTCACCTTCGCTCGACCTGTCAATGAGACACAGTAAACGCCCTCACCTTCGCTCGACCTGTCAATGAGACACAGTAAACGCCCTCACCTTCGCTCGACCTGTCAATGAGACCAGTAAACGCCCTCACCTTCGCTCGACCTGTCAATGAGACACAGTAAACGCCCTCACCTTCGCTCGACCTGTCAATGAGACACAGTAAACGCCCTCACCTTCGCTCGACCTGTCAATGAGACACAGTAAACGCCCTCACCTTCGCTCGACCTGTCAATGAGACACAGTAAACGCCCTCACCTTCGCTCGACCTGTCAATGAGACACAGTAAACGCCCTCACCTTCGCTCGACCTGTCACTGAGACACAGTAAACGCCCTCACCTTCGCTCGACCTGTCAATGAGACACAGTAAACGGCCTCACCTTCGCTCGACCTGTCAATGAGACACAGTAAACGCCCTCACCTTCGCTCGACCTGTCAATGAGACACAGTAAACGCCCTCACCTTCGCTCGACCTGTCAATGAGACACAGTAAACGGCCTCACCTTCGCTCGACCTGTCAATGAGACACAGTAAACGCCCTCACCTTCGCTCGACCTGTCAATGAGACACAGTAAACGCCCTCACCTTCGCTCGACCTGTCAATGAGACACAGTAAACGCCCTCACCTTCGCTCGACCTGTCAATGAGACACAGTAAACGCCCTCAACTTCGCTCGACCTGTCAATGAGACACAGTAAACGCCCTCACCTTCGCTCGACCTGTCAATGAGACACAGTAAACGCCCTCACCTTCGCTCGACCTGTCAATGAGACACAGTAAACGCCCTCACCTTCGCTCGACCTGTCAATGAGACACAGTAAACGCCCTCACCTTCGCTCGACCTGTCAATGAGACACAGTAAACGCCCTCACCTTCGCTCGACCTGTCAATGAGACACAGTAAACGCCCTCACCTTCGCTCGACCTGTCAATGAGACACAGTAAACGCCCTCACCTTCGCTCGACCTGTCAATGAGACCAGTAAACGCCTTCACCTTCGCTCGACCTGTCAATGAGACCAGTAAACGCCCTCACCTTCGCTCGACCTGTCAATGAGACACAGTAAACGCCCTCACCTTCGCTCGACCTGTCAATGAGACACAGTAAACGCCCTCACCTTCGCTCGACCTGTCAATGAGACACAGTAAACGCCCTCACCTTCGCTCGACCTGTCAATGAGACACAGTAAACGCCCTCACCTTCGCTCGACCTGTCATGCATTGGCTTTCTTTTTGGTTTTAGAAACTTTTTTTTTTTAAACAGAGCAATTGGCCGAAAGACTAATCATGCTGGATATGCGTTTTTGTTAATGGCATGATATAACTTTATCATTTGGGAACTGGACTCTTCAAAACAAACCAACTAGAATTTGGAAGCAATTAAAATTATTTCTTTGAACGCAAGTAGGAAAGAGTTCGATGGATAAGTGATAGAAACAGAAAATGGTTCCAGTATGCTGTATGCTGTACTCTGTTGAAAATGGTTCCAGTATGCTGTATGCTGTACTCTGTTGCTGCAAAATGCTCTTGGGTGTAAAATTCTATCTGATTTGTATTGGTATGCTAAATAGTAGATTTCTGGATTGTATTATGATATCCAATTCCCAATTAGCAATATGTTATTACAATCTGTGTATGTGGGAGAAATGTATGGTAAGACTATTTTTTTGAATCCAGTCATTATTCTGCTGAAGTTATTCATCTGAATGTTTAAATTGAGACCACGGATTAATTATATTTTTTAAGCAATAAATGATCTGGAAGTGATACCTTGGGATTTAAGTTGCTCATTAATTTGATGTTGACGCTGTGTTCATTTTATTGAATTTGTTGATGCTGATCAGCTCAGAGCTATTATTTAAAGGTTAGCCCCTTACTCGCAATAATTGCTTCAAATGGAACGTCCAAGGCGCATTGGCACAATTACTAAAATAAAGGTAATTGAAGATGAGAGTGCAAATTGATTTGAGCATTTTTATTCTTCAATTCCACCTTGAAATAGTTCTTGTAGCTTCTGACTGAAATGGCGTGTTATTTCAACCCATAGGAACAGGATGCACAAGTTATCCCCAGTGCTCCTCGAGCACTGTCGGTGGCAGACTAAAATGGGTACTTGTGCTTGGAGGTTGTATCAATCTGCATGATTGTACCCAAATATGTGGAACACAAATAAATCACAATGCAAATGGTGGAGTGGCAGGGTGGGTTTACATTTTTCCCCCAAAGTTTCACAAGTAAGCAGTTAAAACATTGAGTCAAATTGAATTAGAAATGTACAAAATGCCAAGAGGAAATATATTTTTCAAACTAACCAACAAATCTTAACTGTACAGTTAACATTTTTCTTGCACAGTTGACCACTAACTACTATCTAAAGCCCAGAGAACATTCCTTCTACCCCTTAGCGAATGTGTGTATTTACACATGTGTTGGGAACTAGGCCTCACCACGAAGAACCCAGCCACCCTCTCCATATCTCCATGTTTAAAAAAAAAAAATTTTTAGAGTACCCAATTCTGTTTTTTCCAATTAAGGTGCAATCCACCTAGCCTGCACATCTTTGGGTTGTGGGGGTGAAACCCACACAGACACTGGGAGAATGTGCAAACTCCACACGGACAGTGAGGCAACAGTGCTAACTACTGCGCCTTCGTGCCGCCCTCCTTATCTCCATGTTGTTTGCTTTTAAAATGTTTGATTTTAAAATTTAATCCTGAAACAGTCTCAGCAGATTCTTTCTATCCAAGCATTTCCATGACAATGTTGCAGGCTCGCTCAATGGCTCAGTGACTATCTGAGCCATGTAGTCACTGGTATGTGCCAAGTCCCTATGTTTGGGATGGAAGGAGAAGAAATTAATCTGAGTTCTTGCTCCCCATCGGCCTACAGCAAACTGCAGCTGGGAAGTCATTGTGTGGACACTGGGTGAGGAGGGGATGGGCTTGACCATTTAGCCCTCTGTGATTCAGTCAACTCTAACACACTCTTGTTGTATGCTGTCAGATGATCAATGGCTACTGGGATTGAGGTTCCAGAAGTCAAATGGCGTCCACAATGCCAGAGACAGTGCTTTGGGAATAAAGGGACAGGGAGAAAATTGCCTAGTTTGGTTTTTGAGGAAAAGTGATGCGCTTTGGAAAATAAAATGTTAAATTTAAAATGTAGGTTCAATGCTGTACTGATGCACAGAGCGGGAGGTTGTCCTGTGTGTCACAAGGTGTTGGCAGCATGGTAGCACAGTGGTTAGCACAGTTGCTTCACATCTCCAGGGTCCCAGGTTCGATCCCCGGCTTGGGTCACTGTCTGTGCAGAGTCTGCACGTTCTCCCCGTGTCTGCGTGGGTTTCCCCCTGGTGCTCCGGTTTCCTCCCACAGTCCAAAGATGTGCAGGTTAAGTGGATTGGCCGTGCTAAATTGCCCTTAGTCCAAAAAACAGGTTAGATGGGGTTGCGAGGATAGGGTGGAAGTGTGACCTAAGGTAGCATGCTCTTTCCAAGGCCCAGTGCAGACTCGATGGGCCGAATGGCCTCCTGCACTGTAAATTGTATGATTCTATTAAATCAATTGACTCTGCACGGAGTAACCGGACACCAGCTCCATTCTTTCCAATGAATTCCCAGTCTCAGCCCATGCTGTTCTTTTCCATTCCCTATTTGGCGGAATAAATGGAAAGCTGGGAGGAAAACCGAAGGCAGTGCAAATCACCCAAGCGTTTCTCTCTTGTGCTTCCCAATATTGTGTGACTGAGTTGAATCTACTCCTGGGAATGGGTAGCTGTTGGTTCTCTGCACCTGGAATTGGGACCTAAGGAAAATGGAATTGGGGAAGGAACAGTAACAACTAGAATATCATTCTAACTTAATGTCAATAAAAAAAGTTGAGCACTACATTCTAAGTAAATATGTTCTCTGTAGCTCGTCTCAGTTTATTGAGGAGATATTTCCCGAAATCTGGCTCCAGGTTCCATGAGCATTGCAAAGAGTGAACCATTGAACCAATAGGGTGACCGCTGATGTGCCTTATGTATGTTTAAATGCAAAATAATGTATTCTGCAGCCTATCTGGACAGTTCAGATATCTGATTCTGCAGCATTGCAACTTGTTCTAAAGTGTTTTGGCAATATATGTCCTGTAATTTCAATCCTGTTTTTTTTTTTTGTTTGTTTTTTGTTTGCCCTTTGTTTTCCTTTCTCCTTTAGCCTCTGGCCAAATACCTCTTACCGGAGGTGAGATTATCTGATGTTGGAAAGAAATGTGTAGTCATCGACTTAGATGAAACCTTAGTACATAGTTCCTTTAAGGTACTGGAAGTTCTTTGTTCATTCTTTGTGTTCCTCTTTAACTTGTGTAATTTTTGTTAAGTTAAAGAATACAATTTTCATATTGCCAATCTTAAGTCTTGCCGGGGGTGGGGCCAGCGGATGTGCATGAGAAGTAATTTAAAAGCGGGTCACTGTAAAGATAGCGATTGCCAAATGTATTTCCGCATGCTTCATTTATAGTTTCAAACTCTTAGCCTGTTCAAAATGGCCAGGATCTTATTCCGGTAACTTCAGTGTGTTCTTGTGTGAGGAAGCAAAATGGAAGGAATTTGGATGTAAACCTGAAAGGGACAAATCCCCAGGTCTATAGGGAAAGAGCTGGAGGGGGTGGGACTAATTGAATTGCTCTTTCAAAGAGCTGGCACAGGTAGGATGGGCTGAATGGCCTCCTGTGCTATACAATTGGAGGAAAGTGAAGGTTGTGGGAATAACTTCATCCCGGCGCCTCAAACTGACGTTTGCAATGTCTTTTGACCTGCTTTCAAATCCAGCTCCAACACAGCAGTGGTATGAAAGTGCTGTCTGGCTGCCTGGGTAGGTACTGCATTGGTTTGGACATTCCCAGCACAGATCCCATTGGATTGGAATGTGCAGTATAGTACAAAAATTTCAAATCCAAGAGAGGCCACCGGGATGGCTTGCGAAGGAAATGGAGAGTGGGGAATCCTCAACCAAGGCTGCGCATTGATGGTACAATAGTAAAGGGCCTTTAACTTTTGTGTCTGGTCTTTCTAGATGTGACTGGGAAGTGCTTGACACTGACACCATTTGTTCAACTTCGAGCATTTCCGTTCCCCAGGACTGAGCCTTCTCTGAATTGACAAATGTAAAAGGAAATTACCAGAAAGTGAAGCAGCCTCTCCTGCACATAAAGAGAGGATTTCATTCAACTCTCTTTGTCCTGCATCAAAGCAGCTCATGAAATGTCAGTTGACTACCATCAAGAAACTGAAATAAAATATGCCCCTGCTCACAAAATAATGGCATGTGCTTGCCTGGATTTCTGGGCAGCTGTTCAGACACACTTATTGTCTGATGAGTGAGTTTAAATGTAGAACGATACCCAATCTCATCACATGTGTGATGAGCCTTTTAAGTCCTTGCTATCTAGGCAGGAAATAGGTGACGTCGCTAATGAGCATCTTTCCAGAGAGTAAAGATATTGCAGTCTGCCCGCTCATCTCACTTGCTTTCAGTGGTGATGTTTCCCTCCCTTGTTATTTCTAATATGGAACTGTGTACTTTCACCGCAAACGTTATAATTAGTGAAGAAGTCATTTTGTTGGGAGAAATACTAAACCTAGGCATCGGTAAACTTAAATCCTTGGATAATGAATGAAACTAAACCTTACGACCTGACATTGGTCAGTAACTACAACACCAGGTCATCTGAAAGCATAGGTGCAGATGGCCAGTTTGTGTTTTGACCTAATTAATGATATGTTGTTACCATGTGACTATATTTGTTCCCTATTCACACCCCATCTCTCCTCCAAGCAGTGACCCATGGTGTAGTATAGGTTTTATGGGTTATGCCTCTAAATCAGTAGCGGAGATGTGGGAGGGATTGGGGGTGATATCAAAGTGTCCGTTCTTCAGGTAAAACCAAGTGTCAGCAGATGGTCCCACCCTCACAGTGGAACTTGAGGCCGTCCCTCAATCTCACATCTCTTAAACCAGCCAGGGCACATTACTGGGGAGCAGTTATGACTGACTGGGAAATGCTGAGGCCAGTTGCAGTACAAGGCTTGCTGTGGAGTAGAAAGAAAAAGGAAAGACTTGCATTTCTTTTTTTTAATATAAATTTAGAGTACCCAATTCATTTTTTCCCAGTGAGGGGCAATTTAGCGCGGCCAATCCACCGACCCTGCACATCTTCGGGGTGTGGGGGCGAAACCCACGCAAACACGGGGAGAATGTGCACAAGTGACCCAGAGCCAGGATCGAACCTGGGACCTCGGTGCCGTGAGGCAACAGTGCTAACCACTGCGCCACCATGCTGCCCTAAAGACTTGCATTTCTATAGTGCCTTTTATGACCTCCAGGATGTCCCAAAGTGCTTCACAGTCATTGAAGTAGTTTTGAAGTGTAGTCACTGTTGTAATGTAGGAAATATGACAACCAATTGCACACCCCAAGCTCCACTGATATGACCAGATTGTCTGTCTTTTAGTGATGTTGAATGAGGGAGCAAGATGCCAGGGAGCGCAACCTACCTCTTCCTCGCAGTACTGCCATGGGATATTGTACATCCACGTGAAGGGCAGATGGAGCCTTGGCTTAATGTCTCACCCTCTGTACTGCAGTGGGTGTGCCAGATTTTGTGCTCAAATCTCAGGCGTGGAATTGAACCTGTAATATTCTGATTCAGAGGCAAGAACCACTGAGCCACGCTGACAGCTTGATGTACAGTCTTGATGAGTTCCTTTCATTTGTTGCATGATATTAAACCCCTCGACTAAGTTTCCCACTTGCACTTAAATCTCCTCTTGTCACTTCAGTTTGATGCATAACTTTTGCAGTATAAAAACAGGCCCCTTGGCCCATCTAGTCTGCCAATGTTTTTGCTCTCCCCTTTCCCACCCTCTCCATCTCCCCTATCTTACATACTTCTATTCCTTTCTCCCTCATGCATTTATTTAGCCTCCTCTTAAATGCATCTATGCATGCGTGTTATCAGTCTCTGACATGCTGTTTTGGAAATGACACCGTGCTGAAGACCATACAGCTTTAGAAACTTGAAATGAGTGGTGTTCAGGTAATTAATGAGTCTCTGCAGAAGCCACATCCACATTTTTACCTCCTAAACCATCCGCTCCTGCAAATACCAACTACCTTTGAGGCTTGAGCATTGATTCTACCATTCATCACTTAACATGGAGCCCAGTGGCTGACACTTAGGAGCAGGAGAATGTTATTCCGCTTGTTGGCCTGTTCACCAGTTAGGTTGGATCATGGGTCAGCGTACAGGAGGGAGATAGAGAACCTAGTGGAGTGGTGCAACGACAGTAATCTCTCCCTCCATGTCAGCAAAACTAAAGAGCTGGTCATCGACTTCAGGAAACAAAGTGTGTCGTACACACCCCTGCCTGCATCTTAGGTGGAAATGGTTGACAACTTCAAATTTCTAGGTGCACACATCCCCAACAATCTGTCCTGGTTGACCCTCGTCGACGCTATGACCAAGAAAGCACAATAGCGCCTATATTTCCGAAGGAAACTAAGGAAATTCAGCATGCCCACATTGACTTACCAGTTTTTACAGATGCACCATAGAAAGCATCCTGTCTGGCTGTATCACAGCCTGGTATGGCAACTGCTCGGCCCAAGACCATAGAAAACTACAGTCATAAACACAGCCCGGTCCATCATGTGAACCCGCCTCCCATCCATTGACTCTGTCTACACCTCGCACTGACTTGGGAAAGAGGGCAGCGTAATCAAAGACCCCCCCCAAACCTGGGGTATTCTTTCTTCCAACCTCTTCCGTCAGGCAGAAGATGCAAAAGTCTGAGAACACGCACTAACAGACTCAAAAACAGCTTCTTCCCCGCTGTTACCAGTCTCCTGAATGGCCCACTTATGGACCGAACTGATCTACACGCGTCTTCTCTACTGTGTAGCACTACACTCCGTATGCTTCACCCAATGTCCATGGGCGGGATTCTCCCATTCGGCGGCAGAGTGTCCACGCCATCGGTGACGGCGTAAACAGGCCGCTGGGAGTACCGATTCTGGCCCCTACAGGAGGGGGCCAGCACAGCGCTGAAGCAGTTCACGCCCCTCCAGCCTCCCATCCCGGCGCGAACTGTGTGCCGCGGGTTCCGCGCATGCGCAGTGGCGTCGGTGCAAACCTGGGCATGCAGAGTGGCCTCCCGCAACATGGCGCGGGAGTTCAGGGGCTGGCGCGGATGAAAATAGGCCCGGGGAGCAAGAGGCCGGAGGCCCCCCCCCCCCCCCCCCCCCGCCCCGGACAGGCCGAGAATCGGCGACCCGGCCGGGTACAGCGACCGGCGCCAGTGGCGGCGATTTTCCGCTCCGCGGAGAATCACGTGCCGGTGTCGGGGGTGGCGTGGCCCGGTTGCGGGGATTCTCCGCCCCGGGCTGGGAGAATCCCGCCCATGTCTATGTATTTACATTGTGTAAGACCTTGCTCAAGACACCCCTACCAGAGGAAATATTTTATATTTATGTGCCCGATCAAATGATCATCTTAAACACCTAAATCAGCCCTTCACAGAATCTCAGAGTGCGGAAAAGGCCCTTCAGCCCATCGAGTCTGCACTAACACATGAAAAACACCTGACCTGTCTACCTAATCCCACTTGCCAGCACTTGGCCCATAGCCTTGCATGTTCTGTCTTGGCAAGTGTTCATCCAGGTACTTCTAAAGGATGTGAGGCAATCCGCCTCTGCCACCCTCCCAGGCAGCGCATTCCAGACCATCACTGCCCTCTGGGTAAAAAGATTTTTCCCTCACATTCCCCCTTAACCTCCTGCCCCTCACCTTGAACTTCTTTCCACTCATGACAGACCCTTCAATGAAGGGGGACAGCTGCTCCCTACCCACCCTGTACACCTCTTGTACACCTCGATCAGGTCGCACCACAGTCTTCTCTACTCCAGCGAAAACAACCCAACATATCCAACCATTCTGCATAACGTATATGTGCCATCCCAGGCAACATCCTGGTGAATCTCTTCTGCACCTCCTCCAGTGAAATCACATCCTGTCTATAATGTGCTGACCAGAACTGCACAAGTTCTGTACAACTCCAACATGACCTCCCTGTTTTTGTAATCTATGCCCCGATTGGTAAAGGCAAATGTCCCATCTGCCCTTTTCACCACCCAATTAACATGCTCTTCCGCCTTCAGAGATCTATGAACAAACAGGCCAAGGTCCTTTTGTTCCTCAGAACTTCCCAGTGTCACAAGGAATTCTTCCTTGTCAAATTACTCCTTCCAAAGTGTATCACCTCGCATTTTTCAGGGTTAAATTACACCTACTTTCTGCCCATTTGAACATCCCGCCTGTATCTTCTTGTAGCCTAAGACACTTAACTTCACTGTTAACCACCTGGCCAATCTTTGTGTGATCCACAAACTTATTGATCCTACCTCCCACATAGTCATCTATGCCGTATATATGAATGACGAATAATAGGGGACCCAGCACAGATCCCTGTGGTACGTCACTGTTTTTTAAAAAAAAGTTGTATTTATTGAGGTTTTACATTTTAACAACGGAACAAAACCACAGGAATGGTTCAGCACCACAAGAAAATGTAACCGCTCAACATACATAGAACATAGAACAGTACAGCACAGAACAGGCCATTTGGCCCTCGAAGTTGTGCCGAGCATTGTCCGAAACCAAGATCAAGCTATCCCACTCCCTGTCATTCTGGTGTGCTCCATGTGCCTATCCAATAACCACTTGAAAGTTCCTAAAGTGTTCGACTCCACTATCACAGCAGGCACTCCATTCCACACCCTAACCACTCTCGGAGTAAAGAACCTACCTCGGCCATCCCTCCCATATCTCCCACCCTGAACCTTATAGTTATGCCCCCTTGTAACAGCTACATCCACCTGAGGAAATAGTCTCTGAACGTCCACTCTATCCAACCCCTTCTTCATCTTATAAACCTCTATTAAGTCGCCCCCCATCCTCCTCCGCTCCAAAGAGAAAAGCCCTAGTTCCCTCAACCTTTCCTCATAAGACCTGTCCTCCAAACCAGGCAGCATCCTGGCAAATCTCCCTGCACCCCCTCCAACGCCCCCACATCCTTCCTATAGCGAGGCGACCAAAACTGCACACAATACTCCAAATGTGGTCCTACCAGGGTCATGTACAGTTGCAGCATAACCCCACGGCTCTTAAACTCAAGCCCCCCATTAATAAACGGTAACACACTATAGGCCTTCTTCACGGCTCTATCCACCTGAGTGGCAACCCCCAGAGATCTGTGGACATGAACCCCAAGATCTCGCCGTTCCTCCACATTCCTCAGAACCCTGCCATTGACCCTGTAATCCGCATTCAAATTTTTCCTACCACCTCGCACTTATAAATGTGGGAGACCAGCAAGAAAAGAAACATGTTGGAATAGTCACGTCTAAAGGACACAAAGGTATGAAGGAGAGTTTCGGTTAGGTTTCCCTCCCAGAGCCAGATAGATTTTTGCAACAAAAAAATTAGTTTTGTCACCATGACTGAGATTTGCGTTATAGGGGCTGGTTTAGCACAGTGGGCTAAACAGCTGACTTGTAATGCAGAACAAGGCAGCAGCGCGGGTCCAATTCCTGTACTGGCCTCCCCGAACAGGTGCTGGAATGTGGCGATACATGAATGCAGCGGGGAACAGGAGAGCAGCAATACAACTGGGTCAGTACAATCATTAGACATCGCTTAATACCTCTAAAAGCCCCACCAAAGCAGAAGGGAGAAAGAGAATAAAGCTTTGAAAACATGGTAAAATGATGCACACCTTCCCACGTGTCATTGCTTATAATTGCCACGAGAGTTCAGGATACCTTTTTTGTGCCATGTTCAGGTGCACACCATAATATATCTCCCTCCACTCCAGCAGAGGCAGCACTCACACACCGCCACCTCCTCTCCTCAGGTACCAGACCCAGCTCTTCCCCTGCAGGAGCCATCACAGAGTCATTATCACCACCCACAAAAAAAAAATAATAATTTGCGAGGACCCCAGTTCTAATGGGATGTTGCATAAATACCACACAGCACAACGTAACCACAGCCTCAGACCCAGGACAGAACCAACATTATTCCATACAATTATTCAGAGAGGACCAGCAGCCATACAGTCTGATTATGATCAGGGCCATCAATGCCTCCCAACAAAAGGGACGGAGAACTACCTGGAAAGGATCCTAGGATAACAAAGGGTCAGGACCCAGCCATGGGTCTGTATCCCCCTGGCGCATGCCCACCATCGTTGATGAAAAATAAAAATAAAAACTGATCAATCAAATAAGAAGCACCTCGACCACAAGGGGAGCATCAGGACATCAACCGAAATGCAGAACTCAGCTCAACCCCAGCCCCCTGTGCATAGAAGTCCCCACTCAATGTCTCTGATAAGTGCCTTCGAGAAGGGTCATTCCAAGCTCCAGGGGACAACAAGATGCCAAGCACAACACCGGGCCTAGCCCAGCCCAGCACACTCTGACACAAAAATCAGCTCCCCCAGGATGTCCAGCACACGCCAAAGCTTATACCCCAGCCGGTCCTGCGCCACCTCAGCCACACCCAGGGCAGTACACCTCCCCCACTGACCACACGGCTCATCCAGGTGAAGAGAGAAGGAAAAAACACCCAAGTTCAACAAATCAATTGAGGATTAACCCAACCATTTGGCGTGCGCCACCACTCATTTCCTACGGACACCGCCCTCCAGCAAAAGTGGGAAGGAAACCAGCGTGCATAATCTGCCCATACCATCGACGGAGATAGACATGGATTCTTGCATTCAAAATAACAAAAACCCCAAATAAAAACCCAATTCGGTTAGCTCTTAGTGGGCGGCTATCCTCAATTTCAGTGAGGACTAACTAACCCGATCATCCAATTCCTCCCCCACAATCCACCCCGCCCTGGCTCCACTCATCTTCACTATAAACGAGATTAGGCGTGTAAAAAAAGCACTTCCCTCCCATAACCACAAAGATTATAATACATACTGACAAATAGGAGTAAAACTGCACAAGACACATTTCACATAATCGACTCAATATGATCTTTGCTAGAACAGGATAACTGACGATACTCGTCCTCGTGCTCACATCTCATACGGCCTTGGTAGGAGAAAAGACAACAATAATCAAGATAATCACAAGGGAATGATGTTCAGGATTACAGAAGAATTGCAGGTTAATGGCATTATCGGTGTTGCTTGAGAAAGCCAACAGCAAGGCAGGGTCAATGAGCACTCCTCAGTAGTCCAACGAACGAAGCGCTTCAATGCTGCTGCTCCAGAGCCCAAGCAACCCACAGCCATAGACCCCGGCTGGGGGTGGGAGGAGGGGCGACGACTCCAGGTCTCTCTGTACTCCATCGAACCTGCTCCACCTAGCCTCCAAATCGAGATTACTAAAGCATGGCAGCCAATTTTCAAGCTCAACTGGGAACTCCTCCAATTTCTTGCCAAGGACCGGGCTCGTTGAAACACCTTGCTTAGTCCCCACCTCCCGAACCCATCAGCATACCATGCAGCAGGATCTCTACATCTCAAAGATGGGCCCTTACCAAGGAATGTGCTTTTCCAAATGCAAGAACTCTCTCATGCCCTTCTACGTTCTCTGAAGGATACCTCGCAGATCTTCAAAGTGAGCTCTAAAGACATAGAACATACAGTGCAGAAGGAGGCCATTCGGCCCATCGAGTCTGCACCAATCCACTTAAACCCTCACTTCCACCCTACCCCCGTAACCCAATAACCCCTTGTAATCTTTTTTGGTCACTAAGGGCAATTTATCATGGTCAATCCACCTAACCTGCACGTCTTTGGACTGTGGGAGGAAACCGGAGCACCCGGAGGAAACCCACGCAGACACGTGCAGAACGTGCAGACTCCGCACAGACAGTGACTTAGCAGGGAATCGAATCTGGGACCCTGGCGCTGTGAAGCCACAGTGCTAATCACTTGTGCTTCCGTGCTGCCCAAAGACCTGGACACAGAACCGGGACCGTCATCCAGAACAACATTCCCAATGGCGGCCATCATCCGGATGCACACAGCACTGCCAGGGCAAAGTCCCGCTCAGCAGTATCGGTGCCACTGCCAGCCCGGGCCGTCACCGTCAAATGAGGACTTTGAATAATTTATCTCTGCTCCTCTTCGCAATACACCAATCTGGTGAATCTGCACTGCAATGCCTCCAAACCACCAGGAGTAGGATCAGCCAGCATGGGATGGTCCTGCAGTGATACTCCTCACCTGACAGTGAATAGCAGCATACCATGTGATACCACTATCACAAGACACCTTTCTGCGTCATTTTTACCTTGGCCATTAGATTTCCTCCTTTCCCATTTAGTTTCTATAAGGTGCCACGGTAATAGAGAATTCTTGGACTGAGTGCATTAACACCGAGTTGATGCTGCTACTTAATGAAATGAGTTACAAGCTTAATGAGAGAGATAGTTCACTACATCGCAAGAATTTCTCAATTCCATTAAGTTGTGCAGAATTCACTAACTCAACCTGACATTTTTGTGCAATGAATGGAATCTGGAGGCAGTACTCGGGGTAATGTCCGAGGCCCAACCATCTTCAGCTGCTTCATCAATGACCTTCCATCATAAGGTCAGAAGTGGGGATGTTCGCAGATGATAATGTTCAGCACCCATCGCGACTCCTCACATAATGAAGCAGACCATGTCCAAATGCAGCAAGACCTGGACAATATCCAGGCTTGGCCTGCAAATGGCAAGTTACATTCGCACCACACAAGTGCAAGGCAATGACCATCTACAAGAGAGGATCAAACCATCATCCCTTGACATTCAATGGCGTTACCATTGCTGAATCCCCCACAATCAACATCCTGGGGGTTACCATTGATCAGAAACTGAACTGGACTAGCCACATTAATACTGTGGCAACAGGGCTGGTCAAAGACCAGGAATCCTATGGCGAGTAACTTACTCCTGACCCCCCCCAAAGCCTATCGATCACCTACAAGGCACAAGTCATAATAATAATAATTTTTATTGGTGTCACAAGTAGGCTTACATTAAAACTGCAATGAAGTTACTGTGAAAAGCCCCTAGTCGTCACATTCCGGTGCTTGTTCGGGTACACGGAGAATTCAGAATTCTCAGCTGGTATGGGAATTGAACCCGCGCTGCTGGCATCACAAACCAGCTGTCTAGCCCACTGAGCTAAACCAGCCCCCTAAATCAGGAGTGCAATGGAATACTCTCCACTTGCCTGGATGAGTAGCAGCTCCAACAGCACTCAAGAAGCTCGACACCATCCAGGACAAAGCAGCCCCGCTTGATTGCTTCACCTTCCACAAACATTCAAACCCTCCACCACCGATGAACAGTGGCAGCCGTGTGTACCATCTACAAGATGCATTGCAATAACTCACCAAGGCTCCTTAGACAGCACCTTCCAAACCCACGACCACTACCATCAAGAAGGGCAAGAGCAGCAGATACCTGGGAACCCCATCACCTGGAGATTCCCCTCCAATTCTCTCACCCTCTCACCACCCTGACTTGGAAATATATCACCGCTACCGCTCCTTCAATGTCACTGGGGAAACATCCTGCCTAACAGCACAGTGGGTGCACCTACACCACGTGGACTGCAGCGGTTCAAGAAGGCAGCTCACCACCACCTTCTCAATGGCAATGAGGGATGGGCAATTAATGCCGGCCTAACCAGCGATCCCCACATCCCGTAAATGAATTTTTAAAATACCTTAACTGTTAGTAATCACTCATTTAAAGACAGAGCAAATTGTTTGGAACCTATATATTTTTTGTAGATATGTTTTTTTGATGCATACTTTTCGAAAGAAACTTTTGTCAAGTTACTTCAATTCATTAGCATGTTGTCAGTAGCAAACACTTTTTCCCTTCAACAACTGTTCCCCCATCGCTCTCTCTCTCCCCCCACATTTCCCCCCCCCCCCCCCCCCCCCCCCCCCACCACCGCCACCAGACAGAGTCAAAAGAAAGCTCTCTCATAGAAGGAGGATTTTGAATAATTTATCTCTGCTCCTCTTCGCAATACACCAATCTGGTGAATCTGCACTGCAATGCCTCCAAACCACCAGGAGTAGGATCAGCCAGCATGCGATGGCCCTGCCATATTGTGAGCAGTGGCTGCCTTTCTCCTCTCCATTTTATTAATACTACCAAGGTTAACACTCCTCTGAGCTTTGTTTTCTAGTTAGCTGCATGCCCCATCCTACAACCAACATCCTCGTCCCTGTGTGCTCTGTGCTAAACTCAAGTTTGGGTTCATCGTCCCCTGCCCTTATGTCCTTCGTTCCCAGGATCTCACACTGTGAAGCCCCGAACTGCCCTCTGGTAATCCCTCCCATCTACAATCTTAAGAGCTTTTCAGTTTGAGAAAGATCACTACTTTGTTTACGTATCTCATTCATTCGTGTTGGCATCCTGCATTATAACCCTTTGTTTCTCACTCATTTACATTTTTTTAAAATGCCATTTGAGTGCATTAAAAAAATTATTCCAAAACAACAACTTCCATGATATTGAGTGAATTGCATGAATGAGAAAATCACTAAGTGCCTCCATGGTACAAGAAGCTCGGGCTATTGCAGGCTGACTGCAAAGTCTTCCTTTTAAGCTCAGAGCTGCTATTGTGATGTGAAAATCCTGCAGGAATAGCTGTTTCCCAGCAATGTGCCCTGGAGTCGGCGTACTGCTGTTTATGTGTGGGCGCCCTCACCTGGTTACTCGGTCATAGCAGCAGTTTGAGGCCAGACACCGTCGTAAGCAGTGGGCAGCACGGTAGCATTGTGGATAGCACAATTGCTTCACAGCTCCCAGGTTCGATTCCGGCTTGGGCCACTGTCTGTGCGGAGTCTGCACATTGATCCAAATTGATCCAAACTTCTATTTCTAGTTCGAACTTTTTAAAATGAACTAAAAGAACTGTGAAGTTAAATTCTAGCAGAGAGTACAGCATGAAACCTGCCACTCGACCCAACTGGCCGCTTGTACTCCACGGGAAGCTCCTCCTACTTAACCTAACCCTATCAAAATACCCTTCTAATCCTGTCTCTCATGAACTAGTTTCCCTTTACAAAGAACAAAGACCAGGAACAGGCTCTTCGGCCTGCCAAGCCTGTACTGGTCATGATACCACCCTTAGCCAAAACCCTCAGCACTTCCTTGTGCCGTATCCCTCTATACCCACCCTATCCATGTATTTGTCAAGATGCCTTTTGAACGCCGTTCAAAAGGTATCTATGCCATTCCCACATGGAATAATAGGCTTTGCATTCCAGTCTTTTACTGGATTTAAAAAAAATAATTTATTCGGAATTCCTAACTAGATATTTTTAGTGCCGATCTTATTTTAGGGCCGCACTTCCCCTGCAAGTCGAAACATCTCTCTGTTCACCCTGTTGAGCCCCTTTATACCTTTAAAGACTAAACATTACACGGGATTCTGCTTTCCTCCTTCCTGTCGTCCCCACCCTCAATTAGTAAAAATGGTGAGTAATCCATCCCTGGAGACCCATTGGATCACAGGTTTTATTTGGTTCACTTGGCAGCCTATATGTGCATTCAAACACCGTTATGATTTGAGTTTATGAACTAGGCTGATTGTCCAGTGCAATACTATAGGGGTAAAACCCTGCTGACGAGCTAAACCCAGGCTAAACTCGGATAAACCTGTGCAAGTACACAACACTTCTTCCAGTGAGTAACCAAGGCAGTCGGATGGAATTAAGATGCACATTAGCCATGATTTTATTGAATGGTGGAGCAGGCTCCGTAACCTGAGTGGCCTTGTTCGTGTGTTCCTAATTTGTTGTCCATCCTTAGTTGTTCTGAGAAGTTGGTGGTAGTCGTACATACAACATTGGGAAATACAGCACAGAATAGGCCCTTCGGCCCACGATGTTGTGCCGAACTTTTGTCCTAGATTAAGAACAAATTAATCTACACCCCATCATTCTACCATAATCCATGTACCTATCCAATAGCCGCTTGAAGGTCCCTAATGTTTCCGACTCAACTACTTCTATACACATAGAACATAGAACATTATAGCGCAGTACAGGTCCTTCGGCCCTCGATGTTGTGCCGATTTGTGAAACCACTCTAAAGCCCATCTACACTATTCCCTTATTGTCCATATGTATATCCAATGACCATTTGAATGCCCTTAGTGTTAGCGAGTCCACTACTGTTGCAGGCAGGGCATTCCACGCCCTTACTACTCTCGGAGTAAAGAACCTACCTCTGACACCTGTCTTAGATCTATCTCCCCTCAATTTAAGGCTATGTCCCCTCGTGCTAGACATCACCATCCGAGGAAAAAGGCTCTCACTGTCCACCCTATCCAATCCTCTGATCATCTTGTATGCCTCAATTAAGTCACCTGTTAACATTATTCTCTCTAACAAAAACAGCCTCAAGTCCCTCAGCCTTTCCTCATAAGATCTTCCCTCCATACCAGGCAACATTCTGGTAAATCTCCTCTGCATCCTTTCCAATGCTTCCACATCCTTCCTATAATGCGGCGACCAGAATTGCACGCAATACTCCAAATGCGGCCGCACCAGAGTTTTGCTGCAACATGACCTCATGGCTCCGAAACTCAATCCCTCTACCAATAAAAGCTAACACACCGTACGCCTTCTTAACAACCCTCTCAACCTGGGTGGCAACTTTCAGGGATCTATGTACATGGACACCGAGATCTCTGCTCATCCACACTGCCAAGAATCTTACCATTAGCCCAGTACTCAGTCTTCCTGTTATTCCTTCCAAAATGAATCACCTCACACTTTTCTGCATTAAACTCCATTTGCCACCTCTCAGCCCAGCGCTGCAGCTTCCATGCCCCCACTACTCTGTGGGTAAAGAACCTACCTCTGACATCCCCCCTATATCTTCTACCATTCACCTTAAATTTATGTCCCCTTGTAATGGTTTGTTCCACCCGGGGAAAAAGTCTGACTGTCGACTCTTATCTATTCCCCTGATCGTCTTATAAACCTCTATCAAGTCGCCCCTCATCCTTCTCCGTAGTAGCGGATATTAGAATTTTTACAAGGATGATAACAAAACTGAGAGGTTATAATGATCAGGGAAGATTGAAGAGGCTGCGGCTCTGAGACAAGAGCAAGCTAGAGTGACCTTTATCAATTTGAAAGGGTTTGATAGTGTAGACCCAGGAAGATGTTTCCACTTGTGGAGAGGCCATTTTGTAGCCAATAATAAATCCAATAGTGAATTCAGGAAAAGCTTTAACCAGAGAGTGCCTGCAATGTGGAACTTACGTTGGAGTAACTGAGGCAGATAGCATAATGCATTTAAAGAGAAGCTAGATAAAACACCTAAGAAGGGACGAATAGCAGAATATGCTGATCGGGCTGAATGAGATAGGGTAGAAGGAGACTCATGGTGGAGCTCATGGATCAGTTTGGTCAAGGAAAAATGTTGTGGTGGACCTTTCTAAAACTCTGGTTTGGACACAACTGGGGCATGGTGTCCGATTCTGGGCACTACACTTTAGGAGCAATGTAAAACTTTAGAAAGTAAGCAGATTAAAATTACGGGAATGGTTCCAGGGATAAGAGACTTCAGTTACCTGGATGGATTGGTGAAGCTGGGGTTATTCTCCTTCGGGAACATGAAGAGAAGACTTGATATACGTGCTCAAGATAGGGCAGCACGGTGACGCAGTGGTTAGATTTAATAGATTTCGTGGAATATACAGTGCAGGAGGAGGCCATTCGGCCCATCGGGTCAGCACTGGTCCTTGGGAAGATCACCCTACTTAAGTCCATGCCTCCACCCTATCCCAGTAACCTCACCTAACCATTTTGGACATTAAGGGCAATTTAGCATGGCCAATCCACCTAACCCGCACTTCTTTGGACTGGGGGAGGAAACCGGAGCACCCGGAGGAAACCCACACAGACACGGGGAGAACGTGCCGACTCGTACAGACAGTCACCCAAGCCGGAATCGAACCTGGGACCCGAGTGATGTGAAGCAATATTGCTAACCACTGTGCTACTGTGCCGCCCTGCTTGTTAGCATTGCTGCCTCACGGCGCCGAGGTTCCAGGTTCGATCCCGACTCTGGGTCACTGTCCGTGTGGGGTTTACACATTCTCCTCCCGTGTTTGCGTGGGTTTCGTCCCCACAACCCAAAGATGTGTAGGGTAGGTGGATTGGCCACGCTAAATTGCCCCTTAATTGGAAAAAAATTAATTGGGTACTCTAAATTTATTTTTTTTAAAGTGGTGCTCAAGATCATGAGGGGAGGGGTTCTGGACAGAGTAGATGGAGAGAAATTCATATTGGCAGGAGGGCCGAGAACCAGGGCACGCAGATCTAAAGTGATCGGCAAAAGAATCAACGGCAATATGAAGAAAAATCTTTTACTGAGAATGGTCAGGATCAGAATTCACTGCCCGAGAGTGAGGGAGGCAGACCCAATTTGGACTTCCAATTGGAAATTGAAGAGAAACAATTAGAAGACTGGGGGGAAACGACAAGGGAATGGGACTAACTGGATTGCTTTTGCAGAGAGCTGGCATGGGGTGGATAGGCCAAATAACCTTCTCCTTTGTATCTTTGATTCTAAATGACCTGTTCAGAGCTGTACATTCTAAATATTGGGCCTGGAAGGGGTGGTTGAGGCACTCTTGTTCCTGATTGTTCAGCACTGAACATGGTAGTAGGGGAAGAGGGATGTGGTCAGCCTTAGGATCCTCCTGCCATTGAACATTCATCTGCTTGCACTCACTGCTCCTCCAGTGTCAGAGCATGTAGCAAGCAGGGGCATAATCACACACTGGACCATGAAGTGCACGGTAACAGCCTGATCTGAGAGGGAACGGGCTTACGTTAGCTTGGATATTTATCTGTTGCCAGATGAAATGCAAGCATCAAACATGCACAGTGAACAAGTGGAAAACATTTTTTTTTAATCCCTGGTTTTAATATTTCCACATGGAAAACAATCGCTGATGCTCAAACATGTAATTTCTCAGATGTAATAATTATGTCTACGGGATAAAAGAGTTTACTGCTGAACAGACTTCTTAAATTGTACATGTTTGCAGTGAAATAATTAGAATTTGCAAATTTAATAATGTATAATGACTGCCTTTTGTTTATTTACAGCCTATTAACAATGCTGATTTCATTGTTCCTGTTGAAATAGATGGGACTGTTCACCAGGTAAGAAATCCTACTGTAAATGATGCATCCATAATTATAGAAAAGGGCCCAAGTTCAGATGGTTGCACGTTGGGTCAAACTGGCATTGTATTGAAAAACCAAGCTGTTCACACAAGTTGAATGATGCAGAAGCGGCCTTGTAGAGTTGCAAGTGACCACTGTGTTGGGGTACAAAGGATTCAGAAATGAAATGAAATAGCTAAGAGTGAGGTGAAGGTCCATGTTTGTGCAATTTGTTTAATGTAAAATGCAGATGGCTCGCATCCAGTAGACAGTTGCTCAGAAAATGGCAGAATTGTGCAAGCTGTATTTGAGAGGCTGAACACTGCATAGCAGACAAGTGTATTTGCTGGTGTCATGTAAGGGTCTCTCCCTCACTGCCACTGCCAGGGATAACACCTCTGCTTCATAACTGACAATCAGGCCATAATTAAACTCACCAAATATGCACATGGTTCACTACTCAGGCAAGCACACTTACTATTTGGGTTTAGATCAGCAACAATGTGCATTTATATAGCATCTTTGACATGGTAAAACATCCCATGGAGTTTCACAAAAGCACTAGCAGGTAAAACATCAATACTAACCCACAAAAAGATAACTAGATAAAGCAGCTTGCTCAAAGAAGTTGGTTTTAAGAAACACCTTTAAAGGAAGAAAGGTATAGAGGTGGAGGGGCTTAGTGAGGAAAATCCAGAGTTTGGGAAGCAGCTGAAGCCATGGCCTCCAGCGGGGGAGCAAATAAAATCAGAGGGGTGCAATTTAGCAGGCTGCTTGAATGATATTGTCAAATAATATTCATTACTGAGGGTACACAATTGACTCTGGGCAAAGGAGTTAATGTATACTTATCACTGCCAGTACAAAGAAAACTAATAGCGTGATCTCTCCAGCCAAAAGACTTGGCTTTTGTTGAATTGGTTTTCCAGTTCAAGCAAGTTATTTGGAATTTTGACCTTATATTTAGTTATCATTTGTTCTGAAGTTGATTGTGGTTGTTGTGATAGAGGGGTTGATTTTTACACCTAAGCTGGGGCTTGACAGTGGGGGGGCCCCAGCACATTGTAATGGCGAGGACTGGGGCATGACAGTGGGGGGCCCCAGCACATTGTAATGGCGAGGACTGGGGCATGACAGTGGGGGGCCCCAGCACATTGTAATGGCGAAGACTGGGGCATGACAGTGGGGGGCCCCAGCACATTGTAATGGCGAGGACCGGGGCATGACAGTGGGGGGCCCCAGCACATTGTAATGGCGAGGACTGGGGCATGACAGTGGGGGGCCCCAGCACATTGTAATGGCGAGGACTGGGGCATGACAGTGGGGGGCCCCAGCACATTGTAATGGCGAAGACTGGGGCATGACAGTGGGGGCCCCAGCACATTGTAATGGCGAGGACTGGGGCATGACAGTGGGGGGCCCCAGCACATTGTAATGGCGAGGACTGGGGCATGACAGTGGGGGGCCCCAGCACATTGTAATGGCGAGGACCGGGGCATGACAGTGGGGGGCCCCAGCACATTGTAATAGCGAGGACTGGGGCATGACAGTGGGGGGCCCCAGCACATTGTAATGGCGAGGACTGGGGCATGACAGTGGGGGGCCCCAGCACATTGTAATGGCGAAGACTGGGGCATGACAGTGGGGGGCCCCAGCACATTGTAATGGCGAGGACTGGGGCATGACAGTGGGGGGCCCCAGCACATTGTAATGGCGAGGACTGGGGCATGACAGTGGGGGGCCCCAGCACATTGTAATGGCGAGGACTGGGGCATGACAGTGGGGGGTCACAGCACATTGTAATGGCGAAGACTGGGGCATGACAGTGGGGGGCCCCAGCACATTGTAATGGCGAAGACTGGGGCATGACAGTGGGGGGTCCCAGCACATTGTAATGGCGAGGACTGGGGCATGACAGTGGGGGGCCCAGCACATTGTAATGGCGAGGACTGCGGCATGACAGTGGGGGGCCCCAGCACATTGTAATGGCGAGGACTGGGGCATGACAGTGGGGGGCCCCAGCACATTGTAATGGCGAGGACTGGGGCATGACAGTGGGGGGCCCCAGCACATTGTAATGGCGAGGACTGGGGCATGACAGTGGGGGGTCCCAGCACATTGTAATGGCGAGGACTGGGGCATGACAGTGGGGGGCCCCAGCACCTTGTAATGGCGAGGACTGGGGCATGACAGTGGGGGGCCCCAGCACATTGTAATGGCGAGGACTGGGGCATGACAGTGGGGGGCCCCAGCACATTGTAATGGCGAAGACTGGGGCATGACAGTGGGGGGCCCCAGCACATTGTAATGGCGAGGACTGCGGCATGACAGTGGGGGGCCCCAGCACATTGTAATGGCGAGGACTGGGGCATGACAGTGGGGGGTCCCAGCACATTGTAATGGCGAGGACTGGGGCATGACAGTGGGGGGCCCCAGCACATTGTAATGGCGAGGACTGCGGCATGACAGTGGGGGGCCCCAGCACATTGTAATGGCGAGGACTGCGGCATGACAGTGGGGGGGCCCAGCACATTGTAATGGCGAGGACTGGGGCATGACAGTGGGGGGCCCCAGCACATTGTAATGGCGAGGACTGGGGCATGACAGTGGGGGGCCCCAGCACATTGTAATGGCGAGGACTGGGGCATGACAGTGGGGGGTCCCAGCACATTGTAATGGCGAGGACTGGGGCATGACAGTGGGGGGCCCCAGCACATTGTAATGGCGAAGACTGGGGCATGACAGTGGGGGGCCCCAGCACATTGTAATGGCGAGGACTGCGGCATGACAGTGGGGGGCCCCAGCACATTGTAATGGCGAGGACTGGGGCATGACAGTGGGGGGCCCCAGCACATTGTAATGGCGAGGACTGGGGCTTGACAGTGGGGGGTCCCAGCACATTGTAATGGCGAAGACTGGGGCATGACAGTGGGGGGCCCCAGCACATTGTAATGGCGAGGACTGGGGCATGACAGTGGGGGGCCCCAGCACATTGTAATGGCGAAGACTGGGGCATGACAGTGGGGGGCCCCAGCACATTGTAATGGCGAGGACTGGGGCATGACAGTGGGGGGCCCCAGCACATTGTAATGGCGAGGACTGGGGCATGACAGTGGGGGCTCCCAGCACATTGTAATGGCGAGGACTGGGGCATGACAGTGGGGGGCCCCAGCACATTGTAATGGCGAAGACTGGGGCATGACAGTGGGGGGCCCCAGCACATTGTAATGGCGAGGACTGGGGCATGACAGTGGGGGGCCCCAGCACATTGTAATGGCGAGGACTGCGGCATGACAGTGGGGGGCCCCAGCACATTGTAATGGCGAGGACTGCGGCATGACAGTGGGGGGCCCCAGCACATTGTAATGGCGAGGACTGGGGCATGACAGTGGGGGGCCCCAGCACATTGTAATGGCGAGGACTGGGGCATGACAGTGGGGGGCCCCAGCACATTGTAATGGCGAGGACTGGGGCATGACAGTGGGGGGCCCCAGCACATTGTAATGGCGAAGACTGGGGCATGACAGTGGGGGGCCCCAGCACATTGTAATGGCGAGGACTGGGGCATGACAGTGGGGGGCCCCAGCACATTGTAATGGCGAAGACTGGGGCATGACAGTGGGGGGCCCCAGCACATTGTAATGGCGAGGACTGCGGCATGACAGTGGCGGGCCCCAGCACATTGTAATGGCGAGGACTGGGGCATGACAGTGGGGGGCCCCAGCACATTGTAATGGCGAGGACTGGGGCATGACAGTGGGGGGCCCCAGCACATTGTAATGGCGAGGACTGGGGCATGACAGTGGGGGGGCCCCAGCACATTGTAATGGCGAGGACTGGGGCATGACAGTGGGGGGCCCCAGCACATTGTAATGGCGAGGACTGGGGCATGACAGTGGGGGGCCCCAGCACATTGTAATGGCGAGGACTGGGGCATGACAGTGGGGGGCCCCAGCACATTGTAATGGCGAGGACTGGGGCATGACAGTGGGGGGCCCCAGCACATTGTAATGGCGAGGACTGGGGCATGACAGTGGGGGGCCCCAGCACATTGTAATGGCGAGGACTGGGGCATGACAGTGGGGGGCCCCAGCACATTGTAATGGCGAGGACTCCGATATTTGCTGTCGGTGGAATTTCTGTCTGAAAGTGGTGGGAATAACAAAGAGGTTGTGAGCAGGATTTTGGGGATCTGAGAGAACTGACACCAGCGTAAGGTAAGGTGGAATGGAGAGAGTGATGAGAGTTGTGGGACGAGGAAGCAGGTTTTCCTTGTGCTACTCAGAGGAGTCCTCCTGGCCCACAAACTAAATACACACACATTTTCTTCTACTGGCCTCGGCAGCTGTCCCTGACCAGGGCCCTGCAGCTTCTGGCAAGTATCTCTCTCTCACTCTCTCTTCCCCCTCCGCCTCACCAGATATATTGTACACCTTCTCTACATTTCATTCATACACTGGAGTAGTGTGTGGCCTGAAGTAATTTTACAATAATCGTTTTCCTTTTGCAGAATAAAAAAGTTCAGGTTTAACCTGATTTTAAAAATGCAACAAAACACATTTGCTGGACTGTGCTACATGTGCAAAGTTGGTGACTCTACTGCTATGTGCTCAAGTAAAAATTGGAGGTCAGGTGTCTGACAGAATAGTGCAGAAGGTTCTGAAATCAGTGCTTTTCTGCTGAGACTCTGCTGCAGGCCAGCAGCACGGTTCAATTCCCGTTCCAGCCTCCCCGAACAGGTGCCGGAATGTGGCGACTAGGGGCTTTTCACAGGTAACTTCATTTGAAGCCTACTTGTGACAATAAGCGACTTTCATTTCATTTTTTTCATTTCACTTGGGTTTAATTGTCGCACCGACCAATGGGAATCAAGACCTCTGCTGTCTCGGTCTCGGTTTCTAATGGTTTACAGCACAAAGCTTTGCAAAAACACTTTAAGCACAAGTTTGTATTCGCATTGCTTATCTCATTCATTTGAATGTTCTCCACTTGTGATAGACGTCATAAATATTGGCACAATTTAAAGCCATAAAACAAATCACTGTTGAGGTATAAAAGCAAAACGATATCTCTGAAATCATATCTCACTGGATAAATACAAATGTGAAAAAGGCTATGTTTATGTTATGTTCCGTACACAATGTTGCTTCAGTTTGGATCCAGTCCGTGCTATCCTTTTTGTAAAGGGATGTGATGTGACAAAATGTTCCAGACCCGTACGCTGATGTCTTTCACATTGAGCAAAGAAATTCGCCTGGTTTTGTTTAAACAAATGAGGTCAAGGTGAAATAAGATGGTTTGGATGAGAATACACTTCAGCCATAACATCTTCAATGTCAATCCTGCTATTTTCCTATTGCAGAATCTACCTGCTGCTTAAATTAACTCCATGTCTTTGCCTCAACGATCTTTTCTTCCAGCTGTGTAAAGAACACATCTATCTGTCGGGATGGCACGGTAGCACAGTGGTTAGCACTGTTGCTTCACAGCTCCAGGATCCCAGGTTCGATTCCCGGCTTGGGTCACTGTCTGAGTGGAGTCTGCACATTCTCCCTGTGTCTGCGTGGGTTTCCTCCGGGTGCTCCTGTTTCCTCCCACAAGTCAGGAAATAAGTGCTGTTAGATGAATTGGACATTCTGAATTCTCCATCAATGTACCCGAACAGGCGCCGGAATGTGGCGACTAGGGGGATTTTCACAGTAACTTCATTGCAGTGTTAATGTAAGCCTACTTGTGACAGTAAAGATTATTCTTATCCTAAATGTACCCTTCGCAACCTGTGTCATCTTACCCTGTCCCAAGTATTTACAGCTTTATATGCATCTCCATAAAGTCCCCTCTGACTTGTTTCTCTGAACTTACCAGATTGTTCTGTGATGTATGAACTCTGCGAGAGGGCACGTATCTATTTCAACCCATGCACGAAGGTTTTTTTCCTGACTGGACGTTTTCTATACTGTGCCAGTTCACAATGTTGGCAGCTGAGGGAAGTTGGTGTGGAATTTCCTGCAGCCATCTCACTAGGGGAATTCCTGGGAGTTAAAACAAAATGTCCAGCTCCTTTATTAAAGCAGTTAATCAACTAACAATGGCAGATGGGATTAAATTCACATGACTGCTATTGAAATGGAGAGGAAGAACGTTTTTCCTATTTCTAAACTTAAGAGGATCTGAGTATTTAAACTAACAAGTTTTTGAGCGAGATTATGGAAGGATATTCTTTAAATGTAGCAAGTCACTAATACTATGGCAATTAACTTGTAATTAAATTCAGGTACGAATGTCTTAATTTACAAAGCCCTCTGCTGTGTCACATCTTCCGACCTGGATGATCTCCAAACAAGTGTGCTAGACTTGGTTGCCTGAGTCTTGGTTTGCTGCTTGTAGCTAGCTTTCTCCGCAGTACCATCAGTGGTCCACCTTTCAGTCACAAGTGCTGATAACCCTCTTCCTCAAATCACTCTACCCTGTCACTTCGTTCAAAAACTTCACCTTTCCTTTTTGCTTCAAATGCTTTCGGCCCCCTTTCTCATTAATGGCCTTGAGATTTGGTTTTCCATGGAAATGCGATGCCAAGAAGAGTTGTTATTGAGGCTTTTGATTTCAACACACAGGCATTGATTGACCACTCTTCCAGGGCTCTCCATCCTTTGGGAGTCTAGAGATCAGTAACTGAGCTTAGCCCTCTCTTCATCTGATGTTCGCACACATGAACTCCCGGCAGATGTTAGCAGATAGTTCAGAACTTGGAATGCTGACCACTTGCCCCTCAGAAGCAGCTCTTGACCGCCGCTTCACATGGGGTCAGCCAATTCAGTATAGACTAAGGATTGAGCCAGTGATCACCCTGGTATAGCATAGAGCATAGAATTTACGGTGCAGAAGGAGGCCATTCGGCCCATCAAGTCTGCACCGGCTCTTGGAAAGAGCACCCTACCCCAGGTCAACACCTCCACCCTATCCCCACAACCCAGTAACCCCACCCAACACTAAGGGCAATGTTGGACACGAAGGACAATTTATCACGGCCGATCCACCTAACCAGCACATCTTTGGACTGTGGGAGGAAACCGGAGCACCCGGAGGAAACCCACGCACACACGGGGAGGACGTACAGACTCCGCACAGACAGTGACCCAAGCCGGAAGCGAACCTGGGACCCTGGAGCTGTGAAGCAATTGTGCTAACCACTGTGCTACCGTGCTGCCCTATCTTTGGTCTGTGTGCCATATCTTTTAAGAATGAAAAAGGGAAACAAAATGCAGAATGCTGAGTACCACAGTAAAAATAATTATTCCATTCATCCCTACCTACAGGGCTGATGTGTGTCTTAACTCATTTACCCTCCTTAGCTCTGGAACCATAATCCCCTTAACACAAATACATCAGTTCCAGTTCTGAAATTTTCAATTGACCCACCCAATACTCGGTTGGCTTCCTGCCCTCCACCCCCTTGGGCAGACCCATATCCTCAAATTCTGTCTTCGCGACCTGTTCTTCAGGGGCTGGTTTAGCACAGGGCTAAATCGCTGGCTTTGAAAGCAGACCAAGGCAGACCAGCAGCACGGTTCAACTCCCGTACCAGCCTCCCGAACAGGCGCCAGAATGTGGCGACTAGGGGCTTTTCACAGTAACTTCATTTGAAGCCTACTTGTGACAATAAGCGATTTTCATTTCATTTCATTTCATCAACAGCCTATGCGTTCCAAGTTTCCACTACCTTCAATGTGATGGTTGACTTCCTGATATTGCCCTATCTAAGAATAACCTAGCTTCAATTTTAAGGCAATGCCCACTTGTATATTGTGTATATCAGTCTGGGGTGCAAGACTGAATCTGTGCATGGTTTAAAGCATTACACTGGTGATACCAAGGACTTTGGGGCCTACCGGCACTGGACAATGTCTCCCATCGAAGGATGTATAATCAGACTGGGACCTGGTTCAAGTAATCCAGGATAGGCTGTGTAGCTTCTGGTTGGCCTATTCTTGATTGCTTGCACTAGGGGGCAGTCACAGTACACAGAATGCGCCTGAAGACAGAGGGACTGCTTCCGAATTAATGACGTGAAGTAAATTAATGTTTCAGAAGTTATATTTTACTTTCCCTCCAAGGAGAGAAACAAAAACTATTTACAAACGGGAGAAAACTACTCACTCCTGTTACTTTACTAGAAATGCCCAAATGTTATAAAGTGGATTGATGCTGATTGTTTACCCTGTGTGGGGGAGTTTCTTCCAATTTCTGTACCTCAGTTATAAATCTCACTGAAACAGAGTATTTGTCTTGTTGCTGTTTGTGAGATCTTGTTATGTACAAATTCCCTACATTACAGCTGTAGCTACACTTCAAAAATAATATGGCTGTACAACACTGAAGGGCATACTGAGGTTGTAATGAGCAGCTTTTGAACCGAAGTTTGGTAAATGATTACCACTTTGTCTACCGCAGTATATTGAATTAGAAAGAGTGCCACAATCTTTAATCGCCTTTCTGGGTTCAGTGTTTCTTTTGAGGCTCCTGGGGAGACTTGTATATCAGAGAAGATTCACCAGAATGTTGCCTGGGTTGGAAGATTTAAGTTCTAAATGTTTGTAAAACTTGTACGTTATAGAAGACTTTTCGATTTGCTTTTCTGTTAGCAACTAATCTCTCCTCATACTCTTTGCTTCTTTCATTTCCTTTCTCATTACCCCTCCAAACTCTCTCTCTTCTGCCTGAAACTCAAGCTTATTATCGACATCCGTCAAACGCTTTAATCTTCACGTTGCTTTTTTATGCTTCATCTTGCTCTCTGTTTTGAGAGACATTTAGGCAAGTAGGCAAGAACGTTTGGAAGAACATCTAGTATTATTTGCTGAAACTTTTGCAATAGATGGAAAAGACCAAATTTGTTTGTTGCGTCCTTAACTCCAGTGTTGTCTGTATTCGCAGGTTTACGTATTGAAAAGGCCGCACGTCGACCTATTTCTGCAAAAGATGGGGCAACTCTTCGAATGTGTTCTCTTTACAGCCAGTCTAGCCAAGGTAAACATTCAACATTACAGAACTGTTGTAACCGTCTCTTTGCATTTGTATGAAGCAGTGTCTCTGGTGAAATAAAAGGTTTGTTAGCATATGTATGTATTTTGTAAAAAGAAATTGCAACGTTCATTTGCTGTTTTAACCTTTTTTTCCACTTGTTTGTTTCTATTCTCGTTGTGTGTGTGTTTTTTTTCTCACTGTTGTCTGATGGCTATAGCACAGGTAAGTTCTTCCTCCCCTCCCCACACCCCCACGCATGGCAATACGACTATTTGGGTCCTTGACTTGGCCCATGTGGCATTTTCAAGAGCCTTGTGTGTTGCCATGACTGCACTAGAAGTAGTGGATGTCTTTTTTTTAAGCAAGCATCTGTTCATAGCTATGCAATTAGTTCCCCCAACAGTTCAGTTCTCTGGAATTACAGAAGTGCAGAGGAAGGCACAATTGCTTCGTGCAGTTTGTAGCTGCAGATCCCAGGCAATGTGAGAAACATTCGTGCTTCCCAATTCCCCTCTTCCCATATCCTGCTTGTACTTTCAAAATGTTCACAGATCCAGAGCTGCCTTCAACACACTCTTTCTGGTATTATGGTGCCAGAGGACTGGAGAATTGCTCATAAAAGGTAACCCCAGCAACTGCAGGCCAATCAATTTTAACTTCGGTGCTAGGGAAGCTTCTAGAAACAGTAATTAAGGGCAAAATAGATAGTCACACGGACGAATGCAGATTAATTGAGGAAGGCCACCATGGATTTATTAAGGGAACATCATGCTTAACCAACTTGCTGAGAGTTTTTTTTTGAAAAGGTGACAGTGAGTGCTGGTTGGTGAGGGCAATATTTTTGATGTATGGTTAGCACTGCTGCCTCAGGACGCCAAGGTCCCAGGTTCGATCCCATCCCAGGGTCATTGTCTGTGTGGAGTTTGCACATTCTCCCCGTGTCTGCGTGGGTCTCACCCTCACAACCCAAAGATGTGCAAGGTAGGTGAGTTGGCCATGCTAAATTGCCCCTTAATTGGAAAAACTAATTTTTTTTTTTATGTGATGAATATACATGACCTTCCAAAAGTCATTTGACACGATTCGGCTTAATAGACTTGTGAACAAAGTGGAATAAAAGGGACAGGAGCAATATGAAACAAAATTGAGTGACAGGAAACAGTGAGTAGTGGTTAATAGATTTTTTCAGACTGGAAAAAGGTCTCTAGTGAAGTTTCCCAGGGTCTTGGTACATTTCCAACTGATCCGAATCTTGGATCCGAAACTTGGATCCGAAACTTGGAAGCATTGTGAACTATAAGGAGAACAGCGTAGAACTTCAGGAGCACGTGGTCAGGTTGGCGGGATGGGCAAAGAGGTGGCGGATGAAGTTCAATGTGACTTTATTAATAAGAGCATAGAGTGCAAGAGCAAGGAGGTTCTGCAGAATGTGCATATGATGCTAGTTTGGCCAGGTTGGCTGCATTACATTCAGCTCCTGGTGCTACACTTGATAAAGATGTGAAGACATCGGAGAGTTTGCAGAACCTATTCACGAGAATGGTTCCAGCGATGAGGACCTTCAGCTATGAATAGATTGGAGAAAAGAAGACTTGAGAGGAGATTTGATCAGCGATAGTCAAAATCATGAGGGATCTGGACAGAGTAGATAATGAGAAGTGGTTCTGATGCTCTCCCTTTGGCCGTAGCAGAAACTTGCTCTTTGTGTGCACTGGAACACCTGAGCTTTAGCTTGTACCATTCTCACCAGCTTATGTTCGAGGGCCTGGAACTAGGAGCATAAATATAAGATGGTCACTGATAATCCAGTAGGAATTTGGGAGAAGGGTTTTTTTCCAGCCTGAGAATGATTAGAATGTGGAATTCATCATCACAAGGAGTAGTTGACATGAATAGTACGGATGCATTTAAAAAAAAAAAGATTTTATTAAAGATTTAACATTTTATACTAAATTACAAACAATAACCCTTAGACCAGATGCAAATAACCAGAACCCAAAAAAACAACCCTTGACCCAAGGAACAAGACCCCCCCCCCCCCTCCAAACAGCTAACAATGACCAACTATCTGAAATACAATATGAGCGGCCGCCTCACCTCCAGTTGAACCCTTCAATCGACCCCCTAGTTGTGTATTTGAACTTCACGAAGTGCAAAAATTCCATCAAGTAACCAAACCACACCAAAGCACTCATTGCTAGCCTCCAGCCCAGCAGAATCTGCCTCCGCGCCACCAACAAGGCGAAGGCAAAGTCATCCGCACTCGTCCGCAGCTCCGGCACATCTGAAACTCCCAGAAGTAGCCACCAGAGGGCAGGGCTCCAGCTCAATACTTTAGGTCGCCGACATGGTGTTAAAAACAACCAACAAAAAGCCACCAACTTAGAACAGGGTCAGAACATTGTGTGATGCCTGGGCTCTCTCAAACAGTGCTCACACCTGTCTTTCAACCCCTCAAAAACCGACTCAACCTAACTCAAAAGGCTACCTTGAGCTGTATCAGACTCAGTCTTGCACATGATGACGTAGTGTTCACCCTTTGCAGCACCTGTGGCGTGGTGTAATGTCAACAATCTCTCCCTCAACATCAGCAAAACGAAAGAGCTGGTCATTGACTTCAGGAAGCAAAGTACCGTACACACCCCTGTCTGCATCAATGCAGCATGGTTTTGTGAAGGGGGGGTCGTGTCTCACTAACTTGATAGAGTTTTTCGAGGAGGTCACTAAGATGATTGATGCAGGTAGGGCAGTGGATGTTGTCTATATGGACTTCAGTAAGGCCTTTGACAAGGTCCCTCATGGTAGGCTAGTACAAAAGGTGAAGTCACACGGGATCAGGGGTGAACTGGCAAGGTGGATACAGAACTGGCTAGGTCATAGAAGGCAGAGAGTAGCAATGGAAGGATGCTTTTCTAATTGGAGGGCTGTGACCAGTGGTGTTCCACAGGGATCAGTGCTGGGACCTTTGCTGTTTGTAGTATATATAAATGATTTGGAGGAAAATGTAACTGGTCTGATTAGTAAGTTTGCAGACGACACAAAGGTTGGTGGAATTGCGGATAGCGATGAGGACTGTCAGAGGATACAGCAGGATTTAGATTGCTTGGAGACTTGGGCGGAGAGATGGCAGATGGAGTTTAATCCGGACAAATGTGAGGTAATGCATTTTGGAAGGTCTAATGCAGGTAGGGAATATACAGTGAATGGTAGAACCCTCAAGAGTATTGAAAGTCAAAGAGATCTAGGAGTACAGGTCCACAGGTCATTGAAAGGGGCAACACAGGTGGAGAAGGTAGTCAAGAAGGCATACGGCATGCTTGCCTTCATTGGCCGGGGCATTGAGTATAAGAATTGGCAAGTCATGTTGCAGCTGTATAGAACCTTAGTTAGGCCACACTTGGAGTATAGTGTTCAATTGTGTTCGCCACACTACCAGAAGGATGTGGAGGCTTTAGAGAGGGTGCAGAAGAGATTTACCAGAATGTTGCCTGGTATGGAGGGCATTAGCTATGAGGAGCGGTTGAATAAACTCGGTTTGTTCTCACTGGAACGAAGGAGGTTGAGGGGAGACCTGATAGAGGTCTACAAAATTATGAGGGGCATAGACAGAGTGGATAGTCAGAGGCTTTTCCCCAGGGTAGAGGGGTCAATTACTAGGGGGCATAGGTTTAAGGTGAGAGGGACAAGGTTTAGAGTAGATGTACGAGGCAAGTTTTTTACGCAGAGGGTAGTGGGTGCCTGGAACTCGCTACTGGAGGAGGTGGTGGAAGCAGGCACGATAGTGACATTTGAGGGGCATCTTGACAAATACATGAATAGGATGGGAATAGAGGGATATGGACCCAGGAAGTGTAGAAGATTGTAGTTTAGTCGGGCAGCATGGTCGGCACGGGCTTGGAGGGCCGAAGGGCCTGTTCCTGTGCTGTACATTTCTTTGTTCTTGTTCTATGGTTAACAGCTTCAAATTCCTAGGTGTGCACATCACTAACAATCTGTCCTGGTCCACCCACGTCGACGCTACGACCAAGAAAGCACAACAGCGCCTATACTTCCTCAGGAAACTAAGGAAATTCGCCATGTCCACATTGACTTTTACCAATTTTTACAGATGCACCATAGAAAGCATCCTATCTACTGCATCACAGCCTGGTATGGCAACTGCTCGGCCCAAGACTGTAAGAAACTACAGAGAGTGGTGAACACAACCCAGTCCATCACACAAACCTGCCTCCCATCCATTGACACTTGTCTACACCTTCCGCTGCCTTGGGAAATAATAATCTTTATTATTGTCATAAGTAGGCTTACATTAACACTCCAAAGAAGTTACTGCAAAAATCCCCTAGTCGCCACACTCCGGCGCCTGTTCGGATACACTGAGGGAGAATTCAGAATGTCCAAATTACCTAACAAGCACGTATTTCGGGACTTGTGGGAGGAAACCGGAGCACCCAGAGCAACCCCACGCAGGCACGGGGGAGAACGTGCAGACTCCGCACAGACAGTGATCCAAGTCACAAATCGAACCTGGGACCCCGGAGCTGTGAAGCAACAGTGCTAACCGCTGTGCTGCCCACACGTGCTGCCACATATGACGATACCCTAAGCTGCACCTCCCCCAACAATCTCACACTACGCATTCAAGGCCCTCAAAGCAATGGCTAACAGCTCAATCGTCAGCGCAAACAACAGAGGAGACATCGGACATCACAGTCTCGTCCCCCCCATGCAACTGAAAAGACCCCAAGCTCATAGTGCTCGCACGCTAGCAAACGGGGCCTCATACAACAGCCATTTGACACAAACCCAAGGGCAAGCCCAAACTTCTCCAATACAGTGAAGAGGTACCCCCATTCAACCCGATCAAACGCCTTCTCTGCATCCAATGGCACAGTTATCTCCGGTTCTGACGCGGCCGCAGGAGTAAGCACCGCATTCAACAACCGCCTCACTTTGGACGACAGTTTCTGTCCCTTCACAAAGCCCGCCTGGTCTTCCCCCTCTACTTCCGGAAGGCAAGGCTCCAGCCTTATGCTAATACCTTGGCCAATAACTTGGCATCTACATTTTTAGCAGTACAATTGGACAAGACGACCCACACTCCATGGGGTCCTTATCCTTTTTCAGAAGCAGAGAGATGGATGACTGCTCCAGTATCTGGGAGGGAACCCCGTGCCAAATTGTCCCTAAACATGCCCAGCAATACCGGACCCAACTGATCCACAAGCTTCTTATAAAATTCCACCGTCCAATTTGGGGTTTACACAAAGAACAAAGAAATGTACAGCACAGGAACAGGCCCTTCGGCCCTCCAAGCCCGTGCCGACCATACTGCCCGACTAAACTACAATCTTCTACACTTCCTGGGTCCGTATCCTTCTATTCCCATCCTATTCATATATTTGTCAAGATGCCCCTTAAATGTCCCTATCGTCCCTGCCTCCACTACCTCCTCCGGTAGTGAGTTCCAGGCACCCACTACCCTCTGCGTAAAAAACTTGCCTCGTACATCTACTCTAAACTTTGCCCCTCTCACCTTAAACCTATGCCCCCTAGTAATTGACCCCTCTACCCTGGGGAAAAGCGTTGACTATGACCACTAACGTTCCCTGTAACGCACCCGCAGCCATCACGTACCGTACCCCTTGATCAGCTATGGCCCTCTCCACACGGAATCGGACCCTCCCAGGCCCGACTAATAAGTCTGAGTGAAACACCTGGCTCACCCAGGCTTTCCGGAGCCTATCTGGTCCCGTACCTGTAAATGTGTCTCTTGCAAAAACACCATGTCAGCTCCCATATTCTTTAAATGCGGAAAAACCCCTCGCCCTCTTTGCAGGACTCCCCAGGCCTCGGATGTTCCGGGTGACTAGCTTGTCGGGAGCCCTTCACCCTTGAGTCAGCCATTACCACCATGGTGTGTCATATTTTCATCACCAGTTCCCAGGCCCAAGCCCCACCTAAGACGGCCTCCTGCTCCACCCAACGGTTGAGACAAAGAAAACTCCCTGATCACTGCTAGCTCCCTGCCCTCCTCATACCTCCTGCCTCCTTATCTATCCCCCCTCTGAAACCAACATTCTAGATTCATCGAGCCTTGCCAAACTGGTCCAACAAGTCGCAGCCTTATTAAAGGCTGCCTGCTGCCTCATCAGCTCGGTGCCAATGTCCGATAAATGCGCACCATGTACCCGACCGTGTCAATGTGCTGATACTTCTTGGCCCACTCCAGGATCCGCTTCTTTCTCTGAAAACTGTGAATGTGAGCGAGCGAATGATCACTGCCCGTGGTGGCTCATGGCCGTGGCTTCTGCAGCAGTGCCTAGTGAGCCCTATCCAACCCCCCCCCACTCCCACCAGCATCTACTCGAACATGATGGGTGCGGCCACCTCCGCCATCTTTCCTCCTTCAGATTCCTTTGTCGGGCTACCAGCCGGGGATTTCTTTCTTGTGGCCTTCTACACCGAGACTTTTCACATTCCCCTGTCAACTATCGGTTATCTACGTCAACCTGCTGGGTTGCAACACAAACCTCTCTCAAAACCAGGCAAAAGGCCATCAAAGTACAAGGACCCCTGCAGGAGCCACCTTTTGTGCGACTGCTCTCTCATGTTGTCACCGTAAGTCGATCACATAGATGCATTTAAGGGAAACTAGAGATGGATCTGATCAAGAAAGAAGTAGACTATTATGTTGACAGCGTGTGTGAGGTAGGGTTGGAGAAGGTATGCAGCATAAACTCCGGCAGGGACCATTTGATCTGAAAGGTCTGTTTTTTTGCTGTAACTTGTATGTAAGATGCACCACTGTCATTGTCGTCCTGTTTTAAAAAAAAATATATTTATTAAAGTTTTTTGACAAAACAAAACAAAACAATTTTTTCCCCTTACAAACAATAAACCACCCCCCCCCCCCCCGTAACAAAATAACACAGAATCGCCCTGAGCAAGATATATAGAACATAGAAAATACAGCACAGAACAGGCCCTTCGGCCACGATGTTGTGCCGAACCTTTGTCCTAGATTAATCATAGATTATCATAGAATTTACAGTGCAGAAGGAGGCCATTCGGCCCTTTGAGTCTGCACCAGCTCTTGGAAAGAGCACCCTACCCAAACTCAACACCTCCACCCAACACCAAGGGCAATTTTGGACACTAAGGGCAATTTATCATGGCCAATCCACCTACCCTGCACATCTTTGGACTGTGGGAGGAAACCGGAGCACCCGGAGGAAACCCACGCAGACACGGGGAGGACGTGCAGACTCCGCACAGACAGTGACCCAAGCCGGAATCGAACCTGGATCCCCTTGTAATGGTTTGTTCCACCCGGGGAAAAAGTCTCTGACTGTCTATCTATTCCCCTGATCATCTTATAAACCTCTATCAAGTCGCCCCTCATCCTTCTAATGAGAAAAGGCCGAGCACCCTCAACCTTTCCTCGTAAGACCTACTCTCCATTCCAGGTAACATCCTGGTAAATCTTCTTTGCACCTTTTCCAAAGCTTCCACATCCTTCCTAAAATGAGGTGATCAGAACTGTACACAGTACTCCAAATGTGGCCGTACCAAAGTTTTGTACAGCTGCATCATCACCTCACGGCTCTTAAATTCAATCCCTCTGTTAATGAACGCGAGCACACCATAGGCCTTCTTCACAGCTCTATCCACTTGAGTGACATCTTTCAAAGATGTATGAACATAGACCCCAAGATCTCTCTGCTCCTCCACATTGCCAAGAACTCTACCGTTAACCCTGTATTCCGCATTCATATTTGTCCTTCCAAAATGGACAACCTCACACTTTTCAGGGTTAAACTCCATCTGCCACTTCTCAGCCCAGCTCTGCATCCTATCTATGTCTCTTTGCAGCCGACAACAGCCCTCCTTACTATCCACAACTCCACCAATCTTCGTATCGTCTGCAAATTTACTGACCCACCCTTCAACTCCCTCATCCAAGTCATTAATGAAAATCACAAACAGCAGAGGACCCAGAACTGATCCCTGCGGTACACCACTGGTAACTGGGATCCAGGCTGAATATTTGCCATCCACCACCACTCTGACATTTATCGGTTAGCCAGTTCGTTATCCAACTGGCCAAATTTCCCACTATCCCATGCCTCCTTACTTTCTGCAGAAGCCTACCATGGGGAACCTTATCAAATGCCTTACTAAAATCCATGTACACTACATCCACTGCTTTACGTTCATCCACATGCTTGATCACCTACTCAAAGAATTCAATAAGATTTGTAAGGCAAGACCTACCCCTCACAAATCCGTGCAGACTATCCCTAATCAAGCAGTGTCTTTCCAGATGCTCAGAAATCCTATCCTTCAGTACCCTTTCCATGACTTTGCCTACCACCGAAGTAAGACTAACTGGCCTGTAATTCCCAGGGTTATCCCTAGTCCCTTTTTTGAACAGGGGCACGACATTCGCCACTCTCCAATCCCCTGGTACCACCCCTGTTGACAGTGAGGACGAAAAGATCATTGCCAATGGCTCTGCAATTTCATCTCTTGCTTCCCATAGAATCCTTGGATATATCCCGTCAGGCCCGGGGGACTTGTCTATCCTCAAGTTTTTCAAAATGCCCAACACATCTTCCTTCCTAACAAGTATTTCCTCGAGCTTACCAATCTGTTTCACACTGTCCTCTCCAACAATATCGCCCCTCTCATTTGTAAATACAGAAGAAAAGTACTCGTTCAAGACCTCTTCTATCTCTTCAGACTCAATACACAATCTCCCGCTACTGTCCTTGATCGGACCTACCCTCGCTCTAGTCATTCTCATATTTCTCACATATGTAAAAGGCCTTGGAGTTTTCCTTGATCCTACCCGCCAAAGATTGTTCATGCCCTCTCTTAGCTCTCCTAATCCCTTTCTTCAGTTCCCTCCTGGCTATCTTGTATCCCTCCAATGCCCTGTCTGAACCTTGTTTCCTCAGCCTTACATAAGTCTCCTTTTTCCTCTTAACAAGACATTCAACCTCTCTTGTCAACCATGGTTCCCTCACTCGACCATCTCTTCCCTGCCTGACAGGGGCATACATATCAAGGACACGTAGCACCTGTTCCTTGAACAAGTTCCACATTTCACTTGTGTCCTTCCCTGCCAGCCTATGTTCCCAACTTATGCACTTCAATTCTTGTCTGACAACATCGTATTTACCCTTCCCCCAATTGTAAACCTTGCCCTGTTGCACGTACCTATCCCTCTCCATTACTAAAGTGAAAGTCACAGAATTGTGGTCACTATCTCCAAAATGCTCCCCCACTAACAAATCTATCACTTGCCCTGGTTCATTACCCAGTACTAAATCCAATATTGCCCCTCCTCTGGTCGGACAATCTACATACTGTGTTAGAAAAGCTTCCTGGACACACTGCACAAACACCACCCCATCCAAACTATTTGATCTAAAGAGTTTCCACTCAATATTTGGGAAGTTAAAGTCACCCATGACTGCTACCCTGTGACTTCTGCACCTTTCCAAAATCTGTTTCCCAATCTGTTCCTCCACATCTCTGCTACTATTGGGGGGCCTATAGAAAACTCCTAACAAGGTGACTGCTCCATTCCTATTTCTGACTTCAACCCATACTACCTCATTAGGGTGATACTCCTCGAACTGCCTTTCTGCAGCTGTTATACTATCTCTAATTAACAATGCCACCCCCCCACCTCTTTTACCACCCTCCCTAATCTTATTGAAACATCTATAACCAGGGACCTCCAACAACCATTTCTGCCCCTCTTCTATCCAAGTTTCCGTGATGGCCACCACATCGTAGTCCCAAGTACCGATCCATGCCTTAAGTTCACCCACCTTATTCCTGATGCTTCTTGCGTTGAAGTATACACACTTCAACCCATCTCCGTGCCTGCAAGTACTCTCCTTTGTCAGTGTTCCCTTCCCCACTGCCTCATTACACGCTTTGGCGTCCTGAATATCGGCTATCTTAGTTGCTGGACTACAAATCCGGTTCCCATTCCCCAGCCAAATTAGTTTAAACCCTCCCGAAGAGTACTAGAAAACCTCCCTCCCAGGATATTGGTGCCCCTCTGGTTCAGATGCAACCCGTCCTGCTTGTACAGGTCCCACCTTACCCAGAATGTGCTCCAGTTATCCAAATACCTGAAGCCCTCCCTCCTACACCATTCCTGCAGCCACGTGTTCAACTGCACTCTCTCCCTATTCCTAGCCTCGCTATCACGTGGCACCGGCAACAAACCAGAGATGACAACTCTGTCTGTCCTGGCTTTTAACTTCCAGCCTAACTCCCTGAACTTGTTTATTACCTCCACACCCCTTTTCCTACCTATGTCGTTGGTACCAATGTGCACCACGACTTCTGGCTGCTCACCCTCCCCCTTAAGGATCCTGAAGACACGATCCGAGACATCCCTGACCCTGGCACCCGGGAGGCAACATACCTTCCGGGAGTCTCGCTCGCGACCACAGAATCTCCTATCTATTCCCCTAACCATTGAATCTCCTACAACTATTGCTTTTCTATTCTCCCCCCTTCTCTTCTGAGCCCCAGAGCCAGACTCAGTGCCAGAGACCTGGCCGCTAGGGCCTTCCCCCGGTAGGTCATCCCCCCCCAACAGCATCCAAAACGGTATACTTGTTTTGAAGTGGAACGGCCACGAGGGATCCCTGCACTGTCTGCCTGTTTGTTTTTTCCCCCTGACTGTAACCCAGCTATTCTTGTCCTGTACCTTGGGTGTGGTTACCTCCCTGTAACTCTTCTCAATCACCCCCTCTGCCTCCCGGATGATCCGAAGTTCATCCATCTTCAGCTCCAGTTCCCTAACACGGTCTTTGAGGAGCTGAAGTTGTGTGCACTTCCCGCAGGTATAATCAGCGGGGACACCGGTGGTATCCCTCACCACCCACATCCTACAGGAGGAGCATGCAACTGGCCTAGCATCCATCCCCTCTTACCTGACAGAATGTAGCTGCCCTGTGGACTAACTAGATCTCCGCCCTCCGACTCTGCTCCCAGTCAGCTACACTTTCTGTAAACTCCTGGCTCGCTTCTCACTCTTTGCTGAAATGTCGGAAACAAAATGAAAGGAGCACCTTACTCCCTCCTCACCTACCTCCCTCGGTCACCAAACTCTTACTATAGCACTCAAAATGCACCAAATTCAGCACTCCCTCAGTCACCAAACTCTTACTATAGCACTCAAAATGCACCAAATTCAGCACTCAGTGCAAACAAAGTCTGCACTGTAGGGGATCACTTTTATACTGTGAATCTAGCCTCTGAAAACTGGCCTAATCCAATTAACTAATTAACAAGCTCCAGCTGCAAGTGCCTACAAGTAGAAGCTTGTTTAAAGCTGATTGAAAATTCACCTTCTTCTAAACCAAACAGCAACTTTTAAGTTAATTAACTAAATAAAAGAAAGACTAAACTTTAGATAAAAATGAAGCCTTATACTCCCTCGGTCACCAAACTCTTACTATCGCACTCAAAATGCACCAAATTCAGCACTCAGTGCAAACAAAGTCTGCACTGTAGGGGATCACTTTTATACTGTGAATCTAGCCTCTGAAAAACTGGCCTAATCCAATTAACTAATTAACAAGCTCCAGCTGCAAGTGCCTACAAGTAGAAGCTTGTTTAAAGCTGATTGAAAATTCATCTTCTTCTAAACCAAACAGCAACTTATACACGGTAAGATTATATACTTACAGAGCTTTATACACTGGCTCTCGCCCGTTCGTGCCAGTTTCTCCCACCCTCCATGGTATCCCCCGCTCATCCGTCCCCTCAAGCAATCTCTCGTCCGTCTCTCCCCCCCCCCCCCCAGGGTTGCTGCTGCTGCTGACCGACCTTCCTCTAACGCTCCGCGAGGTAGTCTAGGAACGGTTGACACCATCTGTAGAACCCCTGCGCAGACCCCCTTAAGGCAAACTTAATCCTTCCCAACTTTATGAACCCAGCCATGTCGTTTGTCCAGGCCTCCACGCTAGGGGGCTTGGCCTCCTTCCACATTAGCAAGATCCTTCGCCGGGCTACCAGGGACGCAAAGGCCAGAATGCCGGCCTCTTTCGCCTCCTGCACTCCCGGCTCGTCCACTACTCCAAATATTGCTAGCCCCCAGCTTGGCTTGACCCGGACTTTCACCACCTGAGATATTGCTCCCGCCACTCCTCTCCAGAACCCCTCCAGTGCCGGGCATGATCAAAACATATGGACATGGTTCGCCGGACTCCCTGAACACCTTCCACATCTGTCCTCTACCCCAAAGAACCTACTCGACCTCGCCCTCGTCAAGTGCGCTCTGTGAACCACCTTAAATTGTATCAGGCTGAGCCTGGCACATGAGGAGGAGGAATTGCCCCTACCCAGGGCATCAGCCCACAAACCTCCCTCGATCTCCTCCCCCAGCTCCTCCTCCAATTTACCCTTCAACTCTTCTGCTAGCGCTTCACCCTCTTCTTTCATCTCTTGGTGTATTGCCGAAACCTTGCCCTCCCCGACCCATACACCCGAGATCACCCTGTCTTGAATTTCCTGTGTCGGGAGCAGCGGGAATTCCCTGACCTGTCGCCTCACAAAAGCCCTCACCTGCATATATCTGAATGCATTTCCCGGGGGTAGCTCAAACTTCTCCTCCAGTGCCCCTAGGCTCGCAAATGTCCCGTCGATGAACAGGTCCCCCATTCTTCTAACCCCCGCCCGGTGCCAGCCCTGGAACCCCCCTGTCCATCTTCCCCGGGACAAACCGGTGGTTACCCCTGATCAGGGACCACACCGAGGCTCCCACTGCACCCCTATGCCATCTCCACTGGCCCCAGATCCTTAACGTTGCCGCCACCACCGGGCTCGTGGTGTACTTTGATGGCGAGAGTAGCAACGGTGCCATCACCAGCGCCCCCAAGCTCGTTCCTTTGCAGGACGCCATCTCCATCCTCTTCCATGCCGCCCCCTCTCCCTCCATAACCCACTTACGGATCATCGCCACGTTTGCTGCCCAGTAGTAGCTCCCTAGGTTTGGCAGCGCCAGCCCTCCTCGGTCCCTACTGCGCTCCAGGAACCCTCTCCTTACCCTCAGGGTTTTGTTCGTCCACACAAACCCCATAATACTCCTACCTACTCTCTTGAAAAAGCCTTTGGTGATCACGATGGGGAGGCACTGGAACACAAACAAAAACCTCGGAAGAACCACCATTTTTACTGACTGCACTCTATCCGCCAACGAGAGCGGTAACATGTCCCATCTTTTGAAGTCCGCCTCCATTTGGTCCACCAACCTCGTCAGATTCAGTTTGTGTAGGGCCCCCCAGCTCCTGGCTATCTGGATCCCTAGATACTGAAAACTCCCCTCCGCCCTCCTCAGCGGTAGGTCCCCTATCCCTCTTTCTTGGTCCCCTGCCTGTAATACAAAAAGCTCACTCTTCCTTACATTGAGCTTATAGCCCGAGAACTCCCCAAACTCCCTCAAAGTCTGCATAACCTCCACCATCCCCTCCATTGGGTCCGCCACGTACAGCAGCAGGTCGTCCGCGTATAGCGACACCTGATGCTCTTCCCCCCCGCGGACCACCCCCCTCCATTTATAAGACTCCCTCAGTGATATGGCCAAAGGTTCGACCGCCAATGCAAACAACAGGGGGGACAGAGGGCACCCCTGTCTCGTTCCTCGGTACAGCCGAAAGTTCTCCGACCTCCGCCGGTTCGTCACCACACTTGCCACCGGGGCGCTGTAAAGGAGCTTAACCCAGCTAATAAACCCTCCCCCGAACCCAAACCTACGCAACACCTCCCAGATGTACTCCCACTCAACTCGGTCAAAGGCCTTTTCCGCGTCCATGGCTGCCACTATCTCCGCCTCTCCCTCCTCCGATGGCATCATTATCATGTTTAAGAGCCACCGCACATTCGTATTTAATTGCCTGCCCTTTACAAATCCCGTCTGGTCCTCATGTATCACCCCCGGGACACAGTCCTCAATCCTCGTGGCCAGCACTTTTGCCAATAGCTTAGCGTCCACATTAAGGAGCGAAATCGGCCTGTACGATCCACATTGCAGTGGGTCCTTGTCTCGCTTCAGAATCAAGGAAATTGTCGCCTCCGACATTGTCGGGGGCAGGGACCCCTCCTCTCTTGCCTCGTTAAAGGTCCTCACTAGTAGCGGGGCCAACAGGTCCGCATACTTTCTATAGAACTCCACCGGGAACCCGTCCGGCACCGGGGCCTTCCCCGCCTGCATGCTCCCCTAACCCTTACTCAGCTCCTCCAACCCGATTGGTGCCCCCAAACCAGCCACCTTTTGCTCCTCCACCCTCGGGAACCGCAGTTGGTCCAGGAATCTTCCCATCCCCTCTTCTCCCCCTGGGGGCTGGGATCTGTACAGCTCTTCATAGAAGGCCTTGAATACCTTGTTTATTTCCGTTGCACTCTGGGCCATGGCTCCCCCACCATCTTTGACTCCCCCTATTTCCCTCGCTGCCGCCCTCTTACGGAGCTGGTGTGCCAGCATCCGACTGGCCTTTTTCCCGTACTCTTAGGTCGCCCCCTGCGCCTTCCTGCACTGTGCCTCCGCCTTCCCCGTGGTCAACAGGTCAAACTCCGTCTGGAGCCGTCGCCTTTCCCCAAGTAATCTTTCCTCCGGGGCCTCTGCGTATCTCCTGTCCACTCGCAAAATCTCCCCCACTAACCTCTCCCTTTCCCTGCCCTCTGTCTTCTCCCTATGAGCCCTGATGGAGATTAGCTCTCCCCTGATCACCGCCTTCAATGCCTCCCATACCACCCCCACTCGCACCTCCCCGTTGTCGTTGGCCTCCAAGTACCTTTCAATACACCCCCTTACCTTCCCACACACCACCTCATCTGCCAACAGTCCCACATCCATCCGCCACAGCGGGCGTTGGTCCCTCTCCTCTCCCAGCTCCACTTCCACCCAGTGCGGGGCGTGGTCCGAAACGGCTATGGCCGAATATTCCGTCCCCTCCACCCTTGGGATGAGCGCCCTGCCCAGAACAAAGAAGTCTATCCGGGAGTATGCCTTGTGCATGTGGGAGAAGAACGAAAATTCCCTGGCCTGCGGTCTTGCAAACCTCCATGGGTCCACTCCCCCCATCTGGTCCATAAACCCCCTGAGCACCCTGGCCGCCGCCGGCCTCTTTCCCGTCCTTGATCTGGAGCGGTCTAGTGCTGGGTCCAGCACTGTGTTAAAGTCCCCTCCCATTAACAGTCCTCCTACCTCCAGGTCCGGGATGCGCCCCAACATGCGCTTCATAAATCCAGCATCATCCCAGTTCGGGGCGTATACATTTACGAACACCACTCACGTCCCTTGCAACCTACCACTCACCATCACGTATCTCCCTCCATTGTCCGCTACGATAGTCTTGGCCTCAAATGACACATGTTTTCCCACCAGAATTGCCACCCCTCTATTTTTCGCGTCCAGTCCCGAGTGAAATACCCGTCCTACCATCCCCTTCTTAACCTAACCTGGTCCGCCACCTTCAGGTGTGTCTCTTGGAGCATAGCCACGTCTACCTTCAGTCCCTTCAAGTGCGCGAACACTCGAGCCCTCTTCACCGGTCCGTTCAGGCCCCTCACGTTCCACGTTATCAGCCAGATTGGAGGCCCCCCCCCGGCCGACTAGCCATCTCCTTTTCTCGGCCAGTCCCGTGTCCGCGTCTCCCTCACCTCCGTCCCGGCCACCTCTTCTGTGTCCCATTCCCTTTCGGCCAGTGCAGCAGCAACCCTGTTTCTCTCCCCCCCCCCCCCTTCCCTCCCCCTCGCTAGACCCCTGTCTAGCTTTTTTGCTCGCCCCATATCACTCCCGTAAGTCAGCTGACGCCTGCTGACCCCGGCTTCCCCCGCCATCCCTTTGACCCCCCCGTGTGGGAATTTCCCCATCAGTAGACGTTCCTACGCTCCCCCTCCCCCTTTTCTTCCCGCGAACGGGAGAAAAACCTTGCGCTTTCCAGAGCCTGCCCCGCCCCCCCCTGACGCAGCTTCTGTTGCGGCCTTGTCTCTCGTCCCCAGCCCATATAACATTCCCTGTGCATGCTTGCCCCCCTATATACAACCGCCATCATATTTCAACCCTCAAATACCCCCCACCCTCACAAACCCTCAATTAGAGTCCAACTTTTCAGTTAGTATAAAGGTCCACGCCTCTTCGGGCGTTTCGAAGTAGTGGTGTTGGCCATTATGTGTAACCCACAGTCGCGCTGGCTGCAACATTCCAAATTTCACTCCTTTCCGATGCAGCACCGCTTTGGCCCGGGTGAAACCCGCTCTCCGCTTAGCGACCTCCGCGTTCTAGTCCGGGTATATTCTAATCTCAGCATTGTCCCACTTGCTGCTCCGCTCCTTCTTGGCCCATTTCAGGACCCTCTATCTGTGAACCGTTGAAATCTCACCACCATCGCCCTTGGTGGCTCATTTGCCTTGGGCTTCCTCGCCAGCACCCGGTGCGCCCCTTCCAGCTCCAGCAACCTCGGGGGGACCTCCGCGCCCATCAGCGCCCCGATCATTGTGCCCGCATATGCCGCGGCGTCGGCCCCCTCCACTCCTTCTGGGAGACCCAGGATCCTCAGATTATTTCTCCTCGACCTGTTCTCCAGGTCCTCGAGTCTTCCCGCCTACGTCTTGTGTAGCGCCTCGTGCCGCTCCACTTTCACCGCCAGGCCCAAGAGCTCGTCCTCATTTTCACTCACTTTGTCCTGGATCTCCTGGATCTTCACCTCGTGGGCTTTCTGGGTTGCCCCAAGTCCTTCAATTATTGCCAGCATCGGCGCCACCATCTCCTTGCGCAGCTCCTCGAAGCAGCGCTTGATGAATTCTTGCATCTCTTCTTTGTCACCGGCCGCCGCCATTTTGTTTATTTTACCCTTCTTCTCCCGCTGCTCCAGTGCCGTTTTTTTGGCCGTTTCGCTGCGGGTCCGGTCTATACAGGTTAGTGGGGGACCTCTCTCCTCTCTTCCCCACGGGTTGGCTGTGTGAAAAGTCCCTTTGGGGCTCTTCTATCGAGCCCGAAAGTCCGTCTTCGCGGGAGCTGCCGATTCGTGCGGCTTAGCTCCGCATAGCCGCAACCGGAAGTCCATTGTCGTCCTGTTGAGAGTGGGGTCACTGTTCACAGGTGCTGCGTTCATGTGTCTATATGTAAGCTGTTTTCCTCATGCCCGTGGCAAAGTAAAGTTGCAATATTGTAGTATCATAGAAGTTACAGTGCAGAAGGAGGCCAGTCGGCCCATCGAGTCTGCACCGGCTCTTTGAAAGAGCACCCTACCCAAGCCCACACCTCCACCCTATCCCCATAACCCAGTAACCCCATCCAACACTAAGGGCAATTTAGCATGGCCAATCCACCTAACCTGCACATCTTTGGACTGTGGGAGGAAACCGGAGCACCCGGAGGAAACCCACGCAAACACGGGGAGAATGTGCAGACTCCGCACAGACAGTGACCCAAGCTGGAATCGAACCTGGGACCCTGGAGCTGTGAGGCAATTGTGCTAACCACCATGCTGCCGTGGTTGGCCTTGGAGACAGTAGAGTGAAGATTCACTAAATTGGTTCCTGAAATGAGAGGATGTCCTATGAAAGGTTGAGTAAATTGGGCCTGTCCTCTGGACTTTCGAAGACTAAGAGCTGGCCTCATTGAAACGTACAAGGTTCTAAAGGGGCTTCACAGGGTCCATACTGGTTGGAGAATCTCAATCCCAAGGGCTTGGCCTCAGGATATAGAGAAGTTTTTACACTCAGGTCTGTGAATCTCTGGATGCTCCATTGTTGAGTATATTCAAGGCTGAGGGAGACAGATTTTTGATCTCTCAGTAAACCAAGGGCCTAAGAAAATGGGAGTTGAAGCAAAAGACAGGCCATGATTGTATAAAATGGTGGAGGAGGCTCGAGCAATGTTTGCTCTGTTCCTGCTCCTAATTCTTATGTTCTTCATATTCCCTGTCTCCTCCGACTTTCTCACCCTTTCATCGACACTGTGCAATATGTTTTGTTTCCAACCCACCTGTGAACTAGCATTGGGAAAATCCCAAAACACATTTCAGAGGGTGGGAAGTGGAAAATGAGTATTATAGCATGGAACAAATGTGAGGCTGTGGATTTAATAAGCTGACCTCAGTCTCTGGTCCTGCTTGGACCATTTTTCTCCCTAGTCTCATTCGTTTCAGTAGAGGAGGAGAAAGCAAGCAGGATACTAGGTGTGGGAGAGGTGTTCTGTACTGTACACTGTGAATAGCCATCCTGAAAATTCACAGGAGGCATGATTGGAACATGCAAACACTGGCACAATTTGCCTTGTAGTATGCTCTGATTGTTCACACCACTAGGAGTCAGTGTTGACCTTGACATAGAGGTTGGCAGCACAGAATTCTGCTCTTCAGGTAGCTGAGAAACTTTGATCACTGATTTTGTTTTAATAAATTTGTTTTTATTGAAGCTTTATTCAAACAGAGTTTTTACATAACCAATAACAGAAAAATAAAAGGAAAATATTTAACAAAACTAGGTGGCTGTTATCATTATACAAACAGAGAATATACATTAAATGAACAGTTCCCCGCCTAAGCCCCCCGCTGCCGGGAGAACCGCAGCAAGGACCCTCTCAAGGCGAACTTTATTCGCTCCAGGCTGAGAAACCCTGCCATGTCGCTAACCCAGGTCTCCACATTCGGGGTTTTCGAGTCCCTCCACATAAACAAGTTCCATCTCCGGGCTACCAGGGAGGCAAAGGCCAACACCTCTGCCTCTTTCGCTTCCTGAACTCCCGTATCCTCCGACATTCCAAGTATCGCTACTGTTGGACTCGGCTTCACTCGCATGTCCAAAATCGTGGACATAGCCCTGCCAGAATTCTTTAAGTGCCGGGCATGCCCAGAACATATGGACATGGTTCGCTGGACTCCCTGAACATCTCGCACAGCTGTCCTCTACCCCAAAGAACTTACTCATCCTCGCCGTCGTCATGTGTGCCCGATGTACCACCTTAAACTGAATTAAGCTGTGCCTGGCACATGATGAGGAGGAATTTACCCTGCCCAGGGCATCAGTCCACAGGCCTTCATCTAGCTCCTCACCCAGCATTTCCTCCCACTTGCCCTCCAGTTCCTCCACTGGGGCTTCCTCCGCCTCCTGCAGTTCTTGGTAGATGTCCGACACCTTCCCCTCTCCTACCCAGATGCCAGACACCACCCTGTCCTGTATCCTACGAGGGGATAGCAACGGAAATGTCCCCATCTGTTTTTTGAGAAAGTCGCGGACCTTGAGGTATCTGAAGGCATTTCCAGGGGGCAGGCTGAATTTCTCCTCCAGCGCCTTCAAGCTAGGGAAAGTCCCATCTATGAACAGGTCTCCCATCCTTCTAATGCCTGCCCTGTGCCAGCTTTGAAACCCCCATCTATCTTGCCCGGAACAAATCTATGATTGTTCCGTATCGGGGTCCAAACTGAGGCCCCCTCCTCCTTCCTGTGCCTTCTCCACTGACCCCGGGCCCTCAGCTCTGCCGTCACCATCGGGCTTGTGTATCGTGCCGGCGAGAACGGCAGCGGTGCCGTTACTAGTGCCCCTAGGCTGGTGCCTTTGCATGACGCCACCTCTAGCCGCCCCCACGCCAACCCCTCCTCCATTACCCATTTCCTAATCATGGCATGATCACTGATATTAAGCTGCCTGTATTATCAGAAGAGATCCTTATCAATATATAGATCAGCTGCAATTCAACTATTCGATGATTGTGGTGTTTTTTTTTACAATAGTGAAGGCGTTACTGTCAGCCCGTTATCATCAAGGCAAAAGAAATGGTGATGACATAAAGGGGGATAAATACATAAAATCTGGAGCAAGAAAAAATTAATCGTCTCCCTCCAGCTGGAGCCCCCGCTCAGATATTCCACCAGCTATTAGTGCCATTGGTTTCTGCTCTTTAAAGGAATTTTTTAATTATGAGGGGCATAGACAGAATGGATAGTCAGAGGCTTTTTCTCAGGATAGAGGGGTCAATTGCTAGGTGGCAGAGATTTAAGGTGCGAGGGGCAAGGTTTAGCGGAGATGTACGAGGCAAGTTGTTTTACACAGAGGGTAGTGGGTGCCTGGAACTTGCTGCCGGAGGAGGTGATGGAAGCAGGGACGATAGTGACGTTTAAGGGGCTTCTTGACAAATACATGAATAGGATGGGAATAGAGGGATACGGACCCAGGAAGTGTAGAAGATTTTAGTTTAGACGGGCAGCATGGTCGGCACGGGCTTGGAGGGCCGAAGGGCCTGTTCCTGTGCTGTACTTTTCTTTGTTCTTTGTTTGAAAAGTAATGAGGAAAGATTGGGGCTTTCAAACAACCAACACAGACGTGATGGCAGAATGGCCTCCGTCTGTGCTGTAGGCCCTCCAATTCACCGCAAAATTAAAAGTCAGGGCAGGTACTCTTACTTTCTTAGCATAAACCCTCGGTGTCCCTCTCAATTCGGCTCCCTTTTGAAAGTACTAGCTGATATCTGCTTTTGGGAGAGTAGTTTAAGTGGATTTTATTTCATTTCTAACCCTGCACGAGGCTTGTGAATTTGATGGAAGAATGTGGTTTCATAAAGGAAAATTGGAACGTTTAGGTTCTATTTTGTGTCAGCCTTGCGTAAGCCAATCAACCCATTTAACAATAGGACCAGTTAGGACATTAAAGCCGATGATCGAGCAGTGTTTTTATCCAAAAGGAAACATTTTTTGACTGCGCACATATTTGACAGCAGAACAAGTTAACTACCCCTCCAATTAGAAATGGACCTGTAATGCAGGGCCCCCTTTTCATACTGTGATGTTTATTGTATCAGCAACATGAGATCTAACCTGTTTTGTCTGTTCCTCCGTTTAAAGTATGCAGATCCCGTGGCAGACTTGCTGGATCGTTGGGGTGTGTTCAGGGCCAGGCTCTTCAGAGAATCGTGTGTTTTCCACAGAGGAAACTATGTGAAAGACCTCAGTCGGCTAGGGAGAGATTTGAGCAAAGTCATTATCGTGGATAACTCGCCGGCATCCTACATCTTCCATCCTGAAAACGCAGTGAGTATTTCATTCCATTCATTTTTTATTTTTTTAAATATAAATTTAGAGTACCCAATTCATTTTTTCCAATTAAGGGGCAGTTTAGCGTGGCCAATCCACCTACCCTGCGCATCTTTGGGTTGTGAGGGTGAGACCCATGCGGACACGGGGAGAATGTGCAAACTCCACACGGACAGTGACCCAGAGCTGGGATTGAACCTGGGACCTCGGCGCCATGAGGCACCAGTGCTAACCCACTGCGCCACCGTGCTTTCATTCCATTCATAACCAAACACACATTTCTTAAGTAGCTTCTGTTTTGCAGAGGACTGAGTAAAATAAAAGAAAGCAAGGACATAGAAAATAAGGAGCAAGAAGAGGCCATTCGGCTCTTTGAGCCTGTTCTAACATTCATGGCTGACTGTAGTTTTAATGAATTTAGAGTACCCAATAATTCTTTTCCAATTAAGGTGCAATTTAGCGTGGCCAGTCCACCTAACCGGCACATCTTTGGGTTGTGGGGTTGAAACCCACGCAGACACTGGGAGAATGGACCTTTTCTTAAAAATATTTTTATTAAGGCATTTATATGAACAGTAAATACAAACCAACACAAGAGCAAGACATGGCTGACCTTTTTTATTCATTCATGAGATTTGGGTGCTGGCTGGGCCAGCATTTAATACCCATCCCTGAGGGCATTTAAGAGTCTGGAGTCACACGTAGACAAGACCGGGTAAGGACTGCAGATTTCTTTCCCAAGGGGCCATTGCTGAACCAGATGGGTCCTGGCCCACTGCCTCCCACCATGCAACCTCTTACCGCTTCTCTTCTACTCCTCCATCCCCCCCCCCCCCCCACCCCACCCCACCCCCCCCACCATATCCTTTGATCACTTTAGCCCCAAGTACCAAATCTAACTCCTTCTTGGAAACATACAATATTTTGGCCTCAACTGCTTTCCGTGATAGTGAGCGATCGCTGGGTGGAGACATTTCTCCTCATCCCAGTCCTAAATGGTTTACCCTGTATCCTCGGGCTGTGACCCCTGGTTCTGGGCTCATCTGCCATCTGGAACATCGTTCCTACATTTACCCTGCCTTGTCTTGTTGGAATTTTATAGATTTCTATGAAATCTCTTTCATTCTTCTAACCTCAAGTGAATATAATCGTAACCAACTCAATCTCACCCTATGTCAGTCCCTCCATCCCAGGGATCAGTCTGGTAAACCTTTGCTGCACTCCCTCGACAGCAGGAAGATCCTTCCTCAGGAAAGGAAAGCAAAACCAAAGAAGGGTTGTATAAATAAGCCAGGGAACTACAAACCAGTGAGCCTCATGTCAGTGGTAGAGAAACTATTGGAGAAAATTCTGAAGGTGAGAATCTATCTCCCCTTGGAGAGTCAAGGTTTGATCAGAGATAGTTAGCATGGCTTTGTCAGAGGGAGGTCATGCCTAACAAATTTGATTGCATTTTTTGAGCATGTGACCAGGTCTGTACATGAGGGTAGTGCAGTTGATGTAGTTTATATGGATTTCACCAAAGCCTTTGACAAATCCTCTAGCTCTTTTTTCAAATCGTGGGGTTACATTAGCTACTATCCAATCTGTAGGAACTGTTCCATAGAATCATAGAATTTACAGTTCAGAAGGAGGCCATTCGGCCCATCGAATCTGCACCGGCCCTTAGAAAGAGCACCCCATTTAAGTCCACTCTTCCAACATCTGACATGTGGGAGGCTTTCAAATGTCAGTTGAAAGGAATTCAGGACCGGCATGTTCCTGTGAGGAAGAAGGATAAATACAGCAAATTTCGGGAACCTTGGACAACGAGAGATATTGTATGTCTCGTCAAAAAGAAAAAGGAGGCATTTGTCAGGGCTAGGACGCTGGGAACAGACAAAGCCTGTGTGGAATATAAGGAAAGTAGGAAGGGGTCACGAAAAGTCATTGGCAAATAGGGTTCAGGAAAATCCCAAGGCTTTTTACACGTGCATAAAAAGCAAGAGGGTAGCCAGGGAAAGGGTTGGCCCACTGAAGGATAGGCAAGGGAATCTATGTGTGGAGCCAGAAGAAATGGGTAAGGTGATAAATGAATACTTTGCATCAGTATTCACCAAAGAGAAGGAATTGGTAGATGTTGAGTCTGGAGAAGGGTGTGTAGATAGCCTGGGTCACATTGAGATCCAAAAAGACGAGGTGTTAGGCGTCTTGAAAAATATTAAGGTGGATAAGTCCCCAGGGCCTGATGGGATCTACCCCAGAATACTGAATAGGCTAGAGAGGAAATTGCTGAGGCCTTGACAGAAATCTTTGGATCCTCACTGTCTTCAGGTGATGTCCCGGAGGACTGGAGAATAGCCAATATTGTTCCTCTGTTTAAGAAGGGTAGCAAGGATAATCCAGGGAACTACAGGCCGGTGAGCCTGTAGGGAAATTACTGGAGCGAATTCTTCGAGACAGGATCTACTCCCATTTGGAAGCAAATGGACGTATTAGTGAGAGGCAGCATGGTTTTGTGAAAGGGAGGTCGTGTCTCACTAACTTGATAGAGTTTTTCGAGGAGGTCACAAAGATGATTGATGCAGGTAGGGCAGTGGATGTTGTCTGTATGGACTTCAGTAAAGCCTTTGACAAGATCCCCCATGATAGACTGGTACAAAAGGTGAAGTCACACTGGATCAGAGGTGAGCTGGCAAGATGGATACAGAACTGGCTAGGTCATAAATGGCAGAGAATAGCAATGGAAGGGTGCTTTTCTGATTGGAGGGCTGTGACTAGTGGTGTTCCGCAGGGATCAGTGTTGGGACCTTTGCTGTTCGTAGTATATATAAATGATTTGGAGGAAAATGTAACTGGTTTGATTGGTAAGTTTGCGGACGACACAAAGGTTGGTGGAATTGCGGATAGTGATGAGACTGTCAGAGGATACAGCAGGATTTCGATCATTTGGAGACTTGGGCGGAGAGATGGCAGATGGAGTTTAATCCGGACAAATGTGAGGTAATGCATTTCGGAGGATGTAATGCAGGTAGAGAATATACAGTGAATGGTAGAACCCTCAAGAGTATTGACAGTCAGAGAGATCTAGGTGCACAGGTCCACAGGTCACTGAAAGGGGCAACACAGGTGGAGAAGGTAGTCAAGAAGGCATACGGCATGCTTGCCTTCATTGGCCGGGGCATTGAGTATAAAAATTGGCAAGTCATGTTGCAGCTGTATAGAACCTTAGTTAGGCCACACTTGGAGTATAGTGTTCAATTCTGGTCACCACACTAACAGAAGGATGTGGAGGCTTTAGAGAGGGTGCAGAAGAGATTTACCAGGATGGTGCCTGGTATGGAGGGCATTAGCTATGAGGAGAGGTTGAATAAACTCGGTTTGTTCTCACTGGAACGACGAAGGTTGAGGGGAGACTTGATAGAGGTCTACAAAATTATGAGGGGCATAGACAGGGTGGATAGTCAGAGACTTTTTCCCAGGATAGAGGGGTCAATTACTAGGTTTAAGGTGCGAGGGGAAGGTTTAGAGGAGATGTACGAGGCAAGTTTTTTACACCGAGGGTAGTGGGTGCCTGGAACTCGCTGCTGGAGGAGGTGGTGAAAGCAGGGACGATAGTGACGTTTAAGGGGCATCTTGACTAACACATGAATAGGATGGGAATAGAGGGATACAGACCCCGGAAGTGTAGAAGATTTTAGTTCAGACGGGCAGCATGGTCGGCGCAGGCTTGGAGGGCCGAAGGGCCTGTTCCTGTGCTGTACTTTTCTTTGTTCGATCTCTGTAACCTAGTAACCCCACCTAACCTTTTTGGTCATTAAGGGCAATTTATCATGGCCAATCCACAGTCTTTGGACTGTGGGAGGAAACCGGAGCACCCGGAGGAAACCCACGCTGACAGGGGGAGAACGTGCAGACTCCGCACAGATAGTGACCCAAGCCAAGAATCGAACCTGGGACTCTGGAGCTGTGAAGGAACTGTGCTAACCGCTGTGCTACCGTACTGCCCACCACGGTAGCACAGTGGCCATAATTGAGAGAATCTTGTAAGATAGCCACCAATGCATCCACTATTTTTAGGGCCACTTCCTTAAGTACTCTGAGATGTACATGATCAGGCACTGGGGATTTATCGGCCTTCAATCCCATCAATTTCCCTAACACCATTAAATTCATTCTCCTTCAAGCTGTGTCCATGTCTCAGCAGAGCCTCAGGGCCATCATGCAGGTCCCCCGCTTCCTCGCTGCAGGTCCTAAAGAGTATCATATTTTCAGCACTGATTTTAATCGCGGGACTCATTTCAGACCATTTTACCACTTAGAGGTGAAACTTTGATTAAGATCGTGCCAGTTTGTCATTCGTATCTAACCACGGTCTTCCTCACTATTAACCAGGTGGCCAGTTTTCATATCATGTGCAAACTTTTTAAGCATGTTCCCTATATTTAAATCTAATATTTGATATATACCATAATAGACCGAGCTAAGCAATTCCACAACAAGCGTATCAGAAACCTCCGGTTTCCTCCCACAGTCCAAAGAGGTGCAGGTTCGGTGGATTGGCCGTGATAAATTTCCCCTTAGTGTCCAAAAGGTTAGGTGGGGTTACGGGGATAGGGTGGAGGTGTGGGCTTAAGTAGGGTGCTCTTTCCAAGGGCCAGTGCAGACTCGATCGGCCGAATGGCCTCCTTCTGCACTGTAAATTCTATGATTCTATGATCAATGAATAAGATCACGGTTGACCTGTTGTGTTTCGAATTGTGCATTACAAACAAAGCCATGTGAAAGATCCTGTGGAACCTCCTTCCGTCACCCTTTCAGTTTGCCTGTTCCAGATCGAAACAATTTTTTGTATGAGGTGCAAAAATGTTCTTGTTTCGCCTTCAGTTGTGCCAATTATATTAAACCTGTGAGCCCTGCTCACTGGCCCATTTGCCAGGGGGAACAGTTTTGCATGTCTTCCTGCCCTCATCTCTATATCGCCCAGCGAGAGAGGCAGGAGTAGCCTGATATCAATCTTGCTACTTTTTGGGGGGGGTGACAAAGCTAAATTTATGGCTCCCCACAGTTGATGTCTATGGTGCTTTTTTTTGTTAGGCACACAAAATAAATATGGCATTTGTTTTTAGCAGGGTTCACTCTCTCAGCTTGAACCTTAGGGAGTGAATCAAAGCTTTAAAGTTATAGGGAGAGGAAAGTTTTTTTTGTAAAACTAAGCTCTGGTTTGGAAATATGCATGAGAATGAGTGTGTCACTCAATGTATTAGAATTAATAATAATAATCTTTATTGGCACAAGTAGGCTTACATTAACACTGCAATGAAGTTACTGTGAAAAGCCCCTAGTCACCACGTTCCGGCGCCTGTTCGGGTACACAGCGGGAGAATTCAGAATGTCCAATTCACCGAACAGCACGTCTTTCAGGACTTGTGGGAGGAAACCGGAGCACCCGGAGGAAACCCACGCAGACACGGGGGGGAGAACGTGCAGACTCCGCACAGACAGTGGCCCAAGCCGGGAATCGAACCTGGGACACTGGAGCTGTGAAGCCATAGTGCTAACAGCTGTGCTACCGTGAAGCAGTCTGTGCTGACTCAGTTAATCAAGCTGAGGAAGAATGGTCAAGGTGCTGCACCTGGTCTCAACTTCCCAGCATTAAGGTGATGAAGAAAACAGGAAAGAATCGGAGCTTCCCGATTGCCATTTGATGGTCGCTGTTGGAAAGTGGGTTGCTTCGGGGAGGACAGGGTAGGGTTCAGATGGGGTTTGGGGATGTTGGAATGAGAACCACATCATGGCAGGGGAGCCAGAGTCTATGGAAAACAGGGGCCATTTCTTTCAACACCTCGAAGGACTAAGGCAGCAAGTACATGGCAGCACCATCAATTCTAGTTATTCCTCGGAGTCTCAACATGCTACCCGTAACTGGACGTACATTGGCCAGCCCTTCATTGTTGATGGGTCAAAAACTTGATATTCACCCGTTAACAACATTGTGGGAGCATTTTCACCACATGCACTGCATTGGTTCAAGAAGTCATGTCACCACTACTATCTCGAGGGCAAATTAGGATCGGCCTTGCAAACTCCCTCATCTCAAGAATTAATTCATCGTATTTTACTGAGTTAAACTGTCCTCTGAGTTGCCTCATGTAGACTATCAGCTATGTGCTAATCAAAATGTCTTTCCACTTCCTATTAAAATAGGTGCCTGTGCAGTCCTGGTTTGATGACATGTCGGACACGGAGTTGTTTGATCTGATTCCATTCTTTGAAGGACTGAGCAAAGAAGAGGAAGTTTACAGTGTGCTGCAGAATCTCCGCGGCAGGTAGCGATTGTGCTCCGGGTGTGTCCTTGCGGCAGATTCTTTACGTTGTTCTTGCCCGATTTTTTATCTCCCCTATCCACAGCCCTGCCACAGCCCCCCCCATCCCCCCCCCGCCCCCCCAACCCCCATCCCTCTCCCTCCGCAGCGTATCATTTTCTTTTGTAAAGAAAGGAAAACTTCCTTCAGTTTCCCCTGCCTCACGCACCTGTGTTTGGACCGGAACTGCAACTTTGGAGGAGGAACAAGAGGAAAATATCTTCAGACAAGAAGCACTTCAGTGGTCCTGCCATTAACTCACTATGGACACAGTGACTGACGTCCGTTGAGCTTCTCAAAGCCTGGCGTCAGAAAGTTGCAGATGACCAGACACAGTTGAAAGAAGAACTCTCAGAGAAAACCACATTCATATATGTAGAAAACAAAACGGAAAATCCGCTATGGACTACATTTTGAGTAGAAACTTTTCCTTCTCTCTACCTACCAAAAACAAGTATTTGGGCAGTTCTGTGATATTTTAAGTATTTTTTTTTTCCTCCTTTTTTTTTTTTTGTTCTGTTAATTTTTTCGGTTGTTGCTATGCAGACAGTCACGCTGATCTGCAGGAGCTGACCTGATTCTGTGATCTCTTTGCAGAATGAAGTGCCTTTTTGAGAAAAAAAAAGTTGATAATTTTAGACAAGAAAAAAAAAGCAAAGTTAATTTTTTTGTACACTGCAATATTCCAGAGATCTTTTATCTTTTAATGACTGTATGTTTTAAAACAAAAAAAACACAAAAATTGATCTTTATGAGCACTGTTATTTATGCTGAACACGTTGAATTATAAGTGCTGGGTACCAGTCTCCAGAGTCATTAAACTTTTAAATTTTATATCAATTGGCTTAAACATAGTTCATGGACAGCAAATTATGATTTTTTTTAAAAAATTGCTAGTTTAAATACGGGATGGTTTAGGGTTACTGATGTCTCGCTTATGAGCAGCCATTGCAGGATGACTTGATAAGGGACAGATTGGAAGCTGGAAACAATATCAGAGCTCCTAAGTAGTCGGGGAATGACGTGGAGCTACCAGATACTGTAATGAATATTTTATTTTCTTCCCCCTCACTCCATGCCTTTTTGTTCCCTCCCTCCCCTCCCTCTTTTAATCAAGATGTGGAGCTGCCGGCGTTGGACTGGGGTGAGCACAGTAAGAAGTCTTACAACACCAGGTTAAAGTCCAACAGGTTTGTTTCAAACACTAGCTTTCGGAGCACTGCTCCTTCCTAGTGTTTGAAACAAACCTGTTGGACTTTAACCTGGTGTTGTAAGACTTCTTACTCTTTTAATCAAAATTGAAAGCCAGGAGGGGTTGCCAAAGCCCAACTCTCCTGTATCCAGCTGGAAGGCTGGTTTATCTAAAGCCCTCCACTTGGGTTGCGCATGACACGACACTGCAACATGCCGAGGGCAGGGAGGGGTCAGTCTTGCCTTGGGATTTTGCTGAGAGGCTAGCATCAGACTGCTCTGTGCCTTAAGGGGTGGCCTTGACCATACTCGCCACGGTCATCGGCGGAGCATGCAGTGAAGGGAAATGCAGCGACTGATGGTGGCGGGGTGAGTGAAGGGCAAGAGCTGATAGTCGAGTGGGGATTTGGTCTTTTTAAGATGCAATCTTCGCAAATAACCTTACTGTTGTTCTCTGTTTATTTCACACTTTAACTGTTTTCTCGAAGAAGCAATCGCAATCCAAAGCAAAAGGCTGTAATGGTGCTGCTTGGATTTATATTGTGATTCTGTCTGTCCGTATTTACGTTGCCTCAAATGCTCTTCCTGATTCTAAACCTTATTAAGTGGCTTCCTTTCTCTCACTGTCTTTCGCTGGATGTTGGGGGTCTGATCTGAAAACTGGGTGTCTGATTTCACCATCTGTGAGTATTGAAGCAGCATCTCAATGGTCTAATTGTTTGAATTTTCGAAAGACAAAAATGATTTATATCTTTCCCTTTGCACTTACCTCCCCTTCTTCCTCCCCTTCTATCCATCCCTAGTCTGATTTCCATTTAATGGTAGCTCGCTTGCGACAGGTCAGTGTCACTGACCCGTGAACCTCTTGTTGCCTCGAGTAACCAGAATACCTTGCTGGATTTTAATGGTGGGGACAGTGAATTTCCTCTTTGTCAATCTCCAATGAGTGCTGATCACGTACCTGCGCATACGTACTCGCGTACCTGCGCATACATACTCACGACGGTCAAGCTGCAGATTGCCTGCACTGTTGGTAGTGGCCAGTCTGTATATGTGACTTTCGTTAGTAGGAATGCAGGATATTTGGCGTTACTGCGTAAGTGAAATATGTGCAAACCTTTCAACAGTCAAGTCGCTAACAAAAATGTTCGACATCTGTGGAGAGAAGCAGAGTTAATATTTCAGGTCGATGAGCCTTCTTGAGAACAAACTTTTTTATGAGGCCATTAGGTCCTTTTGCCCTGGAGCTGCCAGCTTGTTTCCCAGTGATGGGTACCCTGCTATCATTCCTCATGGTCAAGGTGGCATTTCTTGTTTTATTGATTGTATTGGTTGAACAGAAAGTCAGTAATGCAGGGGTGGATGGAAACACAACCAGAGGACAGGATAGAGTTGGGCAGTTACGCCAGTGTTAACTGGGTGCGCTACTCACTCTGGGATGATGTGGGAAGAATACCCACGAGGTGAGTAAGCAGCATATTGTGGAGTAGCAGTGGGTGCTTTTTTGATTGAGGTGGGGGGGGGGGGGGGGGGGGGTGGGGGGGGGGGGGGGGGGGGGGGGTGGGGGGGGGGAGAATTGAATGCAGCACTGTGGGCTTTGGAGTAAATATACCAGTTCTACATTCCCATTGGATACCACCGAAGCAGCTTGCAGATGGAACTTGTGGGCAGGATTCTCCGTTTGCTGACGCCGAAATCGCGAAACGCGATTGGCCGAAGAATAGGTTCCGCCGCCAAAATCGCTGCGGGCGCCAATTTGACGCCAAATTGTAACTCTCCGTCACCTCGACAACGGCGTCAATGCGGTCCAGCATGCACTTACGGTAAACGGCGTTCGCATGTCACGAGCGGGCCCGACCCGGTATTCTCTGGGGCCTCCGCGATTCTCCACCTTCGATGGGCCGAGTTCTCGACGGCGAGGTTCTCTTGTGCTTTTAAAAATCATGAAACCGGCGTGGTGGCTGCTGAGGGAGAGAGAGGGGGTACGGAAAGTGTCCAACATGGCCATAGTTTGCTGACAGCTGTGCCTCTGGCTGGGGGGAGTAGTGTGGGATGGCCAGGAGGTGGGGCTGTGGGGTCAGGATGGACGGGCACGGAACACCATTGCCGTGGCCGGCAAGGCAGCCATGCACCTGCACACGCTGCTAATAGCCCACTGTGAATTTAGGGCCACAGGTCGTATAGGTACCCCCCCCCCCCCCCCCCCCCCCCCCCCAGGCCACCCCGCTAGCTGCCCTCTGACCGACCCATCAGCTGTACGGGCGGGCTCCAGCGCAACCAATGCCATCTTATTGGCCGGGATGAGTCTGTGTGGGGAGTGTAAATGTGTATGTGCAGCTGCAGCTTGTCAGCCTCCCGAGTGGCAATCACG